>NC_054376.1:42767993-43418057 GCF_017654675.1 Xenopus laevis | reverse complement strand
ACACACAGGATCTGGGGTATCCAGAATCTCACAATCTGGAGCCTTAAGAGGAAGTTTAACATTAATTTTACTTTCCTCTACATTCACACCATGTGGCTTACCACCATTGGTTACCATATTATCTTTTTCAACAACACACTCAGTTTGGTTGCCACTCAACATACATTCACTGAGTTTAACACAACCCTCTGTCTCTAAGGGTTCACTGTAGGTGGTCTGGGAATCCCCACCTGAATCACTTTTCTCACGCAAGTCTTTACTTTTCAAGTATAGGTCAAATGCCTCCTTTAGTTTCATCCTTGCAGCGTCACACTGTTTAAAGGGGCAATTATCCGTTATGTGACCTGGGCCAAAACAATATGTGCACTCTGTTTTGCACACAGCCTCAAACTTGCACACCCACTCTTGCACGTTATACATGGGGCAGGGCTTAAGGTTTACTTCACCTTTAAGATACCCTCCATCTGAATTACCAACACAATTTTCACTCATATTGTGTTGCACACACTCACTTTCTGCTTCCGCATGTTTCCCACTGTGAACAACCTCCTTCACAGGCTCTAGGGGAACATTACATTTAGGGGTCACCCCTACACTTTTCTCTATGGGTGTTAATTCACTCCCCACAGTCACACTTTCAGAATTCACCTCTGAACATTTTTCAGCAAAATTAAACATCACATTTTGCATAGGATAAACATTACCCAACTGGTACAACTGCCCCACATGCAATACTTCATTGTTATTTAATGAGTCCCGAACTAAGGAAAAGTCTGTTCCCTGAACAATGTCTCTCCGGACCTTGCCTGTAAATAAAGAGTCACAGTCTTTCAACCCACCAGCCTGCTGTTCCCTTTCCACCACCCCTTTAAGAATAGTCTCACCATTCCTGTAGTAGGGCCTCCGGTGTGGAACCGCTGGGGATGAATTCTGGCCAAATATGCCAGACTGGACTTTGAATCCAGACGCAGTAGACTCTCCTGGCACTTGTGAAGCCTCTCGCACTTCTAGCCGCTTTAACACTGGACAGGTCGGGACACACTCACCAACTCTGTGGCATCTCCAGCATGGCTCCTCCATGTGGCTTGGGTCATCCCTCTTCATCTGTCTCACTTTACTCTGCTGTAACGTTAAGACATCCTGTCTGTACAGCTCTCTCTGTGGTACACAGAAAATATTAGTCTCTTTCACTGAAGACTTTGTAGGAGCCTCCTTTGCTCCTGGCAACTCACCAACACCAGCTACGGACTCAGCTACTGGCCTTACTTTCGCCCACATTTGCAGCTGTTGCGGAACCGTAACACTGAACTTTTGCTGCCACTCTCTCAGGTCCTGCAGCACTTTGGAACGCTCACCTGGCTTGCATCTAGCCACAGCGCTCTCCTTTACCATCCGCGAAGTTTCTCTCACTTCCGGTTTCTTTACCACACTCGCTGTGCGGACTCTCTCCCAATCGTTGTGGAACTGCATCCACCAGTCGCCGCCTTGCTGTTCCTGTTTCTTTAACACAGCCCTCACAGCCTCCTGCTGAACAGCTGAAGAATAGGGATTAGCACTAATTGCCATATTCATCACTGGCTTATAGGTAAAGTCTCTTAGGCTCATCAGCCCTTTAAACAGGTGTATGTCTTTTTAATTGCTCCTTATTTTGCCCGCATCCGAAACACCATATGTGGCAAGCTGGCGGCTTGACCACGTAACTTTTAGGGGGGATTAGTCAATGGCGAGCAGGCAGCATAGGAGAAAGGAGCATGAAGACAGGGACACACAGCTTCTTCAAGGAAAATACACGTTTATTTTCCTACTTTTCAAAGACAGTCAATAATCCACATACACAGGGGTGACCATTTTATCATTCAAACAAATAATAAAATAAAAACCTAGCCCATTGGGCACTACCTTCACACCTTGAAGCAGTCCCTGACTAGGCTGGGCCCCTGGTGGACTACCAGCAAACAAAACAATTGTTGTGGCTCACCCCTGTACTCACAGTCTTTGAGTGAACCTTTTAGCCTCCTGGCTTTTCTTCAATGTCCCACACAGACAACAACTTGGCTCTTAGACACAGCCACGGGCTCCCTCTGCTTCTGGCAGGATCAGGCGGCACTCCCAGCTCCTCTGGGAGTTCCTCACACAGCCAGGTCTCCTACCTGCTGTGCCCTGTTGAGAGACACACTCTCCTATTCCAATTAACTTTAAATAGTCTTTCCACAGGACAGCTTTCCTGTGGAAGGTGAACTCCAATCTCTGGACTGGCTCTATGGAATGGAGTCCCTGACTACTAAAGTCTTTAAACAGAGCGCTGATTCTCTGTTTCATAACTCCCTTCCTGGAGCCTATCTCAGTCCCTGGGGCGAAATTAAAGGCTAGAGTGACCTTTTTCCTCCTTTTCCTAGTCACTCTACCACAATATATAATACTCATAACTGATTTTGTAATACCATTATATAACATATGATAAGTCATTTTTATATAATTCATACAGAAGGATGCAGTTCAGCTACTAAGTCACGTTCCCAATTACATACTTCAAAGGAAATCAGGTCACAATAGTTACTCACCAAGTATGGGAGGAAGTTCAGGTGCACTGCCATGAACCTTCAGCTAGGGGAGCAGATCCAAACCTTTTTTGTAGTAGAGCAGGCACTCAAAGAACCAATCTTTCACACAGACGTGAGGCCTATGCATTTCTTATATCCACAGACACTTATGCATTTCTTATCTCCACAGACACTTATGTGTTTCTTATCTCCACAGACTTACTAATAGGCTATGATTGTCTGTGGAGATATGTATAAGGCTATGCCTTAGAGCTAAATATATATATATATACTATTTTCATTTACACGTTTGTGTGGAGGATTGGTCCTTTGAGTACCTACTCTACTACAAAATGGTTTGGATCTGCTCCCCTAGCTGAAGGTTCATGGCAGTGCACCCAAACCTCCTCCCATACTTGGTGCGTTAACTATTGTGACCTGATTTCCTTTGAAGTATACTGGTTCTAATTCAGTAAAATATCCAGTCAGTATGTGAAGAAATAGATACAAAAATGGCTTCCACTGACGAATAAAACTTTCAACACAAAGACTTTTAAACACCAAGTTCGGGGCCAGCTGAGTACATTTTTCATTACCTAAGTTAGAGTGAGTGTATGAAATTAATTTATATTGCTCTTTCTTTGCATAATAAAGTGGCTGTTTTCCTTTTGTAAATTAAATGAAATAAGACAGAACATGAGTAAAACTGCAAAAGTACATTACTGCATAAGTAATCACACTGGGCACTTCTAACAAAATCACTTATCTTTCAAGATGTGTTTTTTTTTCAGATACAAAAGGGGGGTTGTTGGTGAACTCCTAAGGCTAAGTAAAAATATATTAAAAGTATAATGGAAGTGCTACTGACTTGGCCAATTAATCAATGCACATTCCCTGGGCACCTGTCTAAGTAATTCAGTCTATATGCAAGTGCATTTGTAACAAAGACAGGGTTTTTTAGGTACAAAGTTATGATCATAAAGTTGATAAGCCACCATGCCATATATCAAGCCACCATATTTTTTTTTTTTTTTTTCAGGCCAAAACTTAAAGTCAGTGACTTCATAAAAAGAACAGCAACAGAGAGTTTTGTAATAACCTATTGAGTATAAGGCAAGATGGCCTTATGAGCAGCAGTTTAGCAGGGAATGGAAAAGTCAACGAGTTTTCTGCTTCAAGGTTTCGCTATATCATAATTAAAGGTTAATGGGGTTAGTTTTCAAATATTGCAATCATAAGATGTAAGTACTGTGCCTAAATAACTTCATACTAAAATGGAAGTGTTAGCCCTGTATTCAATTCTGAAATACAAACGTGATGATAAGTTATCTGAGTTATCTGATGGAAAATATTAAATAACACAAGTGGTTTATAAAACCCAATTGTAGTTAACTTTTACAAAGTCATTATTTCTGTTACATTAATTGAGAATACAATCTGAGATTAAAAGATTCCATTCTTTACTACACAGAATAGAAAACTGTGCTTTTTATAGTAATGCTTCTAAAGTCACAGCCAACATCTCAGTGTGGGTTATTTATCAACACGGGACAAATTTGCTTTTGTCCAGTAACTCATGGCAACCAATCAAATTGTGGAATTATTTGATTTCTGCATCTGCCTGAAAAATTGCAATCACTGATTGTTTGATGTGGGTAACTACCCTTAAGCAAATTTGCCCAGTGTCAATAAATGAGCCCAACTTTAGTATATTTAAGGAAATGTTCTTTATTTCTAGGATACTCCCTTTATGGAATGCCAGGTAACCACAAAGCCATTAATGTCCGCTCTTCAAATATCCCTTACACCTATAAGCTATTAAAGTATAAGATACCTAAAAGAGTGACTATAGGGGCCTCTAGCATGGCTGTGCAAATTTTCCAGCAGTCAGCTGTCATTCGTTAGGTTTGGTGTTTGCACACCCACTGTAACACTGTTCTCACACTGTGTGATTGAATAAAGGCGAATTTGCTATTAACGTCATTGTCTCCTGTGTGGATTGGTCAGCGCTGATAGTGAGTATCTATATTTGCTTATGTTGACATGTTCGGGTGAAGTATCCGATTTTCTCGCGATAGCTGCGATCAGCCACGAGATGCTGAACCGGGAAGAGCTCCGCCATCACCGCTTCTTCATTTTTGCCAGCCCTCATTCGTTACTTGCATCAAAAGGAGCTCCAGGGCCGGATTTACATTGTGGGTGCCTCTAGGCCTAATGCCGTTCGTCGCCCCTGTCCCTTCCAGAGGGACAGTAGCAATGGGGAATGGCGCATGGGGGAAAAAAATGATCATATCATCAGCGCATCCCCAGTGTTTTTGAACCAATGTGGGTGCATGCTGCCCCCCTAAAATCCTGCCGCCCTAGGCCCTGGCCTTGGTGGCCTTTCCACAAATCCAGGCCTGAGGAGCTCTTTGCACTTCCATATAGTTGTGTTTGATGCCACGTGGTCCTTCTTGCATCCTGTACCAAATCCAAAACAGTTGTACCTATTGAAGCAGGGGATCCCTGGAGCTACCAACAGCTCTGTACCAGGCTGTAATGCCATGATTCACACAGGGACTTAAATTTGTGGAAAGTATAGTATCCCAAAACGCTCCGCCCGCTTGGTTCAGGAAAAGGGGTGCAACTTTCCTCGATCAGGTCACCGTATCCTGATATCTGTAACTTGATTTGTAAAGAAATGAGGAGAGCACTCTGCAAGCATATACTGCTGTGGTTATCTTTTTATTGCTTGACTACTTGTACACGACATTTTTCAGGCCTATATGCCCTTTATCAAGTGTTTGTCCCTACAGTTACACAAAGAATAATGGGCATGTCACTCACAAGTAGTGATGGGTGAATTCGCGAAACAGTGCCGGCGTCTCATTTTTGATGCGGCGAATAGCGCAAATTCACAGCGAATTCGCGCCTGGCGAATAAATTTGCCCATCACTACTCGCAAGTCCAACTCACTAGAAACCATATCGGCCACAAAAGTGTAAGGTGCAACTCCCCTGGTGACCTTAATGCTGAAATTCTGGAAAACAACTCATGTTACCAAAATTTGAATAAAAGCAGATCCTCAGGGTAATCACACTAATTGGCCAATGACTTCAAAGGCAAAGCTTCAACAGATGGAAAGGAATGAGGCCATACTCATAGAAAATTTCCTGTTGGAAAGGGACCTTTACAGACAGAGAGAAAGACAGTTTTGGTAACTCATATATTTCCAGTTGCCTAAATTCTGGGATTTCTAATTTACATAACTGTCCTTAATTCAAGTTATTCCACATATCTGGTATTATCCTTATGCCTTGAAACTTAGTTAGTTTAAAAGTTGCAGTTGATAATAATAAAACACAAATATGCTGAAAATTATACTGTGCTACTTCATAAATATATCTGATACAAAATGCTGCATTAAATCAAAATGAACTCACAATATATTTGCCTGAAAACATGAAGCACACTAGTCCTCTTTATAGAGCAAGATTAAAGAATGATGCTAACCAGCAAGTGAAATGGATTTGAGAAGTCTGGCAATGTGGTGTAAAATCCAGCGTTTTATTCTTTTTTAAACTACAGTTAAGAAAGCAAGACATGTCAGAATGGTTATGGAAGAAGTCTGTAGTCAAACATGCTTAAAAAGAGCCGCAATTTCCCAAGCACTGAGAAAGTTACAAGATAAAGGCAAACTTGCTTGGGCAGATATAGTGTTGTACAGTGAATTGTTATGATGCTGGTCCTATTGGTGTCATTTATTTTGAACAAAAGTGATTGATATTAAAATTCAGACAGGACACATAAAATGGAGAGAACATCTGAGTTTTGTTTCTTAGTACAAAGTTAAAACAGCCCAACATAAAATAGGGATATTGTTTTGAGACTAGCATTTACTGGCTATTGCCTACAGATAAAAGACATTTAAAGGCTGATTTATTAATGCTTGTAAAATGTTACCAACTGGTAGCTGTGGAGGAATAGAGTTTGTTGATAGCTGTGGAAGCTGCCAGCTCAAAGGAATGATGTCTGGAGGTCCCATGGCCAGGAAGAAATTGTATAAGAGGACATTGTTAGTGATGTCTGAATTTATTCGCCAGGCACAAAGGGACGCCGACATCAAAAATATTTTGCAAATTTTTTGCCCAAATTCACTAGACATTGTTCCTGACTAGAGAAAAATTGCTGGAAACACTTGTAACAGTGTGGACAGGTTACACAAAACAGATAAAAATCATGAGCTCTTGGTCTTACCCACAATTTTTTTTTAAAAAAATCATTAGACCCCTAGCAGCAATGTTCATTAAGTATGGCTGAATGTTAGAACTGTGTTAAATCACAAGGGTATTTAATTACGTTAGCTTACATATTTTGTCCGAAATGTGTTGCTAATAAAACCTGGTTGTAGTGTGCCCAAGTGTTAATCATGGGCCCATAAACTCATCCCTTAGGGGAAGAATACCTATGTGCCGAGCCCTTTAGAATAGAACATGGCCTAACGCAACCCCCACTTATTTATATACACAGGCTACCGGCCTCTGCAATACAATACAGAGCACAAAGGCATGCGGCATGCCAGTCCAGTGTGCAATGTGCAAAAAAGGGCAATTTGCTCTTTGCACCTTGTGCTGTATTTTGTACAGTGCACAGCACTGGTGGGCACAAGGCAGACCTGTCCTTACCAGGTTTTCTGCACAAAATATATTGAAGTCAATGGGCATTTTTTCAAAGCAACTTTTAAGAGCAAAAGACATTGTTTGCCAAAAAATTTTGCTTGTCCCTTGCTAATCATACACTGTCAGTGTATATGTAACCCATGTGACATCACATTACCACTGACTGTAGCTTGCCAATAAAAATATAGGGGCTGATATTTAAGCTTCAATACAAGTTCCAGGAACAAGTTCCAGGTTTATCTAATATTCTTTCACACAACAGTTACTGTATTCTTGCTATAATTATGGAAATGAAACTATCTGACATAAGCGCTGTGTCCCGACACTTCAGAGTTGCTGTTTACTTAAAAGCAAGGTGATAATTTTCTAGAAAGCCTTTTTTATTATTCTAACTACTGCTGATTTAAAAAAGCTTGAATAAATAAAGCCTGCAATGATCTCAACCTGACAGTATATAATCAACAGTGGGAACACATTAACTTGACATAACTGCGGACAATATAGATGCATGTGTCTGTGTATAACGACAAATAATCAGTTGGTATAATGCTGTAATTTAAATTGAAGATCAAGACTCACTATTTACCTTACGTTATCCTTAAGTAAATGCCATTTTGATTATTGCAATTTTATCATATTATGTCCAGTTGTATCATATTATTGTGAGTAAAAAGGATGAAGCTTATGTGCCTCAGAGCTTTTGTTTTCAAGCAGCTTTTACTAGTGTTTAGCGCTCAGCTGTAACATATATCATTTTGAGATTATGAAGCTGCATACCTCCATAAATAGTTAAGGAAATAAAGCTACGGCACAAAATTACAATGGGGAAGGGAGAATAGTGTAAAGTGCCATGCATTTTGTACATTTGTCCATAGGCAGATGTTAAGTACAGGTTTCCCTTCTATACAGATCCATGTACTTTGCTAGGCAAAATTATCCCCTGTTGCACTAATGCCATTAAAAATAACAAGCAATTAGCATCGCTAAATCTTTTTTTAAGTCTTTACATGTTCTAGTTTCTTAAATTTCCCCTTGCGTGAACCATGCATCATTTGTTGTATTTAGCAATGAGCACATTGTTTTGCCAGGTATGGATTTGAGGCAATTTTTTTTGCATTTCACAATCTGCAATTTTTTTCCTGAAACTGTCACAAAATTCCACCATGGAAAATTTTGCAGCAGCAAAAAAATTGCCAAGAAAAAATGCCTACTGACTTCAATGCATTGGGACAAAAAAAAGTCACTGACACAAAAATTTGCCACCAGAAAAGGTCCCTTGGTTTTAATGCATTTGGAGTGAGAAAAAATAGTCACATGTGTGTAAAAAAAAATGTTGGCACCCATTGATTTTTCACCATTTCGTAATTTTTTTTTGTCTGGAACAGATTCTCTCATCACCAGTTTTATAACTAGTGTAGGGACCCATAGTTTTATTACTAGTGTAGGGACCCATAGGTTTAGTATGTTCCTATTGATTGAAATCCCTACACTTCCCTAGTTGCTGGGCATATGCCCATGTATCTAGTTATTGGCCTATAGCCCTATGACTACTTCCTGTCACACTTTCACATAGTGCCTGGTAAGGGGAGGATATTCCTCTTTGGCTTCTGGTTGCTGCCCCATCTGGATCAGCGAGCAGGTACCCAGTGAATGAGGCTAGCCAGTGACAGGTTAGTTCCTTTCATAGTACTCTTTAGGACAGTAAGAGCAGCCTGTTCTCCTACAAGCAGGGAGTAGCTCTCCTCTAGGCTCTGAGTTTGCCTAAAGTGAAGGTACCGTAGCTGGATAGGGAATCGGTGATTAGATTTATTCTCCCTGATCATTCCACTATATGGGGACTGGACCACTACTGGGCATTCCATCCTAGAGGTGTACCTTCATCTACCGTAACAGCTTCCATATGGTGCCACATCTTGCTGTCTCTGCACAACTGTGCTGGTATGTAACCGTCTGCTAATACCTTACCTCTGTGGATTGTGAGTATAACCCTGTTGATATTGTCTTGGACAATAACAGTTATTTTGTGTGTTTGTTGCAAGAACCTCCTGGTGTCCTTTATTTTACTATTATACACAGTAGCCTATGTGAGTTGTAGTATAACTACTTCATACCTTTCAGATAGCAAAGTCCTTGTTTTGCGTGTTAGAGTCAAATATAACCCATTCTCTACTGATTAGCTAGACATAGCCTATTTTAGCCTAAAATAGTGTTACACTAGAATTGGGACTATTAAAGGAGAAGGAAAGGTTAAAACTAAGTAAGCCTTATCAGAAAGGTCCATCTAAATATACCAGTAAACCCCCAAAGTAATGTTGCTCTGAGTCCCTTGTCAAAAGAAACACAGCATTTCTTTCCTTCTATTGTGTACAGATGGGCTTCTGTATCAGACTTCCTGCCTTCAGCTTAAACCTCATTGCCCTGGGCAAGAGCATGCTCAGTTTGCTCCTCTTCCCCACCCCCTCCCTTTTCTACTGTAATCTGAGCGCAGAGCAGGGAGAGACTCAGGCAGGAAGTGATGTCACACCACATTAATACTGCAGCTCCTATTCTAAACAAACAGAGAGTTTCTAGAGCTTTTTACTCGGGTATGGTAAAACATTCTACAGAATAAATATAGCATTCTAGCTTGCACTATTGCAGCTAATCTATTGGCAATAAAATGCCTCTGTAGCTTTCCTTCTCCTTTAAGAAGGAAACCCTCATTAATTGGTTTCTCATTTGTTTAGACAGATGAAAACAGTTCAGAATCTCTGCATTTTCTCTGTTCTCATTAACCAACTGACCCTTTCTGATATTGAGATATTATGCTGCCATATTTTTAAGCACCCCCCCCCTTTATTCTGGTAAAACAATGGGAGTTTTTTTGAACATTTCTATACTGACCAGTTGATGGTTATTATATTAAAATTGTACTAAGCTGAAAGAATTAGTAAGGAAAATATTTTTTTCCAGAATAGATAGCAATCCTAGCTGTCACAGTATCTCCTTGGAATGCTGGATCCCCATTTTTAAAGCAGTTGATAACAAAAATGGAGAAATGTAATAAAAGTTGGTAACAATAAAAAGAGTCATAATACAAAAATGTTTGCCTCTGTGTGCACTAATTTTCATTTGCTCAAATTTAATATACAGTATATCCTGAACCAGGAAACTTTTTGGCAACCACTGACAGCGAAAGATAGATGGCAGATCTTATAGTTTGTGATAGTGTGCAATGTATGTAATAAAATATCTTACTGAAAAAGTTATTTTTGCTCCAAAAGATTACTCCACCTTCAAGCACATCTTAAAATTTGGAGTGCAATAAAGAACTAATGAAGAATTTTACATTGACATATTTTAGCTTATTTTTGAGTTTTTGTATTAACTTTGTGAATTGTATTACATTCCCACCATAGGGCTTAAATGTGTTTGAGTAATAGCTGTTCGTTTTGCCAGGTTTTCTCTTTATTGTTAAAATACAATTTGCATGACCACAATGGAAATGGAATGTGTCTTTGCTTGCATCTTTGAGTGTGACCACATACAGTATGCGACTTGCAAATAAAAAGGTCTACTAGCTGTAATGGAATGTCAGAGTAAGAGAAGTAATTTAAAATAACAAGTCACTTACTTCTGCAAGTGCAGTGTGCAAGTACAAAGTGTCAAAGTGCCCCAAATGACTCTTTGGGGGTGCATGTCTGTTGTTCCTATTGATGTAATATGCTGGGGGACACTGGAATTACCAACTCGTTCTGGATGGCAGAAGCTCCAGAGTTTCCCAGTGCCAATACGTACTTTTGTACTCAATTTAACAGGGATGGACTGGCACCAAAACCCAGATTGCTCAGCCTATAATTATAATAAATAAATGACAATTTTTCTAGGTGTAGACATCCAATACATGGGTTTAAGTACATCTGATATAAGATAGAATATATTATGTAGTGAAAGTTGGACAACTTTTGCTTATTTTGTTTATAAACAAAAGCAACCCACTTAAAGGAAAACTATACCCCCAAACAATGTAGGATTGAATTAAAATGCATTGCATAAAACAACTCTAAATATCTAAAACCCTGCTTTCTGTAAATAACCCATTTTCATAATAATATACATTTTATCTTAAATACAAAATTGCCATTTTAAGAACTGCCCTCTGGGATCCAATGATCCACAAACAAACCAAACATGTTAGGTCAAATGAGCCACTTAACGGACAAAGTTCTGTGTTTTGCTTCCACACTTCTTCCTGTTATAATAAGAGCAGCAGTATTTCTGGTCAGTTGATCTCTGAGGCAGTGCAGAGAAAAGGGGGTTCAAGGGAAAATATATATTTATATATAAAATATATATTTCAGTTAGGTAAGTTTCTTTAATATGCCACTAAATATAATGTAAACTATAGGTTGCTAAGTATTCATTTATGGGGATATAATTTTCCCTTAAAATGAGCTTGCATTTTCTTGTTCTACATAATGTGCCAACAACTTTTAATCTTGGTGAACCAAATATTGCCAGTAAATACCTGATGTACTGTACCATAGGTAGCAGGTAACTTGGAAATGTGGAATATTTAGGGCACATTTACTTAGGGTCAAATATCGAGGGTTAATTAACCCTCGATATTCGACCGTCGAAGTTAAATCCTTCGAATATCGAAGGCTAACATTGATGCTCGGTAGGTTTTAGGTGGTGAAGTAGGTGGTCGAAGTTTTTTTTAAAGAGACAGTACTTCGACTATCGAATGGTCGAACGATTTCGAAGTCGAACGATTTCGAAGTCGAAGTCGCCAATTCGATGGTCGAAGTAGCCAAAAAAATACTTCGAAATTCGAAGTATTTTTATTCTATTTCTTCACTCGAGCTAAGTAAATGTGCCCCCTACTGAAAGTCTATGTTTGCCAGCACATAAAGGGTTGAATTGCTTTAGAAACCAATGAAATAACAAAAATATGTTTTTAAAGAAATTCAAATTTAATATAACCTTTAGGATTTTATAGATGTAGCTATTCTCGACAACTTTTTAAATTGTCTTTATCATTTATATTATTTATAGCTGCTAAATTATTTTCATTCTTAAATAATTCCCAAATAAGAACAGTAGATTTTTTTATAGAATGCCATTGTCTACATCTTATTATTATTATTTTCTTTTACTGTAATCTATCCCTTTAATTCATTTTGGAATCTTTACAATTAACTATATCTAAATGATTTCAATAACATCTCATTTCTATTTACATAATAAAACAGATGTAGATGAAGACAATAAGAAGATAATTATTGCAAATGAAAATGTCATATGCATCCATTACATTAGTGCAATCTAAAATGCATCCATCTGTTACAGAGATTCTGTGACAGATAAGACAGTAAGTGCAAACCTCCAGCTACATGTATAAAAGTGGTATTACATTACCTTTCTTATGTTTATTGGTTTGCAGTTGCTGAATTGATCAAGTGTATGTTTGGATTATTTTGTTCTACATCTCTCTATTTTGGTTTTAAACTTCTTTCTGGCAGCCACTAATAGATATATCCTAAAGAATATGGTTTAAACAGGAAAAAACTACAGTAAATGTAATGGTAATGTAGGGGGCTGATAAATAGATTCCAGATTTATATTGCAACCACCTTAAGTTTGGCCATGGAAGGGCCCCATAGTTAATACAGGAGCTAGGCTCCAATTTCTGGGTCAAAGTATGATCCCAAGTGTCCTGTGTTATGATATATAAGCTGGGCACATGTGCTAAGGGTCCATTTTGTTTAATCCCTTACCTGGGCAGGCACAAAGGGTTTCCAGTGAAACCTAGTCAAGGTCTGGTCTAGTAAGAATAGACTACTCACTTTTAGGAGTGATAGATAGTCAGGGCTATTTATCCGAACAGCACAAGCTTGACTGAGGAGTGTGAATGGGTGAATGGGACTAGGACCTGGATGCTAATTGCCCAGAAGTAAGGACTGAGTATCATAGCTAGGATCTAGAGAGATACCCCAGGGATCCACTAAGGCACTCCCAGCTGAAACTTCTGTCTAAACTGTGTATTCTATCTCTCTTACCCTGTTGGGATGTGTACTGATCATTGGTGCTGTGAGTATTAGTATAGGATATTTATATTCATGAATGTTCCTTGTTCCTGCTTTATTTCTGATAAACTTCTATGTGGACTGTGTTCTCAATAACTTAGTTACTTGGTAAAGTTACAAGAATCACTGGTGCCCATTATTTGAATACTGTATATAATTGTAGTTTAACATCCTGCCTCGACACTGATTCGAAGGCTCACCCCTGTCTCATCTGGGCAGATTTGTGGTAAAGCATTTTTAGTGATAGACGAATCTGTGTTGGCCAAAAAATACACGAAACGCATTGAAGTCTATGATTGTTTTGACGTGCAACAATTTTGACACGAACGACAATTTTTATATGCGCAAATCTTTTGTCCAAATGCATTGAAGTCAATGGACGGCCGAATAATTTTGACTCGCAACAATTTTGACGAACGACCATTTTTACAAGTCCAACTCTTTTGTCCAAATGCATTAAAGTCAATGTGCGTCTGAATAATTTCAACATGCTATAATGTTGCCGTGGCTGTTTCACAAAAAAATTTGCCACCCGCGAAATCTGGAAATTCGCAGTGAATCCATGCCTGGAATAAGTTCACCCATCACTACCGATTTTACTATAGCCTTATAGTAACAATAACAATGATAATTAGGAAAACTTGCAGTCAACTTTAAATATGTACAGTGATGTAACTATAGAGATAGCAGACCCTGTGGTCGGGGGGTGGACCCAGAGAACGGCATCGTCTGCTGCACAAAAATCCCTCCTCTGCAGGAACTTGTACAAAATTTTGACTAACAAGCACGCACATGCCATGACTTATGAGGAGGTAGGCAAGTGCAAGGAAGTAGGGGGAAGGAAAAGCAAGTCTCCAAACCTTTTTTCTGGGGGGGGGGCAGCGACTTCTTATTATGCCACTGAAAATGTATCACACACAAAAAAAGACAAATACAAACTGTGAACACCATAATAAAAGTGATATTTCTGGTCAAGAAAAATATATAATTTTTAGAAGGCAAGCTTTGCCTTAATTTGTTTTCCTTTGCAAATAAAACAAAACAATGGCCATAGCTTATATGCTCATAGTATATTCTTTCTTGCTATACTAAATGCGGATTCTTTTTTGGAACTGTATTTTATTAAAAAGGGAATCTAAATTCTCCATAAAACCCAGCTCTCTAAATTTGCTTAAAATCTATTTAAATACAAGGAAATTTGCAAAAGAGAATTGTACTTACCAAAACTTTTTATGGTTCATACGTGGATGGGGAAGGCAGCCATAATTGTTCTTTATAAGCATGCTTTTTACACATACTGTATTAGGAGGGATTCTCATTGGAGGAATATTTATCAATTTCAATGTCCTTGAAAAATGTATTGACTAATATTGATTTACATATTGAACCATAAATTGGCGCCCTGAAATGCTATGCTTGAACCCCTAATAACAATGCATGTTAAAATGTAAGAGAATTTGACAGTGTTTTTTTAAATAGCTTATCTGGAAACCCAATATCCAAAAAGCTTCAAATTACAGAAAGGCCATATCCAATAGACTCCATATTAGGCAAATAATTAAATGTTTTTATAAAGATTTTCTTTCTCTCCGTTATAATGAAACAGTACCTTGTACCTGTAACAAAGCTGCAATCCTATTGGGTTAATTTAATACTTACATGATTTTTTAGCACTCTTGAGACATAATGATCTAAATTATGGAATGATCCCCTATGCATAAAACCCCAGGTCCCAAGCATTCTGCATAATAGGTCCCATACCTGTATCTGTATCTTTCAGGTGCTATAATGTAATGATACTTTTGACAAATATTTACTACTTGTAATTGTGAAGCTCGTGGTAAATTCAGGAATGGCACAGATTCACCCATCACTAGTTTTCACACATGTGTTGAGGCCATTCATCCATTTTGACTGTGATTTGAGAGCATTCACCCATTTTTGTCTGTCTTGCCTGCCAACCTTCTGAAACTTGCCACCTGCCCTGATCTGTCTGACTATGATTTTCTCCCTGATAACACATTTTTCTCTACTACATTGGCTCCCAGTTCTGAAATATAAATATGCCATTCAAGAATTTGTAAGGGATTCTTTTAGAATTAGAATGATTGTGAGGAATTATTTTAGAATGACATTGATTGTCCAAAATAAGCCTAGTCTTGCTAATTTAAATTAATTATTAGATCTTATGAGCACACAGCAACATGTTTTAGTAGGTAAAGATTTTTTTGTCAAGTAAAGTCTATTTTTTAGTTAGAGTAAAATGTAAGTTAACAGTGTTCTCAGATGCATCAAACATTTAAATGTGCTGGTTTACAGCATGGGGTATACATTAGTTTGCTAATATTCCCCTAACAGCAACATGGGTTACTAGAGCATCTTTTAACATTTTATGATTGAGGTCATAGTGGGGAGTTAGATGGCCTTGGAGTTGTCTGTCTTTGAGGACATGTTTTTCACTTTTATTAGGGTTTAGTGGTATTTGAGATTGTCCTTGGTGGTCATTCTATTTTTAAACCTCTAGATAAAGATGTTCCTCAGAAGAGAGAGTACCTTAAACAACGGCATGCCATCAATCTTCATATAAATGATATTAAATTCCCTTTAATGTCACCTGTACTCAAAGTGACAGAAAGAAAGACCAATAAATGACTGTAGCTAAAGGGGTTACATTTGGAGGGACTACTACAAAAAAGCAACAGCTTACATGATTTCATTTTCCTTTAAATCTAATCAGTCTCCATGAGTTATGACAATGCCATCACAGTAGAAAACTGGGCAGCAAACTAGAATAGGCTATACTGATACTAAAATCAACAATATAATATAGATATTGGTATATTGGTATATAGATATAGTTTGAGTGGATGTGTGTAAGTATGTGCGCAGAGTTTCATTTGGAGGGGTTGAACTTGATGGACGTTGGTCTTTTTTCAACTCAACTTAACAATGTAACTATGTAACTATCACAGGGCTATGATATAAGTAATACAGGTAGGATCATCTGTAGGGCTCTGAGCAGGTAGAAGGGAAGCAGGGAGAAGGAAAGCAGGCAAATAATTTTCTTGGACCTGGATATTTCCTGTTAAAGGGTGGTGAGTAAGCTGTGTTAAGTTTTTAACAGATGGAAGAAAGATCCTTAGCATAAAAAGCATTTACAGAACAAGAGCAATCATCATGAATGATGAAAAACTCAGAATCTAGTACATGATTTAATGTGACAGATGTCTTCTCCAGAGATCAGCACAATATACCTTCACATTATAGTGCTGTGCCATGCACTGATCCTTAGTCTCCCTGTGCTGCCGAGCCTTATTTTACATTCTGTTGCTCCTTATCGTTTTTATCATCTATTTTTGGGAATGTAACCATGCATGCTATATCATTTTCTTCTTTTAGAACATTATCTTTCATTATAGGAAATTCTGTAACCTTATTTACTCCCTCTAAAATAGTAATACTTGGAAAAGAAAAACTTTCAGTGAATGAAATAATTATGGTTCAAACTAAAAGGTGTATGTAAGTATAACTTTATTTATATAGCACTACTGGAATATGCAATGCTGTACAATTGTACAATACAAAAAAGTACAAACAAGAGAGTGTCATTTGGTCAGGTTCGAATGGGGAATGAGGTCCCTGTGCCATAAAGAATACAATCTAAAAACAGAAAAGAACAGTCCAATTCACCATTAGAGATTAGAGAAACCACATCTTACCTAAATAAACAAAAATAAAATACTACAATAAGACAATGTTTTACAAGTAGGCATCAAGTCTCTTTGAAAGATTGGGTATGTCAATCCCAGTATCAGTATACACAGTAAGAAAAATACTCAGAGCTCTTTAATCAAAAATAGAAACAACGTTTTCCTTTATTGACCACAGGGATATTAAAACCTCATTCCTTCCTGAAAAAGAAATGACCCAGGTGATGTTTTTGGATTTATTTGCCATGAATATACCATTGTCTGTGTTATGAAATGAAATTAAAGACATCATGGTGTCAGAGATATTACCTGTGCCATGAGCAACACTAAGAAGACAACGGGACCTTAGGGAGATTAATGCATGGCTGAGAGATTGGTCTAGGGAGGAGGGTTTTGGGTTTTTGGAGAACTGGGTTCTTTGCTAGGGATGGGCTGCACCTCAATGATGATGATGGTACAGCTGTTTTGGGAGAGAAGATGGCTAAAGGGTTGGAGGAGATTTTAAACTAGGCATGAGGGGAGAGGTTTAGTAAAAGATTTGGTGGAAGACAGGTTAGATGAGATAGTGGGCAAAGGCAGGGAAAATAGGGGGTGGAGATTTGGTTGGCGGTAGTGTAAAGGATAGGGAGGACCACATGTCCACTTATACCCTTAATGGGACTTCACTAGGCAAATGCATTATGGAAAAGGACCTTGGAGTCCTTGTGGATAATAAACTTGGCTGTAGCCAGAAATGCCATTCTTCCCCTTTATAGAGCACTGGTAAGGCCCCATCTAGAATATGCTGTACAGTTTTCGTCTCCGGTGCTCAAACAGGACATTATTGTATTAGAGAGGGTCCAGTGAAGGGCAACTCTAAAAGGTACGGAAAATCTAAGCTATGAGGAAAGACTGGCCAAATTGGGTATGTTCATGCTGGAGAAGAGGCGCTTAAGGGGTGATATGATAACTATATATAAATATATAAGGGGATCATATAATAATCTCTAATGCTTTATTTACTCTTAGGTCTTTCCAGCTGACACAAGGTCACCGATTCTGATTAGAAGAAAAGAGCTTCTGCCCAAATATTCAGAAGGGTTTTTTTTTTTACAGTGAGAGCTGTGAAGAGGTGGAATTCTCTCCCTGAAGTAGTCATACAGGCTGATACATTAGATAGCTTTAAAAAGGGGTTGGATGTCTTTTTAGTAAGTGAGGGAATACAGGGTTATGGAAGATAGCTCATAGTACAAGTTGATCCAGGGACTAGACCGATTGTCATTTTGGAGTCAGGAAGGAATTTTTCCCCCAAACTCAGTGCCCGTTGTTATGATTTGTGTCTCGGTACGATTTCTGTCTGTGAATTCGTTGGTTTTGATCCCTGCCTGTCTGACTCTGCTATACTCTGCCAAATCCCGACCTTTTGCCTGCCTGACTATTCTTGAACTCAACTTGAAGTTGTTGTTGCCTTCTGTCCTAAACCTTGGTAACAAACGTTTTCCTTACTGTGAGTTCAGAACACTTGCTTTGCTCCTCTCAAGTTACGACCTGGAGGCATCTGAGTAGCTGAGGGCTCCTTCGGAGGCCAAAGGCGGATGCAACAGCGGAAGATTGAACCATGACTGGAAGCTTAGTACTTGTTCTGAATTTAGGGAGCCCTACATAACACTAAGATTCCCAGCTCAGCCATGTTCAATGACATTTTTTTTTAAACATTGACCCTGCCCTACAATAGCCAATCAATCTATTTAATCAAGCAGAAATGTTTCAGAGGATAATTATTGAAAAACTCACAGTCCCTCTCATGCAATATACCTGCTTAGCTATCTGGCTGTTACATTGCACCATTCCATAATACTAAATTGCTACTCAGCATTGTATTGTAAAAAAAGGAGTAGATATATACCAAGAGGTTTTAAGAGTGCTGAGCTTTCTATATTCCATCCATTTATTTGACAATGTTAGGTACATAACCACCTGCATATGGCACTATTGATTATTTTAAATTGATTGTGGCATAGGATATGGAACTAAAAAGCATTTACATACCTTTGCCCCTGATTTAAAAATGAAAAATATGGTTTATCAATATAATATAAAGTAAAAAACAATTGTTTGAATTTTGGGTTTTATACTAAAATATGACAGGCAGATATAAAAGAGAACAAGAATTATATATTGCTTTAAACCCCTTTTTAAACTAAGAAAACATCTCATAGTAATAAACACAGGAAGAAAACAAACAGTAACATAACTATGGAGTGGTGGGCCTGGGTGCAGACAATGCAGCTGGGAACGCCCCCAACACCCCCCCCCAATAGCATTTTTTAAGTGTCTATATGCTCATGCGAACTGCTGGCAGGCCCTGGTACAATTGCACCCCCTGCTCCCCTTGTAGTTCCGCCACTGAATACAAATGGAATATTTGCAAATATAACAGAAGTAGCACTTTAAAGTGACTGCAATCACAGTATCCAAGGTAGCTTCAGCAAAGGGGTAATTTGTTTCATGTTTTTGAATCCAGTTGCTTTATAAACAAAAAAAAATACTTTGGTTTGCACTTAGACTTAGATCTGTAAATGATGAAACAACATATTATTGATACCATGAAACTGTGGTCTCAAATTAAAATAAGATTGCCCTAAATGCTACCTGATTAGCAGTTATATTATAAAAAGTTTAGGTAAGTGAATAAATGTCATAAGAAACTCAACTAAAATATTCCATCCTTTAGAGAAATAATCTGGTATTAATGACTGGCATGCACATGGTTTTTAGAGATCATTGTTCTTTGCCCCAAATTTGATTTTGTACAGTGTTTCATGCGGTTAGGTACAAGAAAAGGAGAGATATACCTACAGCATTCTGATGACACCTACAACTAGAGAGAAAGACACAAATAGCATCCATGTTAAAAATGTTAAATATAATAGGGGTCATTTACCAAGACTTGGGGTGAAAGGTGGCAGGCAGATACATAAGAGTACATAACCCTATTGTGGCCTGCATCAATGTCCTAAATTGAGCATCTGAATGATGCACAACTAATGGGGCACAAGGGCCAGTCTACATGCCTCCCCACACCCGCCCCTCATGAATACAGTGCTGCAATACACAGACAGGGTTGTATTCAGGGGAGTAACTGCAGGTCTCGGCTTTCCAAAATGGAGCACAGAGAATCAGAGCCGGGCCAACCCGGGCAGGCACCCATGGCAACCTGGCCGGCCACGGCGCCGGCTCAGTGCGTGCAAAACTGCGCATGCGCCAAACTGCGCTCCAACGCGCATGCTCAAAGCTTCGCTCCAGCACGCATGTGTGAAATGGCGTGCGCGCATGCACAGTAGCGCATTTACGCGACAGGTACACGCGGCAGTCTGGGAGAGACTGGACCAGATGCGGGGTAGCCGACAGAGGAGGTACGTGCCTGGCGCCCCCCCAGCTTTGCGCCCTAGGCACGTGCCTACTCTGCCTACCCCTAGTTCCGGCCCTGCAGAGAATTCATCAAGGGAGCAAGGCAGGAAATATGTGCTGTGTTAGCATTTTGCACCCTGCCTTCCTGTTGGTCAATGAGCCCTAATGTATAAGCTACTCTGCATATTTCAGAGGAAACAAGAGAATTAAAGATTGAATGCCATTCTCGTTAAGATTTCATGATGAAGTACATTAAAATGAAGTAACTGTGTAATTATGCATGCATCGTGTTTGTGATATGATTACGCATGGCCTGCTTAATTATGTAGAAACTATGTTATGAATATGTAAAACAGAATTTTGTAGCATTCATGTTTATGATGCTTAGGCGTATCCTTGTATACATGCAGTACATAGTCCGAGGTTGTGATAAATTATATGTGAAATCAATTTCTACCTGTCATTTGGAGGGTTTCTTTTATCCATATTACATTATTATGCATATATAACATATATAACATGGATACAAGGATGCTAAGATATAGATGTGAAGTAATTTAAAGTGACAGCATACTTACCTGTGAGTTTTAAAAACATATTGTAGATGGCCTTCTTTATGGGTGAAACCATAGTAATCTAATGTCTAAGGGGCCCATTTATTCTACCATGACTTTTTCGGGTCAAACTTTTGACACCAAAAAGGTGAAAAAGTTGTGGGAATAAAACAACTTTTCTAGATTTATTATGTGACAAAACTGCAACAATTCCAAATATGAAAATACTCCAGCTAAAATCAGTCCAAATCATTTAGATTTGGGCAGATGTCCCTTTGACAACTGGAAGATTTTTTCTTTGATTTGCGGTTTCAGATGTTAATCAGGTGTTTTTGACTTTTCTGTGATAATACGGAAAAATCCTAGTTAAAAAAGTTGCGGTTTTCACAAGGCTTTTCCCATTAATGCTTTTTCATTTCGGATATTTTAATACATTTCATGAAGTTCGTAGTTTTAGTTAAATGAGACTGTTGATAAGCAGGCCTCCAAAGAGATGGTTCTTCATTTATTGATTTAAGAAAACAGACAACTACTGTTTTGCATTATGATTTGTCCACTTAGGGTATTGCAAGTCTAAAGAAAAATATATGATTTAACCTAAACAATGTAAAAATTCTGTGGGTTCTCTTTTATATTAATAAATAAAACAATGCAGATAGCTTTGTATCACAATACCCATATGCTTTAATAATTGTACACTTTGTAAAGATGTAGCATAATAGTTTAATTGGCAGACATGAGGACATGTCTGGTTTTCAGGAGGGTGAGATGTAATAGGGTAAAATGTTAATGGTTTAATATAATTGTTTAAGTAATAGTAAATACATATATTTAGGTTGGCCACTAGGGAGGATAACAGTTGTAATGGAAAGTTGCCAGTGGTGGGTAGAGAATAGTAGGTTATATAAAGAAGGTTTCAGGAAGTGAAATTAGACATGCATCATTGGAAGCAAGATGAGCAGAGGGTACTGCAACAGTAGAGTCATCTCCTGGAAGAGGTACTGAGTCTAGGTAGTGTGAGGCCTAGTGGTGTAACAGTACGCTCTAAGGAGTGTAAGTTAGAGAGGTAACTAGCATAGGCAGCTATGGCCCCAAATAGGAGTGAGTAGGCATAGTGTTCCCAGTGGGAAGAGGAAAGGCTAGATCGAGATTGAGTCGGCCAGGACCCAAGAGCTGTGCCTGAAAAAAGTGCCCCCCCCCCCGACAGCGTGCTGTTACGGGCACTGTTATGCAAAAAAATAGGAAATTGAGCCATGTGAATGTGCTGCTATTCTGTTGAAGGCCGTGACAAATAAAGAGAACGTGACTGAATTACAACTCACTGCCTGGAGTGCTTCACTCAAGGGTTCCCCCACACAAAAGGTCGGTGGTACATCAAGGGTTTACAAGGGGTAGGCACTTTTGATGTCTGCCCCTGTTACACCTTTATAGATGTTAAAAGAAAGTTATTTAGAGGTAAAAGAAAAATCCTCAAATCATTTCAGATATCGCTTAAATGAGGACACTCCAAAATCACAAATATAGCAGATAAGCAGTACTTAATTACTGCCTCTATGGTGGTAAAATAACTTTCTGATTAGCGTCACTTAATGATCTCAAATTAATCTAGTGTTGTTTAGAAACATTATACTCTAGTTCTAATTTGAAAAATCATTTGCACGGTTCATGTGGTAGTTTAGCATCTAAGGGTAGGATGTTGACTGTGAAAATGATTCATGATAGCAAACATTTATTTGTGGATGCAGGCCAAGTATTTTTGCAAATTCATTCCCTGTGAGACAGTATATGCTGATAATGCTGATAATGAATGTGCCTCTGTTTTATTCACAGACTCTCAGCTTCTTCCGGACCTAACAAGCAGGATGAGTAATCACTCAGCAAGATTAGTGAATAGCCAAGGGTTTAAAAAAAAAAAAGGATAAAAATGAACTTATTTTTTTTTTTTATAAATTCATGTATTGCGACATAAAATGTATTTATGTTTCATACTCATATAGTAAAAACGATATAATAAAACAGTCAGAATATGAATCTCAGTCAGTCACAACACTTGAAACAGAAATGTAGAAAAAAGGGAATAAAAAAGGTGGACAAATATTATGCAACAGATACTGTACAGTATTTTATTGTATTGCATTTGAGATAACACCACAAATTTTTGCAGTGTTTTACAAGGCATAGGGGTATAGTTATTATAAATTTAACAGTGAAAATAAACGGTGGCCTTTTTTATATTGAAAGACCTGCTAGTGGTGTATCCAAGACACAATTAAATTACTTATTTAGGATAGGAAACACTTTAGTAGGTGCACCTAAGGAAAAGGGTGTTGGTATTGTGTCTTATGAAGGCTTTTAACCTTTAATAGTTTAATTGTGGGGACACAACACAATGGCCCCCCTAAACCATAGCCCTAATTGGAAACTATACCCCTCTTTAAAAGTATATTGAAATAAAATATGTAAAACCCTGCTTTATCTAAATTAACCATCTCCATAAAAATATACTTATTTAGTAATAATCCTAAATCGAAAATGTCCATTTTAAGTACTGTAACCCTTTCGACACCCCTTTGTCGGTGTTATACTCCACGTGTGGTGCTTACCCGATGGCACGGAATAATCCTGAGCCACTCCGCAGTGGTATGGGGAGAGACTGGGTACCTGGTACTTACTAGAGCAGTGCCTCCACCTAGTGGGTTCCGGGAATGCACCTACGGGTGGCCCCACTAGGAATACAGTAATAACACACACAGTATTGGTTAAACTGAATAACTGTTTACCTAAAATAAGTGGCCAACTAGTTCATGCAGCACTCCTAACCGGTGGCAATAGGGCATCACTAACTAACGTGCTAGCACCTGTCAAGCTAACTAACAAGGCAAAGTCCTTTAATGTCCGTTAATATAAACAGTCTGTTTATCTTCAGCGCTCTTTAGGGTACTGTCCCTTTAAACAGGATACTCACACAAATCCTCTTTAGAGCTCTATTCCGTCTGTATTCCTTTCACCTCTGTCTTCCCAGCACAGTATTTGGCTTTCCTGTGCCAGCCCGATCCAAATGAATACATTTGGTGCACCCTCTACGCTCTCTGGGCCCACCAGCAGATCTCTGGCCTCTTTCTCTGTCCACCATGTGGCTCTCTATGCCAGGCTCTCTTCTTTTTCCAGTATCTGTGACTTCCTTTTCCTGCCATGTATTCTCGAAAAACGGTCCGCACACACCAATGTTGCAGTCGGGGATAGTGCCCCTTTTATTAATGCCACCAACAATAAATATAAATATAAATATAAATAAATATTGAATATTTATTGTTGGTGGCATTAATAAAAGGGGCACTATCCCCGACTGCAACATTGGTGTGTGCGGACCGTTTTTCGAGAATACAAAGCATTAAGGTGACCAGGCAAGGTCAACGGTGGACCAGCACCACTACGCAGAAAAAGTGGAAGGAGGTGTGCGGTAATACAAAGTTTCCTTTTCCTGCCAGACACTCACTAGCTGCTGTGTCACTTCCTACTGCACTGAACAGCTGGTTGCTAGTTAACACAGACAGTGCACACAGACACAGGCTCTGTGCTTGATCTCTGCTTACAGGGATAAGTGCAAGGGTTTTTCACTAATTCCCTAGAGTACTAAGAGCCACCCTTTGGGATCATACGAGTCATGGTGCACACAAACAAACCAAGGCACACATATGTGGTAGGTCAAATGAGCCAATTACTGAACAAAGTTCTGTATTCTACTTCTACACTTCCTGTTAAAGTTAGAATGACAGTATTTCATGTCAGGTGATTCCTGAGGCAGCACTTGGGTTGCCACATTTCCCTGCCAGTAAGTTAGGGCAAGGGTGGGGTAATGACATAATGGGCAGGGCAGTGACGTTGTGGGGGGGATTGATGATGAGCGGCAGTCCTTTGCAAATGGCAGTTCAGTTAAAAGATGTAAAAGGCCAATATTTACTGGTGAGTACTTTAAAATTATCTAGAAGTGCTGGCATATCTTGTAGGTACACATAAATACTCATCTTATATTATAGTCACAGAGGACCCTTGTCTAACTGCTAGTCCAGGGTGCATAAATTCGTAGAAGACAGCTGATTATTTTTGAATTGTTCTGCCATTTAATTTAAGTCTCTGTGAAAAATTTTATTTTGAATGTGTATATTCCCTTTGCAAATAGTAAGATCTAACATAGAAAAAGATTACTAGAAATTGCCTTACTCCTCAGCTAAAACTATCAGGGGTGCATATCCTACAATAAATGGTTGAAATTGGCAATTTAGACCTGATTGTGGCAGGAAAACAGTAATTTTCTCCTTCTTAAAAATGTTTTTCTGGTTTCTTTTTAGACTTTAAGAATGTTCCAGACATTCATGCACTAGATGAATTCATGATCATTTGCAGGTATTCAAGGTTTCAATATCTTTGGTATTTATCGCCGTGTTCTTGAAAAGAGAGTGTAGGCAAGTACACGTGCTGTAAACATTGTTGTTATGTTATTCTCTTTTCAATCCAAGTTCTTTATGTAGCAATGATCAAGCACACAGCAACATGAAGGGAATGATGTCTATGTCATTGTATTTGTTTGTAAGCTGCACTTTAATTTTAGTAGTACATTGTATGGGGTTGTAATCTTTCAATAGGTTCTCCCTCTGTAGCAGTATGTTACTTATCAGCTACTAAATGATATTAAGCCTTGTTTCTTGGTAATAATGTATGATAATGTTGTGCTGGCATGAGGAAAATTAATGGTAGCCAGATATTCTATAGACGGAAGAAGGGATGTAATCATCAAATGGTGAACTCCAACTTTTAGTTATTGTTAAATACATTTCTAAAAATCCCATAGGAATGAATAGACAGTGGGTGCGTTTTTTGCAGTAAACTTAAAATGGGTTCTGTCATGGAACAAAATGCATCAGTTAATTGTGCTCAACCGTTAGAATCCTGTGATTAAATTGTTTCAAAAGAGCAAACATATTGTTTTCGGTTTCATTTTGAAATCAGATATGGGGCTAGACATACAGTATTGTCAGTTTCCAAGGTGGCCCCAATCATGTGACTTGTGCTTTATGCTCCTCTGGAGTCAAACACTGGAGTCAAACACTATCCCTGCAAACTTGTGCATATATTTAACAGACCTTGTGAAACTAAATGTGAATGCAATATGTTTTAAAGGTTTTACTTATATTAAACTGTACTATATGATTTGGGTTTTGTATCTCTTTTGTTGAATTCTGAGAATGGACTGTGGACAGAGAGACACCTGCTTAACTGAGTACTACAGTCTATACCTCCAACTACTGGTTTATAAGTAGGCATTTCTACTAAATGGTGGAGGCTTTGGACTGATTACCAGAATTTGACCACAGCATGAACTTAAAGAACATCTGATTTCATGCAGTTTTTCTGGAAGTTAGAATTACAGGGGAAATATACCTCTAAAACATTTTCCCTAACACTGGGGGGCAGATTTACATAGGGTCGAATATCGAGGGTTAATTAACCCTCGATATTTGACTGCCAAATGTAAATCCTTTGACTTCGAATATCGAAGTCGAAGGATTTACCGTATATAGTTCGATCGAACGAAAAATCGCTCAATCGAACGATTAAATCCTTCAATTTTTCTTCTACCTAAAAAACATTAGAAAGGCTATGGGGACCTTCCCCATAGGCTAACATTGCACTTCGGTAGGTTTTAGGTGGCGAAGTAGGGGGTTGAAGTTTTTTTTAAAGAGACAGTACTTCAACTATCGAATGGTCGAATAGTCAAGTGATTTTTAGTTCGAATCGTTCGATTCGAAGTCGAAGGTCGAAGGTCGAAGTAGCTAATTCGATGGTCGATGTAGCCAAAAAAATCATTCGAAATTCAAAGTTTTTTTTTATTTTATTCCTTCACTCGAGCTAAGTAAATGGGCCCCTGGGTGTTATCTCAAGTGATTGAAATGACTACACTATATTAGCTTGTCATTTCACTGCTGCCATAGGTGCTTATCTATTTTTACATTGTGAGATTTCATATACAGCTCGGATATTGTGAGAAAATTGGCAGAATAAAATAAGCCTAAAGAACTAACTCTCCTAAAAATCTGTTTTTATTGTATAAACCCAAGTTGTGACTCACTCATTTACACTGAGTAGGAGAAACAATACCCTTCCTGAAAGCAATGCCATTGTGAAGTCCTGGGTTCTTCTGAAAGCACAGGATCAGACACAATAGCCAGAGATAATATTACAGCTAATAAAAATGCATTTATTAAATCAAAAATAAAATTGTAAATTGTTAAATTAATTACTTGCAATGTACACAGTGTAATAAAGTAATAAAAACCATACCATAAAAATCATGACTGAATCCCTTTAATCTCACATTTTGATAAATCTGGCCCTGAAAATAACATTTGTTTATAAATCTGGGTGATGATGTTCTGCAAATGTCTTGCCAAGTGTAAAATGAGGGCACTAACACAAAGTGCAACAATTGTTTAATTAGAATTTTAAGCTATTTATCACTCCAGCAAATCTTCTTGCCTCCTGTATTTGTGTCAGTGACTTCAATGGGTTCTTCAATGTGAGGAGTTGGTTAAAATGATTATGTAATTCCTTACAATATAGAAAATTTGCTGCAAAACTCTGAAACCATAGTGGATATAAAAATACTTTGGTTAGAAAGAAAAAGGAAAGCAGATTCTTGTCCTTGTGGGGGTGTATTGTAAGAGGAGAATTAATAACAATACTGGCACTCTGTGCATTCAGAATAGGCGTGAGTGGGTTGTGTTCAGTTCTGTAAGACAATAACCTAATATATTAGCTGTAACAACACATTTTATTTGCCATACTAAAAGCAATACAAATAAGAATTTTAGCTTGATGAATAGGAGACAGGGAGAGGCAGAAAGAGATGCAATAATGCTGAAGAATTGGTATATTTTACATTTGACTATTCTGGCTCAAAGGACAATGATGGGATATTATTAGCCAGTAGTGAGGAGCAACATTTTTTGCCAGGTTTTGCCACGAAAAAGACACCCATTGACTCCAATGGGTGAAAAAAATTGTCACGGGTCAAACAAATTTGACGTACGTAGACTTCAAAGGCAAATTTTTCACCCTTTCCACTAATTTTTGGCGAAGTGAAAGGGGTCAAATACTTCCATCACTACCAGTGATGTGTTGGGGAGATTATCAGATAGCTGTAGAAGATCAGAACTATACAATCATATTTACACCAATTGTATTTGTGCTTCAATCTCTAAGAAATCTATGTGTAACCATAGGCATGTTCATGGTTTTCATGCAAAATGTATTCCTTCCAACCTTGTGCATGACTCCTGTCTACACATTTGTGCCTTGGAAGTAGCAAATTTGAAATACATTTAAAAAAAATGGTAAAACGCTGTTTTTATTTATCAATTTCTACATCATAGTAAAAATTAATTTCATTTTGAACATCCCTTTCCTGTTAAAGGAGATTGTGCGGTTAAAAGGCAGTTTATACATAATACCTCAGATAAATAATGCATGGTGTTATGGTTCTCCAATAGTAATATGATAAGAAAAATGAAATACTCCTTGCTTGCCTATGCTGCTAGGCTCTCAGATACTGGAATACATTTACATTTGATGAAATCTTACTTTAAACCCCAAACAAATGAAATCCAATGCACACAATCAAACAAAACTCAGTCTGCGGTGGATGAGAAGTCTCTTTTTAAATAAATCATGCCCCTAGCAATAGTTGTTCCTTTTACAAGAAAACAAACTCATGACCCAGCCCCATCATTGCCACAGGGGGCTTCCAGCACACTGATCCACCTGCAGTGAAAAGGTTAATCTGGTTAGCAAAGTCAGCACACACAGTAAAAAAACTCCATAAAGCACCGGTTTCTAATTTTTTTTGCAAAGGTAAATAAACTGGGAGCTTGTTTTATGTAATCCATGCACATTTTCAAAAACCAGCAAAAGAAACAGCATCAGAAAAATACAATGAAAATAATATTATCTAACAGACATTGTGCGATGCTACTGATAATGGTACAGCAGATTTTCGCCTTGTTTCACAGCAGAAATGACACCCATAGACTGGTGTGACACGTGAAAAAAAAATCAACCGGGCTTCAAAATGTATTTGTCGCCCATAGACTTTAATGGGCGTCAGCGCATTTCGCCGGCGGCAAATTTTTGCCAAAGCAAAACCGGTCAAATTCACCAATCCCTACTCGTGATTAATGAGTTGCACCATGAAAATGTGAAGTCAATGCAGTCAGCAGAGTAAAGCAGCATATGTGACACTACAAACAGTTGTGTTAGCAATGATTTAGTAAGGTGTCTTAATGACAATTGAAGTCAATTCTAAGCTCAATCTTTTGAAAAATATTTAAACTCATTTTAATATTGTTTTTTTAATATGTTTTTAAAATACCCTCACTTAATAGTTAACAGGCAATTAAAAGAAGAAGGAAAATTAATTTGGGATGCCTAACAAATTGATACCCGTTTCTATTTACCTATTACCTCAAGGGTGGAAGAAAGTAAGAAGAAAATGGCAGCACCCTTGTTAAACTTACACAAAAGGCAAAAGATTCCCCTGTATCTATGGCACACGCTATCAGTGTTGGACTGGGCTGACAACATGAAAAAATCCATTGTGCCCCACCATCAGCCCGCTGCCCTGCCAGGAACATAGCGTCTTCCCCACTTGGACCCTATATACGAGGTAAAGGAGCAGGAGGTAAGTGGTGTGCACATGCACACACAGGTGGGGTTAGGTTGGACATTGGGTGCCTGGAAGAGGGCCCTTCGGTTGAAGTCTGTCCTAGATGGATTTAGTTTTTCTGAAAACGTTTGTATTGTTGACAAATACAGATGCTAGCACAGTGAATGCCCTATTACTTCGATTCGTTTGATTCTAATTCGGCCAAATACGAACATATTAGATTGAAAACTGACATATTCGGCCACAAAAAACTTTGCCTTAATTTCAGTTGGTCTTTTTGAATTAGAATTGTTTAAGTTTTTAAATTAAAAATTTGATCATTGATAAATATGCCCCTAAATGTACGCACATTCCTTAATTGAGAAGGATGTGGGGGTTTTAGTAAATAATCAGTTGTCTAATTCTAGGAAGTGTCATTCTGTGGCTACTAAAGCAAATACAGTACTGTCTTGTAGAGCTACAAGACTTGTATGTAGCTAGCTATGGCAAAGAATCTAGCCATATTTTTCCAAGTCTATTATTTCCTGCAGATTTTAGAGCACTGTTTTTTATTCAAGTTCAAGTCTGTCCCTGTTGTACAACATTATGCTGGGTCTGCCTGAGTGCATGAGTGGGTCATTTATAACGCAGTAAACCATGGCAACCAATCAGACAATTGATTTTAGTGTGCAACCTGCAGCTGGAAAAAGCTAATCACTGATTGGTTGCTATGGATTACTGACCATTTGCAAATTTACCCAATCCTTACAAATGATGTAGGGATGAGCGAAATATCTTGCTGGGGTTTGAAAAATTGCCACGTCAAATAACGCCCATTGCCTATGGCAAATTCCGTGCCGTTTTGTGAATTTTTGGAGATGCAAAATGGATCAGATTCACCCAATACTACTACTAGATTATCTCCAGAAAGTCCAGTTGCTTTTGACTTATTTTTACTATGTACTGTTTCATGTTTTTGACACCGGCGCCCATTTTTGGCGTCAGTTTTTTCGAAAAAATTTTTTTGACGCCAGCGAATTTTTTCCATGAATTTTCGCGGGCGTTTTGTGAATTTATTCGCTGGCGGTGGATCGTGCAAATTCGCCGTGAATTCGCGCCTGGCGAATAAATTCGCCCATCACTAGTTGAGTCAAGATAAACAAAACAAAGGCAGAAAACCATATTTTATGAAAATTAGATATCTTAAGTATTCAAGCCCTTTGTATATAAAAAGGGGGGTGGAAGGCAACAAAAAGCAAATATGATAGGAAGAATGTGCCCCTTCAAAAAGAGAAAATAAATTTGTAAAATGTATGCTGACAATAAGGGGTTATATTTTTGCCTGAAAGACTTTAATCCACTGCACATTTTTTTCTATCAGTGCACAGCGTGGGATACAGTATTTGAACAGATTTTATGTGAGATAGGTGCCTACAGCAATGAGAATTATAATCTAACTAATCATAGCAGCAACCCTATTCCATAACATGCATAGCTTTCGAGTAGTGGAATATTCCTCTAGTTGGCAAGGGCAGGTTAATGCATACTCATGCATATGCATGTTTCAGACACATAACACAAAAGGTCTTCTATCACTGTACATTACAGATCCCCTTCCATGTTTAATATGTTTAATCTGATATGCAGGTTTCAGCGCTGAAAGAATAATGGCACATATGAAGTGAATATATTTCTCAGCTATTAGTGGCATGTGCCTGTTGCTTTGTATAGCAATTGAAAATGCACTTTTTTAAAATTATTAAGTAAATTGGTGTGGAGAGTCAGGGGAAAACAGTCCATGCAAAGAGATTAATTAAGGGTAATTTGCGTGAGCATGCTTTAATTACAATTATAATTATTGTTAAGGCATGGGCACAAGGCACTTGGTTCACACTAAATGGTTTTGTTTGTATGCCTGGTTGTGCCATAGACATAACAATGAATGATAGACAAGTTTGTGTCATACTGAACTACTGAGCTACTGTACTACAAAAACACATGTGATTCTCCTTGTACTCTTGGCTTTGTGTTCTTTGAAATTCTAAAGCCAAAAGCTCTGTATAAGATTATAATTTAAGTCAGCCAAATGCACCTTTTTTGCTGAGTTTCAGTTGGAAGCATTATTTTATATAAAGAAAATGAATTTGTAAAAAAAAAAAAAAATGTAAGCAACCTTTGATGTTCATGACTATATCAAGGCATGTGGCTAAATTTATGAAATTATTGCAACTCCAAGGTTGATATCTAATTTCATAATTTAAATTATGTAATTATGTAATATGTATATGGGACCGATTATCCAGAATAATATATATATATATATATATATATATATATATATATATATATATATATATATATATACATATATACATATATACATATATACATATATACATATATACATATATACTATAAATATATTTATAAAAGAGAAAAGGGAAATCATTTTTAAAAATTAAAATATTTGCTTAAAATTGAGTCTATGGGATATGGCTGAAAACTTTCTGGATAACGAATTTCAGGAGAATGGATCCTATACCTGTAATGCAATAAAGGGCAGCATTTAGCAAAATGATAAGTGGTTGTAGGTAAATAAAGGGCTCATTTGATCTGTTTGTGGTTCTCACTAAAATTACTTTCTATATATTTTTGCCCTAGATCAGAATCACACTGTGGCTTGTTTCCAGGTCTCTGTTTTGAAATGGACAGTATAAGAACAAATAGAGAATTTTACTTACCTACTTGACGTAAATTCCTTTTCTTCTAGTCCCGACATGTCAGTACACATGGGCATTGCCCCTCCCAGACCTGGAGGTAGGACCTATAACATAGCCAATCAAAATGAATCATGACCTATAAGACCACATGACTTCCTCCTCACCACAGTTATACTTTTGCCATAGCAGTACAGTAACCAAAATAAATAATTGGGATGGGAAACCCTGTACTGACATGTCAGGACAAGAAGAAAAGGAATTTACGTCAAGTAGGTAAGTAAAATTCTCTATTTCTTCCACGTCCCTCCATGTCAGTACACATGGGATCTACCAAGCCATGCACCGAAAACAAGGGGTGGGAATAACCAACATAATGCAAAAACCAAACTGATGCTAAGGAGGCCCTGAGAAAAGGCCAGCATCACATCCATCCAACAGGGGAGCTGATAAAATGTATATCTCCTGAAAAGGGTAGATAAAAGGCACAAGAACATGTCCTAGGACATGGTAAACGATTAACAAGAGCTACAAAATCAACCACAAAATTACAGAGACCGGTACTTGAGGATCAAGCATTGCAGATTAAGAATAAACATATTCTGTTTAAAAAGGTTCCCTCAGTGACTAGAGGGATACCTGCAATATGGTTATCTGACAAAACCCCACCTGGGGAAGAACAAAAATCCTGCAACTGTTAAAACAAAAAAGGTGCCTTAGGACAAAACCAGAATGATGGCAATAGCCATCTCAGAACTAAAACACCCTAGAAACCACCAGGAAATCAATCAGATCAGAAACTAAACACAACTTGAATGCATCTATCACCAGTGCTGGAGAAATACACGATCCTCAGCAATAGCAAGTGGCGCTAAAAAGACTTGGCCCACATTAGCCTGGTCCTGCATCTTAATGGAAGCAGCTCAAACCAGTGCTGACCGGAGTCACCTCTACACCAGAGATCAGTCCAAGATCCACTAACTCCATGCTAATAATACCTAATGAAGACTTAACTAAATGAACACCAACTCTGGGTTATCATAAATCAGCATATCATTGTAACCATTGTAGAGCCATGCTGGTACAGCCCAGTAGCTCCACCAACCACCAAATCTAAACTGGGTATACAACAGCACAAGGATAAGCTGCTGAACCAACCAATGTGACTTAAAGCCATCTACCAGTAACCTATGCTGTTGCCCCAGCCAACTGCTACACAAGCAAGCAATGGGACCCAAGCCAATTACAGTTCTAGAAAACACCCACAAAAGCCGAGGCCACTACAGCTCAAGCTGCACAATGCTACAGTTTATGCAAAAACTGAACCAAACCTGTGACCATACATAGAAACTACTGAACCAGCCAACAGCTGGGATCACAATCCAAAATCAGGCATGCCAGAAGCTTATAGCCTACAAAAACTGGTACCAACCAGCAATGATGCACAATCCACTGGCAGAGAGCCAGCCACCATACATGCATCCAGTGGTGGACCAGCCAGCTATTATGTATTCCAACATAGATGTGCAAGGCCATTGTCACACTAGCAGGCCAAGATGCCCGTCAGCTGAAGTGTTTGCAAAAAACCAGAGTGGAATTCGAATACACAAGCAATAGTAAATAAGCCAGCTATTGTGAATGCCACCCTTAGGGACAAGGTAACCAACTGCACTGGCACCTGACACAAAAGTCAATTTCCATACATGCAACAACGGAGCACGTCAGTTGTTGAACTTGCAAAACCCTGGTCCACATGCCAGCCTTATTGATAATAAGCAGTGGCATACAAGACCAAAAACAATGCATGTAAGGCAGAAGAAAAGGTTAGCTGTAAGCCAACATATGACCAACATCAGCTGCTGAATACCAATCAGCAACAAAATTAGCTATGGGCTGTGAAACTCAGAGCAAACACCAGCTGATGGTACAACCCATGCTAGATCCAACCAAATAGTCAATCATGCCTACTGCTGGTGTAACCAGAACCATACCTGCAAGGATTGCAGACAAGACAAAACCAATGGCTGTTGTCTTGCCAAGGATTGCCGCAAGGCAAACAGACATGCCCACCAAGGGCCACAGCAAGAATAGTAACCATGCCTATCAGCCGCCACAGCCTGGCTGGTGACCTATGCACCATAGGTCACAGCCAAGACTGGCAGCCACAAGCCCACAAGGACTATAATAAAAACTAGCGGCCACCTTAGCCAGGGGCCACAGAAAAGGCCAACAGCCCAAGAACCCTGGTAAAAGGCAAGCAAGCACCTAAGTTAAGGGCCATGAAAACAGGCCCGCAGCCATAATAACCCAGGTAAAAGGACAACCAAACAAATGTGCCACGGGTAAAAGACCACATGAGCCAAATGCTCATGCAACAGGCCGGCAGAACAAGGGCCCTTGTAAAAGGCCAGCAGACCCAGGAGCCGAGGACCATGGTAAAAAGCCATGGACCAAAACAAGGGCTCTAACCCAAGCCAAGGGCCATAATGAAAGCCAGAGGCCACACAAACCCAGCTCCCTGGCGAAATGCCCGAGGCCACACAAAGGGCCATAGACTACAAGCTGGCTTCAAGCATGTTAAGGTGCCAATAGACATAACAGTAAGTGCCCTTTAATCTACCAACAATTAAAGAAGGGAAACCTACAGTCACAAAAACTCAGTAGATGTAGTATAACTACAACTGAGCTCCCAACAAAAGCCACCAGATGGGAATAGAATATCTAAGAGAAGGCCTACATCACCCAAAAAGACACCATATAACTCGGAACACTGCCTGTTAAGTGTGGAAACATCATAGGAAAAAATGGGGCACAATGCTGCGACAGCAGAACAAACCCCTAGCCGGTCCTGGAAATACCAGGTGTAATAAGAGCACACTTCCCTACTGTGTCTGCGCAGAGAATTTGGGCTCACAAACCTAAGACCTCAGATGACAACTATACAAGAAGTCAGAGGAATACAGGCACCTAACCAGATAATATGCGCTAGAGCTAGACAGTAGGAATAATCCAGACAGATCCTTGGTGGCAGACTGCTTCTAAGGAGCAGACTCAGGGGCGTAACTAAAGAGGAAGCAGACCCTGCGGCTGCAGGTGGGCCCAAAAGGTATAGGGACCCATGAGGCCCAAATAAAGAGCAATTTCAATACGTATTGGTAAAAAAGCACAACCTCTGGATATGTTAGGGGCCCTAAAATGAATTTGCTGTGGGGCCCAATGACATCAGGTTACAGCACTGAGCAGACTCAATGTAAGGATGGAAGGGGCTACCATACTGCTTCAGCAGTGCAAGCCTCCAGCCAACCCTGCAAGCACCCAGTGTAATAAAAGGCAAATATAACCTCTGTTTCTGCACAGAGGACAATAGAAACAACAGTAGCAAACTGAGGAGTATCTGCACATTACCTGATAGCAATGAAAAGTCTGCAGGTTGGAAACTTGAACTCGGATAGGTTTCAGCGGAGGGACATAATTAGCTTATTAACATGCAGACTTAGTACCTTGTGTAACTGCATTATGCACAGAGGACTCCAGCTCACAACATACGACTTCATATAATATAAGAAGGAACACAGGCAGCTTACCAGATAGCTCAGACTTGTCAGCAGGAATATCCAGTCCAGTGGAACACTGCTTGTTAAGAGCAGACTCATAAGAAAGGAAGGAGGTGCCATACTGTTTGAGCACATGAGCCAATATAACCACTGTGTCAGCTAAGAGGATGCAGGTTCACCCATACAAAACTTAAAATATTAAACAGCAATAGCAAAGGGGCCAAAGGAACACCTGCACCTTACCAGATAGTGACTAGTTAGCTTGATGGAAACTCCAGCCAAAGCCCTGATAGCTTTCAGCTGAGGGACATATTAAGCATATTAACATGCAGACTTCCCAGTGAAATTAATGTTTCAAATACAAAATGGATACTGAGAAATCAAAATCTCTGGATTCAGGTACCACACTGCTTAGGCAGAGGGATTCACCAGCCAGTACTTAAAGTGTAGCAAGAGCCAATACTGTATTTGCACAGAGGACGCCAGCTCACAACATAAGACTTCAGATAATACAAGAAGTCAGGGGAACACAGGCACCTTACCAGATAGCTCAGGCTTGTCAGCAGGAATATCCAGGTGGAACACTGCTTGTTAAGAGCAGACTCATAAGAAGGAAGGAGGTGCCATATTGCTTGATCAGTGCAACCTCTAGCCCTTCCTGGAGGTGCCTTAGTAACATGAGCCAATATAACTTCTGTGTCTGCACAGAGGATGCAGGTTCACTCATACAAGGCTTAAAATATTAAACAGCAATAGCAACGGGGCGAAGGCACACCTGCACCTTATCAGAGTGGCTAATTAGCTGGATGTAAACTCCAGCCAAAGCCCCAATAGCTCTCAGCTGAGGGACATAATTAGCCAATTAGCATGCAGACTTCCCAGTGCACTACACACAGTAGATAATGGAGAATCATACTCACCAGCTTCAGGCAGTTATAACTAGCCCATATGCATACCCACGGCCCTTTTGCAGAAGTTCTGTAGAGTTCTGTAAAGTCTCACATAACTCAAAAGAAAAGGGGAGTCCAAAAAGCTCACAGGTAACAATGTGGGAAGCCCACACCTGTGTCTGTTCCCAAAAAAGCACTAGATTGAATCTTGTGCCTCGCTGGGCATATAGCAGGGGGGCTATTTTAGCACAGGGCTAGGACCATGGATATGCCCACACCTGCACTTCTTCCCAATAAGTGATAATTTACAGATTATGCGTCTTGAGGCATCAGGTAAATTCTTCTCCATTACCTGGGAATCATCCCTCTGTTTACACAGAGGTAAAAAAAAAATAAACAAAAAGAAAATACAAAAGAAAAACAAAAAACAAAAACTGTGTTTGATTTCTCTCAAAATTCAACAAAAAATAAAAAGTGAGGAGGGAGATCCTACCTCCCTGTCCAGTAGGACAAAAAATAACTGTGGTGAGGAGGAAGTCATGTGGTCTTATAGGTCATGATTCATTTTGATTGGCTATGTTATAGGTCCTACCTCCAGGTCTGGGAGGGGCAATGCCCATGTGTACTGACATGGAGGGATGTAGAAGAAATATAGTTTCTGCTCTTGAAAAAAAGATACAATCCCTTGAAGATCAAACTGTGCCATTTCTTCTTTGAATTGAACCAAAGCATTGCAAACAAAAAACAATAATCCCAGTGAAACCTTTCAAGCGCATCTTCTATAGTTAAGAAATAAAACCTAAGTCCTAAAAATATTAGGAATGATTATTGCATTATACAATTTCTACTGCTATATACTTTATCTGCTACCGTAGTTCCTGTGTGAAACAAAGTTTATTTTAAATCTGGTTTCACACAGAAACAGGTTCATTCAAATCCACTCTCTCCTATTAATATTACAGTCCCATTAGAATCTGCTATTAAAGAAGAGTTTGCCATCCCAGAATCAAGGTCCCTGCTTACCTTCTCATAAAAATAAATTAAGTTAGCCTGGCAAGATCTGGAATGACAGTGGATCTGATTTACTTAGACTTTGCTAATGCATTTGATACAGTGCCACACAAAAGGTTACTGGTTAAATTAAGGAATGTTGGCCTGGAACATAGTATTTGTACCTGGATAGAGAACTGGCTAAAGATAGACTACAAAGAGTGGTGGTAAATGGAACATTTTCTAATTGGACCAGTGTTGTTAGTGGAGTACCGCAGGGCTCTGTACTAGGTCCCTTTCTTTTCAACTTGTTTATTAATGACCTGGTGGTGGGCATTGAAAGTACTGATTCTATTTTTGCAGATGATACTAAATTGTGCAGAACTATAGGTTCCATGCAGGATGCTGCCACTTTGCAGAGTGATTTGTCTAAACTGGAAAACTGGGCAGCAAACTGGAAAATGAGGTTCAATGTTGATAAATGCAAGGTTATGCACTTTGGCAAAAATAATATAAATGCAAGTTATACACTAAATGGCAGTGTGTTGGGAGTTTCCTTAAATGAGAAGGATCTTGGGGTTTTTGTAGATAACATGTTGTCTAATTCTGGGCAGTGTCATTCTGTGGCTACTAAAGCAAATAAAGTTCTGTCTTGCATAAAAAAGGGAATTAACTCAAGGGATGAAAACATAATTATGCCTCTTTATAGGTCCCTGCCTCATCTGGAGTATGCAGTGCAGTTTTGGACTCCGGTCCTTAAGAGGGATATAAATAAGCTGGAGAGAGTGCAGAGATGTGCAACTAAACTGGTTAGAGGGATGGAAGACTTAAATTATGAGGGTAGACTGTCAAGGTTGGGGTTGTTTTCTCTGGAAAAAAGACATTTGCGAGGGGACATGATTACACTTTACAAGTACATTAGAGGACATTATAGACAAATAGCAGGGGACCTTTTTACCCATAAAGTGGATCACCGTACCAGAGGCCACCCATTCAGACTAGAAGAAAAGAACTTTCATTTGAAGCAACGTAGGGGGTTCTTCAGAGTCAGGACAGTGAGGTTGTGGAATGCACTGCCGGGTGATGTTGTGATGGCTGATTCTGTTAATGCCTTTAAGAATGGCTTGGATGATTTTTTGGACAGACAAAAAAAGTGATACTAAACTCTATAGATAGTATAGGTATGGGTATATATAATTTATGTGAAAAGTAGAGAGGGGTGTGTGTATGGATGCTGGGTTTTCATTTGTAGGGGTTGAACTTGATGGACTTTGTCTTTTTTCAACCCGATTTAACTATGTAACTATGTAACTATTATCCCCTTGGCCAGATATAACAGCTAATTTACATGCTATTTGTTTAATTATGAAAGTGTTTTAACCCTTTAACATGAATGGAAATTGATACTGAGAGAACCTGTTAGAGATCAAGTTGAAAGGGAATATGACGTTTCTAGGGGAAAAGAAGCAACTGAAAGGATGATTTTTTAGAGGAGCGGGTACTACATGAGAGGAAGGTGAGGAATTTAAGGAAGAAGGATAATTTTTTGGAAGAGGACATATTGTATGGAAGTAGAGTAAATATAGAGCAAAAAGACCCAGAAGGACAGGGGGCCCAGACGTGCCTGCTTCCTCTATAACTGCTCTACGACTGGGCTGCTCTCCAATGTAAGAGAGAGAAAGTGGGGGTGAGGCATTCTAGGGGCAGGGGCTTGTTTAGGGTTGCAAAGAGCGCCAAATTGCTATGCCACTGCTTGGGAGAACGCAGACCATATTACAAAAATAGTCAACTTGCAATAGTGGCACATCCTTGAGTTTCTGAGGTTCTGTGGTACTACAAGAGTGATATGAAGAGCTGGAGGAAGACAGTTTGAAATATGGGGAGAATACGATGTCCTAGGTTAGTCTTTATAACAATTGTGTGTGTGGTCTGATACTCCACTACATAAATAGGGCTGAGAAAATGTGTGGGGAGAGAACAAAGATGATGAAGGGGAGGGAGGATTGCTTTTATTAGACACCTCAATATGACACAAAGCATAAGAATCTTCAAATTTAAAATGAGTGAGCAAAGACGAGAGCATTTTGGTTAATATCCACACTTTAGATCACAGTGGCTTTGGTAGTCTATTATATCACAGACAAAGATACATTTGTTCGAGTCTCTCAAAGATAAGGCTGTTGGTTGCCCACTTTCAATGCTCTTTTTCCTTTGTGGACAATAAAAATGTACACGTGCATAAGTATTTCTTATATTTTAATAAATAAAAATATGTTATAAAAACAAAGGGCATTTAATTGAATTGAGAACGCTACGCTATATGCTTCCTGTTTTTTCCCTAATCTCTTTAAGGGATACATCGAAACCTATTCGAACAAATTTTTTGGAGGCAGAAGAGAGCCGGGCAGGTTGCTGAATCTGGGGATACACTAAGTTTGGGATTCCTTTGGTATTTTCAACCCTGAGATACTGCATGGTCTAGAGGTGGTAGTAGCTCCAGGGTTCCCCTACCTCAATAAATATATTTGCATGCAATTTGAAACAGGATGCAGAAAGGACTGAGTGCAACTATATGGAAATGCAAAAGCACCTATTGGTGTTCCTTTAATGATTGGTGTTTGATGCAGAACTCATTGTGGAAAATTTGTATAAATGCAACTGCGCTTAAAGCGATTCTGTCATGATGTTTATGGTGTGGTTTTTATTTCTAAACACTATTTACACTGCAAATAATTCACTCTACCATAGAAAATTTAATTTCTAACCCAACATTTTATTTTAGTTGTAATATTGGTGTGTAGGCAGCCATCCCAGGTCATAAGGATGGAATTGCTTTCAGGCAGTCTAAATTTTCTCCTACTCAATGTTACTGATGGTGGGACATGGATTTTTTTTTTTTAAACATTATTTTATTTGAATTTTAACAGACGAAAAAAAAAAAAATACATAACACAATACATTACATCCTCCTGTACTCGGTAGTGCGCATAGAAGTTGAAGGAGCTTCCCACCATGCATTTCACAACCCTTGTGTATGCATCCAATCCCGTGATCCCTTCCGTGTTATTAAGGTTAACCCATCCTCGGGTACGTTACCCATAGGCTACTGTGTGTAGCTACATATATTACCCCCCTATGCGATTCATTATACATGTGCTGTCGCATTAACTCATGTCTGTGTCCTACCTCCCCCTTAAACCACACAATATAATGTGAATAAGTTATAATACCAATCCCATTAGGTTATACCCTTACCAAACAATCCCAGTGTTTCCCCTCACTCGATCATATCTGTGTCCTATCTCCCCCTTAACCACAGCAATACCATATAATAATTCTCAATATCCTTCCCATTCGTTTATACCCTTATCAACACCAATCCCAGTGTTACCCCTCACCCAATACCATTACCCCATGAATGATCAACTCTATTATAGTGTGGTTCCTACCAACCTCTCATATTCACTACCACCAGAAGGAAAAAGGGAAAGAGAGAGAGAAAGAAAAAAAAAAAAGGGGGGGGAGAGGGGGGGGAAGGGGGGAAAGGAGAAAGACACAACACAAAACCTGGTTCACAAATACAAATTCAAGTTCAGTTATCCATCAGAGTACTAATTGATTAATTCGCTTAAATCATTTAAATGTTATCATAATTCACAGCATGTTATACCCAGCGTCCAACCTGAGTTTAGCTAGATTATAGATATAACTTTCTACAATTTTCCCAAACCGTTTATCTTCAGCCATGGATTCCATATTTTCTCAAATTTCTCCGGGCACCCTCGGGCCCGATAAGTAAGCTTAATAGAGGGAAGTATTTTATTAACTAGAGTAACCCATTGAGTAATAGTCGGATTGTTCTTACCCATCCAATTCATTATCACTAATTTCTTGGCATAAAACAGTATAACCCGCATGAGTGCTCTAGTTTTGTTTAAAGGTACTAAATCATCTACCAGTCCCAGTAAACAGGTTCCTGGGAATAACCACAGGGAAGTGCTAAATTGTCACCCAAATATCCAATCACTTCCCTCCAAAACCTTTGCACTGGAGGACAGTGCCATGCCATATGCAAAAAAGATGCGTCTGGCTCCTGACATCTTGGACAATTTGCTTCAGTTTCTCTACCCATTTTCTGCCTCTTTATAGGAGTTATATACAGCTGTTGAATGAACTTATATTGAATAAGTCTATCCCGTAAAGAAATTAGATCACCATAAATTGAACCAGTAGCCTCTTCCCACTGTTCTTCACTAATATCAGGGACTATCTGTTGCCAACGTCTCCGTGCCCTGTCAAATGGTGAGGGAATAGTGCTTAATAACTCCTGATAGAGCCTAGCGGTCAGTTTATCCCTCTTCGGATCCCTCAATATCCGCTCTATCGAGGGGATATTATATATCACCTCCAGAGATGAGAACTGAGCCTTGAAAGCGTGGCGCAACTGGAGATAACAAAAGAATTGCAATTCTGATTCACTAAGTTGAACCTTCATTTGTTGAAAAGTAGGAAATACCTGGTTTACCAGAATTTCTCCCAGCAGCTTACAGCCTTTTGCAGTCCAATACGAGCAATCTTGCAGAGTTTTAAAGTGAGGCAAATTGGAATTCCTCCACAATGGCAGATAGGGAGATATCAGAGGGGACTTATGGCCTATATACGAACAGGCAATTTCCCATGCTTTAAATGGAACCACTATTGTAGATGGGTAGTCATCATAATCACACAGTCGTCTATATGGCAAGTTTTTAAGGGCCTCCAATGATCCAATTCTGGAAGCCATAATTAACAAAGCTGGATCCTCCACATCACTATGAAACCAACTGTGAATATGATAAATTTGACTAGCCAAAAAATAGTACCGTAGATGGGGTAAAGCCAAGCCCCCTTTATCCAGCAAAGCTGTTAATGAGGTCCATGAAATACGTGGGGATTTATTAGCCCATATGAAAGGCAGTAAAATAGAGTTAATCTTGCGAAAATGATATTCTGAGATCCATACGGGAGAGTTATGTAGCTTATACAAAAGCTTAGGAAGATAAATCATTTTATACAAGTTAATTCTACCCCATAGGGAAATTGGTAAATAGGACCATACTTTAACTGCCTTTCCGAATTGCTCTACTACTGGGTTAAGATTATCTGAGATGTACAGATTATAATCTAGAGAAATAATAATCCCCAGATATTTAAATTTATTCACCCATTTAATACCATGTGAACTAGTAGGTTGAATAGGTATCTCATCAATAGGGAGAATAACGGACTTAGATTTATTTATAGTTAGTCCAGAGTAGTCACCAAATCTCTCTATAATACCCAAGGCCTCTTGCAAAGATGAACCCGAATTTTCTAAGAACAATAGCATATCATCCGCGCACAAAGCAATCTTATCTTCCAGTGCACCATGCTTGAATCCCACAACCCTCGGAGCCTGACGGAGACGGGTGGCTAAAGGTTCAATTGCTACTGCAAATAAAAAAGGAGACAAGGGGCATCCCTGTCTAGTTCCCCTAGCCAGGGGGAAGTAGGAGGACACCATGCCATTAACTTTAATACATGCAGTAGGTTTAGAATATAACATTTGAACCCATCTAATAAAACCAGGGCCAAACCCAAATTTCCTCATGACTGCCCACAAATACTGCCATTCTATTGAGTCAAACGCCTTATTAGCGTCCAAGGACACAATGATCCTTGACCCAGCATTTATATGATTAGTCTGTAGATGAGTGAAGACCCTTCTCAAATTAATAGTAGTCGACTTAGCAGGCATAAAGCCCGTTTGATCTTTATGTATTATAGAGGGAATTACTTTAGCTAATCTGGTGGCCAATATCTTGGCATCTGTATTTATAAGCGATATCGGCCTATATGAGTCGCACATCGCAGGGTCTTTACCTTCCTTCGCTATCAGGACAATAACTGCCTCATAAAAAGAAGGTGGGAGAATCCCCTGCTCAAAGGCAAACATATAGGTTTCATGTAAATGTCTAACCAGACAATGGCCCTGTGCTGTATACCAAGCGGCTGGAAGGCCATCAGGGCCCGGGGTTTTATTAGAGGGGAGGACCGATATCGCTTCCACCACTTCCTTTTCAGATATAGGGGTATCAAGATACTCCCTCTCCTCCTGTGTCAGACTAGGGAGAGTAATTGCATCCAAATAAGAAAGCACCTGCTCTACTGAGTAGCCTGCCTTCGTCTGATATAAAGTCTCATAAAAATTAGTAAAGGCTAAGAGTATATCATCTGGAGTACTAACCACTTCCCCTGCTGAATTCTGTATCTGTGCTATTGGAGCCTGTGAATCCCTAGCTGAAGCCAACCTCGCTAGTAATTTACCAGCTCTATCCCCCTGTTCAAATATGCCCTGACTGGCATATAACAACCGATTGCTAGTCAGCTTCGTTTGGGCCAACTCCAGGTCTCTTGTGACTGGACCAGAAACTGATATGTGGTATCTGTGGAAGCTTGACTGTGGAGCCTCTCTGCTTCTGTAAGAGCCATAGCTGCTTTATCCACCTCTGCCTTAGACATTTTCTTTACCTTAGCAATTTCACTAATTAATACCCCCCAAGCGACCGCCTTAGATGCCTCCCATAAGATTCCTGGAGGGGCCGTTCCCACATTAATATCCCAGTATGCCACATATTCTTCACATGCGTGATACCTGACTTGTATATTTGACAACCACATTGGGCATAATCTCCAATTTGCTCTGTTACCACCAACCCCCACTCGAAGTGAAATACACAAAGGGGAGTGATCTGAGAACGCTCTCGGGAGATATTCAACAGTACTGACCTGTTGTACAAAATCCACAGAGGCCAAAGCTAAGTCTATACGAGACAAAGTAGCATAGGTCGCTGAGTGACATGAATATTGTCCCTCGCCCGGATGTTTCCAACGCCATAGTTCTATAAAACCTAAGTTATCCACCCATTGCTTCAATCCCTGATTATAACTGCTTGTTTGACCCAGCCTGTCCAGGTGAGGATCAAGAGTGGCATTATAGTCCCCTACCATACAGATTGGAGCATTTGGGAAGGAGGCAAGTTCTGAGTAGACCCGGTCTAGGAGGGATGGAGAAAATGGAGGAGGACAATAAACATTAGCCAAGGTGAAAATTTGGTTAGCAAGTTTACAATGAAGGACAATATACCTGCCATAAAAATCTGTTCTAATCCCCATACACTCAAACGGGACACCCTTCTTAACAAGAATCGAAACCCCTCTGGCATGAGTAGAAAACGAGGCATGATAAGCATAGGCCACCCAATACTTCTTCAACGAAAGAAGCTTCTGACCCACCAAGTGGGTCTCCTGTAAGAGCAAAACATCAGGCTTATATCTTTTGATGTAATCAAACACTCGAGCACGCTTATATTTACAGTTGAGGCCCCTAATATTCCAAGACACTAGAGTCAATGAGGACTGCATGTAGGAGAGAACTGAGATATCTCAATAGTCAAAAGTACCTTGATCAAGATAAGTATATGTGAACCATAACATATAAAACACATAAAAAATTAAATCCCACACATACCCTTTTCCCACCCTGCCCATCCCCTAATCCTAGGTGGGCCTATACCCAATACCATTAAACCCTACGGGGAGGAACCCTATTGCTCCCAACTAGTGGCCAGGAAGCTAACTGACACCCTTAGTTGTAACTTTAGCCTTCCCAAGTGTCCCGTGCTTACAAGTCTTAAGTTTCGAACCAATCCCAGAGTCCATCGTTCAGCGAAATCACAGCGTCCCTGGGTTAGTGAGCCCGTAATTACAGAGGCCTTCCCTCCAGCCACGCATTGGCCTCAGCCGGAGCTGCGAAGAAATGAACTCTATCGCCATCCTGGACTCTCAATTTAGCTGGAAACAACATCGAATACGATAAGTTGATCTGCCGGAGACGTTCTTTTATATCTGCAAATTTTAGCCTTTGCTTCCGCACTTCGGTGGAAAAATCTGGATATATAGAGATTTTAGCATTCTCATAGATAATTTCCTGTTTTTTCCGGGCTTCCAAGAGGATTTTATCTCGATCTCTGTAATTCAGTATTCTGGCTATACATGGGCGAGGAGGAGCACCAGGTGGAGGTAATCGAGCCGGGACTCTATGAGCCCGCTCCACTGTAAACGCTGGTGAAAAATTATTACTCCCAAACATGTCCTTGAGCCAATCCTCCAAAAAGAGCTCAAGCGTGCTCCCCTCCACTCTTTCTGGTAGGCCCACCAATCTAATATTGTTCCTGCGGAGCCTATTTTCAAGGTCATCCGCTTTTGCCTCCAACCTCCGAACTTTCTGTGCCATTTCAGATAAATTGTTTGGGATAGAGGTAGTAACATCCTCAAGTGTGGCAATGCGCCTCTCTGCCTCTGTTGTACGTTCCCTTATCTTTTGCACATCCTGCTTCAGCAAAGCAAAATCCTGTTTAAGGTCATCCATCTTTGCTATCGTAGCAGCATGATTGCTATTAATGAGCAGCATAAGTTCAGCCAAGGTTGGTTCAGTATGTTCAGTATGTTCTGTTTGTTCTGCTATCTGCTCACTTAAATTACTGACCGGAGACAACATGGGAGAACCATAAGGGGAAGGCTCAGGAGATATAGACCCTTGGCTTCTATGCATGGTATCATTATGGGAAGTGTCCCTGGCATACTTGCCCAGTTTCAGTGCTGCAGAAGCTCCAATGGCCTTCCCTTTCTCCATCTTGGTAGTAGTTCTTCCATCCCCATCTCCATGCTTAGCAGGGTTAATTGGCACTCCACGAGTGCCAGCGCCATCTTGGATATTCAGCGTTTTCGCGCCGGTGCGCAGATTCGCCCCGCGACTTTTCCCCATGTCGGGGCTCAGATCCAAGCCCTGGCGATGAGCCACGGAGTACCGCCAGGGAAAACACGCCAGGGAAAGCACGCCAGGGAAAACACGCCAGGGAAAACACGCCGGTTCTCCAGTCTCGAGTCGGCGGTTCTTACAGGGCAAAATCAGTATCTCAGCAGCACGGGTGCTGCGATGCAGTACTAGGCGTCCGTCTCTGTCAGCTTCCGGCCACACCCCCGGGACATGGATTTTTACTATTAAATGCTGTTCTTATATCTACAAGGGAGCTGTCATCTTGTTACCTTCCTATTGTTCTGCTGATGGACTGCTGGGGGGAGAAGGGAGGGGGGGTGATATCACTCCAACTTGCAGTGAAACAGTAAAGAGTGACTGAAGTTTATCAGAGCACAAGTCAAATTTCTGGGGGCAGCTGGGAAACTGACAATACAGTATGTCTAGCCCCATGTCAGATTTCAAAATTAAATATAAAAATAATCTGCTTGCTCTTTTGAAAAATGGATTTCAGTGCAGAATTCTACTGGAGCAGCACTATTAACTGATGTATTTTGAAAAAAAAAACATGTTTTCCCATAACACTTTCCCTTTAAGGTAACAGCTTTTAAAAGCAAAAGTCTGCATAAAGTTTAATTAAGTTCATGGTAATAAAGAGCAAGTCAATAGGGTTAAATAAAAAATAAATTCCTAAAATAAGCTTTGCCTGATTTGTGCATATAGGAATATAATGTTGCAATAAAATTAAATTTATAGCTTACAATGCCCCCTTGTTTCTGAAAGCTAGATCTGTGTACACTTTTTTTTCCTCCTAAGTTTGGCGAAATATACAGTATCTTTCCTTGCTTGGGAACCCTAACGGTGTTCAATTTATGATGGTGACAACAGACCGAGATTTGTGGTGAAGGCCTGGGCCTAGGGTGGCAAGATTGCAATCTAAAGAGCACTGCATCTCAAATTGAATCTCATTCATGAGTTTTCATGTGATTTTTCTCACTGAATTGAGTCTGGTCCATTATGTGAGAAGGTAAAGTCTACAACTAGCATGCTGCAGAGGAAGGGCCTGATGACATGATTGGGCTCAAGGCTCTTAATTAAAAGAGTGCAATCCAGGGTATGTGCACAGTGGGGCTTAGGAATCAAGCTTATGAGCAGAGTAGGATATAGGAAGTTAGGAAAAGTACTGTGGCTCAAATAAATCCAGAGCACTGTGTTTTTTTAAGAAACTGACAAAACTGCTGTTTCAAAAATAAAATAGTAATCCTGTTATTGAAGCTTTTTTGTTGTTCTTTTATGAATAACCTTATGCTTCAATAAAACATTTCTAAACTGGGCAGGTCAGTAGATAGAGAGGAGGACTCAAAAACAGCAAATGAACCATAACTTTTTATTGTAGATAAAATGGTCAGTAGCAAGACTGGTGACCAATGTGGTTTTATGCTGAATACAAGTGTATATTTAACTGCTTAATTATATTTCTGAGAAAGCGTGAGCAGTTAATTAAAGCAACACCTTCACTCATTACTAAAGTTGTTTATCTAAGAAGCTAAGGCAATTAGGGATGCTGTTGATCCGTAAAAATGGATTGTCTTAATTTTGTTTGAGTGTAATCCACGTCATTTGTTCAGAAAGAGGCCAGATTTCACAGGCATGAAATAAATTGTACATGGATATCAAAGAGCAAACTTTTTCACCTACATTTGTATGGCAAAATTTGTGTTTTTCACAATGGTGAATATTTCAGCACTAGAATTATGCCATGGGGGGTTATTTAATAAAAGGCACTAAGTTTGCCTTTTATTACATTTTTATCACTTGGAAAAAATGTGGGGAAATGACAATGCCATTATCCAAATCACCCCCTGCCTTTTTTTGAGAAAAACAGCAGAAAAAATATATTATTTATAAACTATACATAGTACTGGATACTAAGGGGCACATTTACAAAGCTCAAGTGAAGGATTCGAATTAAAAAAACTTCGAATTTCGAAGTGTTTTTTGGGCTACTTCGACCATCGAATGGGCTACTTCGACCTTCGACTACGACTACGAATCGAACGATTCGAACTAAAAATCGTTCGACTATTCGACCATTCGATAATCGAAGTACTGTCTCTTTAAGAAAAACTTCGACCCCCTACTTCGGCAGCTAAAAGCTACCGAAGTCAATGTTAGCCTATGGGGAAGGTCCCCATAGGCTTGCCTGAGTTTTTTTGATCGAAGGATATTCCTTCGATCGTTGTATTAAAATCCTTCGAATCCTTCGAAGGTTTTAATCGTTCGAACGAACGAATAATCCTTCGATCGTTCGATCGTAGGATTAGCGCTAAATCGTTCGACTTCGATATTCGAAGTTGAACGATTTTAGTTCCTAGTCGAATATCGAGGGTTAATTAACCCTCGATATTCAACCCTTAGTAAATCTGCCCCTAAATAAAAGAAAACAGTTGATTTTATGTTTTTTGTATGTTTCTCGTGTACACTATTATTTTTATATTTCTTGTGGTGTACAATCAAAGATCCACTTGTTGGAATGTGTTTTGCTCCACTTTCATTTCTCTAAAATAAAAAATGAAAGTGATCTCAAAGGGAAAGAGTAAAGGGGATTTTGAAGAATACAGGTTTAGAAAAACAACAAGGCCAGAGAATAACTACAGAAAAAAAGGTCAATAAAATGAAACTTGAGAGTCCATGCATCTGGACAAAGTATCCATCTGTGATACAGCATTGCCCCAGCCTAAGCAAAAAGGTCAGGAGTGCAATCTAGTAAAGAAGGGGGAGTTTAACAGCTTTATTGTTTCATAAGGACAGATATAGGAACAAAAAATTCTAACAGATACATATATTATCGCATCTGTTCTTGTAATATCAACCATATATCTGTGTGATGACGGCATAGCAAATTGGTCCAAGGCAGATATTATATTCACAGTTGATATAAAATAGCACTAAAATGTATAAACTTATCCATACCAATAAAAATAATACAGTGCACAAATAACAGAGAAAAAAAAAAGGTATTTTCCCTGGCCGAGGAGCCAGGTCAGAGCAAGGTATAATATAAGATAAATAAAGTATTACCTTATGATTACCCCAATACCTCTATTTTGTTATATTGCTAGCATATGTCAGGTGGTGCAGTGTTATAATGAGAGTTTTGAAAGAGCCACTGCAGGGGAACTTAGGGTTCAACCTAAAGGTAACTTTTAGTATGTTATAGAATGGTTAATTCTAAGCAACTTTGCAAACTGGAGAGCTGCTGGATAAAAAGTTAAATAACTCAAAACCACAAGTAATAAAAAATTAAAACCAATTGCAAATTATCTCAGGATATTACTCTCTACATCATACTAAAAGATCATTTAAATGTGAACATTATAATAGAGTGAGCTCTAATACATCGTCTAGGCAAAAGGAAGCCCCCTATAAGATGTATTGGAGCTAACTGTCATTGATTATCTGACACCCAACTTCTGCATGAAGACAGAATGAAGAGAAACAGATGCCGACAGAGGGATAGTAAGTTTATTATTCCAGTATGATGCATATATATATATATATATATATATATACAGTATGTATATATATATATACAGTATATATACATATATATATATATATACATATATATATATATATATATACACATATATATATATATATATATATATATATATATATATATATATATATATATATATATATATATATATGAAGCTTATATAAAATTTTCATTTTCATGATATGTTCCCCTTTAAGAGACAAAGTCAGACAAATGAATTGCATTGTATCTGAATCACAGCGTGTCTGGTGACATAAAACAAATTTCTGAGAGTCAGTCAACATGTAAAGTTGTAGTAAAGCAATCATTTGCATAGTGAGAGGTTAGCTTAAATATTTTGTAACATATGACAAATATAAACCAGTGTGGCATGGTTAGTAGAGGGATAATAAGAATATTCCTCCCAGAGTTGTATGAAGGAACACAGAGAGCAGTGAATTTGGGTGCCTGTCAGGTGTGCAGGCTGATTAACCTCCCTTGTAGTTAATAGAGGAGTGGAATGGGATCAGGCTAGGAGTGAGGTGCAAGATGCTGCTCAGAGAGAATCTCAACAAACTAAGTACAAAGAACAAGGTTATTTTTCTGTTGAACTTTTGTTTGCTACAACATTGGTTGGTACCTTTCCCAGGAGGTTGTATACCTGTTTTAAGAAGATTGCAAGTTGCTGTGCCTACTTTGAGGTCAGCTGTTCAGACTTGTATATGTTGTAATGTTATTTCTATTCAGCTAAATGTAAATAAAAAACAAAAATGAAAAGGATGTGTAAGGACTCACCCTGATGGTCTAGTGGCCAGGATGGATGGCTGCTGCGCCTCCGGCGGGGATGCCCGCTGCATGCATTTGCTTCCCTTCACTGCGGTTCTCCTATGGCAGAACCTATGGGTTTTACATGGTGGTGTGATGACATCATCGCGCAATGGCGCAAAAATCAAATGTATTTAAAGTAGCTTTTGAATGAAACTCGTTGCCCATTGTAGGTCTAACTTGTTTAGTTCCTGGGTGCTTATTCCTTGTGAGTACTCCGGCTGTACCGACCCGGCCTGTCTGACCACGCTATTCCATTGGTTCCTCCTGAGGTGTGTGGCCTTCCATCCAAAATCCTTGGTAAACAATCATGCCCCTTTGCTTGTCCAGGCTCCTCTCTAATTAAGAACTGGCGGCATCCGATTAGCAGAGGGCTCCTCCCAAAGTGGAAGGCGGCTGCTACAGGCGGAAGCGGAGCCGAGACCAGGGAGCCTAGCACTTGATCTGGATTTAGGGTGCTGAGCGTGACATGGTACTACTGAAACTACCATAAGAGTGATTCTCCCACACTAGCTATATGAGTAATATAAGTACAGGTATGGAATCAGTTATCTGGACACCCTTTATCCAGAAATGATGCGAAGGCTATTTCCCAGAGACTTCATATAAATCAAATAATTCACATTTTTAAAAATTATTTATTTTTTTGTGTACTTGATCCCAACTAATATATAATTAACTTTTCATTGGAGACAAAATAATCCTTTTGGGTTTAATGTTTAAAGGATTTTTATAGCAGATCTATGGAGGTATGGAGATCTAAATTACAGAATTATACCTTATGTGGAAAACTCCCAAGCATTCCTGTAATATTTTGGAGGTTGCACAGTAATGGTAACCACGATGCTACGGTTCTATATAAATGGACCTGTTGAGATATTTTTTACATGTGACAACAAGCTTCATGGAGTGCCCAGTTAGATTATTCTTTGGAACCCTTTCCTTAGGGGAGACCTGTAGGAGTATAGACATCTTGTATGCATCATGTGTGGCGAGAATCATAGACGTACGAGGGTCGTTTTTCTACACTCAAGTATTAAAATATGATTTTTGTAAACAGAAATACAATAGATTTGTTTGCATGAATGTATTTAAATAGCACCAAAATAAACATCTGTTTCTAACACTATATTGTATTATTGTGTGTATAATGTACATGCTGCCAATTGTCTTTTTATGTGCACATTTCTCAGATGAAATCATTTTCTATTCTTTCTCCAATCATTTCTTCATAGACAGGGAGATGCAGTGCTGAAGTGTTGAAACATGTTCCTGTCGCTATTTAAATGAATTTCAGAAAAACACTATTAGAGGAATGTCAGTAACGAAAATATTCGCAATGCGAAAAGTTATGCCTCTGCGTGAACAAATATTCATTAGTCTGAATTTAAAATAGCTTTTGCAAACCCGGAAACTGTTTATCGACCACTTCTGACAGTTGTAGAATGTTTGTGAATTTTATAGTTTGCGCCAGTGCGCAGTGAATGTAATAAAATTTCTAACTGAAAAAGGTGTTACTTTGCTCCAAATGAATACGATACCTTCAAGCAAAAATTTGGAATGCGCAATGAAAATTCGCAATGCAATAACAGTTTAAGGAACAGTATTACATTGTGAAATGTGAATTTTTATTCTTATTTGTACAAATTGTTTTGCACTTTGCGACTTTCATTACAGTCCCCCATATGTGCTCTAGTATCATACGAGTACCAGTATCTCTTCCAAGCTTTGACAAAAAAGTATGCCAGCAATTACAGTCATGATGCATAATCTTATAGTCTGGAAATAAACAGCACTGAACTCGAAACAGAACAGAAAACACAAAGATAATGATTAAAAGGATAGACCGCTAAACAAATCCTAAAAGAAAGATTGCAGTGCACAGAATGTACTTTATTTAAACGGCATTCCGAACTTATGAACTATCATATTTAACTTTCCCAATTAATTCAGACAGCTGTAGTTAACTAATTTGTACAACATTCTATCATAACCAAATCTCTGCTTGAATTATCCAGTCGACCGAAAAACAAGTACAGTATGTTCCGATTTTGTTGATCTATTTTTTTTTCTTAAACGAGCAGGGATTTCCAGAACCTGAATTGTGTAACTGACACTTATGAAAGCTATTTGTGATTTGTTCTAAAAAACTTGTCAAATACTATGTTTGGAGACATTCGGTTTGCTTATTTACCATGGATCTAATTTATTATCAACAGACAGAGTGCCAAGAGCAAAATGTGGGCAAACTTATGTAACACCTATTTGGGCTGCATAGCACACAAATAGTTAAACTGTCCAGCTAGCAGTAGAAGCATGGGTTACACGCGACTTCACACAACAGGGTCAGGGCCTTCGCCATGTGGAAGTGTTCCCTCTATGGTGTAGTGCAACTACATCCCCCCAGGCTACTGTGCATACAACAAAAGATGGGCGCCAGGAGGTTCTTGCAGTAAAACAGAAAACGGTTTATTTAACTATGCACGAGGCAAGTGACCACAGGTTTAGTACTCACACAGGAGCTGAGGCAATAGCACATTTCTCACACAGAGCTGCAGGCATTAGGCATTTCTCACAGAGGAAAGGTCTCCATTAGGCATTTGCAGTATTCACACACATTCCCTCCTGGAAGTTGTCAGGAAAGCAGCTTCTACCCTACAGTCCCTCTTCACTGAGGTCCCTGACTGGAGGCAACACACAGAGCCTCTGGGAAGCTACTCCCTTACTGCAAATCCTTGTTGGAGCTTCAGCTGCTCTTTCTCTCTCACCTCTCTGCCTTTCTCTCCTAGAGAGACTATAACAAGTCTGCCCTAGTGTAACTATTCCTCATTCACGGGGTTACCTGGTCCCCGACTTCTTCTTCCAAAGCACATGGGCCTTTCTGGGCCTAGCTGTGCCCAGGCTCCCCTGAGCACACCCAGCTGGATCACCATCCACAGGCCAAAGAGGAAGTGGCCACTCCCTACACACACTATATAGCAGTGTAGCAGGGGAGTGTCATTCTCTCCTGGCAGATCACTCTAAGAAAAAGGTGGGGGCCTTAAAGCTGCAGGGCAGATTACCCAGTAGGGGTCCCTACATACACCCGGGGGAAAAACCCATTTCGTCCCGACAATGGTTTAAACATCCCCAACATATATCAACTTACAGTACCATCACATCCACTTCTGGTATCCTCTCCTAAGGCATACCTGGTAACAATGGTCACTGTAAAGGAAACACAGCATGCACAATACTGTATCAAACATTTTCAATTGCATAATAAACAGTTGCAGTTGGTCAACTTTATTACACATCAGCAAAAATACTTCTCCCCCTCCCAAGGGTCCACACAGGCCAATCCTTGGGTGCAGAAACACTACTCAGCGAGTAGGTGAAGGCAGAAGAGTTGTGGTGGGGATCAATAGTCCTGAATTAGAACCCACTTAGTCCAGCAGTCCTTCCAGCCACAAAAAACAAGCAAGCAGCACTCTAGGCATCTCACTCTGCAGGAGTCCATAGAAGAGCTGTAGCAAACATCAGAAGAATCCATCCTCCAGGTTCTCCTCTTCCAGATCCATGATCCGGGATCACACATGAGCAGGAAATGGCTCCATCCGGGACATCCATCTTCCTCCCATCCAACTGACATCCGCAGGCCTTCGTGAAATTCGGGGCGAACCTCCAAGCCCGAACCCACGGCCAAATACTTCGAAGGAAATTCGTACGATTCGAAGAATTCGTACGTTCCGTTTATCCACTTCGAAAAATTCGTACGATCCATTCGTACACTCCGACAAATTCGTACATCCATTCGTACGATTCGAACAAAACAATGCACAGCCTGGTTTTAGGGAATCGAGCCCCACGTTGGGCGCCAAATGTAACACCTATTTGGGCTGCATAGCACACAAATAGTTAAACTGTCCAGCTAGCAGTAGAAGCATGGGTTACACGCGACTTCACACAACAGGGTCAGGGCCTTCGCCATGTGGAAGTGTTCCCTCTATGGTGTAGTGCAACTACATCCCCCCAGGCTACTGTGCATACAACAAAAGATGGGCGCCAGGAGGTTCTTGCAGTAAAACAGAAAACGGTTTATTTAACTATGCACGAGGCAAGTGACCACAGGTTTAGTACTCACACAGGAGCTGAGGCAATAGCACATTTCTCACACAGAGCTGCAGGCATTAGGCATTTCTCACAGAGGAAAGGTCTCCATTAGGCATTTGCAGTATTCACACACATTCCCTCCTGGAAGTTGTCAGGAAAGCAGCTTCTACCCTACAGTCCCTCTTCACTGAGGTCCCTGACTGGAGGCAACACACAGAGCCTCTGGGAAGCTACTCCCTTACTGCAAATCCTTGTTGGAGCTTCAGCTGCTCTTTCTCTCTCACCTCTCTGCCTTTCTCTCCTAGAGAGACTATAACAAGTCTGCCCTAGTGTAACTATTCCTCATTCACGGGGTTACCTGGTCCCCGACTTCTTCTTCCAAAGCACATGGGCCTTTCTGGGCCTAGCTGTGCCCAGGCTCCCCTGAGCACACCCAGCTGGATCACCATCCACAGGCCAAAGAGGAAGTGGCCACTCCCTACACACACTATATAGCAGTGTAGCAGGGGAGTGTCATTCTCTCCTGGCAGATCACTCTAAGAAAAAGGTGGGGGCCTTAAAGCTGCAGGGCAGATTACCCAGTAGGGGTCCCTACACTTACTATTATTATTTGGACCTAGTGTCAACTCCCCTGCTGCACCTATACCTGTGTCTTAAGAACAAGTAACAGAACGCAGTGCATTATGGCACAATTTAGTCCTCTACTTTTTTGATTGACCAGATATTTGGGGTCAATATATGGGAAATTAAGAGCTCTCTGATGTTTTCTGCGATGGTTTCCTACAGATACAAACGTCAAAAGGTAATTTATTTGCGTAAGTCCATTTGCCTATGGGCATATATCTAAAGGGATCATTTTTAATCACAAGTTTGATTATGAAAGCCAATCTCAGCATTAGCTATAATTTCCCATAATTCCATTGTTGCTGCATCTGCACCCGATTGTTTCAAAATGGACACAGCTGTACTTGTGCTTTCATGCAAATCACGTGCAACCTGCCTCTAGTGCTTTCAAGAGTAGTATCGCTTCTGAAGCACTTGTTCAAAACAACTGTGCATCTGATTCATTGGTGCACCTATTGAAGCAACCCACTGTTGGAAGCCTGGAGCTACCCTAAGTCAAGGGTGGTGGTCTGTTCAGGGTTCCCCAACATCTATAGGCAACAATGTGTAGAAATGTATATGGATGCAATGATTATGTCAATATGTGCTTTCCATTGTGTTTATTTCAGAGCAACTTCACTTGCAGGTGTGTTGGCGAGTGGCTTTCACTGTCTGTAAATGGCCTTCTTATGTTGTAAAATATACATGCCCACAAAAAAGACTGACTCAGCACTGCACCATCCTTCCCTTAAAAAGAAATTTAATCAGATGTGGGTACAAAATACCGCTATTTCTGGAGAAATCTAAAACTAACATCTACAAAATCCCATTGACGTAGCATTGTATTGCTCCAGTAACAATATAGGTTCATAACCAGATTTGTATAGTTGGACTAACCTTGATATATCAGCACGCTGGTTTAAAAAAAACACTAGGGATGCACCAAAAATGTTTTAAAATTCAGACTAATATAAAGTAAATCAGGTCACTATCTGACATTAATAGTAAGCGAGCAACCGTCAACAAGGGGCCATGAGAATATTGTTTAAAAAATGATCTCATTTTGGAAAATGGTATTGACATGAAGGGAACAGCTACTGTATAGAGTTAAATGATAAATATAATATATAAAACGAGTAATTAAAATCAAACAGAATATATTTCAATGGACAGGCTATATGGTATTTTTATACATGGTTAAGGATAATCAAGGCTTGTTTGAGACTTTTAACTTTATATGGGGTACTCATTTCTAGTAATTACTAAACCTGACATGGGTCCTCTGTGTTGTTAATAAGAACTGCTTTACCTGTTAGGAATGTGCAAACCTAATCTGTAAAGTGCAATGGTCAGATGTGCTTCTATACGAAAACCTGCCATTTACAACTTCTCCGCGACTTACCCTAAGAATGCATGCTAAATGATTAAAGGGGAACTATCGCAAAACTAAAATTTAATATGAACCTCTTTCCATTGAAATTAATAAATGGGAGCCAAGTTATTGGAAATGATAATGCTGATATCATAGAGATAACAGACCTTAAATAACTAATGCACTGCACTACAAAAAAATACAAAGTTTATTTTATCTTTAAGTGGAAATCAGATTATGTGAGAATTATGATAATATACATTTACTTCCCAACAGACAAATCCTCCTCCTACTTTCAAGTTTAAAGAGTTAGGGGTCAATTATTAAACTTCTAATGCAAAAATCCCAAAAAATTCTTCATTTTTTTTTTTATAAAATCTGACTTTAAAAAATCACTTATTTTTCGGGATTTATTAAACCGTGAGGATGGAAAAGTCTTAATCTGAAAATCCGTCACCAATAACTCAAAATTTTCTGAGTTTTTGGGCAAGTTTTCGGGTGAAAATGTCCCAATAAAATGAAAATCGAATGAAAAATCTGATTTTTCACGATTTTTTCGGATTTTTTCCCTCAAACAAAACCCATGCAGAATTTGGTCAGAGTTTTTTTCAGAAAATATTGAGATAAATTCAGACTTTGATAAATAACCCCCTTACTGTTGTGAAAATGACAACTTGGTATAATCGTCCTCATACTAAATAAGATACTTTCCAAATGTAATCAGTTCAAAATTTAGTGTCATTTATGAAATAACCAAGTTAGTCTTCACTAGCCCCGTCAGCATCTGTTTGAAAATAGGAGCAGGATTTCTGTCTGGAAGTAAATGTATATTATAATAATTCTTACCCAGTCTGATTTTTACTCAAAAAATAAGCCTTGTATTTTTCCTATTTTATTTTCTAGTGCAGTGCATTCATTATTAAAGGTTTCTTATCTCTATGATTAGCATTTTCCTTTCCAGTCCATTCCAGTATTTCATTTCTTGGTTCTTATTTGCTAATAGTGGATTAATTGGTCCTAGCATATTTTTCTTCGTGCATTTTGCTGAATATAGCTTATCACTAAATGGTTATTAAGGGTCACTGCTCAGGTGCAAATTTGCCCACTGTTACTAAGTGAGTCTAAACTTATTCTGTTCATAGCTTTTCAAAACGGTTCTGACTTCTGAGGCTTAAATGGCAATGTATGTTTCCTGAAAATTAGTGAGGAACCCAACCACAGATGAATTAGTAAGGCTATTGGCAATTATGACAGTCCAAATGTTGTTGAGTCATGTTCTTGGTAGTCTATACAGAAAGCCTGTACTGTCAGTGAGGCCTGAAGATAAGTTTGAAAACCCAAAATCTACTAAACCACATAACCAATACAACAGGGCATCTCAATGCCAGAGTTTCCCATGCATTTATGTGTCCTAATACAAATTTGTGGGCAAACCTGACAAAGGGGTTTGTACCCAAAATGTCCAGTGGTGCTGCTTTTTGTACTTTGATAGTACAGTTGGAGTGTTGCTGATCAACCCCCAGCTGTGTACCAACCTATAATTTCAAGAGGGTGTGCTAGCCTATAAAAGAATTAAAAGTCTAAAAACTTAAAACAGGGATGTCCAGGTATTATCATTTCAGCTGGGCTGCTATTTATTATACCACATTTTATAACAAAATTATGTTGTACTTAAACATAGTAATTATTAGTGATGGGCAAATTTATTCAGCAGGCATGGTTTCACTCAAAATTTCCACGTTCCGCCACCCGCAAGTGTTTTCGCGAAATTACGGCAAAAATTTGCCGCAAAAAAATTGGTGCAAAAAAAAAAAAATAGTTTGACAAGTCAAAATTATTTGGAAGCCTATTTACTTTAATGCATTTGGACAAAATAGTGGCGTGTATAAAAATGTTCGCGCTCATCAAAAATTATTTTGACAGCCATTAATTTTAATGCATTTCTCAAATTTTCTGTTGTTTTGCAATTTTTTTTCTGCGAATCTAAATTCGCAGACCGATTTGCCCATCCCTAGTGATTATGTTAACATTGTGAAAATTGTGTTATGTTGTTAATAAGTCTAGAGACCCCCTGTGCAGACTGGGTAGTATAAAATCTTTGTGGAACTCCAAATGTACCCTGCAGTCTTCCATATGACCAGCCATTATCTAGACAGAAAATGCTCAGAAACCCTTATTTCAGGACAGCTGTTTAGGTTTGCCACCTTTTCCCCCAGTGGAGACTGGTCAGGGAGCGGGACTGTGATGTTGAGGTGCAGGGCCATGACATTGAGGGGTGGTGCCATGACGCAGAGGGGCAGGTCTATGATAATCGCCGATCACTGCGTCAAAGATGGAGAATTCAGCCCAGTTTTCCTTATTTGGAAAACCTGGCAGAAAGTTTTGACCAGGGCAGCCCTTCAAAATACTGGGCTTTCCAGGTCAAAGCCAGACAGGTGGCAACCCTACAATAGTTGCAGTTCATAAACACAAAATATAAGAAAATTTGTTATACATTATAGCTGTCATATATACTCAGACTTAGAGACAGCAATAAAAATCTACAGTCAGTTTGGCAGTATGTGTGAATAAGCACAAAGATTACTTTGTGTTGCACAAGGAGGCTCCATCTGAACCTTCTGTTATTTATCAAAGCAGCTGGAAACAATGCAGCACTGTGGGACATCAGTTGTATATCTGCAGTTCCCGTTGAGAGATATATAGAAGACCTAGAAATGAATGAATTTGAAAAAGTAATTTTATAATGAAAGTACTCTATCACCTCTGACTATCCCAGTACAGATTGAGTTGGCATCCTTATTAGTTTTATTCTCATACACTTCTCTTCACAGCAAGAGTAAAATTTACTGTGTTTCTTTATATACCTTAAAATGCTGGCAGTTTCAGGCAAATAATCATTGTGTTGTTTGCCTATTTGTCATACCTATTTATAGCTAGTGCACATTAACCATGTATCAATTTGCCATTTCTTGAATCTAACTGTAAGTTGGCAGCACACGGTGCAAATTAGGTGCTAATTAATATTTCAAAGTTCTGTTTGCAGGCCAAAAAATTTGTCAAATCCACCCCTGCAGTAGTTCTGTTATTATACAAAATGGCAAATACACATTGGTCCTCCTACTCATTGACCCTCAACCCTCAGTTTACAAGTTTTGGGCAGGTACTGGGGTCAGTCCCATTGTGCGAATTGCACTTTATCTATGCAAATTTCTGTAGTTATTTTTTTCTACACATTGCAGTAATGCACACATGTGCCTTGCACAAGTTGTGAGGTAATGGCATCCCTTTCAGCAAGCCAATGCACACAAGGTTAAATAGTTACATCCTATAAAATAGTTCACTTTGGGTTGAAAAAAAAATTGACACCCCTCCTTGCATATATAACCCTAATTTGGTTACTATCTCTTTAAATAGCAATTAACTCTTGACAATCCAGGGTCCTGTGTCCCTTTTGCATATGAAAAGAACTGGGAACTGGGATTTACAGTGCAGTGCCTCCACCTAGGGATCATTGAGGAGCACATCTCAAGGGATTTCCACTAGAAATATATAACACACACAGTTTTTAATAAAACAAATATAAACTTTATGCAAACTGTATTTAATAACTGTAAATGCAAATCACACAACATAGTTTTTACTCAAGTGAACCTGTGTGGACTATCAACCCCTGCAGTCTCTCAATGCCACAATCCCACACTGGGTGGATAAATGCAGAATCACTCTGGTCAGTTCAATGTCCCTTCCCCAAGAGCTCTTATGTCCCCAGGTAGCACTACCTGCCCCAAGGTACCTTTGAAAGTAACAGCCTCTCCCACATGGCAGGTACACGAGAAAGACCTGTCCTCACCCTGGGGAAACACACAGTAGCCAAAAGATCCTCAGGCAGGAGATAGAAACTGTCAAGGCCACCGGGAGCACGAAGAGGCGCGTCTGCTCCCGGCGGCAAATAATCCAAAATGGCGGCACCCAGTCGGCCCATGTGGGTGTTGGGACGCCAGCGCCGCAACGTCGACACACGCGCAAACACGCCGGCGCAAGCACGCCGGCGTAAGGACGTCAATGAAGTCACTTTGGCGCCAAGTTTGAATATAAAAAGGCCCCCAGGACGCCAGAATGGCGCCCAAGAATAGGTTTTGCTACTCTGAACCTGGGTTCCTGATTCCTGTTACCTTTATCCTGCTCCTGCCTTGGTTTTGACCCCCTGCCTGGACTCTTGTTATTTGATCCTGATCTGCCTGCCATTGAACTCTTGCCTGGACTTTGACCTTGTATTTTGCTTAACCCTTTGGATACCGCGATCTTGCACCCTCAAGAGGGCTTCCTCCTTGATCCTGACTACCTCCCTGGAGGGAGCTCCCGGCTCCCTGACAGAAACTGGCTCTCCCTAATGCTCAAATACTTTATCCAGCAGAGAAAAATGCAGCCTTTTCTTCTCCTTCTTCCTGGAAACTCCTTTTAAGCAGCTGTGTCACTCTCCACAGATCTGATTCTCTTTGGCTGCTGCAGCAAGGATTTCCTTTCCAAGCTCTGTGGGAAACCCTATACATTTGGCTCCAAAGTCAGGCACTCCTTTCCCAAGGATGCACTGGGACACCCAGCCAATTGGATGGCTCTCCAGCCTGCAACTGGGCTGGATGATGTCACAGACAGAAAAACAGGGGAGTGATTTTCTGATCCCCTACACATATGTACGGGATAGATAGATAGATAGATAGATAGATAGATAGATAGATAGATAGATAGATAGATAGATAGATATAGATAGATAGATAGATATTACAGACCTATGTACCCATACAGAGCTACAGTCAATGCGCACACATATACAGTAAATATAATTAAATGCACATACATATACTAAACTAACTGTAGCCCTTGAACTTTGATTATAATACTTGCCATGCAAACTACTATTATTAGGATAGTTTCCCAAGGCAACACCCACTGGACTAGGGATAGTGCGTTAAATCCTTTGGAGTACTCTGAGTCAGTTGTGGGCAGTTGATTGTGACATAAGTAATACCATGAGGATCTCCATGATGTTATATTATAAGATGCCACAAATATCCTTTGTACAAAGGAAGTACCCTTTCCTTAAAATACAAGTAATAGTTTAGCCTAGTGACCCTTGTGTGAGAAAAAAAAACCTTCAGTTTTCAGTACTTTGTGCCTCTCACTATTTGTAATGAACATGGGGTGCCAAAGATACATAAGATACAATTTTGGGTTTCCAAAGACATGAATGTTTATATGTGTATTTTAATTAATAATTACAACTATATGCCTTTTATATTCAGTAAATTGTGTTTTAGTGGCACAAAAGGACATTGGATTGGATTACAACTGGTACACTAATTTTGATTCCCATCAACGGTTCAAGCAAACATGGCAAAGACACAAAGAGGCACATTTATCAAGGGTCAAATTTCAAATTCATAATTTTTTTAACTCGGGAATTTGATTTTACTCAAAATTTAAATATTATTATGAACATTATTGAATTTGATTCGAATTCGACCAAACTCGATTCCAGATTTTTCTAATTTTGATTTTTTTTAAAAAATAATTCCCTAGTCGAATTTGAAGTTTTGACCCTAAAAATTTGAATTTTCAATTTGACCCTTAATAAATCTGCCCCAGAATGTAGCACTGCTGTGTTTAAATTCTTAGAGAATATAATGTAAGCTTATGCTATAAAGCAATGATGTGTGCCTCTCATGAATAGTCATGGCAACTGCATTCAGAGGGCAAAGGCTGGTCTATTGGTCTATGTACTCTGCTTTAAAGTGCAAAGACCTTTAGCAATTTTTCTATAAAAAGGGCAGAGCATAAAGGGTCTGTTCTTTGGACACTGTCTTGCAGGTAGTAAATGAGGTATGATCTTTATGCATTTACCGATTTAAATAATTTCTTAAAGGAACAACAGCAAAAAAGAAAATTATATAAAAGTAATTAAAATATAATGTACTGTTGCTTTGCACATGTAAAATTGCTGTGTTTGCTTCAGAAACACCACTATAGTTTATATATATAGTTTATATAAACATGCTGCTGTGTATTCAGGGGGCAGCCATTCAAGCTGAAAAAAAGGATAAAAAGGCACCGGATACACTCCAGATAACAGACAAAACACCATTGTATTCTACAGGTTTTATCTGTTATCTGCTATTTGACTTGTGCCTTTTCTCCAGCTTGAATGACTGCCCCCCCCCCCCATGGTTACACAGTAGCTTGGTTATATTAACTATAGTAACATTTCTGACGCAAAAAAAAACTGTTACCAGTGCAGGGCAATGGTACATTATGTTGTAATTGCATTGATATACTTTCATTGTTTGGTGTTACTGTTTAAAATAGATTAGAACCTGTTACGTACTGTTTGATACTGTCTTTATATATATAATAAAGCCACGTTGTAAATAGGATTCAGCTATTGTATGTTGAGATGTAATGCACCTCTGAAACCTACTTTATCTGTAGACTTTAACATAGAGGAGGCTGTCTGATTGCCCATGACCCATTTAACAGCATATTCTGCTTTGGGACACAGATTGAGATTTGGTGTGGGCAGTGGAAATAAACGTAGTCTAACAGCAAAGCTGTAGTCAACAGCTTTATCATTATTCGCATCTACCATACCAAATGTTTATGCCTGACTTTAAATAACTAAGTGGTTGTTGACTGAAGACAGATAAATAAGAGTTAACACACAAGTTACTGGGATCATTGATCTTCTGCAGCAGACAACCCTGCAATAACTTAAACATTCCAAATGGTCATGCACAGAAATGTAACAGAATACTAATTTATGGATATTAATTCAGATGCCGGTTATAAAATTCTATTACAAACCATTTTCCTAAGCAAGGGAAGTGAAAATATCCTTTCTTTACTTCTTCCCATTGAAAATCAAATGTTCTTGCATTCATACATCTTCATGCCAACTCTGGGTTTGTGGGGTGAAGGTGTGAAGTCAATGTCAATTACAATTTTCTTATAATGAGACAATTGTATTATCCTTTTGTCTTTCAATAATTTAGTAGACAAATTTGTAATGATTTGTAAGTGCCAGTCCCTGTCAGTCAGCAATAACCTTGTTCCATTATCCTTTTTTAAATCTATTTCCAATGCATCAAGTATATAAGTAACATATAAACGTAACTTATTTTTTTGTTGTTAAAACCAAGGTATAGGAAATCTGTGTAACCAGAGCCGGGCCAACCCGGCCAGGCGCCCTAGGCAACCTGGCCAGCCACGGCGCCGGCTGAGTGTGCGCTCAATAGAGCATGCGAGAAACTGCGCTCCAGCGTGCATGCGCGAAGCTGCGTTCCACCGCAGATGTGCAGAAACACATTTATACAACGGATAGAAGCTGCAGTCTGGTAGAGACAGGACCGGACATGGGGTAGGCGACTGAGCAGGTACGTACCTGCCCCCCCCCAGCTTTGCGCCCTAGGCACGTGCCTACTCTGCCTACCCCTAGTTCTGGCCCTGTGTGTAACAACTATAGTACTCAGCATAGGGCTTTAGTCCTATTTAGCTGGTAGGAATATAAATAATCAATAACAAAAAAAAGTAGAATGCAGGCATATCAACATAATCTCAGGACAAGTGCAAAAGTTTATTTATATCCAGTCAAAAACCTTCATGTGTTTTGTGCCTACACAGGTCACTTACACATATGTAGGGACCGATAAGTTTACTAAGTCCTTATGGCTTTAAATTCCTACACTTTCTTATTTTCCTAGTTGCTGGGCAGATGGCGATGTATCTAGTTATCTAATTTACATGTTTCCATCATTGGTCTACTGGTCTTATGACCACTTCCTGCCAGACTTTAACCTAGTGCCTGGTTAGGAGTGGTTCTTCCTTTTTGGCTTCTGGTTAGTAGTCCAGCTGGATCTGTTCCAAGGAGCCTGGTTACCATCTGTAACTCAACTTTTCACTAATCAACACCCTGTTGCAGAAATGCATCGTCCATGTTTTTTTCAAATGTCATCTCATATACAGGACCTTTCAATTTTTACAACTCTGTTTGTGTTTGTTTGGCCTTTATCCTCTTTATCTAGCTTTCTGTAGTGATAACAGAAATGTTTTGCCAAGTTTTACAGCGAAAATGATGACAATAGACACTAATGGGTGAAAAAAATTTGTCTCACGTCAAAAATGTATTGCGCAATTTGTCACGCGTCAAAAAGAAATTACCATAGACTTCAATGCATTTCAAATTTTCAGCGAAGAGAAACAGATCATACTCACCCATGACTGCATTTTTGCTTTTTTTCGTGACTCCATTCCAAAGGGTGTCACTTGAAACTTTGTAAAAGTCCTTTGTGAGAAGTGAAGTTACAATATATTATCACTAGTGATGGGCGAATCTGACCCGTTTCGCTTCGCTGAACATTCAAAAAATGGTGACAAATTCGCCTAATGCATTAACGTCTATGTGTGACAATTTTTTTTTCACACACAACAATTTTTTTTCACCCATTGGAGCCAATGGGTGTCTTTTTCGCAGTGCAACCTGGTGATACATTTTGCTCATCACTAATTATTATAAGAACCACAATCGTACATATAGTTACATAGTTAAGTTGGTTTGAAAAAAGACCAAAGTCCATCAAGTTAAACCCCTCCAATTAAATCCCAATGCACATACATAAACACACACACACTGACCCACTCACATAAACAATATATACCAATATCTTTTCTAATTATAGAGATTATCATCACAATAGCCTTGGATATTATGTCTGTCCAAGAAAACATCCAAGCCCTTCTTAAAAGCATTAACTGAATCAGCCATCACAACTACATCAGCAGTGCATTCCACAACCTCACTGTCCTCACTGTGAAGAAGCAACTACACTGAAAGTTTTTTCATCTAGTGTAAAGGGTTTGCCTTTGGAGCGGTGTTCATTTTTATGGGGAAAAAGGTCCCCTGCTATTTGTTAATAATGTCCTCTAATATACTTGCAAAAAGTAATCATGTTTCCTCACAAGGGAATACATCCCCAACCTTGACAGTCTACCCTCAAACTTTAAATCTTCCATCCCACCAACCAGTGGTCTCTGCACTCTCTCCAATAGAAGTTGTTGTATGAATTACATAATTGGTTATAATATAATCATTGAATAACACAGATTGGCTTGTACATTTCTACAGTTTTGATTACAGGGAAGCTCAAGTTTGGTTAGGGAATATAGTTGAAAATAAGATTCATACAGTAAGCTGAATGTGTTACATTATATGTGTTACCCTGTATATTATATACTCAAGATGATTATATGGATCTACCTACTTTTTTTCTACCAGTGAAAGGATGGTTTTGTGTTTACATGGGGGGTAAGGGCTTTTCAAAATTCTTGTTGTTGTGATGGTACACAGAGAATTGTCGCCTTTTAATAGTGCACTCGATGGACCAGAATTGGCTGTAAATACCTTGCCATTGTGAACAGTTAGGGGCTTTTTTTTTTTACTAACATTTAAATGTCTCTTTTTTCACGAATCTCTAAAATCTCTAAAATTCATGGCTTTTTTTATTCCTTTAAAAATTTGAGATTTATTAAGTATAAAAACCATGAAAAACTCCCAATACAAAAATTTACCAAGTAAACGTTATGAAGGTCCTATCCAAGTCAATGGGATCTGTGCTGGTTGTATTAGAGCATTTGTAATCAATTCAGACTTTTAGAGGTTTTTTCTTTGTCAAAAATCTGTTTTAGAGGTTTTCACATTTTTTTTTTGGATCATTCAGCATTTTTTTTTATTCAACTCTCCTACAGGCAACAAAGCCCCTGTGTGCCATCACCCTTAATTGTAGAAGGCATAGAAGAGATTATTACCTTTAACCATTGAAATAATGAGACTCCGGAGACTCGCTTATGGGTGAAAAGGTGCAGCATATAAAAAACAGTCACAAAGCACCCATTGTTTGTTGTAATCCAGCTCAATGCACAGAGTTCAGTAGCACCAACCATGGCCAAGCGTGCAAATGAGCCGCAACATTGAATCCCTGAGGCATCCTTAAAATACAGTGGTATTGCTTAGAGGATAGAGCCATACAAATAAAAGGAACATTTACATTAAGTGCAATGCATGTCTCAAACCTTTATTTGAAATATATTATTGTTCACTAGGGATGGGCAAATGTTTTTGCCTTGTTTTGTCTCAAAAATAATGCCCATATAATTGTATAGCGTAGTGCGTAAAAAAAAAAAAAACGCGCGTCAAAATTTTTTTTACAAAATTATTGGTTTAGAATTACTTAATTCAGTAAGCTGTGTGCAGTTTGTTTTCCCCAGTGCTGCTTGTCTGGCAATCACTTGCCACTTATTACCTCATGGCGTTTGTAGGAAGATATACTATTCTGTATATTGGCAAGGTATGCTTAAGAATACATACAATGCATATAATGGATCCTGCATATGTTAAGTTAACCAGGATGGAATAAGGTAACATGGTACAGCAGTTAACACAGAGACTTTATCTAAGGTACAGAAAATGAATAGTCGTAACTTGTAATAACTAACAATACTGAACTCATCTAACATTTGTGTGGGTGAGCATTTAGGGAATAGTGATCATAACATGGTCTCCTTTGAGATTCTGTTGCAAAAGCAATTCTATAAGGGAGTAACTAAAACACTACATTTCAGAAGTGCAAACTTTGACAGTATAAGGGCATCTCTGCAACATATTAAGTGGGAAATGCTTTTCACAGTGTTAAAACAAGGAACAAAAATGGGAAGTCTTTAAAATGCTGCTTAATAAATATACTTGTAAGCAAGGAACGTCGTTGCAAAGCAAAACGTTTTTGGTTCAATAGAAGCGTTGGTGTTGAGGTGGGTAAGAAAAGACGTGCTTTTAAGGCTTTAAAGTTAGCTGGGACAGCTGAATCATTTATAAGGTACAAGGAGGCCAATAAATCATGCAAAGAAGCTATAAGGCAAGCTAAAAATGATATAGAAAAGGATATTGCAGCAAGCAGTAAAAAAAATCCAAAATTATTTTTTAAATATGTTAATAGTTGTATGAATTAACACTTTATTGGACAAATGTCTTTATGCAACATTGAATGACAAGACTGTATTGTTACAAAAGTGAAATAACTTGTTTGTTTATGCTGGGTTTCCAATAAAAAAAACAATGTTTAAAAAAAAAATATGTTAATAGTAAAAAAATGAAGCAGGAAGGGGTGGAACCCTTACTATAAGAGGGGGGTCAGCTGGTTGATGAAAACAAAATAAAAGCGGAGATTCTGAACTCATATTTTTCATCTGTCTACACAAATGAGGAACCAGTAAGTGAAGGTTTCCTTCTTAATAGTACCAATTCTAGTAATACAACTAAGGATGCATGGATCACACATGAAGAAATTCAAAAGAGACTAGAACATGTTAAGATTAACAAAGGTCCGGGGCCAGATGGTATTCATCCCAGGGTAATTAGCGAGCTTAGCTCTGTGATTGCCAAACCTCTTTACTTAATTTTTCAGGATTCATTGAGATCTGGCATAGAGCTGAGAGACTGGCGAATTGCTAAAGTGGTGCCTCTATTCAAAAAAGGATCCCGTTCTCAGCCTCAAAACTATAGGCCAGTTAGTCTGACGTCAGTGGTAGGAAAGCTTTTCGAAGGGTTAATAAAGGATAAGATACTGGACTTTATAGCAAATCATAATACTACGAGTTTGTGCCAGCATGGTTTTAATTTGTAATAGATCTTGCCAGACTAACTTAATTTCATTTTATGAGAAGATAAGTACAGACCTCGATTCTGGGATGGCAGTGGATGTGATTTACTTAGACTTTGCTAAAGCATTTGATACAGTGCTACACAAAAGGTTACTGGTTAAATTAAGGAATGTTGGCCTGGAACATAGTATTTGTACCTGGATAGAGAACTGGCTAAAAGATAGACTACAAAGAGTGGTGGTAAATGGAACATTTTCTAATTGGACCAGTGTTAGTGGAGTACCGCAGGGCTCTGTACTAGGTCTCTTGCTTTTCAACTTGTTTATTAATGACCTGGAGGTGGGCATTGAAAGTACTGTTTCTATTTTTGCAGATGATACTAAATTGTGCAGAACTATAGGTTCTATGCAGGATGCTGCCACTTTGCAGAGTGATTTGTCTAAATTGGAAAACTGGGCAGCAAATTGGAAAATGAGGTTCAATGTTGATAAATGCAAGGTTATGCAAATGAGTATATAATATACAGGGTAACACATAATATAAATGCAAGTTATACACTAAATGGCAGTGTGTTGGGAGTTTCCTTAAATGAGAAGGATCTTGGGGTTTTTGTAGATAAAACTTTGTCTAATTCTGGGCAGTGTCATTCTGTGGCTACTAAAGCAAATAAAGTTCTGTCTTGCATAAAAAAGGGCATTAACTCAAGGGATGAAAACATAATTATGCCTCTTTATAGGTCCCTGGTAAGGCCTCATCTGGAGTATGCAGTGCAGTTTTGGACTCCAGTCCTTAAGAGGAATATAAATGAGCAGGAGAGAGTGCAGATACGTGCAACTAAATTAGTTAGAGGGATGGAAGACTTAAATTATGAGGGTAGACTGTCAAGGTTGGGGTTGTTTTCTCTGGACAAAAGGAGCTTGCGAGGGGACAAGATTACACTTTACAAGTACATTAGAGGACATTATAGACAAAAAGCAGGGGACCTTTTTATCCATAAGTGGATCACCGTACCAGAGGCCACCCCTTTAGACTATAAGAAAAGAACTTTCATTTGAAGCAACGCAGGTGGTTCTTCACAGTCAGGACAGTGAGTTTGTGGAATGCACTGCCGGGTGATGTTGTGATGGCTGATTCCGTTAATGCCTTTAAGAATGGCTTGGATGATTTTTTGGACAGACATAATATCAAAGGCTATTGTGATACTAAGCTCTATAGTTAGTATAGGTATGGGCATATAGAATTTAATTAAAAGTAGGGAGGGGTGTGTGTATGGATGCTGGGTTTTCATTTGGAGGGGTTGAACTTGATGGACTTTGTCTTTTTTCAACCCAATTTAACTATGTAACTTATTTTCATCTAACTAGTAGTGATGAGCGAATTTATTAGCCAGCCATGGATGTGCGGCATGTGCGAATTTTTTCACTAAACTGAGGCAAAAATTTACAGAGTAAAAATTAGCCTAGAAAAAAAGCCTTTAAGAAAAAACGCCCATTGACTTGTTGCATTTCAACAAAAAAGTCTCCATAAGAGAAAAACGCCCATTGACTTTAATTCATGACGACAAAAAAAGTCACCATAATAAAAAAAAAGTTGCGCGTAAAAACTCCTATTGACTTTAATGGGTTTCCTGAATTTTTTGGGGTTTCTCAAATTTTTTTACTGTTTTGCAAATTTTGTCATAATTTCGCAAATTTTTCAGGGATGCGAAATGGGATTCGCTGATCACTACTAACTAGCAGGAATGCTTTTGAACTTAGAGTTACTACTACTCTGGTTATTGAATCTTAGGGTTTTTTTTGTTTTGTTCATAGTTTACTTGGAAAACTTGAGTTACATGGGGGGGGGCGAACGAGGAGTAAGGGAAGTAGCACGCGAGAAACTAATAGCCTCCATCGCAGTAATGACAATAGTTTTAGCTATTTCTTTCTGTGGCTAGTTGTCTACATAATATCAAAGCTTAAGAAAAAGGCATCATGGCAAAAGGTCTCTACACAGAGTATGGGCTGCTATGGAAACAGCATAGCAAAGTTGTTGGTTGCCCTTACCCTTTAGAACTTTCTCCCTCTGAGCTGGGCATGTATGGCTGGAGGAGGTCTCCAGAGTATGGATGGACTGTTATGGAAGCAGCATGACAAAGTGGTTGGTTGGCCTTCCCCTCTGAACTGGGCATGTACAGCTGGAGTGATATCTCCTCAAAGTGGATGGGCTGCTAAGGAAACAGCTTAGCAAAGTGGTTGGTTGACCTAATGCTCTGGTCTGGGGGCGGTCTCTATGGAGTGTATGGGTTGCTAAGGAAGCAGCAAGGCTAAGTGGTTGGTTGACCTTATCCTCTGGACTAGGCTTGTATGTTTGGAGGGGGTCTCTATGGAGGAAGCAGCAAGGCTAAGTGGTTAGTTGACCTCTGAGCCAGGTAAGTACAGCTGGAGGAAGGTCTCTTCAGCATTGATGGGCGGCTACAGGAGCAGTTTGGAAAAGTGATCAGTTGACTTTTCCATCTGAGCCAGGCATGTACGGCACTCTACAGAGTGGACAGGCTGACCTGCACCCCATTATTAATAAAAGTAATGTAAGTTTGGTAGGATGGAATCCAAGTGTCTTTGAAAGTCTGTGTATGCATCCAAGTCTATCACATGGGTAGAGTAAATGGTAATTTGTAGCACAATAATGCAAAGATTTCCCTGGCCAGTCTCCTGTCCAATTCAATGTTCTAGTTTGGTTTTTGTGCCCCTCCAGTTCTCTAGCAGTGAATTGCTTGGTCTGGCATGGCAGGCAACCTAGCGGTAAGTTTGTCTTGCAAATATACATCCACAGGGGGTGGCTGGCTTTTCTGGCAATTGCACAAGGTCAAGTAGATTATTTTAAATGTATTTCAGTAATTTATGTATGTTTTTTGGCATACATATATTAAAAGCCAATTTTATTCCATTGTGTGGTACAGTATGTTTGATACAAAGAAACTATTTTGTATATTTAGTGAATCATTTTTATTCCTTTTCTATGTTTTATTAACTAATAAGCAACTGTTGTAAAGTTATGGTGAGGACGAGCCCAACTAATGGTTTCCAGAGGACTGCACAGGAAATTTTAGAAGAGGTAGAAAGTATTTTTTTCTCTGAAGACTGCAGGTGGGTTGATTGATGCAGACACTACTACTACCTGTGCTAGATGACAGCCTGCTTGGATTTCCTATCGGCGAGACACTGCAGATTCAGGACCATAGGAGGCAGTATAATAGTCCGTGGTCAATATAATGACATAGTGTGGATCTTAAGTCTTCAGTGGGGAATGGCAGGGCATAATACTGATCTCTTGTGGAATTCTGTCTTTAGAATATTGCCTTAGGTTAGGCTGGCAAGGTCATACTTATTTGATAAAATGTGAATAAATGCTGTGGCCATTTAACCTAATTTCTGGTGTTTTATTAAGGTACATTACAATGGGGTTCAATTGGATTGCTGAGGGAGAAGGGTCAGTTGAGGAGTCCCCTTGTCATGTCCTCTAATGTACTTGTAATGTACATGTAAAGTGTAATCATGTCCTCTCAAGTGTTTCTCCCCCACAGACAAAACAACCCCAACCTTTACAGTCTACCCTCAAAACAGTTTAGTTCCATGTTTCTGCTTTCTCTCCAGCTCAGTCATATCCTTCTTAAGGAATGGATCCCAAAACGGCACTGCATACTGTACTCCAGGACCAGGGACCTATAAAGAGGCAGAATGATGTTTTCATCCCTTGAATTAATGCCCTTTTATAGGCAAAAACAGTATTTGCCTTAATATGTTGCAGAGATGCCCTTATACTGTCAATGTTTGCACATTTAAAATGTAGTGTTTTAACTACTTCCTTATAGAATTCTGCAACATAATTTCGATAATTTTCCATGTTATGATCACTGTTCCCTAAATGCTCACCCACACAAATGTCAAACATGTGTTTGGTATTATTAGTTATAACAAGGTCCAAAAGATAAACATTCCAAGTAGGTTCATGAATGAGCTGGAAAAAAAAGTTGTCATTTAGATTATTTACAAACCTACTAGCTTTATCTGACTTGGCAAACCCATGACCCCAGTCAGTGTCTGGATAATTGAATTCACCCTTAATATTAACTTGACCTAGTTTTGAAGCCGCTTCTATTTGTAAAAGTAGCTGGGCAAGGTGGTTTGTAGCTACCAATGATAATTTTCTTTTTAACATTTTGCCCAGTCGAAGCCCTCTCAGTTTCTGTGCATTTGCCAGCATACAGCACAGGATACTACATTTCCCACTGAAATTTAAATTACTTAATGGAGAATTAGATCTTGAGTTAGTATTAACCAGTTTTATTTGTAACAGAGGGAACTCCTTAACTGTATGCCCCCCTCACTCTTCCCTCATAAACCCTTACTGATCCCACTGCCCAGTCTACCCTAGCTTCCCAATAATTCTTTATCTTACCCCCTTGTATAGTTTAAACACTCCCCCAACTTCTTAGTCATTTTTTCCCCTAGCACAGTGGACCTCAACTGAGGTGCAATCCATCACTTCAAAATAGGTTGTACCCAAGGAAAAATGTGCCCAGTGTTTTATGAACCCAAATTCATCCTTCATACACCAACACTTTAGCCAAGTATTTAGCTTCTTAAGGTCCTTCTGTCTTACTAAATTTGCAAGTGGCAGAGGCAAAATTTCAGGAAAAAAGAAAAACTTCCCTTTATCTAAGAGGCTAGATCCCTGAACTAATTCTTTAAGGTCCTCCATCTACCATTAATTTTGTATTTGTACCAATATTTACTAGGAGAGCTGGGTTAAGCCCAGCCCCACCCAATATTTTGTCTACCCGATCAACCACATTCTGAACCCTGGCACCAGGAAGACAGCAAACTTGTAGTGATCCGGACGCCAGATTACACTATCCACTTTCCTAATAATTGAGTCCCCTACAACCACAATCTGTATAGCTCTGGCTCTGCTCTAATCTACACAACTAGTAGAGAAACCGGTTTCCTGGCTGTTAGAGAGATCAGTCCCATCTCATCTAGAACTGTCAATCCAGAGTTCACACTCCCATTTTCTTTACACAATCTGGCAAATGTTTGGATGCATCAACCCTGGAGCAGCCTCCCTTTGCCTTTTGACCACACTATAATTTTACTACTTTTTACCTAGCTGACTGCCTCATCACCCTGCTGCTGTTCTCCTCCCCCTAAAAACTATCTGACTCCGCTAGGTCCTGCTCAGTGAGAAAGATACTCCTCTCGAGATTGTCAATCGACCACAGTGTTGCAATTTGTTGCTCTAGGGCTCTAACACAAGCCTCTAAAGTAGCTATTTGCTTTAAATCTGCATATAGTGCACTGGGTCAGATCTTCAATCTTGCTAATGCTCATAATACCAGTTACGGATAAAAACAAAATAGGAACCAAAAAAGGAGTATATGCACAGTATATGAACCATAATCCTTAGGCTGAACCATAATCCTTAGGATCATGGATAAATTGACCCCAAAAAAGTAAACAAACCGTTCATTCACTACAATTAATATTGCATTCACTCTTAACATAGTTTTTAAAAAAGGCAAAAGTTATAAGAAATTGCTCTGTAAATAAATAACATCTGCACCTGTCAATCTAAATCAATATTTGTACAAATATTATCAAAATGTCTACCATTTGCATTCTATAAAAAGACAAAACAATCTGTCATAAAGATACAACATATGTTCGAACGCAGGTTGCTAGCGAGTTACAGATTTTATATTCTGTGCTGTGCAGTTCTGCAGTGTGCTGGATGAAGAGGAAGAACGGTGTACTGAATATATGCAGAGAACATAAAGCACTGTGGGCCTAAGCCGTTATGTGCACATTACTGTGCAGGTGGTGAGCAGTGTTCTGGAACCTACATCTGCAGCAACAAGACTTATGTTTCAGAGTAGTTTTTTATTGTATAACCACTGAAAGCCCACTGCATTAAATTTCTATTCTCTTTTCACCCTGTTGTATATTTCTTTGTTTTATTATATACTGTATAACTTTGCATACATATGCCATTACTATTCCTTATAACATGCAAGAGCATATTTGCATTTGCGGATAATGTACTAAAATAGCCAAACTCTATGGGGAAAATTCACTAAGATTCGTAGTTGCGCAAGGCCCAACTTCGCCACGCTTCGCCAGGCGTAGTTTCGCCAGCGCTCTGCAAATTCACTAAAATCCGAAGTTGTGCACAGGGGTAGCGTAAGGTTGCGAAGTTGCGCTGGCATTGATTCGCCAAGTGAAGCGAAGTTTCGCTAACGATGGTTCATTTGCATATGGCGCCAAATTCAAATTTCAATGGAGGAATACGTATCAGCACTACAAATGCCTAGAAAACCTTCAAAACATCAAATAAAAATTTTATTTTGCCCTACACATGTGCCCACTGTATAGGTAAGTTGCCATGAGTCAGGAAATGTAGGGGGGAAGGAGGGGAGCCCCAAAAAATTTTTCGATCTTTTTCAGCCTATCACCCATAATGTAGAAAACACGCCAGCGTTTTTTGGGACTTAGAAAAAATTTTGACTTTTTTTGAAGCAATCCCTATCTACTCTATTGCGCTTCGCCTGGTCTGAGGTGGCGAAGGAAGTCTAGCGTAAAAGGTAGCGTTCAGTACACTGCGCGCGTTAGTGAATTTGCGTAGTTACATCCGTAGCGAAAATTCGCCAGGCGTAAGGGTGCGAAGTAACACTAGCGAATCTACGCCAGCGTTCATTAGTGAATTTGCGAAGTAATGAAAATTGCCAACGCTAGCGAATGGACGCTAGCGTTCGGCGCTTAGTGAATTTGCCCCTATATAACTTATAAGTGGAAGCATAAAGAGTTTTCCAGTTTTTTTGCATTTTGCATATTGCCCAGCATCTAGAATGGAAAGCAAAGAGCTGCAGCCAACTCTAAATCCGTTTGGCAGTGCTGCATCCAGAGGAATTGTAAGTGCACTGAAACATGGGCATCTGTGGTATTAGGGAGCCCTGGACTTACTACCTGCTTTTGACAGACATTAAGGGGAACCTGTCACCCACACAAAAAGTTGTATAATGGGGTATGGCCTGAGCACGCAATGCAGTAGCAGCCCTTTCACAGTGCCTCCCGGGACAACCTCACAAACAATCGATCCGAACACGATAAACGAGTAAAATACTGCATACTTCACTACCAGTGGAACAAGAAGCAATAGGGCATCTGGAAGACAAAATGGAGAAAATGGTGGGTACACCTAACAACTTGGTGGAACAAGATGCACAAAACCAAGGAGACCATAACCGAGATAAAGCGTAAACTCGTGGATATGGAAGGCAGATCCCGACGAAACAATGTACACATAAGGGGTATTCTGGAACAGATTCAACAATCTCAGCTACAAGAATTCTTCATAGAGTTCCTAGTAATTATGCTACCAGGTGGACATAATAATTTTCTACTTATCAATCAGATTCATCGTACCTACAAATCAAACAACACAGAGATACCAGAGACTAGACTTCATTTTTTCCACACAAAGGAAATGCTACTCAAGGCAGCTAGAAACCCAATGACTAGGCCAGATAAATTCAAGAACATTGAATTGTTCACAGGTCTGTCTCCGATGACACTACAAGCCACAAATTAACACTAACGGGATTCTCTCTGCTCCCTTTGATATAACTAATGGAACCCGTCAGAGATGCCCATTACCCCCCCCCCGATCTTCTCCCTTCCCCCTACATGGAAAAATGCTGGGTACAAATAGAACAAAACTTAGTATTTCCATTTACTGTTGCCACAAATTATGGGCACTCCAACACCTCTTAAATACATTGATTTACAAAGAGCCCCTCCAACAATAACACACTCGCTGGACATATGGCAAAACCACAAAAAGAAATCCAAGACATTTCCTCATTTATCACCTGTGACACCAATTGCAACACTGGAACTCCTTATACCAGACCTCAAACTAACCTACTGGGGAGATTTCCGCCTAGCACCTACCTCACTAAAAAAGGACAATTACTGAGGAACTACAACAAAGACTCCACCTCCCGAAAATGGTATTCTAAGAATACCTACAAATAAGGCACTATTTGGGGTCAATTAAAACTATCCCTCCCAGGAAACCAAAGCCACGGAAATTTGGTTAACAAACCTAGCACCAACAAAAGGAGGTATTTCCCTATGGTATAAAACTGTAACACCAAAACAAGATATTAAAGAGTCGCCTACAGTCATCAAGTGAAAAAAGAGACTAAACGTGTCTTTAACCCCCGCAGTGGATACAAATTTTCTCCATTCCTACTAAAGTCTCCAAATGTATCACCCACCTAGAGACCTCAAGGAAAATCCTGTATGATTGGTATATGAACCGAAATAAACTACATTGCATCTATAAAAACATACCAAATACGTGCTGGAGAGGCTGTCACCAGAAAGGAGAAATGCTACATATATGGTGGGAGTGTCATAAACTTCACCAATTTTGGATACAACTGGAGGCTAGGGATGGGCGAATCTGACCCGTTTCGTTTCGTCAAAAATTTGCCGCCAGCAAAATGATGCCTATTAAAGTCTATGGGTGTCAAAAAAAAAAACCTGTTGCGCGTCTTTTTTTTGCCGCACAACACCATACAAGTCTATGGGCATCAATTCCGCTGCGAAACAAGGCGAAAAAATTTGCCCATCCCTACTGGAGGCCTATTATAAAACCAGATAGAACTTACAAATCCAATTTACCTCGGAAGTAATAATACTGCAAGAGAAGAAGCCAGGAGCTTGATACTCCCTCTGCAAAATACACTTTTGCTTTTCTGCAATTTAAAACATTCACATTAAATTTGAGGAAGGGGACATTTATACAGAGCAGTTTGTAAGTGTAAAACCAAAGCAAAGCCGTTACTGCTTTTTAATCAAGAATAAAACATCATGGATATCATTTCTTTTAATTATCAGAGTAGTTTGGATGTATTTTAGCATGAGTTCTATGGTATTGGTCATTTTGAAAAGACTCATGCCCCTGGAAAAGCAGAGTACATTGGCGAAACGCGTAGGGTGGGCATAGGTGGACGGTGGAGTGCTTAGCTCCCACGCAGTCCCAACGTAGATAGGCAGGTTCTGCATAGGGGATTCTGCTTGGAAGGGAGGGAGTGGGCGGTTGTGGTCTCCTTGTACTTGGAGGGTTTAATTTACAAACAACCAACGATGTCTCTTAGAGACCCAACCGATCCACCTTTTGCTAGACATTTTTAATTATATGTTAATTTTAAGGACACTGTCCAGCACTACCGACAGTCTGGTTGGTTAGTGGGTGTGTATTTCAATGAGTGTATTTTATTGGTCAATGACAGTAAAAGTTACGTTTTAACTTATACGTTACTTTTTTTCGTGTTACCACATTCTGAACTGGCTTGCTTTGTGGTTACTTGTAACTATTAGTGTCCAGTTAATCGCCACTGTTTTTTGGTTTTTGGTTTTCAATTGTGTTATTTACAACCTTGCAGTATAGTGGAACACATGTACTACATCAAGCTCAATTATTGTTTGTTTGAAAAGAGTATATATGTATATACTACCCTTTAAGCAGTTTTATTTGTGTGATTCTGTCAAGAAACTTGATGGTACTGATGCAAAAATTGGAACAAAAAAGTAGCTGGGTATATTATGTTGCCCACATTCTGCTAATTTTTTTCATTTTCATTACCGTGGATATTTATGACTGCAAAGTACATTAAAACTCCTTTTCTCAACACAGTAAAGTTTGTTTTTGGCATGGCAAATCTTTCCTTGTACAAATAATTTTATTGTAAAAATCTAAAACCATAAAACAATAAGAACATACTGTAACTACAGACAAAAGAAATATGTTTTGATATGACAGATCTTTAACAGCATCATATCTTTGTGCCGGATTATCGGAAATCTCCTACAAGGATTGTTTGGAGCAAGTTCTAACCTACAGCAGTTTGCCAACCAAATATGGAGTATAAACCAGTCAGGAGAATTATAGAGCAGGAGTAAAACCTATATTCTGGCATTGAACCCGGGTCCCTGGAGTCTATTAAGACACTCACGTGCACTTGAGCGTCACTGGCGCAAATCCCGCTCAGAATCAGACTTTTGGAGCTACAAATCTGCACTGCTCTCCTATAACACCAGCGTCTTCCAAGCCAAACAAACATACTTTACAACTCCCTTTCTAAAAAACCAGCACAACTTTTCTCCACCTTTAACACTCTCCTTTCCCCTTCTCCACCCCCTCCATGCACATCTGTCTCTGCTCTGTCTATTGCTGAGCACTAGTGATGGGCGAATTTCCAGCGAAATTCACAAAACGGCACCGGCATCCGTTTTTGGATGCAGCGACTTTTTTTTTTGAAGCCGGCGAATTTTTACCGGCGAATTTTCGCGGCCGTCTTGTGAATTTATTCGCGCCTGCCGAATAAATCCACCCATCATTACTGAGCACTTCAATAACAAAATTGACACTATCAGAAGGGACATTACACTACTCAACCCCCCTAGACTTCTGCCACCCACACTCCCCAGTCTCTCCTGTGCTCCTTCACCCCTGTCACTGATGAGGAAGTCTCAAAGCTTTTGGCCTCTTCTCACCTTACCACCTGCCCGCTTGATCCAATTCCCTCAAAACTTCTCTGCAATACCAATCCTTGTCTAATCAAAGCCTTAATTTACCTATTTAATCTTTCGCTCTCAACTGGACGGTTTCCTTCTCAACTAAAACATGCTCTTGTCACCCCCATTCTGAAAAAACCCTCTCTTGATTCCTCCAATCTTGACTCCCTCCGACCTATCTCTCGGCTACCTTTCATCTCAACTACTTGAGCGCCTAGTCTACAAATGATTAACCTCATTTCTCTCTGACAATAACCTGCTGGACCCCCTACAATCTGGTTTTAAGCCAGAACACCCCACTGGAACTGCCCTGACTCGACTAACTAATGACCTTTTAACGGCTAAAGCCAACAATCATTTCTCACTACTAATACTGCTTGATCTCTCAGCTTCATTTGACACTGTAGATCTCCTCTCCTCCTCCAGTCCATCCATTCTCTTGGCCTTCGTGACACAGCCCTGTCCTGGTTCTCTTTTACATCTCCATTCATTCCTTCAGTGTCTCCTACAATGGAGTAGCATCTTCTCCCTTATCTCTTTCTGTTGGGGGTTCCTCAAGGCTCTGTCCTGGGACCATTACTATTCTCCCTCTATACTTCCTCCCTCTGCAAATTAATCAACTCATATGGTTTCCACTACCACCTCTATGCTGACGATACTCAGATCTAACTCTCATCTCCTGATCTCAACCCAGAACTCCTAACTCGCGTCTCCTCCTGCCTGTCCGCTATATCTACCTGGATGTCGCAACGCTACCTTCAATTAAACCTCTCAAACTGAAATGGTTCTCTTTCCACCAGTAACACCAGTAACATCCCGGAAGTATCCATCATAGCTAACAATTCCACTATCTCCCCTTCTCCCCAGGCCCGGTGACTTGTGGTTCTAGATTCTGCCCTGTAATTCACTACTCATATCCAGTCACTTATTAAATCATGTCACTACCACCTAAGGAACATATCCAAAATACGATCATTTATCACCCAAGATGCTGCCAAAATTCTTATTCACTCTCTCATCATATCACGTCTAGACTACTGTAACTCTCTTTTAATTGGCCTTCCCCTCCAGAGACTGTCATCTCTCCAGTCCATAATGAACACTGCTGCGAGGCTCATACACCTCAGCAACCGTTCCTCCTCTGTCACGCCATTCTGTCAATCCCTGCACTGGCTTCTGCTACCTTTTAGAATCAAATTCAAATTAATGACCCTGACATTCAAAGCACTTCATAACTCTGCCCCACCCTACATCTCTGAACTCATCTCTATATACTCACCCAAACGCTTACTATGCTCCTCTACTGACCTGCTACTCAACTCTTCTCTCATTACCTCCTCACATGCTCGCATTCAAGACTTTGCAAGGGCTGCACCCCTACTCTGGAACACTCTCCCACGGTCTGTCCGACTTTCTCCCAACCTTTCTGCTTTAAAGAAATCTCTTAAAACACACTTCTTTCGAGAAGCATACCCTCACTCTGCTTAACTACCAAATGCAACACAACATACAGTACCACATTTCTCACCCACTTAATTCAATCTTTCCCACTCCCACACCTTGTGTATTACTCCCTTCCCTTTAGAGTGTATGCTCTTTTTCATAGGGCCTTCCTCACCTTTTGTACCGGTATTGATTGTGGTGTATGTAACTCCATATGTTCTATGTATATAATTCATGTGATTTAGTTGTATAATCCCATTTACTTTACAGTGCTACGCAATATGTCGGCGCTATATAAAAAAATGTTAATATTTATTTTTAAATTCTGTGCCTAAATGCAGTGTGATGACATCATGCCCTGTTGATGTCACCATGTGGCCATGGGCACCACCATATTGAGGAAGCAGAGCACTCCAAAATGGAGCGCCCCTGGCATAATCAATATAGCTAAATTAGTCTCTTATTCCATTAGTAAGTCACAATGAATTTGTAATGCAAACTGCTTTGTGGGCATGTGCATTTTATTGTGGAATTCTAGAAATTAACACTGCTTTGTGGGGAAAAATTGTGCTGTAAAGTCCTCTGCTCCCCCCGGTGGTCTAGTGGTATTTCCCCTTGCATGCGGGGGCGCCCGCCATGCCTTCGGTGGGGATGCTCGCCGCATGCGTTCTCTCTCTTGCAGTGCCGGTTCCTCTATGGTGCTGCAGCTGCACACTCCCTTAGTTATGCGCCGACGTGATGACATCATCGCGCAATGCTGCAAAATTTAAACTATTTAAAGGGACCTTTTTGAAAATTCTCACTGCCCATTGTTAGGTTCAATTACCCTTGTTCCTGGGTGTGTTTTTCTCAGTGAATACTATTGATCCTTTTGTTTGATACCATTGATCTCTCCAATCCTGATCCTTGCCTGTTCTCTGACTATTCTACACTCTCCAATCCGATTCTGGCCTGTCTGACGATTCTCTGCTTGTGCTGGCCCGGCCTGCCTGTATCCTGTTGAGACGATCGTGCCCCTTTGCTCGTCCAGAACTGTTAGCTTTGCTCCTCTCTCAATTAAGACCTGGAGGCATCTGATTAGCCGAGGGCTCCTCCCAAGGTGAAAGGCGCCATTTAAAGCAGGAGTGAGAGCCGAGACCAGGGAGCTTAGCTTGGGTTCTGGATATAGGGTGCCGAACATGACAGGTGCATTGCATGCAAACTTTGTACCTTAACTTCTTTGAAATGGATTACTTTTAGGAGTCTAATGTGTGGAGAGCTCAACATGAGCATAAAAACAGGATAGTGGCAAATGATCACGTACTGTATGTAAAACTTTGACTGCCAAACACCTAGTCCAGTTTATTCTAGATTAACCAAAACCACATAGATAGAAGAAAGGTTGCACCTACTATATTTTATTAACTTTAGATGCAAAGTGAATGTGTAAAGAACGAGAAGGAGCCAGGAGCTTGATAATAATCTTCTAATTTATTACTGCTTTAAACAGAATGACATTTTGTGACCATGAAAACATGCCCCTGCACTTTTGTTACATAGACACAGCCTTTAGAGGATCCAAAAAGGATGAGCTCCAAGGTACGTTTTCAACAACAGTTAAAAAAATTACATAATCATTCTGGTATAAACAATGAGCGACATTTAGATTTTTCTTTAAGTCACATGTCCCTATTAATAGATGGGTATATCCTTAAAATATCATTATGATTTTATACCTAAAAAATGCTCAAGTTGTTAGAGTCATGTAGAAGACACAGGTCTGCTGTTTCAATGGGGGGGGGGAGTTTACTGCTCCTTTCATCCTTTTAGTACACATTTGGTTCCCGTGTTCACCCTGAACTCTCTCCTTGGGTTAAAATGAAATAGATATGTTGCTAATTCAGGGAGAGCCATCTTGAACATTTTGATGTCTCCTGTATTGTTAAGTTTCTTCAAAACCCATAATTTTAGACCCTTTTAGACCCTATGCAATCTGCCTGTGTAGAGTTGAAAACAATGTTCAGGTTGCCAAAGCCAAAGGTCACTTCTGTATTTTAATCTTCTTCATCAGTTTGATACTGTTGATCCCCCCCTTCCTATGAAACGTTTACACTCACTTGGTATCCATAATCTGTAAAAAACTAAATATTGGTTGCTACTGATAACTGCACCTGTACTTATTAATATTGATACTTCTGTTGTCATATTTTATGGGCATTTTCTGGGGGGGGGGGATTTTTAGATTACCCAGGAAAACTATACATCTTTTTTTCAGGAGAACCGGAGTGTAGGGTGCCCCAAACTCAGAACAAACCCCAAGGTCCTGGTCTTCGCTCACTCTTCTGCCTATAACCATCGACTTTTGTTTGGAAGAAGTCCTCCATTACTTTGATGCCACCAGGTCTTAATGTGTGAGGACCATGGAGAGAGTTCTGACCAGGCAAGGGAACCAAACATTTACAGGAGGAACGGGGAACAATGAGCATGGTTCAGGGACAGGTCAGTTGATAGCAATCAGACAGAGCAGTACTGAATCAGGAGACAAGAATGTAGTTGGGGTCACAGGATGATTCAAAAACCCACAGTATCACAGTACAGAAGACAATCCAAAAGAGTAATAAAAATACAAGCAAAGGTCAGGATAGGCAGCATACTGGGGATGATCAGGGACATTATTACATAATCATTATAGTATAAACAATGAGAGACATTTAGATTTTTCTTTAAGGTACATGCCCATAGTAATACATGTGTATATCCTTAAAATATCATTATGATTTTATACTGAACATTTTAGAAGCCCTGAATTAGCAACATATCGATTTAGTTTTAACCCTTAGGGACACAGTTAATCGTTAAGTTAGCTTGCATGATACAGATACTTCAAAATGTACATTGAAAAATAATTTATAGCAATAGTAAATAATATCAAAGCAAAAGTATTTCCAACTCTTCAGTAAAAGGAACACATTGAAAAAAAAACAGTCATGGAATATCAAAAGAACTTTTTTTTATTCTTATTTTTACTTGCACTTTATAAGGAAATGCAAATTGCTCATTTTTACTGTTATTGAAATATGCTAGTCAGATTTATCATTCCAGAGAGAGCAATTCAGATGTAATGAGGCATAAAGGCCACAAAATGACTGACAGTCAAAGGGAAACCCTTAGTAGAAGGCCTTCTTCTATGCACCAACTGTGTTAAAAAAAAAATCAGTTAAATGAATGGCAATATATCATAGAACAAAACTAAATGAGGATGGACGCAATTTCTAAAGACATTTATGAAAACCATTGCCATATAGTTTTCTATCAATCTGACGTGAAACCATTTCTTGTCTCTTCCATTAAGAAACATTCTGTAACGTACGGTATCCCTAATCCAGAACTAACTTCAATGTTCCAGTCTAAGCCTGCTCTTCTGTCTGTAGCTGCCACCTTTGGCTTCAGGTGGAGCCCTCCGCTACTCAGATCCCGCCAGGTCTTAATTCGGGAGAACCAGGGAAAGAGTTCTGGGCGAGCACAGGAACCAAATGTGTACTGAAGGGACGAAGGACAAGTAAGCTCAGTCAGGCTGGGTCGAACCAAAACGGGCAATGCAGTACAATACGAGTAAACAGAGAAAGGTCGGGGTCACAGTCCAAGGTCATACAGAGAGAGGAATCCACTCAGAACCTTCACATTGGGCAATGAAAATTGTCAGTGAGCCCTTTAAATATTTGAATTTCGCGCCACTCCGCGATGACGCCTATCCCTTCAGTGTGTGCATAGGTGCCGGAGATACCAATGTGTCGGGCGTCCCTGCCGTGGGTGCGATGGGTGTCCCTATAGCACCCCCACTAGACCATCAGGGTCTTACACATTTTAATTCACATCACTTTGGGAAGTAGGAAAAGTAGAAATGTTCAGGCTCTTTTATGACTGCAAGTATAGTGTGCAAAGTACAATTTCAGGCTCCAGTCCCCCGGTTTTACCCAGAATGCAGCTTTTTCACATAAATCTAGAGTTATTGCATACTCGAGGGAGGGTTGTATTCTTTGCAACTGTGCTGGTTTAGAGATGCTTCTACTGTTTGTAGCTTTAAAGAGATAGTGGGGAAAATACATATAATGAGTACTCAAAAAGGTTGTGAGAATGGCAACCAGATTTCATAAGTAAAAATTGAGTATATCCTTACATGAACAAACAGATGGAATTTTATTTTAAAGCTCAGATTGGTCACCATGTCTTCCCATTTAATTAGATCAAATCATACTTCACCCCCCCCTTCCACATGACTAAAATCTTGAAAATTTTGATGTCTCCTGTATTGCCGACTTTCTTCAATACCCATAATTTTAGACCCTATGCAATCTGCCTAGTGTAGAGTTGCAAATAATGTTCAGGTTGCCAAAGCCAAATGTCACATCTGTATTCTAATCTTCTTCATCTGTTTGATACTATTGATCACCCCCTTCCTATGAAACATTTACACTCCCTTGGTATCCATAATCTGTAAAAAAAAAAAAAAAAAAAACCTAAATATTGGTTGCTACTCATTACTGCACCTGTACTTATTAATACTGACCCCTTCTGTTCTCATACTTTATGGGCATTTTCTGGGGGGGGGGTAGTTTACCCAGGAATATAGGGTGTCCCAAACCCAGAACAAACCCCAAGGTCCTGGTCTCGGCTCACTCTTCTGCCTATAACCATCAACTTTTGTTTGGAGTACTCCACTACTTTGATGCCACCAGGTCTTAATGCAAGAGGACCAAGGAGAGAGTGCTGAGCAGGCAAGGGAACCAAACGTTTACAGGAGGACAAGGAGCATGGTTCAGGGACAGACCGGTTGATACCAATCAGATAGACAAGTACTGAATCAGGAGACAAGAACGTAGTTGGGGTCACAGGCCGGTTCAAAAACAGTATCACAGTACAGAGGATAATCCAAAAGAGGTAAGAATACGCAGCAGACTTGGTATGATCAGGGACAAGCAAGTTCAAGGAACAAGATCAGAACATTTACAACACACCCAAGAACTATGGAGTAGCATGTATTTTGCAGCAGCCCCTTTAAATATTTGAATTTAGCGCTACTGTGTGATGACATCAGACTCAGTGCACACGTCAAACCCAGAAGCGGCATGAGCGTGCATCGTTTACTGTTCTGTGCGTGAAAGTTGTCGACGCGGCAGGCTTCCTTGCCGCAACACCACTTAACCACCAGGTATTCTCACATTACACCCATCTAGAGGGGACCACTTGACCCCTAGGCTTGCCAGGAAATCTTGCATGGAACTGATGTTTAAAATGGTCAACATGAACATCAGAGGCTGGAACCCAAGATCTCTCCTCCGGACCATACCCTTTCCAGTGTATTAAATATTGCAGTTTACCTCTGAAAAGGTGTGAATTCACTAGCCTCTTTACTAAATATTCAGCAGACCGTCAACATAAACTAGAAGGAGTCAGGAAGGAATTTATTCCCCCTCTGAGGCAAATTGGAGAGGCTTCGGTGGGGTATTTTGCCTTCCTCTGGATCAACTGGCAGTTAGGCAGGTTAAAAAAAAAAAAAGTTAAAAGGTTGAACTTGATGTACATGTGTCTTTTTTCAACCTAACTTACTATGTTACTATGAGAACTCTTTTGGACAGTTCTGGCAGGTTGTAACAAAGAAACGTGGTGATTAAAAAGAAGGTAACCCTTCACCTGAAATCTCAACTAATTGAGGGGTTTTGAAACAAAGATTCACAGCCTGCAGCCCAATGTAGTACTGTTTGCCCATGACGCAATCAACTTGGGGAATGTGTTCCTGTAACCAGGGAAGACCTAGAATCACTGGGTGTAAAAACAATGGATAATGTAAAAGATGATTTTCTCAGAGTGACCTCCCACAAATATGGTGAAACCGTTTCACTTGGAAGACACTAAACCCCCCCCCCCACACACACACACACACACACATTAAAGTGTGCTTATCATGTGTAAATTTTAAAATGTATTACTACAGAGATTAACTGGCCGCTACATTTTTTAAACCTCAAAGTCAGACTGTAATCCTCTGTACTGTTCACACATGTAATCCCCCCTGCGTTGTTCACACCTTAAAGCCCTGTACTGTACACACCTGAGCCGCCGACTGAAACTGTTCACACTCATACAAAATGCTGAAGGGGCACCAGCACAGTACCACTGTATGTAGCACATCTTAGAATGGTCCTGATAGGTTTCCCTGTCTCCTGCTCAGTCCTGCCTTCCCTATGCTCTCTGTGTGCCATACTCTGTGTGCCATACTCTGTCTGCAATATGCTCCCTGTTTGTGCCGTACTCTGCCTGCCGTATGCTCCATGTGTGCTGTACTCTGCCTGCCCATGCTACCAGTGTGTGCCATACTGCTCCCTGTGTATGTCATATTACACCTGCCCCATGCTCCCTCTGTGTGCCATACTCCGTCTGCCCCATGCTACCTGTGTGTGCTTTACTTTGCCATACTTTGCCTGCCCCATGCTACCTGTGTGTGTGCTATACTTTGCCATACTTTGCCTGCCCCATGCTCCCTGTGTGTGCCATACTCGGCCTGCCCTATACTCCATGGGTGTGCCCTGTGGAGCATAAGCCTGGTATTTGTTCTGGGGGTTTGTTAGCATTTGAAAATTATGATATGATATCCCTGCAGTGAGCACCAACCATTTGGTATTTTGGTGTGCTACTACAATTAATGTGAACATGGTCTTGTGGTAATATGGGTGTGGTTTAAAAACAAGGAGTGATCAACACTGGCTTCCATTATCGGCCCTCTGCCATGTAGGCCAGAAAATTTCGGCCCTCGGTACCAAAGAAGTTGGACAGTACTGCCCTAGGGGACTACCATCAATAGCCAACAACTTGACCAAAGGGACAAGGGGTTCAGTGGGTATTCTGTGTCTATACACAAAGTATGTCTAGAAAGTCTGGGCTCTCTGTGCAGACCTTATCCCAATTTAAGAGGACCGGGATGAGTATTTGAAAAAAATAATTGTTGGGGGTTAAAACAGCATGACCCAAACAGGACTCCTGTTTAGGTTCTGCTGTTTTCATGGCCCCATTAGCCCATCTACGACCCTTCTGCTCAGGCAATAACCAGTTAGAGCCCAATTGCATGGGTTCCTAAAAGGGGCCTAGGGTCAGAGAGAGAGAAGACATGGGTGTTAACACTTTGGAGGTGTAAGAAGGGGCAACCATAGGGGTATATTCCTGATGTCTCTCCCTATGCCTCCTATCAATCTAGATAGAGGTGCATCACAGAATCTAGGGAGAATGGAGTAGGAAAATTTTCCAGACTATCCTTGATAGGACCAGACAGTCCCACCCTGAACTAGCTTTGTAAAGCTGCATCGTTTCAGCCATCGGCAGAATTCTGTACAATAATCCCAGACAGACCATTTACCTTGCCTGAGGCTATGGATAGCTGCATCAGCAGAGGCAGTACGGTTGGGATCATCACAAATGATTGCAATTGCCTTGAAGAAGGCCTCCAGAGAGAGACGGGACTGGATCAATAGGTGGTAGACTAAATGATCCCCCTGGAGCAAGGTGAAAACAACATTTACCCTATACTCATCAGTGGGAAATGAGTGGGGTAAAACCCAAAATGTAATTTGCAGGCCTCCTGGAAAGCAAACAAGCTTGCTATGGTCCCCACAAAATCTTTCTGGGAACGGGAGCTTGGGTTCCATCACAGAACTATGCGGTCTCCCAGGACAGGTTGCTGCTGAATGATGTCCAACCATGTAGACAAGTGCTAGAGACACTAGACTATCGGATCCTGCTGGGATTCTTGTTCCCAGAGAAGCTGGAGGAGGCTTGCCAGGATTGCTTCAGTGGTGGCACGATATGCTTATATTTACCAAACTGTGTGGTGTAGAAAGACCCCAAAATGGATATATAGCAAAATTTCCATGGGCAAAAACAAGTAACAAAGAATTGTGTGAAAATTTAATAAAATCCTTAAAATCCAATAAAACCACTAAAATCAATGCTATTTTTTTTCTGCCTAATGCAATAAGCAATAACAATCACAGTTTGAATATTTGACTTGGACAATAGGTTTGACGACAGAAACAAGGAGCACCTACGAGGAGCAATAAAATGGCTAAAAAATATTCTAAAAGCACCACAATTGTAATATAATAATTATATTACTAATTATATTATAATTACATACAAAAGGTATTGCGCAGTGCGATTAGCGAATACACTTGCACAAAAAAAGACACAACATTATGCACGTGCGTATGAGTGTGCGTGCACTTCAGTGAAGTGTTTAAGTAGGTGTGAGTTATCCCCCAAAAATGTAAGTGTGAATCTAAGTGTGTATTAGTGTAAAAAGTGTGTGTGTGCGCAACACTAACCTGGGACAGAAGCTACAGATTGGCCTGGAGGAGTCCCACGAAGAGGAGAAGGCCATCTTCACGCTGGATATGGTGAGGGCAGCAAGTGAGGGCAGCGGCAGGACACGTAGCTTCTACATGCCTGCTGCTGCTTGGGGCCCCTGGGTGATTGCTCCCCAGGGGCTACTCGTTCCCCTACTCTGCTCATTGCCTAGGGGCAGGAGAATAAGTGAGGATGGGGATGGAGCGAGCAACTTTAGAAGATGGTCCTCAGCTACCCCAGTAGGAATCTACAGTATGTCCTGCTGTAAGTTCTCTTAGGTACTCTTATGCACAGAACGTAAATTCTATGAGCCAGTGTGTATGCAGTAAATTCTACAATTCTAACGTTTATATTAAACTTCTTCAGTCTGAATATAGTGCAAAGTACAGTACATAACAGTGATTAAACAGACAATAGAATCGGGAAAAAAAGCTGTAACTTTTCCATCTGAACTGATAATTAGAGGGATATTGTCATGGGAAAACATGTTTTTTTTTAAAAAAAAACACATCAGTTAATAGTGCTGCTCCAGCAGAATTCTGCAATGAAATCCATTTTTCAAAAGAGCAAACAGATTTATTTATATTCAATTTTGAAATCTGAGATGGAGCTAGACATATTGTCAGTTTCCCGCTGCCCCCAGTCATGTGACTTGTGCACTGATAAATTTCAGTCACTGTTTACTGCTGTACTGCAAGTTGGATTGATATCACCCCCTCCCTTTCCCCCCTAAACAGCCTAACAAAAGAACAATGGGAAGGTAATGAGATAGCAGCTCCCTAAAATGAGATAACAGCCAGTGGCGGAACTACCGGGGGAGCAGGGGGTGCGAGCGCGTGCACCCCCTCAGGTCCCACCGGCAGCGCCGCACGTCACTGAAATCAAACCGACAGCACGCCGTAAGGAGGGGGGCGGGGCCCCTCTGCGCATCACGCACCAGGGCCCGCCCCCCTCTAGGAACACTGCTGATAACAGCTCCCTGGTAGATCTAAGAACAGCACTCAATAGTAAAAGCCATGTCCCACTGAGACTGATTCAGTTACATTAAGTAGGAGAAATAGCCTGCCAGAAAGTAGTTCCATCCTAAAGTGCAGGCACAAGTCACATGACTGGGGCAGCTGGGAAACTGACAATTTGTCTAGCCCCATCTCAGATTTCAAAATTGAATATAAAAAAATCTGTTTGCTCTTTTGAGAATTGGATTTCAGTGCAGAATTCTGCTGGAGTAGCACTATTAACTGATTTATTTAAAAAAAAAAAACTGTCCCATGACAGTATCCCTTTAAGGATTCCAGTAAAGATACTATAATATTCTAGTCTGAATAGAGTGATTGAACTTTTAAGGATGATATCTAGGTTCACATAACACTAGCAGAAATACATTTTCTCTGTTAAAGTGATCTGAATGATAATGGGTCACATTGTATGGTGTGCAAAAAAAAAAATAAAAAAAATAATATATATATAGATATATAGATATATAGATATATTATACTTTACTAATGTCACAATATCTCTTTTCACCAGGCATTACAATATAAAAATTATAATATATTGTTATAATATATCCTTATATATCCTTTTTTGATTGCATTGTTTATAATAGTTGCTTAGGGATTTGTGTCCCATGACTCAAATAGTTTAATTTAATACCAACTCCTGTGGCTATACGGACAGGCTGCATAAGAAACAAGTGCGTATGCATTTTTGTGCAGAAATCTGCTCCCTATGTCTATACGCAAAGAAGACACAAGCGAGCATGTTTCTCAGCTTTCGTTTATATGAAGGCTGAAAATAACCAGGTGTGGCCGTAGCCTATACATTCTTGCTTTTTAGTAGATAGCCAAAACAAAATTTTCCTAGAAAGAGGAACATTTTATGATACACACTTAAACAGCTGCTTGATATTGTTACTGCCAAATGGTTGACATGAAGAATAAGGGGGTTCTTTATTAAATTCCGAATTCCAAAAATTTTTGGAAAAAAAAATCCAATTTTGTCAGGATTTATTATACCCCGAGGATGGATAAACGCAGAATCCGAAAATCCGGCATCTCATACCTGCCGAGGTTGTATGTAAGTATGTAAGATATCCTGATCTGCTCTGGGTTTTGTGCAAGAACTGATGATTTTGTGGCGGACAAATATCCAAAAAAATCATATTTTTTGGGCTGAAATTCCTAAAAAATTGTACGATTCAAATTTTCTTACGATTTTTCTAGTTTTTTCCTGCACTGAAAAATTTCGGAAAATATATTGATAAATTAGGGAAAATAACCTGTGCCGATTTGGTCGGGTTTATTACAGAAAATAATTAGATAAATTCGGATTTAGATAAATAACCCCCTTAATGTTAGACCACTGACTAATTTTAAAAAACAAATACATATTCCCAGCTCACTGTTTTCTTGAGGTGGCAGTTTGAGCTGAGTATTTGTTTGTTTTAGAAATACTGTACAGTACATTTCTAATTCATATCAAGTTCATATCAGTACCACCATATTTTGTAAGTGGAATGATATTATGTGCTAGATACAATTGATATTTTTTTTTAAAAAATGACTTATTTGGACTTGTGTAGCATAGATTACATCAACTCATAAATAAAAATAACATGGCTATCTAGAATTCAGCACAGATGCTGAATTACTTCTCTATGGCGGCATGCTTTGACTCAGAATTTTTGTCTAACAGCTCCTACCACCTCTGGATATTCACATGCGGGTTCCTTCTGCAGAATCTTAGTTACATTTAATCAAGGAACAAGCTGCTAACAAACACCTTTAAAGGTCAATTGCAATCTTTTTCTTTTCTTTTTTTTGTTCTGTGTGATTCATTTTAGTCAGTGATATTTAAGTTTTGGGTAATCAGGAATTCTGAACACATTGAACAGACAGCTGCTGGCACAACATATAAATAACTGTGGATTAAACAAAGGAAGCATTGCACATAGATTGTATATGCCACCTTTGTATAGTTTGTGACTCCATTTAACATTTACATAATGTTTAGGTCATGATTCATGCTTGCATAAAAAAAAAAAAAATCATCATGTGCCTAATGGATAAACGTTCCTGGTTATGGAGAGTCAAAAAGGAAAACTAATTTTATCTATTTATAACGGTACCTAAAGAAAAGCTTCTTGCCAATGACCTTTTTATTTTCAAATGTCGATTGCTTAATTGCGTTTTTAACTGCTTAATTGACCTTGTTGTAATTAAGAAAAGATTTGGTTGGATAACTCAGGCAAAAGAATGAAATGTTTTGAATTCCCGATTCTAACCTTTTATTAAACTGTGTAGGTTGTTCTTTACTCTTTCCACCTTTCTACATTTCACCAGAAATGCAAGCCTCTCCAGATGTTGGTGAAAAAACATGTTTATTCATTTTTAACCTAAAGGCCTTCCAACAGCTACTAAAGGCAACGGAAAATGGCTTGTGTTCAGCACCCTAAGTCCAAAATATAACAACAACCAAGGGGCAGATTTATCAAAGGGAGGTTAATTTTTGAATGAAAAAAAAATTGAATTTCAAGCTATTTTTTGTGTACTTCGACTAGGCAATAGTCGATTTGAAAATAATTTGAAAATTAGAATATCAAAATTTATCATGTATCTTTAAACATTCAACTTCGACCATTCGCCATCTAAAACCTGCCGAATTGCTATTTTAGCCTATGTGGGACCTCCTAGAACCTATTTGCAGTCAATTGGTGGACTTTGAAAAATCAAAGTTTTTTTGGGGGAAAAACTTTGAATCGAATTCGATCGAATGCGCTATTCCTACTATTTGTAAAATTCAAATTCGGCCGAATATGGACCTATTCGATCTAAAACAGACCTATTCGACCAAAAAAAAAAAACAACTTTGAAGTTCGGTTGATCTTTTTGAATTCGAATTTCGAAGTTTTTTCAATTCAAAATTTGACCCTTGATAAATATGCCCCCAAAGAACAATGTAATGTAGGAGTTCAATCAGAGATAAGCAGGAACATAGAACAGCAATTGATAGGTATATAATAACAAGCACCAACGACCAGTATAAGTTCCCACAGGAACAATGGCGCACAAATGGGTGTACAAAAATACACCTAGCTTTCAGCATTTTCCCTAAATGGAGCGAATTTTAACGATTAGTCCCTACTACTGGGCAATTATTACCTGGGATAATAATCCCACTTTCACTCCTCACTATATTATACTAACGGTATCTTTTATTGGTAAACATAATGATTACAGCAATAGCAGAGCTCTTGACCCCAGAGAATGTCTGTGACTGTGTATGAGCAGGCTTGAAGGGTTCAGTATCACAACTCTGGAGTTTGTATATCCTGGGGTGGGGAGTGGTGGTGGTGCATACTAACAGGGTATCCCAATAAAAACAAAATGCCACACTAACACACGCACACTGTCATATCCTGATCCACACTGGTCACACCACTTATTGCAAACTCCACCCATAATACACCCAAGCCATGCCCACACAAAAGAACTGCCCCTTCTTGACCTATGATTTGTACCATTGTGTATTTGTGGCCCTCCATTGGCCATGGTGTCCCTGGTGTACCCCCATATCCCTTCAATAGCAGCACTGAAGTAACCTATGCCATCATCAGCTAAATTATCTACTTGATAACATGAATAGCAATGGTCAAGTTAGGGTCTGCATTGGTTAATGTGGTTACCAGAGTGTCTTATCTAATTGGCCGGTGACTAGTTCAGCCAGGTCTGCTGATATGTGACTTGCATAAATAGTGTTAAACAGTATAATGAGGCATTATATTAATATTGTACAGTAATGTATCAAAAAAAAAAAAAGACAGGTCAAACAAATAAAATATGTTTTTTTTTTATCTCTAAAAATATACCAAGAGCCAAATTCTGCTGAAACCTGTGAAACCTTCACTTTCGTGTGAACTGTATTTAGCTGCACGAGTTTATTGCAATAACTTGTAACCATTTTTACTAGTCCGGGAAGCAAGCCTTAATATTCTTTTATTAAACAAATGTGTGAAACACATACAGTACACTTCATATAAAATATTATTTCAACATGAGTCCTTTAAAGTGACCCAGTAGGATTCATGTCAAACAGAGAAGCAACTTTAATTTCTGTAAAATGAACATTAAAGCTTAATGAAAGTGTATTAGACAAGATTAAGTCAGTGTTTGGGTTATGCACTACATAACAGATGGCAGAAATAAAAACATTTGTACTTTTTTTGTAATGGTCCATTTTGCTTCTTTTCACATGGTCAGAATATTGACAATCTACCAGCGTAAAAATACTCTGAATACCATTGAGTTGAGAGAATATACTGAAGGCTGGAAACATTCACATTTCTATAAACAAATTCTTTGCAAGACGAGAAAGGTAACAAGCATTAGAATTTCCTTATTTCTCACCTACTGTAAAGATGTTTCGATCGCTCAGACTACTCTATCAGATCACTCTCCAGTTGTGGTCACTATCTCCATTCCTGCTGCTAGCAGACCAGTATTTAATTGGAAATTAAACAGTACAGTATTATTAAGAGAGGAGACTAGAGAGGAAATACGTCAGATGATAGAGAATTACTTTAAAGAAAACTTCTTACCTGATACCAACCCTGGGATTCTTTGGGAAGCTCACAAATGTGTCCTGCGAGGTCAGTTGATAGCTCTATGCTCTAGATTAAAAAAAAACAGGGAACTTAAGGTTAAATCACTATTGTCAGATATAGCTATATTGGAACAGACGCATAAACAATCTATTGCTCTGTCCACCCTCAAACTACTAGAAGAGAAAAGGATTCAATTGAAAGCATTATTAGATCAGTTCTCATATAAGGCCTATCTGAGGTGTAAGCAAAAAACTTATGAATTGGGAGATAAGAGCACAAAACATTTCGCTGGCATCTTAAAGAAATTACAGCCTAATACTTTTATTCCCGCCATTAAAGACAAAACCCAATCTATTCACCATTTAACGCCTCATATTACCAATTGTTTCCAACAATTTTACCAGGATCTTTATGGTCTGGAAAATATCAATGCTCCAATTAATCCCAGGAAGGAGATAGATAAATTTATTAAAGAAGCTAAGTTGCCTACTCTAACTCAGTCGCAGGCTCAATCTCTAGATGGCCCTTTCACCAAACAGGAGCTGCTCGATACCATTCATTCTATCCCCGCAAATAAATGCCCGGGGCCAGACGGTTTCAATTCCCTGTATTACAAGGTCTACTCTACCGAGCTATCTCCACACTTGCTTACTTATTTTCAATCTATTGACACCCGTAATCAATTTCCTCTTCAGGCGAAAGAAGCTCACATTACGGTAATACCCAAACCGGGTAAGGACCCTTTAACTTGCTCTAGCTACAGACCAATATCTCTTATTAATGTGGATATTAAAATCTACGCAAAAATTATTGCTAACCGTATGAAAAATATATTACCCCAGCTGATTAATGTGGATCAAGCAGGCTTTGTCCCAGGCAGAGAGGGCAAAGATAATACTTTTAAAGTTATTTCACTAATTCATTATGCCAAACAAAAACATATTCCTTCAATGATCTTAACAACTGACGCCGAAAAGGCTTTTGATAGAGTTTCTTGGAACTTTCTCTATCAAACATTGAGGGGCTTTGGGCTAGGTGAAATACTCATCCAAAGAATTGCAGCTCTATATCATACCCCTACAGCTAGAGTTAGAATTAACAACACCCTTTCCCAACCGATTCTCATTAAAAATGGCACCAGGCAAGGATGCCCCCTTTCGCCTATTCTTTTCGTCTTGGTCATGGAGACACTATTGGCCCATATAAGAAATAATGAAGACATTGCTGGACTTGTTGTAGGTACATCTGAGCATAAAATCACAGCATTCGCTGATGACCTTTTACTTTTTCTAACCAAACCCATTCTCACTCTCCCAAATATTATGTTGCTGCTGTCAAGATTTGGTAAGCTATCAAATTTTAAAGTTAACTTGAGTAAATCGGAAGTGTTAAATATAAATCTGACTACTGTTGAGAAACACTCTCTTGTGAATAATTTTCCCTTTCAGTGGGCCCCAAATAGTATTAAGTACTTGGGTGTACAGATTTCCGCTAACTTGACAGATCTCTATCAACTGAACTTTCCCCCCCTATTGAACAAATTAACTACCCAATTGAATTCCTGGAAGACTTTAGGGCTTTCATGGTTTGGAAAGATTCAAGCCATTAAAATGTCAATTATGTCACAAATTTTATATTTATTTCAAACTCTGCCTATAAAAATCCCTAAAACATTTTTTGCCAAGGTCAAAAGCCTGTTCAACCGATTTATTTGGGACGACAAGACTCCAAGACTTAAAGAGGAAATGCTTACCCTAGCAAAGGATAGGGGCGGCCTAGCCCTACCCGATCCTTTTCGTTATTATATCTCTGTTCATTTGGTAAGAACCTTTCATTGGTATCTGAAAAACAAAGATAAAGTATGGATCAATATTGAGCAGGCTACGACGGTAATTCCACTAAGTAACCTATTGTGGTCCCAGAAACAGAATGTTCCTAAGACTGTTAGATCCCATCCTACGGTTATGGCGACTTTGGAGATTTGCTACAAATATAAGGAGGTTTACAAGTTAATTAATCCCTTTCCGTTACTTCAACCACTATTACTAAATCCAGATTTTCCCCCCAGCCAGGAAACCAAAGCATTTGACAGATGGAGTACATTCAACGATAGAGATACCAAACTCTCGGATTTTTATAAAAATGGGCGGATTATTAGTCTGGGCGAGGTTCAGAAGAGATGGGGTCCCCATCCGAGAGATGTTTGGTGTTATAATCAACTTCACAATTATCTCTCTAAAGTTTATACTAATACCATACCCTCATCACCTACTATATGGGAAAACCTCTTATCTCTTCAATCTCCAGTTCTTAGACCCCTTTCTCAAACTTATAAATTATTGAAAAAGAATAGCTTGCAGTATAATCTGAAATACTTTGATCTTTGGGAGAAGGAATTGGATATAACTTTGTCAGTTCCTCTTAGAAACAAAATTATGGCGAATGTCCATAAAACATCCAAGGCTTCTAGAATTAGAGAGATGAGATATAAAGTCATCACAAGATGGTATTATGTCCCCACTAGACTGCACGCTATATTTCCTTCTTCTTCAAACAAATGTTGGAGATGTGATAATGGCCTGGGCACTTTCACACATGTCTGGTTTTCTTGTGATAAAGTCTTGAACTATTGGGAGCAGCTATGCTGCTCCATTTTTAGGATCACTGGATATAAATACGATCACACCAACTTTTCATTAATGCTATTTCATTTCGATAACCGGTCTAACAACTTTATCTCTGACAAACTATCACAACATTTACTAAGGGCTGCTATTGCCCTGATTCCTAGGAAATGGAAAACACAGGATCCCCCTACACTTAGTGAATGGTCTAACTTGGTTGAAGAGACCAGAAAACTTGAAGAAGTTACTGCTTTATTACATAATACAATGGATAGTTATAGAAAGACATGGCGTCCTTGGATTGAATTTTATAATCTGCCTTGATTATGTTCCATACATGTGTTTACTCTACGAAATTCATTGTTTACCGATTCTACCCTTCCAACTCGCTCCATCTAGGTTCTGTTTGTTTCATATGTATTTGAGATATGACTTGTTACTTAACCTTACACTGTACTCAACAGTCTATTGATGTGCAATTTTTTTTTTCCCCTCCCTCTCCTCCCCCTTTTTTCATTCTGTACCCTCTCCCCTTTTGAAAATATAATAAAAAGAGATTTGGAAAAAAAAAAAAAAAAAAAAATTTCCTTATTTAAATGAAGGGCATAATATGATTCAATGTGGAAATCCGAGAATGGGCAGCACTCCAGAGTTGAATAAAAAGCCTTTATTATTCAATAGCAGGGCAACATTTCACAGCAACATTGCGTGCCCGTCACGGCTCTTTATCAAGCTAACATACAAGTGTGCAAAATCTCCTTTTATACCTCTTTGTTACGGCACCAACTACTGTTAGTATAACATAATACACAATACAATATTAGTGATGGGTAGGGATGTAGCGAACTGCCGATTTGGTGTTCACGAACGTCGTTCGATCGAAGGATTTTCATTCGATCGAATGCTTACAATCGTTCGAACGAATGGAAATCGTTCGATTTTTAGCGGTCGAAGTAATTCGAATGGTCGAATGGTCGAACGACTTGTATTCGAATCGAACGCAAACTCAAAATGCGAACGTTCCCAAACGTTTGCGAACATCCGGCGGACGCGAACGGTCGAAGTTCACGCGAACTAGTTCGCGGGCGAAAAGTTCGCTACATCCCTAGTGATGGGCGAATTTGGGGCGTTTCGCTTCACCAAAACTGCGAAATTCGCGAAACGGCACCGGCGTCTCGATTTTGACAAAAATTTGCTGGCGTCAAAATTAAATGGACGCTGCCGATTCTCGGATTTCCACAAGTATTCCTAAGTATTCCCAAATTACTGAAAATTGAGCAAGGTGTGTGCTGGCTGAATTTAAGACAATATATAGATATACTATCTATATAGCTATATCTATATGTGACAAAAATTCACAGGGGTGTGGATGATAAAAACCCCAGAGATGGCTGTATCAGAGCGAATTAAAATGGATTAATCCACTTTAAACAGAGTGAGGATCCAAGGAAAATGAGAGATGTCTTGTTGAATCAGAAAAGGCAGTCAAGCACTTTCTGTTCACTTTCGATACAGACATCTTAAGAAGTTGTCAAGGCCTTTATGGAGTACAGTGAGCCCTTAAGCTTGGAGCTTAATATACTATCTTATCTAAGAACCCTTCCTATAAAACAATTGGGATGTTTCCCGTGACAAGGAACACTAACTAATAATAGATGCAGTGTGGAATCTACAGCAGTTGTGCTTTTGATATCAGATGCAGGTTAATATAATTTACTGTGTAATGTCTTAAGTTAAAGTCTTAAGTTTGTTCCATCTTGAAGCGATGAATTCTTTAACTGGAAGGACCTTCCATGCACTGCCCACCAGCTTATATTAGGCTCTAGCTTACTTTAATGACACAGTTACTCGCACATCAGTTTAAATGATTCCTTACATCAGTCAGCATTACATATGCTTTTACATTACATTGCTTTCAACATAAATCTGCAAGTTTCTTTAGGTTACAATAACATGTTGTTCTAAATAGCCGTGTATTTTCCATCCTGTGGTTCCTTCTACAGGTATGGAATCTGTTATCCAGAAACCAGTTATCCAGAAATCTAGAAATTATGAAAAGGCCATCTACCATAGACTCAATTTTATTGAAATAATCTAGATTTAAAAAAGAATTTTTTTTTCTCTGTAATAAAAAAAACCTTGTACTTGATCCAAACTAAGATATACTTATTGGAGGCAAAACTCTTATTGGAGGCAAAACCAGCCTACTGGCTTTATTTAATGTTTTTAAATGATTAAAAATATTTTCAAAATATGGAAAGATCAGTTATCCAGAATGCTTGGGACTTGGTGTTTTATAGATAACAGGTCCCATACTATATAAGCATTACTAACAGTATTTAAATTAAGGTAATTGTGTTTGTTTCTTTCTGAGTAGCAGATTGTATCAAATATTTTCTAAAATAATACTATAATAAACTATGAGCTTCAGATTAATATTCCGTGTCCATTTCTGTTGCTGCTAAAAGTTTCTAAAAGGGCTTAACTTTTCTTATTATTGAAATACAGTAGGTGTCTACAATGGCTGTATTCTGATTAGATCTTATGTCTGGATTATGCTTGGATATATGAGATTAGGTTATAATTATCTTTAAACAGATTTAAATAGCACTGTTTTGGTAAGGTGGAAGAAATGAGGCAGGAGAATATTAGCCAGTGATTTTAATATTTTCTATTCAATCCCTAGACTGCAGAAAAGCATAAGACATATTAAGAAATGTCTATTGATATAATAATATAATGTGCTAATTAGAAATATCTTACTGCAACTACAGTAACTATAATGTTTCTCAAAGGCATTGAGTTCAATGAGTCTCACAATCCAATACCCATTACACTCTCAAATGCTGGCTTTACTTGGTTTCCCTTGATTATCCTCCATGTTTTAATCTTGCAGGTTCAAAGTTTAATATCCCCTGCCCAGTCCAATTATAATACACATCTAATACTCCATTTTAAATATCCTCTTGGAAATTTGGATGGGCTCAGAAACCTTTTTCAATGATTAGGATTATGAAAGACAAGTGGTCATAAGGAGTTAAAAAGACAGGAAGGCAAGGGGGAAAGGTTGATGGAGGGGTAGTGGGCAGAAAATAGAAATGTAAAGGGGCATACGGTGGAAACTATACAAAGGGAAAAGAAGAAGGTTTGGCAAATCAACATGGTTATAATAATCATGCCTTCATTTTTAATCTTAAAAGTGGAAGAAGGACCAAGTTAGGGCAGATAGACTATAAGATCTATTTTAGCTCAGTTGGTTTTGTTTTGTTCAGTTTGAGATGACATTGACCTCTACAGAAGAATGTTTGGTATAAGATTATCTGAAAAGGGAGAATAAGAGTTAGAAAGTGACAAAATGATGATCTGAAAGATGAAATGGATCACTGCAATATTAAGAAAGGGTTTTTTGGTGAAGACCAGATCAAGGAATTGGTTCCTGTTGGTTAGGATAATGGCACAGGTGTCTCTCCACTAGTTATGCCACAAAAAATATTCACTAAAACCTTTTTGAAAAATTTGTACAGTTACGTATGCAACATTAGCATCACATTATGTATTTCAGTTCTACTATGGTGTATTTGTTACAGCATAGGTTATTTAACCTACTCGAGTGGTGAGCCTTCACAGATTTTAGAGTATTCTATAATGCTGTGATCTAGTTGATCTCATGGGAAGCATATTAATGCAGTTTGGCATCGCCACATATTTATCTAACTCTAGCCTATGACCAATACATTTTTCATGAGCTAAGGGTACAACTTTCTACTAAGAGTGCCTTTGAGCAGGTGGCACTTGACAACATCCACAGAAAGTATGTACTTAGCAACACTTAATCCCTGGATAACTGTAGTTCTCACATGCTTTGACTATAGACTGTGATGCTCAAAAGCCCAGACTATCCTTGGATATGAGGGGATTTACATACAATGTGCCAGCAGTCATGCATATTAGCAATCCATCTGCTTAATACACTTCAATATTATGTGTCCCTTAACTAGATTATCTATGTGCATAAATGGAAGGTGCTACAGTAATTACCCTATAAAACTATATCCTGAGTTTAAATCAGCCTATAGCAAAGTAGTTCACACAACCCAAAACATCTAGAAATAAAAACTCCTTAGGAAACCAGGATTTAGTAATAATCTGCTCATAGCAAGCTCCTCAACAAAGCAAACTCACACAGTGACTCAGTTGTTCATAAAGTATCAGGTTTCTGTCTCTGTAAAGGTGAACAGTTATAAACTTGTTTTGAGCACTTGAATAAAATGGCTGAAATATGAAGTTATTACATAATCTTTTGAGGTCTTTCACCACTCGCAACTGTATCAGAATTACAAAAAAGGCAGATATTACATTTTGGCAGATATGATTTTTTTCAATAATCATCAAAAACTTCTCTGCAAGAGAAATAGAACAGACAATATCAGGATAATAGATTCCCTTCTCAACTTTGAAGTACAGAAGTTGCATTTGAATTGTAAAATGGACTGAAAAATATTGTCCCTTTAAATAACTTCTGTTCTATTTTATCCACCGTTAACTTACATTTCTTTCCCAATATAGATTTCTTTGAGGGTATAGAAATGATTGTATTAAAAGACAAATAGACCTTTTATTGAAACTCATGCATATAAAAATTATCATAAACCTGATATATTTTACTATTCTACAATTTCTTTTGTATTTTCAGTAAAAGACTTCATCTTTCACAGCATCAACTTATATTCAATCCATACGACCATAGCACACTGACAGTAAGCTTCTGTTGTGTTTCATATGTTTATTGGCTCATTTCAGTAGAAAAAAGGCAACGTTTCGGGCCGCACATAGTGATAAGTGAGGGCGGGGAAAGGGCAGGGGGAGTGTCAGGCGGGAACATCAATTAAAACAATTGTCATCATGATACACAATACAAGCATTATTGCTGTTCCATCAATAATAAAAATCTTTACATATAGTGTCCATCATAAGGATATGAAGTGTCCATTATTCTTAGTCCATATATATATATATATATATATATATATATATATATATATATATATATATATATATATATACACACACACAAATTAGAGGGTTACGAACAACCCTTTGTAACCCCTAAATCAGTTAGGCTCAATTGAAAAAAATGTTTTAACCAAACACAAGAAAAGAAAAAGAATTCAAAAATTGAAAATTGAAAATTAAGGAAAATAAAGAAAAATTAGGGAAAATCTGACACGCTTATATTACCTCTTTTGCAACACATATGCGTATTGAATTCTTGTTTCTAAGTATTTGCAGCAGGTAATGTCAGCACTCAGAATCATCCACTTCCCAGACTAATCTCAGTACCCTTAAAAAAAGAGAAAGTGGTTAGTCTTTTTTAAAAATTATTTCTTTATGACTGGATATAATCAGCTAAAGTCTACTGTCCTACTGATGTATAAACATACCGGGAGTATATTCCCTATTGAGTCCCCTGGGCCAGACTGTGTCAAGCCTGTGAATCCACTGCATCTCTAGCCTATGTAACTGCATCAGTCTATCACCTCCTCTTCTGGGTGGTTCAGCGGAATCAATAACCTGAAACTTCAATTGGCTCACTGAGTGTCTTGCTTGTTGAAAGTGTGCCGGCACCGGTAATGACGTCAGCCCTTTGCGAATGGTGGACTTGTGTTTAGATATTCTATCTTTGATTTTTGAGTGGTCTCCCCCACATATAATAGTCCACAAGGACATTTCAGTAAGTATATAATGAAACTTGAATCACAAGTGTAGTAATGTTTTATGGTATATTTGGCACCTTTCCATGTTTAAATTGCACACAGTGCAATTCAGTTATTAAGGGGGATAAATTTCTCCACCCCCACTCAGGGAAGAAATATCCGGATTTCTTAGATGTGGGTGCTGGTTCAAATATTATGTATAACTTTCACATAGAGCTGCACACCATTTTCTTCTTTGTGAATCAAATAATATTTATTTGCATAAGTTTGTGTTCCAATGTTTCGGCCCTCCTTAAGAAAGGTCCTAAGGGGGGCCGAAACGTTGGAACACAAATTTATGCAAATAAATAAAAAATTTAAAAAAAAAAATTATATATATATATAATAAAACAAGAAATGACCAGCAACACCGAGTTCTTTGATGAAAAAAATCAAAATGTATTCAAGTTACATGTAACTTGAATACATTTTGATTTTTTTCATCAAAGAACTCGGTGTTGCTGGTCATTTCTTGTTTTATTATCTATCTAATTTACCTTGCACCCGACGTAAGCTGTAAAGGCGGTGTGCTGCCCATTTGGAATTAATACATTTGGAATTAATACACACACACACACACACACACACACACACACACACACACACACACACACACACACACACACACACACACACACACACACACACACACACACACACACACACCGTTGTTGAGCATAAGGACTGTATTGCTGGACACAAGTTTTGACAAGGAGACAAGTTCTCTCGTAGCAAGGACTGGCTACCAGCTACTACCCGAAAAGTGCTTGGGAGTGAGTGGCTTCCAGGAGAAAAGCACAGGGAAATTCCAAAGAACTGTGAGTTAACAGTTTATTTTGTTTGCTGGACATATATTGCCCAAGTGGGGCTGTGGATCCTTTGGGAAAAGGACATTTTTTCTTTACCAGCACAACTGGAACGATTTTGTTTTCTGCCTCCTAAAAGATTATGAACTTTTAGGACACACACCCCCACCATGACAATAGCCTTAAGCTATGTAATGTAGCTACTGTATATTAATTGTTAATTTTGAGGGTATTTTTGCTGAATAAAATTCAGAGCAGGTGTTAGTCTTGCTTTAACTACAATGAGAATGCTGAAGTTAGAGGTTAACCTTGGTCTAGGAGATTAAAAACCAGAGGTAGTCATAAGATGAGGAATCCATTATTTTGCAGGTGCCATTTGCAGGTTCTCAGAGACCGTGTGAAGTGTGGAGCATAGGTTGGTGATCCTTTTGCAGCAAACTGATAAACATGTTTCAGACTGGAGATTTTGTAAATCTAGCAGAACATTGCTGAGTTTTGAGGGGCACCTAGGAGACTAAGGTGGTTGATCCTGATACAAGATAAGGGTTAGTGTACACAGCTGTTTGGTGCCCAGAAGTTTCTTAGGAGAGTGGGTGAATCCTCTCACCTTTAGCAATATTTAACTTCAATCCCTGGCTATGTCCAGTATGCTTGGTGTAAGTAATTATTTTAAAAATCCAGTTGTTAGGAACATTATGTGCTATATGGAGCATCATAGTGATTCTGCATTCTATATCTGTGAAAAAATGTTACATTGGCATAAGGTTAGAATGTTCCACGATTTGGACACGTAAAAACACAGACAACAAACTTAAATATTTAAACTTCATATAATATGTAATGTTTCTTTCTCCATTATTGCTCTTTCATTGATAAAAACTTTGAACTGTAACCGTTCTGCCATCAGAATCAGAAAGCAACCACTTTCTTAATTTTCTTCTCTTTACCATGAGGCGGCACAACAGATGCTATCAGACTTTTGTGTATGATCAAAGGATTCTTCTCTTTTTAGATTTTCAATCATCCGGCAAAAAAATTATTGTATATATACACTTCCAAATGATCCGCACTCCAAGGCAAACAGCTTTCAACAAAGGGAGGGGTGCCATGTGATGGCCAAATTTATTCGCCAGGTGCAAATTTGCGCGATTCGCCGCCAGTGAATAAATTTGCGAAAATTCGGGCGAAAAAAATCGCCGGCGTAAAAAAAAAAATTACGCAGCGTCAAAAAAACATCGTCCGGTGTCAAAAACGTGCGTCAATACGGGTGCCGGCATCAATAATGAGATGCCGGCGCCGTTTCGTGAATTTTTTGCCGTTTCGCGAATTTCGTGCAAAATTCGTGAATTTTCCGGCGAAGTGAAACGTAGCAAATTCACCCATCACTAATATATATAGTGCCTTGAGAAAGGTCCCAATAGGGACCGAAACGTCACGTTGGCCATACATGCATATAAAACATCTTTGCAATAATAATGAGTAACAGACCAACGTGTCTGCCTGAGCCCCTTGTCAGTCTACCCTTCCATAACCGTGCCAAGCCCGGGTATCCTCCAGCCACTAAAACCCAAGCTCAGAGGATCCCTGCTGCATATCTCGGGGGCTACTTTAGCGCCCATTTTTCTTCATCTATCCCCCATGGTCACCCACCTTAGGGGTTAAACCATCCACTTGACCTGATCTGGCATACCTCTCCGGCAGACTGACAATGACCCGCCTATGCTGTGACATAACCCTTGCTTTCCATAACTTTTGAGCAACGCCATTCCCCCCTTTATCTCCCTTTTTTAAAAAAAAAAAAAATCTTCCAGGCCTATCTCCCGCCAGCAATGCTGAGCTGGGTTCTCCCATACTGTTGCTATGGGGCTCTCATTATACTTTAACTTGGCGCCGCATGCAAATTAGGCATCGCTAGCGTAATTTTGATTTGCTTGAGGAATTAACGCTAGCGCAACTTCGCTACCTTTCTCCTTCCTGAGTGCAACTTCGGATTTTAATGAATTATAGGGGTGCCCTGGCAAAACTTTGCCTTGCAAAATGTGGCGAAGCCAACGCTGGCGCAATTTCGAAGTGTCACCTATAATATGAGTAGATGAGCAGTTCAATCTTTGATTTGATTTCTTTTTAGATAGTAGTAAGCCATCAATCACATAATAAGGAGGACCAGTTATTTCAAGTGTTATTGTATGGGAGTTGGATATCATCTGCATGACGTTTATTCACATATAAAGTGGGTTTTTTTTGGTTTTGTTTTTTTTGAAGAGTAACGTGCTTTACACATGGGATGGTCTGCAACCAAATAGAATTAAGAACTACAATGGAATAATCAACCAATTATATGATAGTGGGCATAGTTTGTTTTAAATGATGTCACATATAATTCAATAAAGGTCAAATGGCCCAAAGCAATTAAATTTCTGTAGCACAGTGCTACTATTCGGTCTTCTCCTCCCCTTTATAATGTACTTTTAAGTTGAGAAGTAAGTATGTAAAATGAATGCATTTATGTTTTCCAAAGTTTGTGCTACCAAATATTGTCTAGGGTATCAATTTTGTTAATTGCTATTTTTTTCATATCTTTTCATTCCTCGCTTTGCAACTTTCCCCCAGTCTTAATGGAGTCCCACTATGCTATAAAAAGAGTCTTGCTTGGGGTATATGAATGCAGAGAGAGCTGTGCAGGTACCATGATGAGCGAAGGTATATTCATTTCCTATGAGACACTTGTGTTAATGAGTCATGGGTTTTCTTGATCTCCTGCAGAGTTGGTGGTTCTAAAAGATTATCCCTGAGAACCCTACTATAGATTTTCAGTGCAGAGATTTTAGATCAATGTTAAGGTTGCCTATGAAACTTCCTATTATACATATTCTTTTTGAAAGGCACAGCAATCAGCTGGCAAATTAATATGTAAATGAAGATTATGGTTTTCATCTATTATATGCCACATCTAATTCAAGCATTTATAATTCACCCTAGGGACTCCGTGCTAAGAAAAACTGGGTCATAGCACTTCTCAAATTAAGGGTCTTTATAAAATTGGATCTCACAGATGAAAAAAGCCCTTAATGTTTCTTAATTTACAATTAGGGTATTAAGAGCAAGTAAGAAAAATAACAACCTTTACATCTATACTGGTATAAGAGTTTGTCTAACCCTATATATTTGGTGGGAAGCAGTGAAAGCCTCAGCACAAAACAAATATGCATGAAAAGCATGGTAAGCAGATGTTTATGCAGTTTTATTAATCCAAATTAGAACAGTGATCAAGAACAGATAAACTGCAGATACAGTTGGGGCAAGAAACCTTATCCTAAAACCAAACCACAGTATCTTTATTTATAATTTATAAGTATATTATCTGTTGATTTGGAAGGTTATGACCACCATTCTGTTTATTAGTCTTTATTTACGGGCCCTCTCACTACAAATATATATATTTTATGGTGTTCCAGCTCAGATAAATGTAAGCGAAATAAAGGCTTTTCTCTCCAGGCCTATTCTGATATATTACACTCTAGAGTGTCTAAACAATTACTTTTAAAAGGGCCTTGGCATAGAATTAACTGAGGAACTATATGTAGTTGAACGCAAGTGAAAATTAAGAGGTTAAGGTCTCATGTGTATGAGTGTATGAAAAAGAGCCTACTTCAATCAAGCTATTGCAATATTTGCAATAATATACAGTTTCAAAGGTTAACGGGGAATGTAATAAAAGTCGGTGTAAGGGCCCGAAGGCACAGTAGGAGTGCGGACCAAGGAGGAGGCAGGTAACAGCCGAGTTCGAGGTAATAGAAGGATAAGGCAATAGAATAGTCGAAGTTCAGGCAAAAGGTTCAGTCCAGGCAGCAAGGGTCAATCCGAATAACAGGCAAGGTAGGTACACAGGAAATCAGTCAATAATATCACACCCAGGAATTCACGAAGATAAACCTATACTTGGGCAATGTCTGTAATGTCCAGAGGGCTTTATATAGGCCAGGTTTGGTGCCAAAGTTTGGGCGCAATGGCGTCATGACGCTGACGCTGGCGTCCTGGCGCTGACGCTCTGATGCCGGCGCCCATTCTGATGCCGGCGACCATTCCGTCGCCGGCGTCCAATCGGCAAGCGGGAGGACGCAGGCGTCATAGTGCTGCGACCAGCAGGATCCACATGGTGGGGCCAGGAGTCGCCATCTTGGACGCCGTCGCCATCTTGGGAAGAAACCTCTATTTCCATTACAGTCGGTAACAGAAAAACTATTTGCAATGCGAAAATATGTCTTTGCGCAAACAAATTTTGCTTTGCGCGAATTTAATATAGCTTTTGCAAACACGGAAACTGTTTAGAGACCACTTCCAACAGTGGAAGACTGTTTGCGAATTTTAGAGATTTAATAAAGCTTCTTACTGAAAAAGTCATTGTTTGCTCCAAAAGATTACGACACCTTCAAGCACTTCTGAAGAGTGTGCAATTACAATTCGCAATGCAATAACAGTTTAAGGAACAATATTACATTGTGAGATGTGGATTTTTATTCTTATTGGTGCAAATTGTTTTGCTCTTTGTGACTTTAATTACATTCCCCTGTACGTGTCATATTTACAAGACACAAGGGGAAATAGCTCCCTGCTCATTATAGCTGACAATTATATTGGGTGGATAACAAGCACAAATAGGAGGGTAAATTATGAACACATTACGATATATACATACTGATATACCTACTTATACTCAGGGGCGATCCTGGCCCCTCCACCGCCTGAGGCAGCAGCAGTTGCTTCTGCCCCCCCTTCCCCGGAAATTTGCTCTTAAAGTACCAGGAGCAGCATTTTTGCTGCCCCTGATACCTAGTTGAGCGCTGCCGCCTGAGGCAGCGACAGCCTCAACTCGCCTCATTGGCGAAGCAACCCTGCTTATACTAGTGATGGGCGAATTTCTTCCGCTTCGCCGAAAAATGTGCAAATTTCCAGTGAAAACCTGAATTTTGACGCCGGCGACAATTCTGACGCCCATTAAAATCAATGGGCACCTAGGCATCAGAATTGTCGCCTGCATCGAAAATATATATATTTTTTTGTCTCTGGTGAATTTTCTCGGCAATTAAGACATACATTTCTGAAATATTTATGGAGAAATATGATGATCTTAAGTTTGTTACTGGCGAACTAACCCATGGCAACCAATCAGTAAATAGACAAACATTTCATTTGCTGCTATAGGTTACTAAATGTGGGCAATCAAGACTTTTAATTACATTACTCTGACCTCTAAAAATATTATCTCCTTGACTATTTTTATGGAGTAAGTCGCCTTGATTACATTGACTTTTAGTAGTTAGAGGGTTAATTCGGAAGTAGCTAGATGTAATTAGTGATGGGCGAATTTATTTGCCGCCGATTTGCAATTCGCCGTCTGTGAATAAATTCGCGAAAATTCGCTGTTTTGCTTATTTTTCGCCATTTCGCGGGAAGTTCACAAATTTTTCGGCGAAGAAAAAGGCACCAAATTCTCTCATCACTAGATAAAAAAAATCTTAATATCTGCTGTAGATAATTATGTAACTGTAATGAATTGCTTTTTTGAAAAGCATACAAATAACCATGTTTCCTAAAATCATTTTAAACAGCTAAATTGTCCAGGGATTCATCCAAACCATTGCATCATTAAAATCTACACAAAAACGATTTAATGAAAAATATGAATCAAATGCATTGGGTATTTACCAAGGGAAATGGTAGTTTAGGACTGGAAAATGGTTACTCTGTTTGGGCTGCTAAAACTAATTGATTGGGAAAATTAATGTTGATGGTAATATTTCAAATAAAAGATCTCATTAATTTCCTTACTATTAAATTGTGGTAATTGCAGATAAAGATTATTTTCCATCTAGACATTTTTACTTTAACATCTGCATACTCTCCAAATATATATTATAGAATTGTAGACTTGACATGACACTTTTGCAACCTGTATAGTAATTGACCTTTCTAATAGGCTTATACAGTAACATACATTTATGAAAATAAACAGTTTTCAAAAATAAAATTGTAGAATGTGATTTCACTATGTTCCAGTTGTTTTTTGTTTGTTTTTTTAAAATTTATAAGCACTCGGATTTTGGAGTTTGGATTTTATACATCAATTTCATGTGGATCTGTATCAGATGAAAAAATATTCTCAACCTTTGAGTTGATTAACGCATCTTAATATTAAATAACTAAGGTAATATTATTGTAAAAATAAAAAAATATATCAATGATTACAGTCCAACAGTTTATGTGCATATTTCTTTCAAAGGGAGGGAATTACATTAAACTAAGGGGGTTATCTATCAAAATCAGAAATTTTCTCTATTTTCAGAATACCACCAAATATGCACAAATTTTTCCCTCCTATTTATCAATACATTTTCACGAAAATTTCTTGAGTGGGAAAAGACTCAAAAAAATCGTGAATAAATCTGTAAATGGACAGTTTTTTCAGATTTGACACCCAAAAAGTCAGTTTTTTTCGGATTATTGCCCAAAAACCACTAAATATTTGGATAATTGTATGAAACCCAGCACAGATTAGGATATCTTCCAAATGTCAATGGGAGATCTGCCATTGATGTCTACATAATCTCGGCAGGTCTGAGTTGGAGTACTTTTAACACCATAGGAGTTTAATAAATAACAAAAAAAGTGTTTGTTTTTTTTCCTCCAAAAAATGTGTGTTTTTCTCTTTAAAAGTAATACCCACAACAATCTGATTTTATTAAATAACCCCATAATGCATGTATATAAGAAAAGCAGACAATCTATATGGATTATCCCTGGCTCTATAGACAAGAATACAGATAAATTATAATCAGGGAAAGCAGTGTCGGACTGGGATGCCAGGGGCCCACCAGAAAGCCTTAGACCTTGGGCCCACCAGAATACCTTAGACAGTGGACCTTTCCAAACTATTATTTCTCCTCTACTCGCTCAACCTCTTTATTCTTCTAGTCTTTTAGATATACGTACAATAGTCTCTCATTATTAAGCATTTTTTCCCATAAAGAAATAGGGAATGACCATAAAATAGGCCAAATGTTTTGAAACAAAAGGGCCCACTAACACCTGGGCCCACCGGGAGTTTTCCTGGTATCCCGGTGGGCCAGTCCGACACTGAGGAAAAGTGTAATTGGCAACCTTTTACGAAGGTAAAATACACAAGCAGATTTATGAATATGTAAATTTGGAAGCGTTATTAATACCCAGCAGTTCACATGTTATCACGTTTATTGACAGTTCTCCCTGGCAGTCAGGAAATTGCATAAATTCTGATGATTTGGCACAAATGTTCCAATTTTGTTAAATGAGTCATGTCTTGGTTTTTTAAGCATAAGCAAGGACTAGTGATGGGTGAATTTATTCACAAAATCATGGTGAATTTATGCACTTTGCCGCCATCAAATAAATTCGCAAATTTGCAGTGAAAATTAAATGCATGCCATTGACTTTAATGTGCGTCGGAATAGGCAGCGGCATCAATTTTGATTCCAGCAAATTGTCGCCATCAAAATATGCGTTACGCAAATTTTGCGCTGTTTCACAATTTTTGCAGGAAATTTGAGAATTTTTTGGTTAAGCAAAACACGACAAATTCACCCATCACTAGCAAGGACTTGTTGGTTAAGTATGCATACAAAGAAATTCACATTCTACTGTTCTGCCAATAAAATGAATACAACAATATTAACAGTCCCACCTCTCAGTTTGGATGAGATTTCAGTGATGCAAGGTCAGTGGACAAACAAACAATAATTGCACAACACTTAGGGGAGCTGGCCCCATTTATTGTGCCAGTTAAACAACCACATCAACAATTTGGAGGGTTATCCTCTTGACAAAGAAACAGCTCACTCATCTTTGATAAAAATGGTATCCAAAATACAAATGCCACATATGATTAACTTAACTACATAGCAGGTAGCGACCCAAGAATATGAAGAAAGCATTATTTTTTATATAACTGGTTCTTTGGTCCTTGCAAACAAAATGCACTAAGCCTGTTTAGGTGTCCTAAACCCCTAGCAGTAAGGTAACTTTGATATAAGAAATATCTTTTTAAAATCTATATCCTGAAGAATTAAAAATGGGAAAGCTTTACTAAATGCAAAAACAGATCAAAGTGCTGGGAATCCTCCAGTTCGGTCTTTTCTTCTATCAGCCCCATGTCCATGGCAGTAAAAGGTTGAAATAAAACTCAATGAAAGATATGAGACATCCACTACAGTTAAATAGATTTTCTTTTGTAATGATAGTTCCCTTTTAATCATTAGTCATGTGATATTAAAGTATGATTTGTTATTAGTCAACACAGTCTAAGATAAATACATACTTTATGTACACAGGTGCAAACTGTATGTGTATGAGAAGCTGTGCTGCTTTCATCTTGAAACTTGTATAAAGTTAATATTTTATAAACTTATGAGTATCTATAAGTAACAGTTCTGTTCCACTTTACTTCGATTAAAAAAAAATTGCAACTAAAAAAAAAAAAAAAAATGGACCTTGTCTCAGCCTGTGAATAGGATCTTGGCAAGCTGTACTTTAAAAATGTGTCAAACAATTGAGAAAGGACTTTTATCATAATTGACTGGGATTTAAGAGCAAGCCTGACTCTTGATAATATCTTTAATCCGTGAGTGATAATTGATAAAGATGTGTTTAACATTCAGAGAATCTTCTCTGCAGATAGATTTACTGTCTGATATCAAGGGGATTTTAAGTGGTAAAGCATTCAAAAATAGATTGATAATGCAATATTGATCAACCCTCCATGACTGTCATTGATTTAACTTTCCCCTTACAGTCGGAGCATCTTTGGAACTATGCTTCGGCACTGCCGTTAGTGTTGTTCTTTCACACTGTTGTTATTAAAATATGTAATCTTATATTTAATTGATAATTTAATTTGTGCCTTTCTACATGATTCTGGTGTGTGTTTTTTTTAGTTTTTCAAATGGGATGCACTTAAAATGGAAACATGAAATGGCTGTACCCTAAAAATCTACCTTAGAACCTGCAGAATTATTTGAATGTAAATATAATTGCTAACATACTCAACTTTGATGGCATAAAACGAATCTCTGTTTCTAAGAAAAAAGATTACTATGCACTTGATAGCCATCTTCTGATTCATACAAAGACAAGAGGTCCTCTGCATTCAACCTGCTATCAATATATTTAGGACATTATGACATTTTTGGGGGAATGTAATAAAAGTTGGTAACAGAAAAAAATATTCACAATGTGAAAAGTTATGCCTTTGTGCGAACAAGTTTTCCTTTGCGCGAAATTAATATAAATTTTGCGAACCTGGAAAGCGACCACTTCCGACAGTGGAAGGTTTGCGAATATTATAGATAGCGCCAGTGCGCAGTGAATGTAATAACAATTCTTACTGAAAAAGTTGTTTGCTCCAAAAGCTTATGACACCTTCTAGCACTTCTTAAAATTGGGCAATGTGTTAAGAGTATTACATTGCAAAATTCGTTTTTATTCTTATCTGTGCTAATTGTTTTGCTGTTTGTGACTTTTATTACATTCCCCCATTTGTACATTAAGCTACTAAAAATGCCTATATTTTTAACAAAACATTAAGCTACTAAAAATGCCTATATTTTTAACAAAACAGGGATTGTTTGTCCATATATTTTAATATAGTAAAGCTGGCCGACTATGTCAAAGTCGTCCCTCCCTGGTCTTGTCTATCACCAAATTCATAAAAAAATTCTAGTATTTACTAAAGTACTTTTGTAGTAAAGTTTAACCGACTATAAAAATACACAAAACAGACCAGTTACCTGTTAATATGTGCAACTATACATTATATACAGTTATATTTTGGGGCTATTACCAGTTTAAAGGACAAGGAAAGTCGTAAAAACATAAACTTACTGCACCACAAGCCTAATCAAACAAATATTTTATGCTTTCAAAGTTGGCCACAGGGGACTGTCATCTTGTTACTTTGTTAAACATCTTTACAAGACCAAGACTGTGCACATGCTCAGTGTGGTCTGGGCTGCTTAGGGGGTTGTCATAAATTATCACAACAGCACAAGTCAAATAATATCTGCCAGAAGCCGATACAGCAAGACTGATTAATAATCAGAATATACAGACTGCACTGGGTTCTGTGTTGTCATGTAATCTAATGTGGATTTTATTTTTTTTGTATTGTTTAATACAAACTTTCTCCAACTCTGAAGAACCAGTGGTTGCAGCAATATAATCCTCCAAATAGAATCCCAGTTTATCTGCTTGGCATGGTCTTTGTCTTTGTTGCTGGCATTGGAAACATTAAAGGGGATGTAAAGGCAAAAATAAAATCCAATACAAATCTTTAATCTACACAGTCGCCGACTGCTCTACAGGGAAACAAAACTGTTCTGAAAAAGCTATGAAGTAAGGCGGGGGCTCCCCCTGCTGTTCATAAGTATGATTGTTTCCCTGCACAGCAGTTAGGGACCGTCTGGCAATTCCTATCCACAGCAGTAAATGAAGGTAGAATTTCACTGCATACAGTCAGGTTTCTTATAAAAACGGTACACATTTTTTAATTAAAGTATATTGGAGAAAGATTTCTTTTTCATTAAAGAAAGTAAAAATGGGATTTTATTTTTTTTGCCTTTACATGCCCTTTAAAGGGATGCTGTCACCGTTTCTTCAAAACACATCCATTAATAGTGCTGCTCCAGCAGAATTCTGCACTGAATTCCATTTTTCAGAAGAACAAACTTTGTTTTATATTTCAATTTTGAAATCTGGGGCTAGACATGTTCTCAGTCATGTGACTTGTGCTCTAATAAACTTCAGTCACTCTTTATTGTTGCACAACAGGTTTGAGTTATGTTACCACTAGTGATGAGCGAATCTGACCCGTTTGGATAAAATTCACCAAATGCATTGAAGTCTATGGGGACTAACTTTTGAAGTTGACGCAAGACAGGCAGCCTTTTAACAGAACAATGGGAAGGTAAACATTTAGCAACTCCTTGACACCTCTGCTGAAAGATTCAGTTGTCTGATCTGTTTGGAGCTCCATGGTCCATGAATGATTTCTTGGATAGACATAATATCAAAGGCTATTGTGATACTAAACTCTATAGTTAGTATAGATATGGGTATATATAATTTATGTGAAAGTAGGGAGGAGTGTGTGTATGGATGCTGGGTTTTCATTTAGAGGGGTTGAACTTCATGGACTTTGTCTTTTTTTAACCCAATTTAACTATGTAACTATGTATGTGAGTGCAGGTTGGAGGCATTAAAAAAATTCCTTGAAGTACAGCACCGCAAATTTTCTTTGAATAAAAATGCCTTTATTTGGAACACTGGCAGGACCTGGATAAGCAATGTTTCAGGCTACACAGAGCCTTTTGGTTATTGAAGGTATGCGAGTGCAGGTTGGAATTCATGAGGCAGCAATCTGTAAGAAACAATTTTTGCAAAATGCAAGTTGGTTGGTGATATGAGACAGTACCTGGAGGAGTTTATGCACGCTCAGACTGGGCCAGCGGAACACTGGTAAAAAACCCGGTGGGCCCCACCAGCCCAGATCCACACCCTGTGCCGATACCTCTCTTTCTGCCGCGACCAGGCATTTGCACCAAAAGCACAGTGCACAAATCAGTACCTGTTAAGTGAGATGTATATTGTGAGACAATTGTCGGAGAAAATCTGAAAAAAATTGGGCTCTTCAGAAAAAAGGCTGTGGATACGATAAATCCTTTTTACTTAACTGCAACAATCTGTAGGAAGATTGCCTTATTTGAGTGCGGGGTCAACAATACTTTTCGGTTAGTCAGCTCCCTATGCTGTGGGCTCAGGGCTTTGCACCTGGGCCACTTCCCAAATTTGGTGAGTAATAACTTTACTTATTGGAGAGCCCAATTCAAGTTTAATTATACTCTTCAGAAAACAGCAAGAAAACATTGAGCCATTCCGGGAAAAAAACTCCAAAAAAAAAATGTTTTCGCTCAGTTTTATCGAGTTTTTACCCAAACCAATTAAATCAAGCTTTTTTTAATATAGTGGATTCAAATAGTGGATTTTAGTTTAATCTGAAATTTTTTAATTAAAAAATCCAGAAAAATTTGGATTTTGAAAAATAACCCCCTCAATGAATTTCATTGGGAAAAAAAAGTCAGTCAACACGATTAAATTTGATCTTGTATGAAGACACAGCATGTCGTGTTCGCACTCCGACAGGTGTGTTGTGTCATATGGAAAATTTTCCATGTAGTTTACAACTCATATTTTTGTATCAGTCCCATCATATTTTGACCCTTGATTGCAGGATGCAATCTGATAATCTGATCCATCCTATAAAATATCCAGTGTAGTTTAGCTCTTAGATTCTAGTTGACTGGTAAATGAAAGTGTGCAAATGCTAGAGCCACATAATGCAAAATGTCATGTAAGAAACTACATTTTGAGCCCCTAAGGATATGGCTCATCATAAAATTGTATTTTATATGTTATTAAACAACCTAATAGCATAGTGGGATATTAGTGACTTTGTGGAGCTGTGAGATGGATGTATAGGTCCTTGTTTATTATATGATATTACATTTGTGCACGTGCATCTAGTTTTTTATGTGGAGGACTTTAAGTGGCATATGCAAACATGCTATTTTTATACTCCGATGAGAATATTAGAACATTGGGCTAGCTCTCTTAGGTTTTTTATTAACAGAAGAAACCTATTTTATTAGCTCCGTTCACATTTTTTTTATATGCATGTTAGGAGAAAAATAATCAGCAGGGTGTCCAATAACATAATCATAACCATCTGCTTTTTTGTTCTGCTAAGTGCCTATATATGACCTTTTATTCTTTTTGACACAATCTCTTTTTGGTACACTGTAAAGTAAGGTGAAACCAATACCTGTTCCAATATTAATTCACAATCTAATATATCAAAGGCCGTTTGATATGAGATTTATCCTTTTTATTTGTATTTCCATACATGAATTCTCTGCTGTATAAATGAAGTGACAGAGCTGTGTATTTTCTATTGCTCAGCCCTGTGTAATTTATATTATTATAGTTTGGGTTTTAATAACCCCATCAAAATTCATTTTCTCACAACTGCAACAATGAATTCCTCAAAGTAAGAGATTAAAATGAGTATTTTTATAAATTCATGTTTAATCCACAAAATGCACGTTTGGCTGCTGAAATACCAATTCACACCCCACGCAATAACTTTCTAATATCCTATTTGATCCTGCTGGATGGAAAATAAACAAAATATTGTACTGGGACAAAGTGGTTTGTACAGTATAATTAATTTAGGATATATATCCTATAGGGGCAGTAAATTTGTGCTGGAAAATGCAAGACAATGACTAAAAGCCCACAACCTTTTTAATGATTTATTTCTCTTTTTTTAGCAGAGGTTGTTCAGTATTTTCAGTTGAAAATAGATAAATAGTTCCAGCAAGGCAAGAACAGAACTATGAAATTCTTATACCATGACTCTTGACTATATTTACAGATTATTTTATTGCTGTTTAATCTCAATGTAAGGCAGATCAGCATAACATAATTATGTGTAATGCAACAACGTTGTAAATATTCCCATTGTACTAATTCCATTAAAATTGTAACTACTTGGAGATCCACGGAAAGAGCTTTTTGTTGGTCTTTTTAAGGTTTTTATATTGTGATGTTTACTTGTTACCATTGGCATGGTAACTGGATCCTTTACTGTCATCCCAGTATCTGGAATTCTTCAAAACCCTGTCATTCAGGGAACTCACAGCCCCTTCCCCAAATCCAAATAGGAGCCTCATCACTGACCTGGTTCAGTACTTAGATTTTAGCATAGCACTCCAAATTAAATCTGACAAGCCTTGGATTCTGGATTTTTAAATGTATAAATATTAAACGCTGTAGAGCTCATTTAAGAACAGGACAGCATTTTTTTGCACTTTGTACTGCACCTTCCTTACCCCTTGAATTGGTGTAGGTTTCTGGACTCTGTTGTATACAGCATACAATGTTTATCAAACCCTATCCAAAATACGAAAAGGAAATTCACAAATTTATTTATTTTGGGTTGTGTGCATGTTTTTAAAATAGAAACCCATTTTCTTACCTCCCAACATTTTAGAAATAAAAAGAGGGTCAAAAAAGTTGCCACTCATAGCCCATTTATGCAGCCACATCCCCTAATTACCATGTTCATTTTACAAAATGTAGAAGATTGAACATATTCCTGTTTTTTTTTCATTTACAGTTACAGTTTTGCCAATGAAGGTGAATTGCCCTAAGGACAAATGAGGGGCTGCAGGTTGAGCTATCAAAAGAGGGACTGTCCCTCTAAAAACGGGACAGTTGGGAGGTATGCATTTTCAAGAACGCTTTGACTTTCAGGACATTTTGAATTCAAATCCATTTTAAGCAAACATTTCTAATGGTTCCCATAGCTGTACTCAATCCTAACTATTTTGCATGATCCCATATTGGTAACAAAATAATCCAATGGTGGTAGAAATTATGAAAACATCCCTTATCTGGAAACAGCCTTCTGTTAATAGATCTTATACCTGCCAACCAAGAATTTTCAATATAATCATGTATATTGTGCATTGCCAACCTTTATATGCAAATTTAATTCCATACCTTTTAGTGCATATTCAGTATCCAACTCTTTTTTACTAACTGCTAGGCCAGGGTGCCCAAAAGGTAGATCGGGATCTACCAGTGGACCTTTAGCTGGTGATCTGTAGATCTCAAGACACTGTCAGCTAACAACTTGTCTAAATCACCCTCCTATTTCATGCTTTCATTTAGATATTTATGTTCATGTTACATAAGAAATAGTTGTTAAATATAGCAGTATAAATTCTCATAAATCAATATAATATTTAACGAATATTTTCCATGGAACAGAATGCTAACAATGATATAATGGATGTAGATCATAATGGGACAAAATTACTAAAAGTAGACCCCTCGTTAGTAAAGTATGGCCACTCCTGTGCTAGGCTGTATGCGCACTGAGGTTGAACCTTCATTTCTTTTAATTGCTTGTTTTTAGGTTATTGTGTTATCATAGTTTGTTACCATGCTACTTCCTATATTTGGGTCTGTGGAAGAGAAATGTGCCTTTGTTGTACTGTGCAAATAGAGCCTTCACATATATGCGCACACAAATATGTGCAACTTCTAAATCGTGCTTTTAGAGTTTACCAAACTGTTATAGCTAAAAGGTTTTCTGTATAACATATAGGGCATCAATACAGAATAATTGTCAAATGAGTGCAGGTGTACTACTAACCTTATAAAATACAGTGAACAGATAGCAGAACAGTATATGGACTCACAGTCCAAGATAATTTTTGTGAACTATCTTGTTCTTTTCAATTATTGGACATTTCCCATCAGAGATTCTACATTTCTGAAACTTTATTAGAAAGCTACAATCGAGAAAGTAGTTGTTCTAGAGAAATACATGTTCATATTTGCAATCTAATTCTGCATGAAAAATACATCGATATAGATATAGATATATACACACATACATACATACATACATACACCTATATATCTATATATAGTTAGTAAAATTTTTATTGCAGTTTGGACATTGCTACCCCACCTTGAGGCAAAAGTGGAAAGACACTGAAGTGCTTCTTTTTATTATGTACTGTATTGGTTGCTGTTGCTTCTAATTTACATGCTGCCTTCATTTGCTACACACAACCACCATCCTGTGTATAACCTCTTGACAATTTGCTGCATAATTGTATTTTGTAAATAGTTTTCAAATCTGGCTTATTCCGATCTTGTGGTTATTTAGAAACGGTTGTCATTATGGCATGTAGGATCCTCTGAATAGTGTTATATACTACAAATAGTGATGGGCGAATTTGTGGCGTTTTTAATTTTGCGGAAAATGGCGAAAAATTTGCAAAACAGCGCTCGTTTTTGACGCTGGCGCCAGTTTTTTTTTCGGCATGGGCGAATTTTTTTTGACGCCGGCAATTTTTTTGGCCGAATTTTCGTGGGCGTTTCGTGAATTTATTCGCGGGCGTTTCGCGAATTTATTCGCTGGCGGCGAATCACGCAAATTTGCCACGAATAAATTCGCCCATCACTAACTACAAACCATTTTACAGTCAAGTTACTACAGTTATTGCATATGTGGGTAATGGTCCATTTCAGTGCTTCATTTTGTTATTATATGCTTGCCTCTCATCCTTCCATGCAATATTTCAAGGTTATAACACTAAAAAGTCAGCTGGCTGATCCAAACCAGTTGAGGTTATTCATCGTACAAGGCCTTTTTGCAGCTAAATCCATTTTTGTCACTTTTATCACATCTGTATTATTGTGGTTAAAATGAATTGCCATAATTCCTTGCCGGAATCCCCTGCTGGGATAAAATATACACATACTCCTAAACAATTTACAAGGTTACATAACAAGCCTTGTGCTATTTTAGCATTACAATTACATATTGGCTGAACAGCTAAGTAGTTATCTTGGAACGCTTCTATTCATACTGCAGGAATTAATTTATTGTAGTTAAGAAGTGTTCAATTGGAATACTGTATGAATTTCACATTTTCTCACAGAGAATAAAAAAAGAATAACAAAAACAAATCATGGTACCAATGCAAGTTAAACTGAATTTTATTGTGTGTTCTACTCTTCATTTTCAGACAGTGCACCTGAGCTAAATTGAATCGCAAGGCTGTGTGCATGTTTACTAATTATCAAAAGTACCAAACATGTACCTTGCTTTTTTGCATAGTTGACCATTTGCACAAAAATGGTGCACAAATGTGCTTTTAAGCTCACAGTACCTACAGTAGGGTCATCTGCAGCAAAATTTTAGGCCATGCCCATTTTGAAAGACACCCCGAACAAACTACTCCCCATTGTACAGATACACCCTTAGTAAATATATAAATGGACAGTGTTTATTCTATTTCATGTATATTAACCCAAAACTCATAGCAGCATGGCACTTATATAAATATGCCCAGAACACACATAACTATGGTACAGTTGTAACTCCATGTACAAATGCCCCCAGAACTCACAGTAGGATGGCACAGTGGCAATTCCACATATAAATACCCCAAAAATTCATAGCAGGATGGCACAATGCAATTTTTGCTAATTTAGGTGGGAAAGGGTAAAATACCACAAGGCCGTGTAATATATGATAGTCCGGGGGGGGGGGAATTGGCAGCACCAGCATAGGAAACCACCATCTATTCTGCCTGTCAGCTGAGTCCTAGAAGCGTGAATGGATACTGGTGTCTTTTTCCCTGCCTGCAATTGGCTGTCAGGTAGATGAGGTCACACAGGGAACGTACTGTATGTGAACAAACTAATGCTCAAACTCCTACCCTATGTCTTATAGTAGATATGGGCCTGCCAAGGACAATTGCTGATGGTTCCCTCAGCAGGTTGCATCAATAGAAGCACCAAAGAAATAGACACTAATTCCATCTTAAAAATAATATCATCCAGACTATAAAAATATAGTATAGTATGTCGAAAATGACTCTTTGTACACTGCACCTACAGAAGGGTCAACTTGAACTTGCCAGTTATAAGGAGAATTGTGGGATGCACAGCAATTTTTGCAAGTATTACCGTATATACTCGAGTATAAGCCGAGTTTTTCAGCCACCAAAATATGCTGAAAAACTCTACCTTGGCTTATACTCGGGTCAAACGCAAAAACGGTTGCCGGTGCCTAAGAATAGTCGCCGGCATCCAAGAATAGTCTCCAAGAATATTCGCCTGCGTCCAAGAATAGTCGCCAGCATCCAAAAACGAGACGCCGGCACCTCCAATGGGAGCAGAAACCCTCAATTTTTTGATTAAAACTTACCAGAAGCTGCTGTATTTCTCACCCTCGGCTTATACTCGAGTCAATAAGATTTCCCAGTTTTTGGAGGTAAAATTAGGTACCTCGGCTTATATTCGGGACGGCTTATACTCGAGTATATACGGTATGTGATATCACTGCACATTTGCACATGCACATCGTATCTATACTATTGGGAGTGTGCCTAATAGTCAAATAGTTACTTACTGTATATTTGATGAGAGTTAAAGAATACTTTAGGTATAGTGATGGGCGAATAAATTCGGCTGGCACAAATTCTCGGCGAATTACTGAGTTTTGCCGCCGGTGAATAAATTTGCGAATCTACCGCGAAAATTCGCCAGAGATTCCGATTTTTTTGTGAAACCTTTCGAATTGCTTGATTTTTTTGTGAAAACTTTCAAATTGCTTGATTTTTTTGTGAAAACGTTCAAATTGCTTGAATTTTTTTTGAAAACGTTCAAATTGCTTGATTTTTTTGTGAAAACTTAGTATTGCTTGATTTTCCCGTGAAAACGTTCTAATTGCTTGATTTTCTCGTGAAAACGTTCGAATTGCTTGATTTTCCCGTGAAAACGTTCAAATTGCTAGATTTTCCCGTGAAAACGTTCAAATTGCTAGATTTTCCCGTGAAAACGTTCAAATTGCTAGATTTTCCCGTGAAAACGTTCAAATTGCTCGATTTTCCCGTGAAAACGTTCAAATTGCTCGATTTTCCCGTGAAAACGTTCAAATTGCTCGATTTTCCCGTGAAAACTTTCAAATTGCTCGATTTTCCCGTGAAAACTTTCAAATTGCTTGATTTTCCCGTGAAAACGTTCAAATTGCTCGATTTTCCCGTGAAAATGTTCAAATTGCTCGATTTTCCCGTGAAAACGTTCAAATTGCTCGATTTTCCCGTGAAAACGTTCAAATTGCTCGATTTTCCCGTGAAAACGTTCCAATTGCTTGATTTTCCCGTGAAAACGTTCCAATTGCTTGATTTTCCCGTGAAAACGTTCGAATTGCTCGATTTTTTTGTGAACTTTCTGATTTCACTATTTTTTGCCGTTTCGTGTATTTTGCTGGAAATTTGCATATTTCTCAGCAAAACAGGAGAACATCACTATTTAGGTATATATTTAGTTCAATAGTTATTGTTGAAAAGGTTTTGGGTTTTTTTTTCTGCTTTATTGTTCTTGATGATTTTATTTTGCTCTGCTGTTCTATTTATAGACTGGTAGAAATTAGCAGATTTGATAGAATAAAAATGGGGTAAAGTCAGGCCCAGATTTCTGGTAATGCTATTAAAGTGGACCCGTCACCCAGACATGAAAATCTGTATAATAAAAGTCCTTTTTAAATTAAACATGAAATCCAATTTCTTTTTTTATTAAAGCATTCATAGCTGTTGTAAACTCATTTAAAAATATCAGCTGCCAATCAAATATTGCCTACCCCGCCTCTATGCCTAGGCATAGAGGCGGGGCAAGCAATTACTTTCACTTTCCATTCAGCACTTCCTAGATGTCACCGCTCTCCCCACATTCCCCCAGCTCTCTTAACGATTTAATTGTGTAACCAGGGCATGGGGATGGGCATTGGTCCCTGTCCCCTAGTGCACAAACAAGATTCTGAGATGATGCAAGGCTTGCCTTAATAACAATGTCCACAAAATGGCTCCTTCCTGGTTGCTATAATTTTGAATTCCCAGACTGATGGAAACAATATTCAAATAATTTATACAGTGTAATTAAAGTTCATTTTGCTTGACTAACATGATAAAATAGGATTTGGAATGATTTTGTTTGGGTGACGGGTCCACTTTAAAGCGCAGGCCTATGGCAGCAGGAATTCAGGAGTGGCACGCTGCCCAGCCACATCTACATTTTTTCCTAAACCCTTACAAAATCTCCAGTGCAGTGTTCTGCATCCTGTTATAAAAACATGTCAGTTAGTTTGCAAAAACTTGTGGGAAAGGGTTTCTAATTTTTTTTATTGAAAACTTTACAATAAAATATGAACTTAATTTAGACTAACATTACAATTACATTACATTACACCACTATGTACTATACGTAACTATGAAGATATACAATCGGTGCTGATTTTGTTTTGCATTAATCCTTCCCTATCACCTACAAATAAAGCATTTGTTATAAAAGGGATGGTTCATACAGTATGTCAGCATGTTCAGTTGATGTAAACTATGAAAATTTTTAGCTGAAATACAGCTGAAATTTCACTGACATGCAGATTGACAGCGAATCCCTGCAGATTGCAAACAGAGCAGATAATTCTCTATTTGATATGCTGCAAATCTGCTGCTTTGCTTTTGTAGAACACTTCAGCTTTATTCAAATAAATGCTTTCAGTCTCAGGGAATCAGGGTTTTACTATTCAGACGTTCGGTGGCATAATTGATATCCAGAAGGAAGCATTACTAAAGAGCGATATCAAATGTAATGGCGTAAAATATTTTTTTTCTAAACTAAATGAGGAGAATTACATCTACTATTAATGACTATTAACATGATCTATTCGCTTCAGATGTGAGACGCAGCGACAAAGAACCCTTCACAAACATTGTTAGAATAAAATAAGTAGAGGTATAGGATTCCTTATCTGGAAACCCGATATCCAGAAAGCTCCGAATTATGGACTCCATTTTATCCAAATAATCCAAATTTTTATAAATGATTTCCTTTTTCTCTGTAATAATAAAACAGTACCTTGTACTTGATCCCAACTAAGATATAATTAATCCTTATTGGAAGCAGAACCAGCCTATTGGGTTTATTTGATGTTTATATGAATTTCTAGTAGACTTATGGCATGAAGACCCAAATTACGGAAAGATCAGTTATCCGGAAAACCACAGGTCCCGAGCATTCTGGATAACAGGTCCCATACTTGTATATAAAATTATTTCCCTCCAGGGGTCTCATTTAGCAAAGTGTGCAAAGTACAATAAATCAATGCAGTGAGAAATACTTTTATACATGGAAGTGTTTTTTCAACTGTATTCCAGCATTTATGTTCAGGGACAGACGCCATGTGGGTAAGACCGTAGACATTTTTATCACATCTGCAGGCAAAAAAAACTGTGTGAATAGGTACAGTGTAATAAGAGTCATATATTGGTCTCTCTTGCTCCTTTATGTCCTATATACTATGTGTGTGTGTATATGTGTATATGTGTATATATATATATATATATATATATATATATATATGAGTCCAGAGGACTCTTGTATTAGTCTATATGTATTTTGTGGTCACAGCCTCATTGCACCCCCACCTAATGGTTTTAAAAATAAGTGGTGAGCACAACTTTCCCTTGTTTGTTTGTTTGTTTTATATCTATCTATCTATCTATCTATCTATCTATCTATTTATTAAAAATCAGAGTACTGATCAGTGCAAGGCAACCTTGTTCTTACTGCCTGTGGTAAGTACATGGCTCCATTGCTCCCTATACCATCTGGGGCCTTTTGACTTTGGATGCTGAAAAATGTACAAGTTAGAGGCCAAAAAATGGGATACCTACATGACTCCGCCAGCCCTCCCCTCATTAATACAGTGCTTTCAGCTGCAGACAGAGCTTAATCCATGCACTCAAGAAAGAATCTCACCAACATTGTTCCTGTTTCCTTCAGAAATTACCCCTATGGTGTTTTAACAAACTTAGCATGTGATTGTGCTTTTAGCTTTGCTCCCACTAATATCAAATCAGGTCCTAAATATTTTTTCCAAGCACAATACAATAGTTAAAACCTTACTAAGTAGTGATCCTAGAGGAAAAAGTTGTGTTTAATAATTTTGTACAGTGTCATTAATGGCAAATCATGTGTAACCTTTTAATAACAATGTAAAAGTGAAGACTGTATTTGTGTCTTAAAGTATATTGTAATATTTTGTAAATTACAGTAGTTTTGGGAAACCATTGACTCAAAGGGCCACTAACATGGCTGTTTTTACCGACTATCATTTATATCTTTATACTATCTTTATACTGTTAGAGATTGATTTGATCAATGTTTTAAACCCAACACTTCAATTTCAGATGACTCCAAAGTACATAATTATTGCCAGGCACAGCTTTCCTTCTTGGTTGCACCAAGGCCATAGGGTCCTTGCTCCCACCAGCGCAAGCACTGGGCATTGGGGATTATACATACAGCAGTAAAAAAGCTGCACCTGTGCTCCTTAGGATGTGGCAGGGCAGCATCCCACCCCTAAATCTTTCTGCCCTAGGTCTGCGCATTTGTGGCCTGGTATTAGTAACAGAAAGCGGTAGATAACATATTTTACCTTACCTTGAACTGATTTGCATTTTTGAGGCCAGAATACAGAAAATATCAGTATTATGGAAGCTATCTATGAAACAGCGCTGCAAAATATGTTGGCACTATATAAATACATGTTAATGATAAAATAATGCCCAGTGAGCCAGGAACTGAGAACAACAGACAGGGCTAGGAACCGTAAGAGGTGGTTAGGGATTATGGGGGGTTGTAGTTCCTGGGTTCCTAATGGGATGGGTGGAGACACCAGGGGTTAAAAGAGGAAGGAAGTGAAGGGAGTATGCTCTTTTACTTTGAACAGCTCCCTCCCTTCCCAGAATAAATGGGGTTGTTGGGTAAGGAGGAAATGTTAGCATAATGTCAGATTACCCCCAATATAGCCGTGCCATTAGTGGCATATCAGGGAAAAGATCTGCTCGATCTTATAGTGTATGGCCACCTTTATTTCTATGAAGTTGTAGCCTAACAACACAAGGTGATGTATTTGCTATTGCATATACCACAAAGTAATTTTGCCTTCCTTTTGACTCCAATGCATTTCAACCAAATTCAGTAGTTCTACAAAATTTCTATCAAGTCTGACAGACCTAACTTTTCCCCATTTCTCAGTAGAAATTAGGGAAGTTAAGGACCCTTTTGATATAGGTACAAAAAAACATACAATAATTTACACAAGGTCTTGTAACTCTTAAAACCTGCACACCATTGCAATGAACATTTCTTCAAAGTTTCAAGAGTTAGTGTAAGGCAGTAAAATCCATGGGTAACTAGTAACTACATGTAGATATCTTCTCAAGACATTTACAGTGTTGAATATTTAATATTAGTGTTTTAAAACAGATAAAAATAGTTGAGTTGACTTATTCTCATTAGGGATGTAGCGAACGTCGGAAAAAAAGTTCGCGAACTTCCGGGAAAAAATTCGAACGGTTCGCGAACGTCGCGAACCCCATAGACTTCAATGGGAAGGCGAATTTTAAAAGCTAGAAAAGACATTTCTGGCCAGAAAAATGATTTTAAAGTTGTTTAAAGGGTGCAACGACCTGGACAGTGGCATGCCAGAGGGGGATCAAGGGCAAAAATGTATCTGAAAAATACATTGTTGACACAGCGCTGCGTTTTGTGCTGTAAAGGGCAGAAATCACACTACGTCACTCAGGTGATGTTTCTGGACACGGAATGTGAAAAAGCTCACACAGCTAGGTGGCACTTGGTTAAAGACTGGGCAAACAATGCCTGCAAGGGCAACGTATACAGTAGTGGGTACGGAATATATTATTGCTGCTGTAAAAACATCACTCAGGTGATGTTTACGGACACAGAATTATTATTGTTATTTAGACAGAATGTGAAAAAGCTCACACAGCTAGGTGGCACTTGCATACCTCCCAACTGTCCCTCTTTTGACCACTCAACCCCCTGTCCATCTTTTGTACTGGAAAGTCCCTCTTTTCTCTGAACTGAACAGCCAGAAAAAAAACAGTTTCTAACTTAATTAGCTTTTGGCAGAGAGCTCAGAACAGCTAACAGGTGCAAATAAGATACTTTGTAACAATTTTGACTCTGGTTGGTGCTGGTAGTGGTGAACTACTAGGAGGAGCAGCACACCAGTCCCTCTTTTCTCTGAACTGAACAGCCAGAAAAAAAAGTTTCTAACTTAATTAGCTTTTGGCAGAGAGCTCAGAACAGCTAACAGGTGCAAATAAGATATTTTGTAACAATTTTGACTCTGGTTGGTGCTGGTAGTGGTGAACTACTAGGAGGAGCAGCACACCAGTCCCACTCCCCAACACAGCTAGACTAATAGCACTGGGCTCTTACAGTAGCAAAGTAAAAAAACAAAAAAGAAAATAAAAGCAGTCCTTACAAGGACTATTGGGTTACAGGCAGCAGTCAGCAGATGAGATCAGAAGCAGTGCCCACAAGCAGCTACACACAGAGCACTGCAGTAGAAGGTAGATTACTAGCCAGCAAAGCTACCTAACCTAAAATGTCCCTCAAATCCCTGCAGAGTTCTGTCCCTACAATACAGAGCAGTATCAAGTAGATTACTAGCCAGCAAAGTTACTATCAACTGTCCCTCAAATCACTAAACAGCTCTCTCCCTACACTAGCTCTTCCAAGCACACACAGGCAGAATGAAAAAACGCTGCAGGGCTTCAGTTTATATATGGAAGGGGAGTGGTCCAGGGGGTGTGGGGGTGGTCCAGGAGGGAGAGCTTCCTGATTGGCTGCCATGTATCTGCTACTCTGGGGTGAGAGGGCAAAAATAAGCGCCAGCTAAGGCGAACCCAAATTGGCGAACGTCGCGCGACGTTCGCGAACATTCGGCGGACGCGAACGGTCGATGTTCGCGCGAATTAGTTCGCGGGCGAACAGTCCGCGACATCCCTAATTCTCATTTAGATATCCAATAATTGTGACAGATATAATTTTCACCAAAACTTTCTCTAAAGCAAGAGAGTTTTCTATAAAAAGGTAATCTTAACACCTATTTCATTCATTCATTTACACCACATTTTAACAAAGGTTTTCCCTAAAGGGATCTCAATAAAATTGAAGATATGTATTATAGTCACAAAGATGTCTGTCTATTCACGGACATAAGTTGTGATATAAAAAAAAGACACCTACCTTTGTCTGCATTACTCATTGTAATCTCCTTGTTTGGTATAAAGTCCCAGAAAACTAAAAGACTTTTATATAAATGTTCACTGTCATATTCACAGGGCAATTTCTTTAGATTCCTATCCACAGTATGTAATAACAAATCAGTACGGTAAATCCCAAGAAATATTAAAGGGCGCCACAGCTCAATGATCCTGAAAAGTAAAATTACCATCTACATTGTAGACAGTTGACAGACTAAACTTTAGAAATAATGCCAAAGAAAAAAATCCTCAGTATATTGTTATTTCTAATTTTAATGGGAAGAGATATGTATAAACTTAGAAAAAGTGTAGAACATAAGAACAGGACAGATTAACATAAATTGTTAAAACTCTCGTGTATAATGCATTTGTCAGTGGGTGTTTTTTAACTCTAAATGCATTGACTTTTTTCTCTGCTTTTTTTGTAGTAAAAATGTAGAAAATGGTGATGGGGTAAAGCAGAATTTACTTAAAGATTGTCATTTTTTTGCCAGATATCACCACTCATGTGCACACAAGGCATATTTCAGTCCATAAATTCATAGCATTTTTAGGACAAAATACCAAATCCACCAAAAAATGCAGAGTGTTTTCAAGGAAAAATCCAGCCTATATTTAAAGTGAATGCCATTCATGTAACATACTATCCACACATGGTGGTACTGGTGGGTACTGTGGTCTCTTAAAAAGGGCAGAGAAAAAAAGCGACAGTAGCCTTTAAAAATTAAACTGGGACAGACAAGCAAGACATAAGTTGCACAAAACTGCTATAAAAAGTGGTACAGTACCCTGTAGCAATCATAAAATGACTCATTATCCATGGATATATTTTCCTTTTGATATTTTAAAATACTCTTTATTTCTAATACAAATTTAAATGTATGGGACATTTAAGGCATTTTTCTGAATCCAATCTGATCTCTTCCTCCGAGTGCCCCGCTCTCTCTTAACCTCAGATATTTGTCTTCATCACACAGTCAGTGTCCAACTGGGATGCCATTGGCCCAACAGAAAACCTTAGGTTTTCTGTTGGGCCCAGAGTCTAAGACTCTGGGCCCACCAGAAAACCTTGTACTGCGGGCGCACTTTCCAAACGATCATTCCTGCTCTCCTCAGTCCTATTTGTTCTCCTAGTCTTTTATAGTCTTTATATCAACAAAATATACTCTATTCTTCAATTGTTCAGCTTATTTTTTTTTACCATAAAGTAATAGGGAATGTCTGTGAAATAGGCCAAATGGTTAGAAGCAAGAGGGCCCACCGGGAGTTTTCCTGGTGGGCCAGTCCATGTTTTTCACAAAATCAAAAATATTGCAATCTTACACAGTATATGGAACAAACTAAAGTAAATTTTTCTGAAACTGTAATAGAGTGGTCTGTTTTAATAAAATAACCTGCTCTTGGATAATGCTTCAGCCACTATTAAAGCAAATTTAATCCAGGATTTGTGTGCATTTTCTCCTCTGTTCTCTCACTCCCTGCCAGTCCAATCTTCTGCAGCTGATGATTTATCAATCCCAACTGGTACTGTTTTTTCCAGTCTCTGAACACAGCTCTTGTTAGTCTCTACATTTTATAGAGCATTATGAGAGAGATGTACCCATCCTACTAATAAAGGGAGGAATGCCACTGACTTCCTCAACAAGCAAGAGTGAAAAAAAGCAAACATGTTTTATATCTGCATATCTGTGAATTAAATCCTTTGTTGTACATTATGTTTGCACAATTATAATGTTGCTCCCCCCATATAAGCATTAATTAAGCTATTGATGCCAAAAGTTGTAGCTATTTCAGTAAGTTGTGAGCTATTCTAATTTGACAACTAGGCAGTGTTAGGGTGTAATTCATAATTTCTGCAGTGCCACAAGTTTGACATCCGTTCAGGAGTTATATTTAATTATACAGAAAAATGCGGAAAAGGCTATCTAAAACAGAAAATTGTAAAAGTTATTTGACTATAGTACCTGAAGGCTAAATGGCAATATGCATGAAGTGACAGCTGTTGGTAATCTGTTCCTAGAGAAGATAGACCTTGACTAAGCAAATCTCATAGGCACTTTAGCTCATCACTAGGCAGAAATAGCTTAAGAAAAAGCATATGCAGGAGGAACAGCTTGCAACATTTTACCTTTTTTTGTCATTTTGATCTTGAGGCAGCTTGATGAAAGATAACAGAAAGCTGGAAAAAACAACACAAGCAATGAAATTGCTCTCACTGACAGAAAACAAAACACTATAAAGCAATTCTGTCCATAATGGTATTGCGATCACAAAAAAGTTTATGATAATGATGCTCTTAATTACTATAACCATGATGTATTGTCAGACTAACTTTCCAATCACTTTATCCCGAATAATATATTCTTCTCAGCAACACAATAGCCACAAAGTAGCAAAGTGTTAATAAGAGAATGTGTGGTCCCTGCAGTTGACAAACAATTCTTTCAAAGAATGCTGAATCAATAAGCAAAACAAAAAAATATATTCTCTGTGCCATAATTTAAGGCTAATAGAAGCATGTAAAGATAGTATGACCACTAGTTTATGCTAGCATAGTTAAATACCAGTTCAAGATACCATTTTATCTTTATCAAAGCAAATTAGTTTGAAATGAAGAATAATTTTGACACTGCAGTATTTCAGAAAGTTATGGCTATAAGGTTTCCAAATAATAGATGAATTCCTTCTTTTTTCTATTTCTGTGAAACTGTGGCTGAAAAACCCATGAGAAATAGTGTTGAGCGAAATTTTTTGTTGAGTGTCGTTGCAAAAATGATGCCTATAGACTCCAGTCGGTGAAAAAAATTGTCGACTTAATACACCGGCACACAAGGATACTGCTAGCAGGGCAAGCCCTTGCGGTTTATTGCATGATGCTTGACAAATGGGTTCTCCCCGAAATGTTGCATCACGTAATAAACAGCAAGGGCTTGCCCTGCTAGCAGTATCCTTGTTTGCCGGTGTATTTCTCAAGTCTTCAGGTTGATTTAGAGGTAACCGATTCTTCTCTCATTGTGCACCAGGGAGTTCCTAGTCTGGAGGGCCAGGCTGTGCAAGAAAGACTGCTTTTTTCTACTAGTAAAAAAAAAAAAAAATTGTGCATCAAAAAAATTTGACGCCCATATACTTCTATGCATTTTGGCAAATTTTTGCAGTTTAACGAATTTTTGGCGAAGTGAAACGGGTCATAATTACCCATCTCTAATGAGAAACTCTTTTGAGCTGAATTGTAGCCATTTTCTCTGATAGTCTAAACTTATCAACATGTTGAAGTGTTTACTTTTCAGCAAACTAAGCCATATGGATATTTGTATGGCTCTGGGACCATATGTTTTTTTTTTGGTTTGCTTTTTCTGCTCTCTTGGTATAAATACCGTTACTTTTAGAGGAATCCACTATGCAGATTGTAAGATTTTAACTCTTTGTTTTGCTCAGAAAAATTGAGTGAACACCTAAAGGCAGAGCCAATATAATTTAACATGGTGTTTATTTGCCACAGGGGAAGTCGTCCAAAATGAAATTACTAGTCTGTCACTTGAAAAAGACTAACTGCTCAGTCTGCATTGCTGGAGATAAGCAGTACTGCTGCCTTTACAGAAGGTCACTAGTGATGTCTTAAACATTCACCTGTTTTTTTCCTGTTATGTTATTACTATTTTTAACAGTATCATGCTCATCTCCTAATTATAAACTGGCATTTAATATATCAAAGTGACCAAGAGTATCACTCTGAATTACTAAACTAGTCTTTATGTGGCTGGAAGTCTTTATTTATTGACAGGAGGCACAGAGTATTAGACTAAATGCTTAGGAAAGGTACACACATTACAGTTATTCTATAATAAGTTATGTTAAAGCACAATTTGTGGTGTGTATACCAATGGCCTGTGGATGTCATTGTGCTCAGACTTATACTGTGCATACTTCCTGACTGCTTAAAAGTGAAAGTTACTGTTGTGTAATGGCTGCATATATTCTACTGTATTTGTTACCATTACCTGATGATACTTATGAAACTGCTCTTACTGCTATAAAGAACTTTTTAATGCCAAGAGTAAAAGTGGTTGCTGAAAGATATAAATTCAATGTGGACAATGTAATGGCAAATCAACTGAACAATTTGTAGCAGCTTTGAGAGAACTGGTTGTTACCTGTGAGTTTGGGAATCTAACAGATGAAATGCTAAGAGACCAAATAGTTGAAAAAACAAACTCATCTCGCATTAGAGAGAGACTGCTCCTAGAGCAGGATTTAACCCTTGCAAAGGCTATTACAGTTGCTAGCCAAATTGAAACAGCAGTGGCAGAGGCTACAACTCTCAGTCAGGGAACTACTGGGAATGTACAGATTGTGAATTCAGCACTGTGGCCTAATTATGCACAGTCACAGGCAAAATACAGTGCTAAGGAAAGGGATTCACCTACACTGCAAAACCATATAGCAAATACAAATAGAAAATACTGCTTTCGCTGTGGTTCAACACAACACACTGCAAATCATGTTACATGTCCAGCAAAAGCTAAACGGTGCTGCAAATGCACAAAAGTAGGACATTTTGCTAAGATCATCCGTAGTTCTGCTAAAGATGTGAAGTCACTACTACAAATGTCACAGTATTAAGTGTGGATAAAGCTGGTACATTTATTCCAGACAAGTTTATATGCACGGTCAGTGTCAGTTCTGCTTCTGCTGACAAGGGACACTCCATTAACTTGATGCTTGATACAGATTCAGCTGTTTCTATTAGGGATGGGCGAATTTGACCCGTTTCGTTAAAAATTTGCCGCCTGACAAAATGTCGCCGATGCCCATTAGAGTCTATGGGCGTTAAAAAAATTTGTCACGTGGCAAAATTTTTTTGATGCGCGTTTTTTTTTCCCAACGAACGCCGCCATACAAGTCTATGGGCGTCATTTTTGCGGCAAAACAAGGCGAAAAAATTTGCCCATCCCTAGTTTCTATACTACCAAAGGATATTTTCTTGAAATACTTTGCAAAAGATCCACTTGTTGCACCTGCCCTGAAACTGGTCAGTTACTTAAAGGATCCAATCCTTGTGCTTGGTTGCTTGTCATTGAATGTACAATTTGAATCAAATACTGCAAAATGTGACTTTTACATTGTGAACAAGGGTACTGCTATACTTGGAAGGTATCTCTTTGCTGCATTAAACCTACAATTAGTTGATGGTCTCATTACTAAAGCACCAGTGCCTGCCACACAGCCAGTGTCTAAAATTTCACCACAAAGCAACACTTCACTGGGCTGTGCAAAGAACTTTGTACACAAAGTTAAGTTGAGGCCAGATGTAAAACCAGTACCATTCCCTGATTCAGCATGGGAAAAACTTGCTATTGATATATTGTCAGTCCTTTTACAGATGTGACTATAGATTATAGATTTGCTATAACCTTGATAGACTATTACAGTAAATGGCCTGAAATTGCATTTGTTTCTCATATAACATCAGCTACAGTGATAACATTTCTGTCTACAGTCTTCAGCAGAGAAGGTAATCCAAAGGAGTTAATATCAGACAACGGACCACAGTTTGTCTCGTATGAGTTTGAATCCTTTCTGAGAGAGAGGAATATTGTGAATAGGAAATCTTCAGTGTATTACCCACAAGCAAATGGAGAAATCGAGTGATTCAACAGAAGTCTTAAAGAAGCACTACAGACAGTAAATCTTACTGGGAAATCTTGGAAAGTATTTACAACAGAGTTCCAACATAACTACAGAGCAATGCGCCATGCAACAACCCAATCATCTCCTACTGAATTATTACTAGGGATGTAGCGAACTGTTCGCCGGCGAACTAGTTCGCGCGAACTTCGACTGTTCGCGTCCGCCGCAAGTTCGCGAACGTCGCGCGACGTTCGCCAATAGGCGTTCGCGTCAAAATCGGTCGCCCATTCGACCATTCGATCGCTAAAATCGAACGATTTTCGTTCGATTCGAACGAAAATCGTTCGATCGAACGATTAAAATCCTTCGATCGTTCGAATCGAACGATTTTCGGATGATCGAAGTTCGCGAACAGTTCGCGAACAGTTCGCAAATTATGCCGGTGTTCGCGAACGGCGTTCGCGAACACATCGGCGGCGGTTCGCTACATCCCTAATTATTACATGGCAGACAGATGCACACTAAGTTACATGTTGCAAACATCAAACTTCCACAAAAATACTGTGCCTACAAAATCATCTACTGCCGACATTGTGAAAACATCAACAAGCAAAATGCAAGGCTTATATTGACAGAAAACATGGTGCAAGAGAAGTACACACACTCAGCCTGGATCTTTAGTCAGAATTAAGAAACCAGAAATACGGAAACAAGGACAATCTAAATTTACTTCACCACTTGAAGTGAGATGCCAGCGAGGACCATACACATGAACTGTCTGGTGGATGCATATGGAATGCAAGTGGTCTTGCTCCTGTTAGATATGACTTTGGAGAAGCTCCATTTGATGAAGGACATTTTCCTACTCCTGATGTCAACGGCAATAGGCCTGAAGAAAGTGAACCTATAAGGCGTACTGAGAGAATCAGAAAACTGCCTGCATGGACCCAGGACTATGTTATGTGAATAATGTATATTATTTGCTTTAAGATGCATTGTTGTTGTTTATTATAGTTGTCCAAATGCTTTCCTACTATAGGGGGAATATGTGGTGTTTATACAAATGGCCTGTAGATGTCACTGTGCTCAGTCAAAAAAACTTTGACACAGCGACGGTTCCGAACACTGATGCTAATTTTGACGCCGGCGACGACAAACGGACACCCATTGACTTTAATGGGCACCCATTTTGGGAAGGTCATCTCCCACAAATTTCATTTTAATCAAACTACAGTATATATATATATATATATATATATATATACACATATATTTATGTTACTTACAGGATTCTCGACACTTTCAGGCTGTTGATGCTGGTTTTGAGAATTTAAGTTGTTGAGGCAACAATTTGATAAGGTTGAGTTTTTGGGGTGAAAAGTTAGATAAAGTAGCATGATTCAAAAAAAAATTTTCTTAGTTTTCTTGGTAAATTAAGGGAATTCGGGTTTGGGAGTTTGGTCGAATTTTAATAAATACAAATAGAAATTGGGAAAAGATCCTTTGTCTGGAAAACCATAGGTCTCGAGCATTCTGGATAACAGGTCCCATGCCTGTGTATTGGTGTGTGTAAAAGAAAGAGCTGAAGAGCAGCTGTGGTTGTGTGACATTAAGCCTGGATTAAAATGTATTCACAGTGGAATAAATACAATAAATTTCAATACATTTCTGTTCAGAGCCCAGCAAGTTTAATGTCAGATTCATTTGATCTAAGTAATGCAAAGCTGTTGCTAGTGAAAACAATCATATATTGTTAATCCAGAGCAGTGTAATAATTTATGTCTGCACAAATCAAACAAAAGTTTGTATGTAGATAAACCCTCCAAAAATGTACATACTGTTAGATTCATTTAAAGAGTCGGGGTGCATAGCACAAAAATAGAGCTATTGATACCACTTTACCCATAGGCACACATTTGTTTCTAAAAATCTGCTAAATTATGATATAGAGATATAGAGATATAGAGATATAGAGATATAGAGATATAGAGATATAGAGATATAGAGATATAGAGATATAGAGATATAGAGATATAGAGATATAGAGAGAGAGAGAGAGAGAGAGAGAGATATAAAAAAAGCTTGGGGGGGGGTGGAGACAAGCACCATGGCGGTGTAAGTTTGGAGTGAGATACTCACCCTGTCTGTTTCAGCTAAGAAAAGCCATTTTCAAGCCCCTGACAAGTATGGGGAGAACACAGAAGCAAACCCGTGAGAGAGCGGAAAAGGATAAGGCAGACCCCAGGAGCCCACAACCCACCCAGAGAGATAGTGCCGATGTTCCGAGGAAAAGGAAAAAGCAGAGAGGAAGTGGTAAAGATGGCGCCGACGTGCAGGGGGAGAGAGGAGAGGGTGGAGGCCTCCACTTGAGATTCTGTAGAGTCAGAGAGTGAAAGTGACGGGGAGACGGATGATCTATTTGCACAGATCGCTAAGCTGCCATCTAAAGCCGATATCAAGGATATGCTTCGGGAAGTGACAGCCTCCATCAGAGGATATACAGGGGATTAAAAAGGAAATTGCTGATATGGTTGACCGAACGGAAGAATTGAAGAGCAAAGTAAGTGAGTTACAGACGAATCAAAAAGATTATATATATATATATATATATATATATATATATATATATATATAAAATATATATATATATATATATATATATATATATATATATATATATATATATATATATATATATATATATATATATATATATATATATATATATATATATATATATATATATATATATATATATATATACACAAAAATGCAACAACAAGAGTGTATTATTACCGACCTCCTGAGACAGATGGAGGACCAGGAAAATAGGAGCAGGAGGAGGAACATAAGAATAAGGGGAGTACCCGAGGCAATACAGAAAGAAGAGATGACCTTTTTACAGCAAATCTTCAATAACATTCTAAATAAGGAGAAGGTCACTGAAATACAAATAGAAAGAGCCCATCGGGTTTAGAAGGCTAAATTGGCACCTCCAAACGCTCCTAGAGACATACTTTGCTGCCTGGTGAGCTATGCCATCAAGGAAGAAATATTACAAAAAACAAAAGGGAATATTGTATCATACTTACCGTGATTTTCCTTTCCTAGATAACTCCATGTCATAGCCCCACCCCAGTGCTCCCATCAGAAGGTCCCTCCCCAAAGCATTAGAAGCCCAACCCCACCCCTCAATCTGGTGTCTCGTAATAAGCTTCTAGAAACTACTGAAAAAGAGATGGGAACCTTGACATGGAGTTATCCAGGACAGGTAGCTCACGGTAAGTATGATACAATCTTCCCTTTTCCTAGTCAACTCCATGTCATACTTACCGGGACTTAGCAAGCTAATATCCCATTGGGAGGGAATTTGTTCCACAAAAACTGTAGTGTAATCTATACCAGATAAAACTTAACATTAAACCCCCACAGGTGGACCGAAATCACCTTGTGGAAAACCTGTGAACTCTGAATTTTTAGAGGAAATTGACTGGCAGAGAATGAAAAGGAAATAGTACTCCTTAAAGGAAGAACCCACACCAATGGGCCTAGAATCAAATCCGTATGCCATGCTCCCATGAGTTTACCCTATAGGAAGAAATTGGACTGACTCCAGGAAGTATAACAACCACAATACTGCTTGAAATTGGTTATTTTTATATCAAAGGGCTCTGGCTTGGATATGTTCATCAAGACCATTCTTAAGTGTTCAAGATTAAAATTAATCTAGGTATGGGGACATAATTATGCACCTATTATTCTGTAATGGAACTCCCCTACGAACTATACTAGCATGTCCAAGCCTGTTGGTAAGAGATGCCATAACCAGAGCCTTGCCTAAGGCCGATACTGCAGCCTTGGTCCAAAAGGATAAGGTGAATAAGACAATTTTTATAGCTTGATGTTAAGCCTCATGATGCTTACCCCAACTAGCCAGGCCAGTCTATGGTGGTGCAAGAGGCCAAACCCAGAGTAACAGACATTTAGAAAACCCAGCATGCCATAAATGCATGCCTCCTGTCCACCATAAGGGTTAACATGACAGAAACAGCCTGTTATAAAAAAATTTTTTAAATGGGACTGGAACTTTAGCTATAGCTGCATTGATAGGAGTATACCTAATTTTACAGCCAGCTTTCTATGGTACCCATTAATATAATATGGCCCATGAATACATAGTCAGAGAGCTGACTGGACCCCTATTGTACTTGAGACAAACTGAATAGGTCTGTACTATAGAATATCTCATTGCAAGGCTCTCAAACCCTGCGGCATTAGTGAATCCAGTATATGTGAATTAACTAAAATTTGCACTAACTGATGTACCCCCTGCTTCCAGACTGAGACCAAATAAGTTGCACCCCTGTAACCTAAGAAAAAGATCTTGATGAATATCATACCAGTTTTGTAAATAGACCTTGATTTATCATTGGAATATACAGAACATTTATCTTGCCTGATCTCCGGCTGTGGCGATATTAGAATCCTTGTTGAATAAATATATGACTGTACACCTATCTACATCCATTCAGCCCCAGGCCAATCCTATTGCAAAAGGCAGGATACAGTATATAGCTTATTTTCTTAATAAGCAGGCATAAAGTCCAGTCATAGAACATAGATTCTAATTAGCGAGTTCCTTATGACTGATAACTACTCCAACAGCCTATAGTTATGAATGTAACAAAAATATGGACCACATAGACACCAATGGTTGTGGTCTACAACTTCATGGTTATAACACAGCAATTGTTCAATACCTACCTGCTGTTTGACTATTGCATTAAGGCCCATCCCATATGCAGTATAGCCATATACCTTTAAGCCAGAATTGGCCACTACTCTCATACCACCTTTGTGATACACACGGTGCATAATCCTATATATTACATAGCATTTGTATGAATCAGAATTGGCCTTAGCCAATCCATTTGGACAAGATATAGGTCTACATCAGTTACAAATTTAACTGTGTCTGTAACCTACGTACTGATTGGGGCATACTTACCGGGGCACAGTCACCTAAGCCATTATGGACTGCTGTATATAAGGGTATAATACTTCTCTGCAACACAGCTGATGCACTTAATTAAGTTCATAATACATATATCTGACTTGGCTGCCATCTTTAAGTCAGTATTGGCTGCTGCCATAAGCAAGTATACAATACACAATTGGCTTATTTGCAAGAGTAATCCCTGCTTATAACCTAAATCAATGTTATAATGCTTACATATAAACCTGAAGGCTGTATAGGCACCCTCTGGAAATGCCTAAAACCTTATCCCACCAATCGCTCAGCAGTTTAACATTTACCTTTAGTTTGGTTGTTATATTGATTGGTGTCCAAACCAGAGAAATGTATAGCATGCACATTTATTTTTGGTTATAACCTTAGTAAGCCCCAAAGCCACTGAAATGTTTAAGCATATACATACAGTAAGGTTATAGAAGTAACCAGTGGCCGGACCAAATAATATATGACATGTGCATTAATATGTGGTTATTACAGCCAGCCCCCAAACCACTGAAGTTACCCCATCTACATTCAGTTTGTTGTAACATTAAAAAGTGCCCAGACCAAAAGTTTATAACATGTACATTCATATTTGGTTATTAAAGCCAGCTCTAGAACCACTGAAAAGTTTCCAGATATACAGTCAGTTTGGTTACTACATAATGCAGTGACAGGCCCATAAATGTATAACATATGCATTTGTATTTGGTTATTCAAGCCAGCTCTAGAATCACTGAAAGGTTTCCAGATATACAGTCAGTATGGTTACTACATTAAATACATTTGTATTTGGTCATTCACATACCTCCCAACATTTTGAAAGTAAAAAGAGGGACAAAAATGTTTTCTGCATGAAGTGCGGCAATTTTTTTGACCACACCCATTTTTGTGGCCACACCCTGTAATTAACATGTTCATTATAAAAATTTGAAAATATTTCTCCTTATCTAAACTGTTAAAATTACTTATTTTCTTATCTCAAAATTGTTACAAAGTATCTTAATTGCCCCTGTTAGCTGTACTGGCCTCTCTGCCAAAAGCCAATTAAGTTAGAAACTTTGTTTCTTTTTCTGTCTGTTCAGTGCAGAGAAAAGAGGGACTTTCCAGTACAAATGAGGGACCTCAGGTTGAGCTGTCAAAAGAGGGACTGTCCCTCTGAAAAAGGGACAGTTGGGAGGTATGCATTCAAGCCAGCTCTAGAATCACTGAAATGTTTCTACATATACCGTCAATTTGGTTGTAATATTAAGCAGTGCCAGGACAACAAATTCCTACATTATGCAGACTGAGAGCACTCTGCCCAAGAGTAAAGAGGCCAGTTTCTCTGGCTGCCAAATCCCAGCTAGCCAGTATCTACATAAACACATACACATATACACACATATACATACTGGCTGAACAGTTTTCTTACTCCCTTACAGCACTGTCTTAGCTTTTAAACTAGCTAAAATCAGAAAGCAGAGTAGAAGTACATGTTAGTTTAGTTCACAAAGATTTACTCTGAAACATCAGGTAAATTTCTGTGTTACAACTCTTCTCTTTTAGAGAATCAATCTGAGCTGCTAAGGGAGGGAGTGGGAGGAATATCTACCTGTTAATTAACTGCACCTGAACACTGACCTCCAGAGTAATTACCTAATTATCTGCAGCCGCTGCTCACAGAACCTGCAGACCAACATAATATTCTCAGTGCTCAAATAAGAAGACTAACATTGTATTAGCAACATTCACATAACATATAGACAAGTCTTGCCTTAATGCTGCTTTCAGAAACTGCAGATAATCATTGCATAGAACTGCTCCCAGCACATGGAAAACAGTATTGCATTATCACTGCATTACATTATCATTGCTCATAGAACGTATATATCTGCATTGTCGCTGCACAGTTCCTCCAATGGCCAATCTGGCTCATCCATTTTTAAGAGTTAAGAGACTCTGGAAACAAGGTGGCATTCCCAGATTAATTTTAGCTTTTAACTGCCAGTAGATTGAAGACCTCAAGGTTGCAAATTACCTCAACCTTGGGAAAGTCTTTTGAGGGAGGCAGCTGGCTCTGAAAACTAAATTCCTCCAGAAGAAAAAAATAATACCGCCATATAGGGGAACAAAAAGAGAAGGAGACCATAAAGCTAAGACCGCTAGCTAAACATTGTTATCAGATTAATGTAACTAACTGCCACCTCCCTCTCCCATCCGTAAAAATAATAAGGGTGTATGGGCCATATACCCCAATGCTGCTGGACGCTTTTTAGACATGCCCAGGTAGGCGCACGGATGGGGGGACATAGCACTTGTCACAGAACTAGATATAATCAGGCTGGACGGTACATGGATCAAGGAAAAACCAATGATATTAGCCACAGTAACACTGTGCCTACCTGATCCAGATGATTAAACACTGAAGACTCCAAACCTGAGGTAATGTGCTTAGGGGTAAAAAGATCACCAGGACCAACCCGAGTCCCTAGGGCGCTTTCCAGGAAGCCCTAATGCTTCCCCAAGGTTAAAAAGAAAACTTGCTTCTAACAGGAGCAAAAAATAAACTGAAGCAGAAGGAAAAAAAGACACCGGACTGGGGGGTGGGGTTGGGCTTTTAAAGCTTTGGGGAGGGTCCTTCTGATGGGAGCACTGGGGCGGGGCTATCCCGGTAAGTATGACATGGAGTTGTCCAGGAAAAGAAGTTGATCAATATAACTTATGAGGAGAATACGATTTTATTTTATCAAGATCTGTCTAAAACAAAAGGAAAGCATTAAAACCTCTAATTGATATGCTGAGAGAGAGGAAAATATTGTACAGATGGGGATTCCTCTTTTCTTTGACAGTACATAAAGATGGGGTTGTGGTTACACTACGCATACCAAAAGACTTGGAAAATTTTCTAAAAAAACTGCATTTACCTGAGATTGAGATATCAGAATGGCCAGAGGAATACCCGCGAAATTTGGATCTGAACTGGGTTCCACAAAAGGACTGGACAAAGATACCTCCTATAAAGAAAAACACCATTTTGAAAGAAAACCCTTTAACACACCATAACATTACCCGAAAAGGGAGTTAAAGATGGGTAATGTATAAAATATACTCAAAGCATGAATATATATGTTATGGGAAAAACAGGTTTAATTTTGGGGAAATAAAAGGAATAACTATTAAAGGGAAAGGTAATCCCAAAAAAAAAAAAGTAATGCCAGAGAATGAAAAGAATTTGGATTTTATTTTGGACTGTACTGGACCCTCTGATAAACCTTAGCATTACCGAAAAAAGGAGTTAAAGATGGGTAAAGTATTATACGCATATAATGTATGAATATATAAGATATGTGTAACACTTGGTAAAAAGGCTATGTAAAAGTCAAGAGAAATGGTTTAATTCTGGTATAATACTTTAGGTTAAATGTACTAATATTTATGTTAGATTTGGGGGGGACCACTAGAAAGCTGGTGCGGCTAAAATGTGTTTTTTTTTTCTTTTTCCTTTTTCCGTCTTTCTGTTTTCTTTTGGTATTTTTAGTAAACTACTTCTTTCTTTCTTTTTTTTGTAAATATCTTCCCTTTTACCCAATCACGTTTTCCTTTTTATGGGTAATATACAGTATAAATATCTCTTTAAAATGTTCCAAGGGAATTAAAAACGATAAGCAAAAAGAGGATCATATAAGAAATATAAGAATGTCTACTAGAAGCTATAATAGAATATCCTAACATGGAGTGTAGTGTTCTCTTGTTAAATGTAAATGGGATTAATGAACCCGTTAAGAGAGCAAAGGTATTTTATGAATGCAAGAAATATAAAGCAAAAATAGTAATGCTACAAGAAATCCATTTTAGACAAAACTACTTACAGACACTAAATTTAAAGACCTATCCACAAATATATATGAGTAATAACCCAGAAAAGAAAGCTACGGGAGTGATGACTTTGATTCATAAAGATCTTCAATTTGAAATGATAGACAGGACAGATATTGAGGAAAAGTATGTGATAGTTAAGGGAAAATTGGCCAATCAGATATGTACGATAGCCAATGTTTATGCTCCTAATAAAAAACAGACTGTCTTTCTACAACAATTTTTACAGGTGTTATAAACATATAGTGAAGGATTAGTCATTCTGGGTGGAGATTTTAATACTATGCTGAATCCATTAATAGATTCCTCTTCAAGCAAAACTAATATCTCATACAAAAGTCTTAAGGTAGTAAAAAGATCATTGGCAGACTACACTCTGGATATATGGAGGGCAGTGAATCCACAAAAAAGAGACTACATGCACTTCTCAAAACAATATCAGGTTTATTCACAAATAGATTATATAATGGTATCACAACAATGGGCACATTTATTTCACAGCCATATATAACAGAATTAACAATATCAGATCACTCACCGGTAATAGCAAGATATGTTATACCCGGGGTAACAAAACCAGAGTTTAATTGGAGATTAAATTAATATTTATTACATAATGTAATGGAAACAGAAGTTTATCACCTCCAAGATGGCGACGGCGTCCAAGATGGCGATGGCGTCCAAAATGGGGACTCCTTCATTCCCCCACATGGATCCTGCTGGTCGCAGTGTGATGACGTCGGCTTCCTCTCGCCCACCGATTGGTCGCCGGCGACGTCACGGCGATAGCGTCTTGACGCCGGCGTCAGCGTCATGACGTCATCGCGTCCAAATCTTGGCGCCAAACTTTGCCTATTTAAACCCCTTGGACATTACAGATCTTGCCCAAGTATAGGTTCATCTTCGTGATTCCTGGGTGTTGTATTATTGACTGATTTCTTGTGTACCTACCTTGCCTGTTATTCGGATTGACCCTTTGCTGCCTGGATTGAACCCTTTGCCTGTACCTCGACTATTCTCCTGCCTGATCCCTTTGTACCACGAACTCGGTGACTACCTGCCTCCTCCTTGGTCCGCACTCCTACTGCGCCTTCGGGCCCTTACACATAATGAGAATAACAGGGAAATGATACATGAGTGGATTGTACAAACAATACAAAATAACAACACATCTCAGATCTCTCCAGCAACTTTATGGGAAACTCTCACATGTGTCTTTAGAGGTCACCTGGTAACTTTGGGATCCAAACTGAAAAAAAAGAGAAGAGGATATTAAAAATATAATAAAGGATATATCACAAGTAGAACAGGTACATAAGGAAACATAAGCAAAAAAAAAAAAACCTTAACAGTATTAGAAAATAAGAGAATACAATTGAAGACATTATTAAACCATAAAGTTAAGAAGGCGTATTTAAGAACAAAACAGAATTTCTTTGAATTAGGAGATAAATGCAATAAATATTTTGCTAGAATCTTAAAAAAAACCACAAGCCCATAATAATATTATATCCATTAAAAATGCTAAGAACATTATACATTATGATACCAAGGGGATAGCAGAATCATTTAAAGAATATTACCAATCATTACATAGACTACAGAAAAATAATCAACCTTTAAAAAATTTAGATGTAATGGAGAAATTTATTAAGGAAGCTAATTTGATGCCATTATCGGAAGCATTAGAGTTAGAGACACTATTTTCATATAAAGAAATTGAAGAGCGAATTGATAATCTACCCCCAGGAAAGAGTCCAGGCCCTGATAGTTATATAGCATAATTTTATAAAACATTCAAGGCATATCTATCTCCATTATTATACTCCTATTATAACCATATTTCAGATAAAGAAGGGTTTCATGTTCAAGCTCAGGAAGCACATATAACTATTATACCTAAACATGATAAAGACCCCCAACTATGTTCAAGCTATATACCGATTTCTCTTTTAAATATAGATATGAAATTATGCGCGGATATACTAGGGGAAAGGTTGAAGCAATACTTATAATAATATAGCAAAAACTATATAATACAGTATGCAAAAAAAAACACAATCTCCAACCTGTTTACTCATGACAGATGCCGAAAAGGCATTTGATAGAATATCTTGGACATTTTAGGAGAAAACAATGATAGGATTTGGATTGGGGGTAAAATTACGAAATAGAATATTAACCTTATATGATAGACCTTCTGCTAAAATAATAATTAACGGTACATTATCAAAGAGTGTCCAGATATTTAATGGCACAAGACAGTGATGCCCCCTGTCACTGACTCTGTTTTTATTAGTGATGGAGGTATTACTTTCACATATTAGAAACAATGGATGGGAAACATTTGAGGCTTAAATATAAAATATTAACAGAACAAAAAGAAAAAGGAGAGGTGGGAGTACCAGATCCTTATTTATATTATACAGTCGTACACTTGGTTAGACTATTGAACTGGACTACAAGAAAAGATAAAAAGGACTGGAGATATTTAGAACAGGAGTGGAGCCATTATCCAATAGAAAATGTGGCATAAGAATAAAACCACTATCCATTTGACGAGTGGGGGGGAGCATATTTAAGGTGGAAGAAATGGGATGATAGACCAACTTAAGTTCAAGACTTTATTAGAGTAGGTAAGATGATCCCTTTACAGGAAATACAAAGGAGGTGGGGGAAACATCCCAGAGATATGTGGGGATATAATCAACTATATCATTTTATAAATAACTACAGAGAACTTTTATAAAAAGTCTATAATATTTTACTAAATAGAGAAGAATTCAAGCCTTTCTCATTTTGTACCTCATGGGAGAAAGAATTGGGTATAAATGCATAATATTTAAGCCTTGGAATAAGATGACAAGGGTTTTGAGAATTAGAGAAGCAATGTATAAAATGGTAACTAGAGTGCACTATACACCAGCAAAGCTTAAAAGGATGTACCCACATACATCAAGTTTGTGCTGGAGATGTGATGAAAGTGAGGGCACTCCTATACATATTTGGATAACATGTCCAGTTTTGAAAGAATATTGGGCGCAAGTGTTAGAGAATGTATTCAAAATAACTTCAAATAGAATTTGAGTGAAAGAATATGCAGTACTATTATTAAATGTTAATTTGGAGAACCAGAAAATGTTAGAAGACCCACTGACCTTCCAATTAATCCAAATCACCAAAACACTTATTCCTAGAAACTGGAAATCCAAGGAATCACCATCATACAACAATTGGATGAGATCTGTTGAGGAAATTAGACAATTAGAGGAACTAACATACATATATCTTAACAATAGTGTAACATACTGGAAAATATGGGCCCCTTGGCACAGATTTGTAGAAACATTGGATCTAGGAATAAGTAATTAGGATATGAAATATGCAGAGGAAAACCGATAAATGGAATTAATGAAAATGGATGTGAAATATGTTATGATTGTATCAACAGAATGTATTATATGATATATCCAAGGGAGCTAAATTGTGACTGTGATATTACCCTAACCCTATCCCTTTTTCTTTCTGTAACACTTCCTTAAGAGAAAATTATAAAATAAAGAAATTAAAAAAAAATATATAATAATATGTTTGTAAACATGCTGTGAACCATTCACATATACACACATACAAGTTTTCAGCCATATATGTCACTCGTCAAAGTATCTAAGCATGGTAGCATGCACAAGTATAGCTTTTGCATAAAACTCTCAGAAGTCCTTCTCTCATCTCATTCATTTATTGCTGAAGATCTGGCTATGCAGTCTTTTTGGGTAGAAAATACTCATCATGGGGTGCATCAGAAGTAAAGTGTGCTAAAACCGAAAGGCTGGTGTAATCAGGCATTTGTGGACAAATGCATATACCTTCAGTTAAATAGTGTACCTTTACCTTTTTAAATATGTAACCCTCACTCAAAAAGTAATAAGTAAACAATTTCTTTGAAATCGTTAAATACCTGCCACTTCAGTTGTTAAATGGTTAATAAGGCTGCAACATTTGCGTAATCACTAACCCACTCACCCCCTCCTTCAGGAATTTACTGTGGCTGTTGGCTACCGAGCATGCTCAGTTCTTCTCAACTCAGATTACTAAACCCGCCTTCCCGTCTAAGACAATAAAGAAATGGCATCGCTGGTTAGAAACTCTGCGCTGGCTGTCTGCTCCTATTTTTCTAATAAGCTTAACTTTTTAATAAAAGGTCCTGCTCAATTCAAGTAAGTTCTACCTGTGTAATCCTGCATTCTTCATTGCGTGAACTGTACAGCACACATGTGGTGTTTGCAGATGTAAATCTCACTGATGATGTGTCAGAGGGAAAATGGTCACCAGGTGAAAGCTGCTAACAAACAAGGGAAAGTTGTGCTCACCACTAGTTTTTAAAACCATTAGGCGGGGGTGCAACGAGGCTGTGACCACAAAATACATATAGACAATTACAAGAGTCCTCAGCACTCAACCCATTATCAATATATTTAAGACACAGACATTTTGTGCATACTGCTAATGAAAAATGCCTTACCCTTTAAACAAAACAGGGATTGTTTGTCCATATATTGCAATATATTCAAACTGGCCAACTACATCAAAGTCATCCCATATCTGGCCAGTCCTACACTCAATTTTCATCTGATTCATTAAGAATTTTATTGCTTCATTATACATTTTATAAAGGGACGACTGTTTTACCTGCAACTTACTAGCTGCTTTCAAAGTAAAACTCCCAAACTTGGCTGCCCTTTTATTAGACACCAGTGGGATCACCTGACTATAGTTGGTGAGGGTGGGAGCTACAACATCACAACACTAACAAAAATTAAAACATACTGCAGCTTATTTATAAATACTAGGCACATTTGCACATGGGCAGTAACCCATAGAAACCAATCAGTGTTTGGCTTCTTTCAGTGAACTTCAGGTTAAACAGTGAAAACTTGAAAATGTTATTACTTACTTTTGTACACAATTACTAAAATCTGTGGGTGCTCCAGTTTTAAATTTGACTAAATCACCACTTAAATCAAACACATTATTATGGTTTACCTGCACATGGACAGTGAGTCAACTGAAAAGGTAACAAGTCATACAGTTGCAGGAAACCTGGTAACAGTATTTAAATGTGTCTACAAATAGGGAACAGCCTACAGTAGAGAACTGAACAGTAACCAGACTACACGTTTGTGGTGCTTTAGTTTTGGAACAGCATGATTGCTCACCTTTACAATTACAGTACATTAGTAGACAGATGAAAGTATAAGAAACATTTTGCACTCATAGCTTGGCTTTAATCAGACCACTTTAATTTATTTTGTACAAGAGGGATGACATTTAGCCTGAATATTTCAAAAATATCATAAGCACAAAAAATCATACTTTAATGTGCTTCACAATCCACAATATCATTGCCTTCCAAAGAACAAAGGTGTATAAAAGTGCTGAAATATAATGTCATATTGTTCCGATGATTCATTCAACACATGCACTGTGAGTTCATTGACAGAGTACAATTCCATCTTTATATCTGTAAAATGTGCCTCTTACAGAAAAAAAATTGAGAATTATATTGCATTGAAAACAAAAGATTAAACAGTTTATATTCATCCTTTGTAAAACTTATTGTAAAGTTGCAGGTGGTCAAATTTTCAAGGGATGTCAATTAAGGAAAGCCCTAGAGCTACAGTATAATTGCAGGGGCTGCATGACAACGGATCTTAATGACCAGTAGTCAGATTACACCGGTTTATGTTTAGTGATTGGTAGGATCAGATGCAGCCGTAATTGGGTGAGAGGAATGAGTTAAGGCAGGGGAAAGTTGGGTTGGGGGTGGGGAAATAGAGGGATGTGATGTCAGGGGAAGAAGCAGTTCACTTCCTTATCTTCTGAGCAGGTAGAAACATCCCACCAATTTGTTGCATAGTTTGTGAAATGTCTGGCGTTTCTCTTCTTTATGTTCTCATATTATCTATTAATAAACAATAATGTGGATGTTTTCCTGCATGCACTTTTATATTGTGGTTTCGGTACTGTTATACAGTTATAAATGTGAGAGTCAGCATGGTATTATTCATGTTAAATGAATGTCAAATGTTTGATCCAGGGAATGTTTCTGATCGCCATTGGGGTCAGGATTGTTTTTTTTTTTCCTCTTGAGGCATAATTGGCACTGGGTTTTTGCCTTCCTCTTGATCAAAACAGTGGATATATGATAATGTATTTCAAGTTTTATTTGTCACAGCAGTGGTAGGACCTTGCCAGAGTACTGCACAGGTAAATATAGAAGAGGGAGAAAGGAGGTTCTCTCCTGTGACTGCAGAGTGGGTTAATCGATACAGATGCTACTATTGCTTGTGCTAGGTGACAGCCTGCTTGTATTTCCTATGTCCGAAATACTGCAGATTGAGGACCAACTGCTGGGCTGTTGAACTTCTCTCATGGTGGGAGATGCAGCTCCTGCTGGTAGCAGATATGGGGGCCATTTACTGTTGTGCATATTTACTGTTGTGCACACTGTTATATAAATGAGTGACTACAATGTGTATTGCTACTTCTCACCATCTGTGAGCTCTCTGTCCCCTTCAGTTTCACGAATTTCACAGGAAATTTGGGGGGAGCGAAATGGGACAAATTCACCCATCACTAGTCACCTTTATGAAAACCTTCTATGCTGTCCTTTACTCCTTATTTCTTTATCATACCACCAGACCCCTGTTGCTCATTTCCCCAGTTGTTAATACAGTATGTCTTACACATTTCATGCTTAGCAATACAATTTACTCAGAGTGTAATATCTTCTACATTGTATAGAGCCATTCATTTTGTGAACTTTTGAAAACTGACTTTCTAATTCTAGAATTTCAAATTTCTGACAACAGTTCTGAAATAGAGAATAGAAAGCTATGTATTTAGGGTATATATAATATCTGCTAGAAATGAGGACAATAATTATAATTCTGCTTTTATTCCTATTATGTTTTTTCCTTTATGCTTTTCTATACAATCAAAGCATTTGTTTTATTCATTATCTGATGCCATAGAAATCAAAAGCCTGAGTACAAGTTACTAAACATGCCATTTTTCGTTTCTCACACAGACGTTGCAAAATATGCAATATTTTTCCAGCTGAATCTTTTGTAAAACTGTTATATAGAGACTTTTGTTCATCATCCATCTACAAATGTCTGCTCTCAAGCTTGGCTTTCTGCAATCTAATTTTTTTTTCTGACTGCATATAAATGATATAACTTCAATTAAAAAGAACCTCTGGTTCTCTATTATTAGTAGTACTTAGGTCAGAGTTTCTCAAATTGGTGACCTCATTTTAAAATGCAATCATATAAAGAATCTTCCACGTAATTTTGTTCGTTGAATTCTTAATGACAGACTTGCAACCCATAATCCTGTTTTTTTCTCTCTACTGATATTGTACAAAGGAACGCAAAATCACTTTTTATCTTTTTGCCTTGCATAATAACTCTGCCAGAATGATGTGCACCTGAGGTTGAACACTGTCATGGCTACCATTCTCATATACTTCATTCCACAGTCCATAAAGGGGGTCTAGGCTTTCTCGTGTGTTATGGTAATTTTAAACACAACCATATCTTCTCATTACCTTCATGCATTCCCTTTTTCTCTATAGACCGCCCCCTGGCACATTCCTTTTTTTATTTTGAATATTGGCAATGCCAATGACAATCAACAATCTTGGCATACTCATTTGACTGTTTATCCTCCTCCTTTATACAGATATCAGACATTCATTCAAAACAGACACTCATTATAAACTTCCAAAACTATTCTGCTTTGAGACCAAGTGGATTTTCTATTTTCAAACTATAAAGCTCATTGGCCTTAATAGTGACTTTGATGTCACAGGTTTATTTAAATAAAATGATTTATGTTGCCGTGTAAGGTAATTAATCTGCCGTAAAAGCTTAAGGTTAAAAGGCATGTAAAACATTTTCAATACAATTTCTAGAGGCTACTAATCTTTATAATCATTAATGTACATCTAAGCACTTCTTTATGTGCACCAATATTTTGTGACTTGAGACTAGCCCTATACTATAAATGTACCCTCAATACCTCTTTTTAACAAGATGCATCCTTTTGCAATTACTTTGTTTTTACTTAATTTTTACTTTTATAATACTTCTTGTTATATTGTTTTGATATATAATTATTTCAAAGATATATTCTTATATATTTATATAATTTCTTGTGCTTGCTCTATGTGGGTTTAACATTGTCATTTATTGTGGATAAGTCTGTATGCAATTTGGTGAATTGGCAATTTGTGTTCACAGTTGTGATTGGTTGAGATATACATTGTTCTGATTGGTCACAACCCCTTTATAAGAAATATAAATGGGTGGGTCCACTAGCCTTTGTGCGAGTTTGTGTAGCAATGGGAGTTGTCCTAGGCAAAATTCAAGCCATTTTTTAAATTTGAGATTTTGAGTTTTATTCAAGTTTTAAACCTATAAACTCAAAATCAATTCAATCAAGTTTTTTACATTTTTTTAAATGGTGTGTTTATTTGAAGTTGGAAAAAAAACTCTATACCTCACAAATTTGAATTTTGATAAATAGGCCTCTAAATGGTAGTTTGTTAGGGGCTTCCTTATCTGAGAATAATTTTGGTATTTTTGTGAATTACAAGCTGTGTAACTCTAGGCAGTGCAAGTCAATGGTAAATAAAATACTATATTGCATTAAAAAAGGGCTTTAAACTGAGACATATTTTGTCCCTTTTTAGCTCCCATGTAAATATATGAAGGACACAGATTATTTGTGGTATTAATGGCAAAAATAAAAATGACTGCAGATAACATAAAAAATTCTGTATCATGGGGTTATATATTGGCACCATTTTGTGAAGCAATAGAATCTACATATCTTTGTAGCGGAAATCTGTACATATCTGTGTGGGCATCTAAGATACATATTTATGCAATTGAATGCATATGAGCTATTCCACATGCTATCCAACTATGAAAATAGATATTAGTATTATAGTACTACTAGAAATAACTGTAGCAAGCATTGTTTGCAACACTGATACAGGCAGGAAAATGTATTACTGAATGTTTTTCACTAATGTCAGTTATTGTGTGAATGTTAACTAAAGAATTTTTATCTTACATTAAAGAAGAAGAATTAGTTCACTGCTTGAAAATAAAATTCTTGACACTTTTTTTTAAAAAAGAAAGTTGAAAGAAAGCAATCAATATTCAAAGAAAACAGACTACCTCCAAAAATGTAATACAGTTGTTTAAAGTTTGGATATTCTTTTGGTAAAGTTTGGGTTAAATGTTTCTCAGTAGTGATGGCGAAACTAAGAGAAAAATTTTGCTCATCACATTCTCAACCCTTTGTTCTCGATTTAAATACCTAATTAAAGGTTAGCAGCTAATAGCTTAGCGCTAAATACAATAGAAGCAGAATTCATTGATAAATCAACACAATGCTCACTGAGGATAAAAGGGGTGGTTATCTGGGGTAGATGTTTTTATGGAGCCTGCTTGATTTGTAGTTTTTGGGTTAGAGAGCACCAAAAGATTTCTGCCTACAGACATCTGAAATTCAAAACCTGGTCCTGGAAGTATCTTGGTAGATTTTTAATAAATAGAAAGAAATTGTCTTTATTTTCTTTTTAAAAATTCATGACTATATTCATGATGTATACTTTTATGAAAGAAACGTTGGTAAGCAATTTAAATCTTATTCTTTTCCTTCCTATTTTCATAAAATCTCTTGATCTCCGTTTACTTTTAAGTTGACCTTTAACTTGCACATCCAGAGAGTGCACTTTTCTTTCAACCTATTAAAGCATTATTTAATATATAATGAATCTGTTTACCTCTGTTCAAAAAGTGAATAATAAATCACATGACTAGACAGCATTTTGTATGCCAAGAGAATTCTAAACCCACACACTAGATATCTGTAAGTTCTCCAACAAAAAAGATTTGCAAATGTATTGTGGAGATTCATTTGCAGTAAAATGTGTCCATTAACTTGTTATAGAATGAAATAAGTGAGAAGAAGGAAACAAAATGAGAAGCCCTTAAGACAAGTCTGATTTTCAAAGCTCATACAAAGCAAACCCCATATGTTGTTGGTTTTGTCTCATTAGTAAAGATTGAATAAGGTATTAATGGTAATAAGAGAGAACCTAGAGTGCAGGCCCAGACTGGCAATTTGTCAGTTCTGGCAAAATCCTGTGGGGCCACTCTACTTTTTAACAATTGGGCCGCAGTAACATAACTACCAGGGGCCTGCCGGAGCCGCCATAGCTGCTACCACAGGCGCTGGGCAATGGGAGGTGAGGAGTGGGTTTACAGAGCTGGCTGATTTTGCGAGGTGAGAGAGGTGGGGCTAAAGGCAGAGGAAGGAAGGGAGGGGGCAGCAAATGAGAAGGGAGAGAGCCTCGAACACCACTCCTGCAATTCCCTAACTCTAGTCCTTCCCCCTAGTGTTGGACTGTCCCACCTGGAAAAAAAACGGTTGGCCCCGGACCTTGTGGACCTCAGCATTATCTCCCTGCTGCTTCACCGCGCAGCTGCTTTTTTCCGGTTCTGAAATTTTTTTAAAGTTCAGTGAGGGGAGAGTGGGCTGTCCAATATGTGCCTGTTGGGATCCTGATGTTATATGTATCTTTGCTCAAGTATATAGGTTAGGGAACTTGCCACTCTCTCTCCCTTCCACTCTCCGGTATTCGCTTCTCGTTTGCTCTCTTTTTTTCCTCATCACATATCAGTGCAGAGAGTTCCGTCAAAATACGGGCGATCAGATAAGACACACCGGGTCTGCATGTTGCACATTAGCTGATCACCAGTACTCTGAAGGAGCTCTCTGCCTGTGATGTGCAATGAGCAAGACAAATGAAAAGGCATTAGAAAGGGAAAGAGGCAACATTTTGGAATGTATGGGTTTGATTTGCTGCTATCTGCAATGATCTTTTACTAGCATGTAGGGGGTTAATGAAATTCTCCAAATGCATTTTCTGCAGTGACCATACTGGCATATCTGGATTAAGGAATGCTCATCATGAATGGGGAAAGGTACATGATTAAGAGGACATTGTTGAGACAGCCGTGCCATTTGCACTGGCCATTACATACTGCACCTCATAATCAGCTATCGCCTTATATAGTTATGCAGGGGGCCCTCTGAGTCAGGTCCCAGGTGCCCCAGTCCGACACTGCTCCCCCCCAATGCTTGGACTTGTCCTGACAACTTGGATACAACTTTCCTCCTTGCATGGAATTCTCTGGCTGCTCTAATCACAGCTCTGCAGATCTGTTTGACCAGGGAATTGGCTAGCCACTTACAATAAGTAACTCTTCTTGTACATGACTGATAGCTGAAAGGTCAGTAAAACTTTTTTTTGTTTGTTCCTCATTTATTGTCTGTGACCTGAGTACCTTTTGCAAGGATATATATATATATATAATACACAAAAGCCATGAATATCTTGTAAATTATATCCTTATAATTGGTGAGTTCTGATGTCATCAGTTATAAATGGTGAGTTCTGATGTCATTTCTGTCACATGACTCACTAAATTTGTGTATTATAATAAATAAAGTACCCCCTGTTGCAAAATATGAGGATATTAGAAGTTACCTCGGAGTTCCATGACCTGTATAAAAACACTCGGCCTTCGGCCTCGTGTTTTTATATGGTCATGAAACTCCTCGGTGACTTATAATATCCTTATATTTTACAAGAGAGGGTACTTTATTCACTATATATATATATATATATATATATATATATATATATATATATATATATATATATATATATATATATATAGTGCATGTATAGAGCCTCACCTTAAGGTGTCACTGACTTCCAGTGGCATAACTACTCGCCAGTGGGCCCTATATATACATCTAGGTATGCCTTTTGGGTAACTTATAATAATAGTTAATTAATAACTGTAATATTTTACATTAATTACAGTTAAGCTAGAAAGGCAGCTTTTTATGCACATCATTTTTGCAATTTTCTTTTTACTCCCAGTCTGGCCCTGCCCGAGTGAGTCAGTCTTTTTTGTATTATGCCCAACACTAGTCATCTGCTTATTTTTCATAACCCACTGGGTTATCTGCATGAATAAAATTAGTAAAGTATCTCTATTTCTGTCATATTGAAGCTGCTACTATGAGTAGATACTTTGAAAAAGGCATAGACTTCTCTCTTTGTAGCTGCTTCTGGTTTATCTCCAAAATGTCATACAGTTGATAAAAGTAAACTGTTCAGAAGGATTCAGAATTTGTGTGAACTACAGGGATTTGGGACAGCTGACTTAGTTCCTTATGTGTTGTCATAGATTTTCATTAGTTAGAAATGATGACAGGGATTCGGAGCCTTATCTTTGGGATTACACACAAAAATTCTACTTAAATCCAGGATTTAAATCTTGAAAAAATTATTTGGCTTCTCTTCCTTTGCATTCACTTCCTAGAATGAATGTATGATCATTACAGTAACAATACATTGGAACTAAAGTCAGAAAAAAAAATTATAAATATTAATTATGGAGATTATGCATTGGAGACACAGACACAGGGGGTCATTTACAGACACTGGGCAAAGATGAGTGCAATACTAGGTGTATAGTAGAAATCATTTCAGAGAGTTCATTTAAAATGATTCTGTCATGGTTAAATGCATGTTAATAGTACTGCAGAATTTTGCCCTAAAAAACATTTTTTCACATTTAATTTTGAAATCTGACACAGGGTTAGACGTATTGTCAGCTTCCCAGGTGCCCCCAGTCATGTGACTTGTACTCTGATACACTTCAGCCACTCTTTACTGCTGCACTGCAAGGTGGAATGATATCAACCCCCATCCCTTTACCCTTCCCCCAGTAGCCAGTAACATTGGAACAATGGGAAGGTAACCAGTTAAAACTACCCGACACAAGATAATAGCTACCTGGTAGATCTAAGAATAGTACTAAATAGTAAAAATACAGGACCAACTGTTGCATTGAGTAGGAGAAACAATCGCCTGCCTGAAAGCAGTTCATCATAAAATGCTGATTTTTTTTGAAAGCACATGACCAGGCAAAATGACCTGAGATGGCTGCCTACACACCAATATTACATGTATACTTTTTGGTTCAGGAATACAATTTTATAGGGTAGAGTGAATTATTTGCAGTATGAACAATAAAAATTAAAAATAAAAACTACACCATAAAAATCATGACAGTATCCCTTTAAACTACATACTCATACCCCATAGAATGCCCCTAGCTTCCTGGTCATTCAGCACACTGGAGAGCTCAGAGTTAATTATGAATTGTATCAGTCCATCTTGTTTAGATTTTCTTCCTACTCATCTTTTTCCTGTTGACTTAAAATATTGTTGGTTAAACTAGCATGTTCTTTTGGAGCACAAAGCAAGTCAGTAATACTCATTCTGTAGATCTACCTATCCTCTTACTAATCCCCATTCACAGGGTCAATGCTAACATCTTCTCTACCTTAGGCACACTCTTCAGGACCCCAGGCTCTGGACACAACTCCACTCTTTCTTAGGACCTAAAAGAAATATTACATCTCTACCACATACAGTACATTTATACTATGTAGGGCCAGATTTATCAAGAATGAGTTTTTTTTAGTGATTCCAGAACAACAAAAGGAGGGGAAATAATATACTTGAAAATTGTTTTAAAACTAAATAATAGCAAATGAATAAAGAAAAAGTACAAGTTGCTGAGTTCATCTGTCAATAAGTATTGTCTCAGAAGATTTCAAGCAACTTTGCTTTATTCCTTTTTCCCAGTTTACTAAAACAGTCAAAGTTTGAAAATCTCATGTCAAAGTAATAGGAGTGGGCATCAGAGCTGTTATGTTTGTTATTGTTATTTTTTAGTTATCAAGGTAAGAGTAGTAGTAGTTGAAGTTTTTTTTGCAGCTCTCAGCAGTTCAAACAACCCCCACAGGCCCAATAAATAGTGACTGTCTATGGCATTTTACATACAAAACCTGCCAATCTGGGCCTGACTCTCAGTATAGATTGAGTTCTACTAGGTACCAGCACTGGAGGTGTAAATAAAGACCAAGAATAGTTCACAATAATAATACACTTTTTTTTAAAAAAAAAGGCATGTGGGAGATTGGAATGAGAATAGCATGTCTGTCATATAATTACATGTGTGCTGTTATATAAAAAAAGAGTGGGGTACAATCATTCATTGGGCAAACAAATTAGAACATGTAACAATAACTTGTAGACGACAAGTGCATCAAAATTGAAATACAAACAGGCACAAAAGTCTTCACTGCATTGTAGTACAGACACTAAAATGTATCTACAGCAAACTGTCAAACAAGTAGACTTGAAAACATATTTTTCCTTCTGTGTTTGAGTCTTTTGTCTGATCCAAAGAGCACTTGTGAGTTAAAATTCTAAAACGTTGTAAATATCAAGACTAAGACACAGAATAAGATACAAATCTGCCAGTCTGTCTAATCTGACAGCTCATCAATGTGTGGAAAAATGGCCTTTATGAATACATCCTCAGAAAGGCTTTGGTTTCTATGCATGTGAACTGAAAGAATGTTGACAGAAAGTGCAGCCTGACAATGGTCCTCTTTTTGGACTACTGTATCTATTTGTAGCTTATAGTTCATTTTATTTTCTTTATTTAAAGATAAACTACCCCATTTATGGTATGAAAGTTTGCTTCCAATCATTTTTTTCTTAAAATATATACTGTGAAGACAGATCTTATTGTGCACAGGACATTCTGAGACTTATAGGTATATAGTTGTAGTATGTTTTGGGATTTTGGAATTTTTGGAATTTTGGAACACTGTGATCACTTTTCACATTGTGTCCTCAACTAATGTAAAACATAGCAATTTAGATTCATATAGTATGTAAAGCAAGAAACGAGGGTTGAGAACTTGAAGCAAATGAAGTAGTAATGAGTGAATCTTCCCAATTATGCTTTTCCAAAAAATTCATAAAAACCAAGAAAAAAATCCACTAAAAGGGAAAATCCCAAAATGAGTTAATGGGTGTTTTTCTCACGTCAAATGTATTAGTCACTGAACTTTTTTTTTTCATGACAAATGCATTGAAGTCAAAGGGCATAAGCTTATGAGAGCAAAAGTAGCAAATTCCAACTCTACAGGTTTGTCTGCAAAAAAAAATTACAATTTAATGTGTAAATTATAAATGATATCCCGCAATATTTTCCAGATGTTCAATATATAACATAATGGACAAGTTATGCATTATAAAAAAAAGTTTGGGTGGTGCAATAATATAAATGAAGATGTCGTATAAATTCTTCAAAGCATTCAGTAAAGCTTGGGGCTATATCATTATTATGGATGTTCATATCCAGCCTGTAGGCCTTCAGTTGGGTAGCCTTAGAAATTAAAAGTAATTCCGCTGGCAGCTACAATAGAAACCAAATCTATAAAGGAAGACATGATTCAGGAGACAATTCTTTCCTTTCACATCCCTCTCTTTAAATTTGACATTCAGGGTAAGATACAGCCATATGCAATTACCGTGTGTTATCATCAGGAAAATCACATTAACTTCCACTTCTTCATCTCTCGATCCTTTAACTGGTGGCAGTGTTGCTTTCTTTACCCATCACTTATTAAAAACTGCCAAGCAGACCAATCTCTAGAAATTGGCTGCCAGAGCGTCTCTCCTGAGTCGAAGAAATCTTCACATAGTGTAATTGTAGCATCCTCTGAATTGAAAGGTTTTTTTTTATGATAAGATATTATTTGTTCTTATTAAAGGCTTGTCCCTTTCAGCAAACAAAATGATTTATTGCTGTATCCATTGGATTTTCTTATACAGAAACATATTGGGTTCAAAACACAGAGGGTTGTGGTTGAAAAAGACGTGTGTTAGCAAAATTTTTATGTACTTTCTCACGTTGATGTATGATTTTTTATCAGATATCGGGGTTAATCGGATATGAATGAATGCTTCGGGTGTTTCTGTGTATGTAATACAGCTTGGCACATTTTAAGTACCTCATCTGCTTGTGCTGAAATCATTTTGGTTTATGGGGATATTGCTGATTGGATCATGCTTTTGCTAGGGAAATGCATACACAGTAAGGATTGTTTTATCGTTCTTAGGCATTACCTGCTATTTTATATATTCATCCTCCGTTTCAAAAAGATTAACATTCTTGGATGTTTTGAAAAAAATCTTTTCACATTGTTTTTTGAGGCAGTGCCAAACATGCACCCTATGTGCAATAGGACTATAACTAGTAGCAGAGCATTTAGATTGGGGTCCTATTATTGTGAACAATTTGGGCTTGACCATACAGTAGTTACTGGTGCAATTGGTGAATTTCTGTCTGTGGTTTTGAAATTCCTATCTATGCTCCTGTCTATGAGACAAAAAAAGTTTGTCTCTACTGTCAGCAATGAATTCTAGAACATGTAGAAGTAAATGGATTGCTATTGGTTAGCGGTCAACAGTGTAGAATATATGTTTTGATTACATACTACACATATGGGAAAAGCTACCTCTACAGGAAAATACATAGTTTTCTGCAGATTAGTGAGAAATGTACCATAGACATATATTTATTGAGACAGCCCTCAATACCACCAGCAAGTCTCTTTCTGAACAATTGATTAAACTTACCGGTATATCTAAGCTTCACAGCACATGTAATACTCTACTGCTTAAAGCAGTGTTAGGCAACCAGTGGCTTGTGAGCAACATGTTGCTCACCAACCCAAATTGCGACTTAAACTTAAAATCATTATCCCCAAATTTGCTAGGGATACGCGTCTCCATTGATATTTAAAGGAGAACTAAAGCTTAACTAAAAAAATAGTCTAGAAATGTTGTAAAGTATATTCTAGGCTTCTATACCAGCCCAAAGCAACCACAGAAGTAATGGGCGAATGTGTGCCACGAAATTCGAGGAGCGGCAAAAATGTTTTTTGAAATGCATTGAAGTAAATGAGCGTCAAAATAATTTAGATGCGTGTCAATTTTGACATGAGTGACCATTTTTATACGCGTGACTATTTGTTCCAAATGTATTCTTTTTTTGAGGCAGCAGCTTTTTCGCCGGCGAATTAGCTTTGCGGCGAAATGTGGAAATTCGCCGCAAATTTGTGTCTTGTGAATTTATTGGCCCATCTAAACAACAGTCCTTAAGCAGTAAAGATCTGTGCCTCCAAAATATGCCCCATTAACTTTCCAACTTCTTTTCTGCTGAATCACTGCACATGCTCTGTGCTGCTGTCACTTACTGAGCTTAGGGACCGACATACAATTTAATGTATATATAGAATATAAATGTCACAATTCAATGCTGCTTAATAATTGATACATAAAATTACTACATGACAGCACAGAATACCTCTTGTATTCGTCTACATGTATTTTGTGGTCAGAACCTCAATACACCCCCGCTTAATGTTTTAAAAATTATTATTTAAAAATTATTATTATTATTCGGCAAGACACCCGGAAAAAACTCAAACCGGCGATGTCCCACGGCGTCCAAAGGGTCTCCACCATATTCTAGCTTCATCTTCTTTCTCCTTCTCTACGTGCGCGCAGCTGTGTGCCTCTTCCGGTTCTTCGTGACGTCACTTCCTCTCTCACTGCTGTTCCCACTGATGTTCCTGTCACCCAGCCAGTTCTTCTCACTGCCGTTAAGTCGCGCACAGCCTTCTCCTTTTGTCACTCCCCAGAGTTTCTTGACAAGCCTTCCTTTCTCCGTTACAGAATTTATTTCTGCCCCCCCCCCCACAGGCTTTCTGTCGGCACCCTTTCTGTCCCAGCAGCTTTCTGGGCCAGCTGTTCTGAAGCCCTCCCCCCCAGCGTTTCTCTCTCTCCGTGCAGCCTCTCTCCCCACAGCTCACCGCTGCCTTGTCAGAAGCTCTGCCTCTCTGCACTGTGTGTGACGTCCTGTTCCTGACTTCCGGTGCTGTGTGGAGGAACAGTGTCGGGAACGTGCACACAGTGGCGAACTGATCGCCATATCGCTGGTTTCCAAGGTAATGGAGAAATAGTATTTTGAATTTTTTTTTAAAAAAAAATGCTAGGTATTTTATAGGGCATTATTAGGGCATGTCCATTATTTTAATCATATAGAATGTATTTTTTGAATACAATTTTTTGATGTTACTGGTCATTAAAGTCTTCCATCCCCCCAACCAGTTTAGTTGCACGTCTCTCTTAAGGACTAGAGTTCAAAATGCACTGCATACTCCAGATGAGGCCTTACCAGGGACCTATAAAGAGGCATAATTATGTTTTCATTCCTTGAATTAATGCCTTTTTTATGCAAGACAGAACTTTATTTGCTTTAGTAGCCACAGAATGACACTGCCCAGGAATAGACAACTTGGTATCTACAAATGAATGAATACCATCAACAGCAGACCTTTGTTTATCTTAACATGTTTTAGTCTCTTTTGAATTTTCTCCTGTGTGAACCATGCATCATTAGTTGTATTACTAGAATTGCTAGAATTGGGACTATCAAGAAGGAAACCTTCATTAACTGGTTCCTCATTTGTGATGAAAAATGTGTTCAGAATCTGTGCTTTTTGTTTGTTTTCATCAACCAGCTGACCCCCCTCTGATATTAAAGGTCCCACCCCTTCCTGCTTCATTTTTTTTTACTATTAACATATTTAAAAAATAATTTTGGATTACTTTTTACTGCTTGCTGCAATATCCTTTTCCATATCAATTTTAGCTTGCCTTATAGCCAACTTGAAAGTCTTAAAAGCATGCCATTTCTTACCCACCTCAACACCAATATTTCTGTTGAAGCAAAAAGGTTTTGCTTTGCAACGACGTGCCTTGCTTACAAGGGGAATATACTAACAGTCAAAACATGAGCTTCAAGCATTCAGCAATGGCAGATAACCTCTCATGTGATCTTTAGTAGAAATTAACCCTAAAAATGAATATGGCTAACATTGTCATATTTGTTATAATAAATGTATTGCACCAGCCTGAAGTTTCAGCTTCTCAATGGTCACTCACGTGGGGGGGTCACTATCTTGGAAAGTGTCTGCAACACTCACATGCTCAGTGAGCTCTGAGCATCTGTTGAGAAGCTAAGTTTAGGGGTTGTCGCAAATTATCAAGCAGAACATGAAGTTTGCATGTAATTTGAGGTGATGCTACAAGGCTGATTATTACAATCTGATGCTAGTTGAACTGGTTTCTGTACTGCCATGTTGTAATTATGTGTATTTTATGTGTATTAATTACTAATCAATCTTATATTGTGACATTTATATTATATTTATTCAGTATATTGTGCGTCGGTCCCTAAGCTCTGTAAGTGACAGCAGCACAGAGCATGTGCAGGCAATCAGCAGAAAAGAAGATGGGGAACTACTGAGGCAACTTCAGAAGCACATATCTTCCCTGCTTAAGGTTTATGGTTGTCTTAGGCTGGTACAGCCTACTTCTTTATTAAAGCTTTATTTCCCCTTTAAAACCCACTTTAATGCCTGCACATAACCACAAAAAGCTAAATTTCATTTTTTTCAATCGATGATGCAATAAATAGGCAAACATCTTAAACTTGGTGTGACGAATGGACAGGTTGTAGACATAAATAGTTTAGAAACAACACTCCAAAGACAGTGATAAACGTGGCCTCCTAACTTCAATGTTTATTTAGCCAGTACAATGTTTTTATTTATTTGTAAGCACATTTGTATTTTCTAGCTGGCATTTAATTCCACTAATTAATGACTGCAGTCAGCTAAACAACACTTATTTATTTAGCACAGACTAGAACATTAATATTTTAGTAGATGGTACATAATTGTGTATATTATTTTCATTGTGTTTAAATAGCACTTTTTTGTAAAATGATTGCCCAAAATATATACCTTTTCATGCAATAATAAGGCCATAAACTGCAATGCATACAATAAATTGCCCCTTTGTGCATGATTCCGCAAAGTTTATTTTGTTGATAGATGATAGAGTTCTACATTGAGAAAACAAACAGTTATACATTTCTATACTGTATCTTACAATTAGAGTGGTAATGGGAGTTGAATTCCTTTCCTGTATTCCAGAGCTGAAATGTTGAAGTGTAATTTATTTTACAGGTGTAGGATCTATTATCCGGAATGCTTGGAACCTGGGGTTTTTAAATAAGGTGTATTTCCAAAATTTGGATCTCTATACCTTAAAACTACTTCAAAACATTTTAAAAAAAACCCAATAGGATTGCTTTGCTTCCAATATGGATTCATGGAGCTTAGATTGGACCAGATACAAGGTATGGTTTATCATTTCGAAAATGTGTGCAACTATTCTGAAGCTCGTCCAAATTTTTTTGACGCCTGCGAATTTTCACCAAAGTTTTGTAAATTTATTTGCAGGTGGCGAAACGTGGATATTCTACACAAATTCGCGCCTGCCAAATTTATTCACCCATCACTGCTGACAATGCCTTTGCAAGCTTGTTTGGGATTTGGTATCACAGTGCACCAGTTGCAAGCATCATCCCTTGGGTATCTCTTGGGTATGTCCATAAGTTCCTGAAATAGTTTAGCTGATTACTACAGAGAAGGTCCAACAATGGGAAACTTTTTTGACTTTTCAACCACCAGTAAAGGAAACCATTGGTGTAAATTTGGTGGAAAAGCCTCTATATGATTCTTTGGATGCTGGTAAGACAGTTGTTGTTGAAGAAATGTGTTCAACTTTTTTTTTTTACATTTTTTGAGTCTTAATAAAATTGATCACCATACACATTTTTGTTTTTCCCTAAGAGCTGTGAACACCACAGAGACAACGTATCTTTTTCAGTGTGCAAAATTCTTCCACTCCACTAATATTGACCACACAAACTTTTGAGTGAAAAGGCCACAACAAACCTTTAGTGCATCATAGAACTGTTTATATGAATGATTAATGCAAACAGGAAACATGGATTAACATTTGATCTGGGAATCCTGTAGGATTCTCTATATTCCCTTTGAGCATTCAGTATTCATTATACAAGATCAATCAAAAGAATGACAGGTCTGTGATATTAAAGTTTACTTAAGGCTATGGCAGTCTTTTTTTCAGTCAGTTTCGATATTGGTAAAATTTACTTTCCTGGAAGCGTAATTGTGCTTTGCAGGGTGATTGATAAAATTCAATGGACTTATCATGAGTGATCAATTTAATCATAGATTCCAATGATCCTTTTGGATACACAGATCAATCCAATAATATGTATATATAGTACATAATAAGGAAAATGAGTCCCTTGTCTCATTTCTATCTTCATATTCTTGGAGCTGCCCACTATGTTACAGACTTCTCTATAAAGAGCAGTCTTAAACTAAATTCAACTATCCATTTTTTCCTTTTTCCATTCTGGCTAATACACATTTCTCAGACAACTAGAGTTTCTTCCATCATATTTGAAATCAAATATCCAAAATTTTGCACCAAGTGTGCAAGCAAATTCACTTGCCCATATATTTTGTACTCCTTCACAATAAAATGTATTAAAGTGCCTTTAATCAATATGGTGTGAGAAAAATTTATGAAAAAAGGTGCTAAATTGAACCAGTATGCTTATTATTTTGTTTATTTATAGCCAACACACTTCCTCTGTGCTTTACAGAGATTATACTTACTTTACATTACTCCCTGCCCCAGTGGAGCTTGCAATCTAGTGTTCTCATCACATTTTCAGAATTTAATTTGTCTTCAATATAGTTCAGTATCACAGACCAGTAATTTTTATCAGGAGTCAATTAAATTGCCTGTATATTTTTTAAGTGTGGGAGAAAGCCAAAAAATCCAAAGAGACCCCTTGCAAATATGGGGAGTACATAGAAAAACTCCTTAGATAGTGCTCAAACTGCAACCGAACTCAGGACCTGATAACAGAACACAATTTTTTACACCAGTATTCAGTGCAAATGCAGCTCATATCTTTTCAAATATTCAGATAGCCTGAATACATGATATGATGAAATATTTCAACTTTTATTGAACAAAAAAAAATTACCTATTATACTAATTAGAAAAATGCCTATTCTAAGAATGTCTGAAAATAACTGACTCAAACTGTTTTCCAGTAAAAGAACAAAAATCTTAACAGGGCAGAAGCTTTAAAAAAAAAAGCAATAGGAAGAAGAAACAATGCAGCATATAGTAAGATGAATAACCAACGAACAACAGAAACAACCTGAATTATGAATACTTTTCATGCTTTATCCAACAAAAAATGCCTGGGGCACATCAACAGAAAAATCCTACTGATGACTATGCATGTGTGAACTATCATTTCTTTATAGAACACTGCAGTTTCAACAAGAGTGAAGATTTCTAGAGAAGGGCAACCCAATATATAGAGACATATTTATTAAACTGTGTAAAATAAAAATATGCCGAAAAAACTGTGTAAACCACTGTGCAATATAAATGGGAAAATTATCAAAGTCTGTGTAGTTCTTCCTGCATTCATCAAAGATCAGGAACTGGCAGTTGTTGAAAGGTACATTTATTTGCAGAACAAAAAAATCAGAACAAAAAAATATGAAAAATATTTTGTCTAACTTTTCATAGAAAGCATTGTCACAACTCCATATGAAAAAAAACATGGTACATTCAACTACCTTTTTTTCAGGCAGCCACCCTACACTACTTGCTTTGAGATCAGGGGGCAGATTTACTCGAGGGCAAACAATTTGCCAGCGACTGATTCACACCCATACCTAAACTTCGCCAGGCTTAAATTCGCTCAGATAACGCAAATGCACTGGAATGCGGATGATTCCTTGTGGGTGCCAAACTATGGCGACGTTTTGCTACCATTAGTTTGGCAATGCGAGCAATTGAAAGTGAAGATGCGCTAGCGTTCATTTCTGCCTAGCACAAATTCGCTGGAGGTCTTGCGCTCAGGTTAATTTGCATATGGCGGGAAATTTAAAGTTGAATGGACATGTAAGTTGCAGCAAATACATTACATTACACAAGTCCAGGGAACCTTAATAAAGAAAATAGATTTGTTATAATGCCCTACACATGAGCCCACTGTATAGTTAATGTTCCACGTATGGGGGAACCCGTTTACCCAAAAAACTATTTAAGGACTTTTGCAGGCTATCACTCTGAAAAAAAGGAAAAGACATCAGTGTTTTTTGGACTTAGAAGCTTTTTCCACTAAAAAATATGATGTAAGTAACAGTAGATTGAGGAAAATCTATGCACTCCAATGCACTTGGCCTGGTCTGAGCTGGCGAAGGCAAGTCTGGCAAAAGAGGTAACATTCAGTAAAATCCGCATTTCATTGAATTTGCGGAGTAAAGTCCATTCACCAGAGCGAATTGTCGCCTGGCGATAGAGTGCAAATGATAGCGTCTATCTCTTTCGCTAGCGAAGTGACGCCTGTGCCCATTAGTAAATTGGCGATGTCCCTGTGGACGGTAACGTAGGAGACCGCTCCAACTGCTCACATTGACTGTATAGACATAGCTAATTCAGTATATTGGACGGCACTTCTGTACCACTTTACAACTGAATGTTTTCTTATGGCTATTGCCAAAGGCTCTATTGCTAAGGCAAACGCCTATTTTATTTCCAATGTTAGAACTCCTAGTGGTATTTTAGTTGTATTGGAATGATGGATTATGTTCATAAAGTCTGTTAAACAGTTATCATGGGTTTCTGTAGGCTGAGCAAATAAACTATTGTAGTACCCATAAAATGTCACTTTCTGTTTTAAGGTTTGAAGTTATGTTTCTCTGTGAGGTCATTATACATGGAATTTGGTTTATTTTAGATTTTGTTTGTAATGTTTGCCAGATACATACAGTATCTGGTTTATCGCTATATCTATAATATTTATAGTTAGTCCCCCTGATTACTTTATCAGTCTTTTCAAATTGCAGTTCTTTATGTTGTTGTTCAATTAACTTATGTGTATCAGCAGGGGAAATTTTAAGTTGATTACGTGCTTCTTATCTCTGGAGAGTTTTTTTTTTTTCCAAATCTACAATTTTTGCTAGTGGTCTTCCTAGAGTCCAACCAAGTAAAATGTCCATGAACAGTAAAATTGTGGGTTGCCCACAAAATGTTTGGTGTGATTTTGGGGGTGTTATTTTGAGAGAAATTGTTTTGCAAGGCTAGCTTAATTTTGTATACAGTGTGAGAATTATTCAATAATTTCTCATAAGGTCTCCAGTTGTGGGATTTTGGACTATGGGGTAAATTTATCAAAGCGTGAAGTTCCGCCACTAGAGGGAAATTCCGCAGCTCTCAATTCATTTCTATGGGATTTTGAAAGGCGTATTTATCAATGGGTGAAGTGAAAGTTCACCCTTTGATAAATATGCCTATAAAAATCCCATAGAAATGAATGGAGAGTGGCGGAATTTCACTCTAGTGGCGGAACTTCACTATTAACTTCACTCTTTGATAAATATACCCCATGTATCGACTAGTCTTGAAGTGGTCTTGTGAAGCACATCTTGTTCGGCCAGTTGCTACAGCATTCAACTTATCTAGACATGGGTTCCATTGACTAAAAGCGTCCTTCTATGTCTGTATCAGCATTGTCATTATAATGGGTAGAGTTATGAATAAATAGTGCTACTCCCCTGTTTTTTCCCAGTTTTTGAAGCTAAAAAGCGCCTATTCAACTGTTGGTGGAAAAAAATTTGCATAGGAGGTTTTAGTAAAATGGGTCTCTTGTAAGAATACTATATTTGGGTACAGGTGTTCATACCATTGAAATGCTTATTCACATTTGTGTGGGTAGTTAAGTCCCAGTTTATTGTGTGTAACTATAGTTGACGTCATAATTAGCAAGTTCAATTAAGAAGGCTAACCTGACAACGCCTGGATCTGAAATACAGTCTATAATAAAGTATTGCGTCATTCCAGATCATTTCTGGGTCCCAGACAGCATCAAATAGCTTAAGATAAAGCATACAGTTTAACATGTAAGTAACATTTAGAAAAAAAAAATTTGTGCAGAGCAAAATATTCCCAAAGGGGGGTTATGTAAACTATATCCTGGAACTATTCTCACAGGGTAGTCCCAATATCCCAGGAAGTGAAGGCAGCATTTATCGGCATCCATGTAGTCTGTGAACCACAGATTTTTGGCCCTTATAAGAAAATATTAGTGGATGCAGTACAGTCGCATACTGCCTCATGTGTTTCATCTCTGGTATATTTGAGGTTTAAGAGAGGTAAGCATAGGTGAAAAGCATGGTGATGGTACTGTATTTTATAGCCTGGTTAGTCTTGCACTGCTTGCCATGGACATGGAATGTGTCCCCTGAAGAAGGCTTTTAGTAGGGTATATCAGGCATCTCCGTGCATCTCCGGCTGTTTAAAATCAATAGACTCTATTCGGGATGGTGCAGTGGAGAGCAAATTGAAAACCCTATCTGTATTTAATATTTTCTTAGTGCAATATTAGTACAATGTCTGTCATGGCTCTGAACTTTGGTAGAGTGGATGGTGCTAAGTCCACATATATATGCCGGCAAAAGTGGTTTCTCAGTAGAATCATATTTTCATGTCACTTCTAGCACCTTGTCTCGAAAGGCTTCATAGTGAAATTTTAGGACAATATCATGTGGAGTCTTTGTTATAAGGTTTAGCTAGTGCTTCATGAATTCACATAATTGTAAGTTCCTCCTTTGGGAGATCAGGAAGTAATTTGCCATAGAAATCCAGAGTGAATTCCTCTAGGTTTGACTCCTCTAAGCCAAAGATTAACCTGTCTTGACCTATTTTAAAGGTCTTCTACTTTATCCTCTGCTCCCCGAACGACTATGCTGAGTATGTTAACTGTTCTTGATCAGAGTGGAGCACTGCTACTAGTTACTAGTTACTCTGACAATAGTACAAATGTGGACCACACAATCTCCTGAAGTGCTTTGGTAAATTCTGTCACAGACACAGCTAGTTCAGTGTCGAACACTTTTTATATCATTTGTAGAAGCTGTTATATTAGGCTGAATGTTTGCCAGGATCTCTGATTCCAATGGCATTGCTTCCTGTTCCATTGATGTGTGGTTGGTGATGCACTTGGACTTTTCTGCTGGAATAAGTTGTAAGTTACTTGTAAGTAACCTGCGGATTCCCTTTTTTGAACCTTGACGGAACCATGGGTGCTTAAATGTATATCGATCCCTTTGGATGTTAGGGATATGATTTGGTATTATCACTAAAATGATGTGCCAAGGTACAGACTCACATCAGAGACTTCTGATCTCTTTGGGGTCCCTGTATTGGATTATTTTTAAAAGGGTCACTTATTTGAAAATAATTTTTATGATATGTTAATAATGCTGGATCTTTTGAGTAGAGTGAGTACAAATTGAGAGAACATATTTTAACAGTTTACAGTCTATCATAGGGATGCTCTGCCTACTAGTCGACATACAGGTAGTATCCTTAATAAAGTGCTGTATTACCATTGAGGACTAAAATAAGTATCCAAGAGAAAATAATTCATAAGCCATTGTTAAATCCCAAGAGAGATGAGAAAACAGGAACATAAAAATGTGTTAATGATTAGATTAGAGGGTTGGACATATTATCCATTTACTCCCATTTCTAGAAGCCAAGGACCTGAATAATTTCTTATAAACCCTTAAACACTTTCAGCAAACCAGTAGTATTTTTACTACCTGTTTATTTTTAAAAGGGTCACTGTTTATGCTGACTCTCCTATATTTAGGAATTGTTTTGTTTATTACATGATTCCAGGGAAAGGAATATATAGATTTACACATTAAAAATATCTGAGCTCATTCTTTCAGGTACTCAAGGACACATAACAATGGAGGGATTTGCTGTTCTTCAGCAAGCTATGCTGAAAAATAAATTGTTTTGCATGCATGAATATTTCTGGCTAAACAAAGAGGTTAGAATTGCAAAATCTCACCAAATAGAAAACAATAAATAAGTAGGATTTCACAGTTAAAAGGCAGAAAGCTGACTTAACGGACATTATACATTTTATAATAGCTATAAAATGTTTAATGAGAACAGCACTGCATCACAATAGGAAGCACCAGTAAGAGTTAGTACCTGTATGAGAGGAAACATCTAAACATGTGATCTTTAATGCTAATCTTTTTTTGATGGCAGATCATGTGCATGCAGTCACTGTTCCTGTTTCTTTCAAAACCATTGGGGGGAAAAAGGGAAATACAGACTGTATGGTTGGCCCCTGGCTTGTTGGTGGGTGAGTGCTCTTCCAAGTGTGTTCATAAACATTGGGAAGGAAAGACAAATGCCAGGGCAATGGAATAAACAAGTCATTATGATAATAAACATTCCACTTTGTTGCAGTTCTATAATAATACTTTTATTTTTAGAAGTTGAAACAAATGATTAGTCTTGTATTTCAGAAGTAATGTAATGGGAGGATATGAGCACTTAGTCAGCATGAGATTTGTTAATTATACAGAACCAGACAAAAAGCACCACACTAAGGGGCAGATTTATCAAGGGTCAACTCGAGGGAATTTTCAAAGTAAAAAAAAAATGAAATTCAAAGTCATTTTTTGGATACTTCGACCATCAAATAGGATACTACGACTTCGAATTCGATTTGAAGTAAAATCGTTCGAATATTCAACCATTTGATAATCAAAGTACTGTCTCTTTAAAAAAACGTTGACTTCAAAACTTTGCCAAATTAAACCTGCTGAAGTGCTACGTTAGCCTATGGGCTACAGCATTTTTCTAAGTTTTTTGAAGTCGAAGTAAAATCATACGAATCGTTCAATTTGAGGGATTAAGTCGTTCGAACGATTTTACTTTGACCGCAGAATACCATAATTCGTTAGCCTATGGGCTACAGCATTTTTCTAAGTTTTTTGAAGTCGAAGTAAAATCGTACGAAACGTTCAATTTGAGGGATTTAATCGTTCGAACGATTTTACTTTGACCGCAGAATACCATAATTCGATGAAAAAAGTTCAAATTCGATATTCAAATTCGAAGTATTTAAATTCGATGGTCGAATGTCGAAGTATTTTTTTACTTCGAAATTCGACCCTTGATAAATCTGCCCCTAAGATATTTTAATGGTAAAATAATTGCACTCAAATTGTTTTCGATCCTTACAGAATTAACCACAGCAAGAAATCACACATCAAACTATATGGAGTATAGGCTTTTATTGTGTTAAGTAAACTTTGACTCATGTTTAGAAATTAGACTTTACATACAAGAAAAGGTCTACTATAACATTTACGTCACAGATAACAGATATTATTAATTACAACATGTAGAACAGGTATAGGATCCATTATCCGGAAACCCGTTATCCAGAAAGTTCCGAATTACGGAAAGGCCGTCTCCCATAGACTCCATTATAATCAAATAATCAAAATTTTTAAAAATTATTTATTTTTTCTCTATAATAATAAAACAGTACTTTGTACATGATCCAAACTAAGCTATAATTAATCCTTATTGGAAGCAAAACCAGCCTATTGGATTTATTGAAGTTTACATGATTTTCTAGTAGACAAAAATGTGAAGATCCAAATTACGGAAAGATCCGTTATCCGGAAAGCCCCAGGTCCCAAGCATTCTGGATAATAGGTCCCATACCTGTAGTAGAAAAATGCACAATTACATCTCATATATGCATAAACTTTTTCTCTATCCTATTTTTCTCTCTTTAAGTATAACCACTTGTTTAAATATAGACATCTAACTACCTGTTATAAATTCATTCTTAAAATGTAATATGTGAACCATGTAGACCTGTTTTGTTCAAATGTCTGTCTTTGATTTCAATCTTGTTTAACACACTGGCATAGATGCACATTTTCTCTAGGGAGCTTTGGGAATATTGATATTTTTATTCCCTGGCTATAAGCCTTCTGCCAACCATGAAGATGTGGGTTAAAAAAATATTTCTTCAGCATGGTTTTGTTGTAGACTAGTGATGAGTGAAAATTGTTGAGCATCCAAAAAAATTGTCTTCAATGCATTTGCCGAACTGAAACAGGTCAAATTCGCCCATCACTATTTGAGTGGGTAGATGTCCACCAGGGCTGTGCCAGAGGTAGGGTTCAGCTTGATATCTAGCACCTCCACCATTCCTTCCAATAGCACCTCTTTATAAACATTGGACATTTAATGGCAGATTTACTAATGTTCGAGTGAATTTTCAAAGTACACAAAGTTAGAATTTTGAAGTAATTTTTTGGATACTTCGACCATCGAATAGGATACCACGACTTCAAATTTACTTCGACTTCGATTCCAAGTAAAATTGTTTGAATATTCGACCATTCGATAATCTAAGTACTGTCTCTTTAAAAAAACTTTGACTTCAAAACTTCAATAGTTATGCTGGTCAACATTGTGGAAACAGACACAAGAAATTGCATTACTGTGCTGCTTTTTAAATCTGTCAGTAGTACAAATTCAGCATGCTGCTCGTAGCAAACAGGAATATGTATGGGGAAGATATTGAAAGAAAAATTGAATTTTCATATTCTCTCATGTACCCCAGAGCATCAGGTCTAAGCACTTGAATTCCTCTAGATGACTGTAACAATAGGTTTCCTGAGATAAACAACCCTATGCAATAAAACAATGCTATTTATCTCTGATAGTCTTCTCATTTGTATTGTTCACGTATCTCTTTACCTATAAAAACCCATCTACCATCATCATCACGTTGAAAACTGTAATTTTTCAAAATGAAATCATCTTAATTATCTTAAGAACCCACCAGACCTCTATTTTCTATTTCTGCCTGCTCGTTTGTTAATGCATTACACTGTTTGCTATGAACCTTGTTGTGTTTCTTCAAGCATTGCCAGTAGCTAAATTACAGCTCCAGAAATAACTGTATTTATCAAGCATTTGGCATGAAAATCGGTCTCTTGTCACTGTAGCTGATCATATTGACACTAATGTCACACTTCTAATTTATCCTCTAATTGTTAATCTAAGGCATACAAACATGTTCTATAATTATATATAATACCGTTTGTGAGACTGAAGTGCTTTAAGGGAGTATTAATCATTGAGTTTATTTTTACGTGATACAAGACAGCTTTATTTATTGGAGGAATACACTCTTAAAATTGCTTAAAAGTGCATCAATTAGAAATGATTTTTGTAAAAGAAAATGCAACTACATCGATGGCAACTTTTGTTCTTGCTTGAGTGACAAAGTGCAGTTTGTGTCAGTAATGTGATTGGCAGTTCTCTCATGCTTTATAGTGGGCATTCTGCTATTTTTACAGTCATTGCACAAGAGTAATGGTAATACCACTCACACTTTATGTTGAAAGACTCAAAGTAGAAACACTCAGCAATATATAATATAGTCTAAATATACAGCTAGAACAAACTTCATGTAGTTATTTAGCTCTGATAGCTCACGGTCTTGCACTTTTTTCCCCAATGAAATTTAACTCTATAACTCCAAAAAAATGTATATTGTTTAGTCATTGTGATTTTTAAATTATCTAAAAGATAACTGACATATACAGTAGGGGACAGAAGTACTCATGGTTCTTATTTTGAAAAATGAATGCTTGCATGGGACACATTAAAGTGGACCTGTCACCCAGACACAAAAATCTGTATAATAAAAGTCCTTTTCAAATTAAACATGAAATCTGATTTCTATTTTTTATTTAAGCATTCATAGCTGTTGTAAGCTCATTTAAAAATCTCAGCTGTCAATCAAATATTGTCTGCCCCGCCTCTATGCCTAGGCGGGGCAGACAATTGCTTTCACTTTCCATTCAGCACTTCCTAGATGTCGCTGCTCTCCTCACATTCCCCCGTTTTCTTCACGGTTCAGTTGTGTAGCCAGGGCATGGGGATGGACATCCGGTTCCCCATTCTGGTGCACAAACAAGATTCTGAGATGATACAAGGCTTGTCTTAATAACAGTGTCCACAAAATGGATCCTGACTGCTTGCTATAATTATGAGTTCCCAGACTGAAGGAAATCAAGATTCACATAATTTATATAGTGTAATTAAAGTTCATTTTGCTTGACTAATGTGATAAAATAGGATTTTGAATATTTTTTGGGGTTGACGGGTCCCCTTTAAGAAGCAGATTTATAAATTATCGTGTTAATAAGTATTTTCTGAAACCTCACATAGTCATGATTTATAAAGGGAAAAAAACCTGTGAAAAGTCGCTAGAAAAAACTTGGTAGTAAAAGTTGGCAAGCTGGAAATTGTCCATGAAGATTTTAAGCAATATTATTTTTACCTAATTAAAACATTAGAGATCTTCCACCTCATTGAAAATGCATGGAACAATGGCATTCTCAGTGGCGCACAAGTTTTCTCCCACAAAACGTGAACTTGACTATTCTCTTTTAGTCAATAAGCTTCTAAGTGTACCTTAATGGCTCCAGAGACATTGTGATCAACCTTTAGGAACCATCTTCTATATTTTTAACACATATTTTACTTATTGCAAATGCAGATATTTTTAAAGGAGAACTAAACTCACATTTAAGTGGAGGGGTTGCCAAATGTTAGGCACCACTCAGTTATTGTTATAGCTTATGTGATACCCCATATCACTGCTCCTGTTGAGGGAGGCGTATAGGACAGTACAAGGAGTAGTGGGATGGGTCCTTTCCCAGTTTGGGAATGGCCACTATTAATGCCTTGCGCATGAAGAACTATTTGGAAGAAAGGGTTTTATACTAGCCCGGAGCTATCCCTTCTGGGCACTGTGTCTTATTGGTGGGTAGGGAGGCTATTGCATTGGTAAGTTCTTGAACGGTGATGGGGGAGACTAGAAATGTTCTATCAGTGGGAGAAAGGGTGGATATGGGAATGGAATTTAGAAATTGGAGAAGTCGGGCTCTGGTTTTTGTAAAAGGCAGGAAATTCCCATGCTATGGCTCTGGAATCTGTGGTTATGCTCCATCTGTATCTTCTTTAGTGTGTTAAAAAATTTAATTGTTTAGTAATTGGGATTTCTAAATTATTTGCCTGTTCAATCTGCGTTCAATCTTAAAGATAACTGACATATACAGTAGGGGACAGAAGCACTGATGGTTCTTATTTTTAAAATGAATGCTTCTATGGAACACATTAAAGAAGCAGATTTATAAATTATCATGTTGAATATTTCTGTTAGTATTTTCTGAAACCTCACATAGTCATGATTTAGTAAGGGAAAAAAACCCTTTGACCATTATTAATGCCTCTGTGAATGAAGGGGGCAAGAAGTCGCTGTTGTAAGTATTTGGAAAGAAGAGTTGCTCTGAAAGGGTTTTTTATCAGTCCAGAGGTAGCCCATCTGGGCCCCGTATCTTGTTGGTGGGTAGAGAGGCTATTGCATTGATATGTTCATGAACGGTGATGCAGAGTAGAAATGTTCGATCAGTGGGACAAAGGGTGGGTATGGAGATGGCATTAAGAAATTGGAGAAGTTGGGTTCTGTTGTGAGTTTTTGTGGAAGTATATAGGTTTGTATAAAAGGCAGGAAATTCCTGTGCTATGGCTCTGGGATCTGTGGCTATGGACCATTGTCTAATTGGAGGTATGGGATTACAGAGGATGCTGAAAAATGCCAAGAGTTTACTGTTTTTGTCACTTTGGTCAAAGATGCATTGGTTCTAGTAGAGTAGGGATTACCTGGTAAGAAATATGGAGGCACTGCAAAGGGAATCTTGGACCCTTAGGGTGCCTGCATAGTTGGCGTGATTGGGGTTTGCGTATGTGTTTTCATGGCCTCTTCAAGCTCTGTTTCTCTTTTTTCACCTGTTCTAGGGTTTCGTTCCTAGCTTGCAATATTGTTTCCATAAGGGCCCCCATCCTGACTGTGTGAGGGTGAGTGTGGTGCTGTATAAAAGCAGCATGTAGGCACTGGTTGGTTAAAGGGGCCCTTTTAGGTGTATTAAGTTATAACACCTGGTGTCCAAGGTAGTTCTCCTCAGTTGGATGGAATTTTCATTCCTGGGGGCAAGATGGTCACTGTATATGAGGCCCAGAGGCGATCCGCCAATGAGGCGAGTTGCTACTCCTGGTAACTAAGAGCCGAATTTTGTTTTTTTTTTTCAACCCAGAAATTCAGCTCTTCTAGTGCAGAGAGCGCAATTGCACTCTCTGCACTAGTGATGTGGATCCCCCTGACCCCCTCCAGTGTCATGGGGGGAGGGGTGGCAGTACGAAGGCTGCCACGGGCGACAAAATGGCCAGGATCGACCCTGATGAGGGCTAGGCTCTCTAGGTTCTACCCTAGACATCACCACTAGCTCTTAAAGCAGGCTTTGCATGATACATTTTCAGTTGAAACATTTATAAAGTAAAATAAAAACATATTCAATGTATTGCTCTGTTATAATTTTGTTGTTTTGTTCTGTGTCAAGCTGCTATTCTTGCTTTAAATTTTTTTGAACATTATAGTTCACAGGTTTATTTATTAAATCATACAATGAAATATTCATGAATTCTCATGACTGACTTTGAAACATTTTTATTATTTTGGTAATAGAGATGCTGCACCTGCCTGTTGAAGCCTGTTGTGTGTGTGTGTGTATATATATATATATATATATATATATATATAATATATATATAAATATTTATAGATGCATGGATTTACAATAACTAAAAAGCAATAAAAAGACTCAAAGCAGCTGAAAGGCATATGTGAACCTCAATAAAGGGAAACAAGTATTGTCTATATACAGCAAGCTTTGAATCTGATGCAGAAAAAGTCAGAGGTGCAGATCAAAAGGAATATAAATATTTAGGTAATATTCCCAACTTGACAAGACATTAACTGACCTGAGAAATTTCAGACAGAGGTCAAAACTGAGAACAGTATATTTTAGTGTCAGAGCATTACTCTAGACTTAATATCTGACTAAGTAGTTGCAGCGAAATGGCTAAATATATTAAAATGTTTTTTCTCACATTGTCTCTAATTACGAGGCCAACTCTTCAATACTGTATGTGGCAGACAAAAAGTCAGTAACAAAAAATGCCCTATTGTTTTATTGATGGAGTCTGTATAAATTTGCCACACAGACTCCTAAGGTGGATATGGCAAAACAAATCTGAGCAGTTCACATTACACAGTTTCTATTTACATCCATTTTCAGTGTCGGCAGTCTTATTATGTGCAAAAAATAATCATGATGCCAAATAATGTTGTGCTATAACTTTCCATGTTGAAGCATAGCATATACATGTATAGGAACTATTATCCAGGACCTGTGGGTTTTCATATAATTCTTTCTATAATTTGGATCTCCATAACCTAAGTCTGCTAAAAAAAATCCTTTAAATATGAATAAGATTGTTTTGCCACCACTATGGATTCATACAGATTGGTTACCATCAACTGTGTTATTATTACATAGAAAATAGACATTATACTTAAAAAAAAAATAGAACTACAGGTATAGGATCCCTTATCCGGAAACCGAAAGCTCCAAATTACGGAATGGCTGTCTCCCATAGACTCCATTTTCTCAAAATAATCCAAATTTTTAAAAATGATTTCCTTTTTCTCGGTAATAATAAAACAGTAGCTTGTATTTGATCCCAACTAAGATATAATTAATCCTTATTGGAAGAAAACCAGCCTATTGGGTTTATTTGGTGTTTTAAATGAATTTCTAGCAGACTTAAGGCATGAAGACCCAAATTCCAGAAAGATCCATTATCCGTAAAACCCCAGGTCCCGAGCATTCTGGATAACAGGTCCCATACCTGTATTTACTTAAAATGGAATCTATAGAAGATGGCCTCCCTGCCGGCGTCAAAAAAACGGGCGCCGGCGTCAAAAATGGGTGCCGTTTCGCAAATTTCGCGCGAAATTCACAAATTTTTCGACGAAGGGAAACGGTGCAAATTCGCCCATCACTAGTTGCCATAAAATTGTTGCAAATTTTCTGTTTATTTACACAGTATTCAGTACATTTCAATGTAGAAAACTGGGGAGATGTACAGTCCTTTAACCCAGTCGGTGAGCTGCTAAATTCCTGAACTAGATTCCCCAACTTCGCAAACTAAGCCCATTACTTACCAAAAGTTTAATATATATCTATTACTCTTCAGTATGTCTTGCACATGAGCACAAACAGTATTTTAACTGAAAATATGCAGAAAGGCAAAGGGAGAACTGCACAATACTAAAACAAAACATTCATAGTATCAATTTTTATCTCCTTAGAACTGAGGTTTTATCTAGCAGTAAGCACCTTCCGCTGAAGTGGAAAATGCCAGTTCTGGGAAAAGAGTGATGCAGAGTACAACAGCAAAAAACATATTCAGATCGAAAAAAGGTCTGCTTAAAGACAGTACATATGCCAGCCCCAGGGTATTTAAAATATTTATATTTCTGCTACATTTTTAATCTTTTAGAGGTTTTGAGCACTCTAGCTCGTGATGTTTCCAGCCTTTGACTTTAAGTTTCTAGTCTCATAACTGACTAAAGTGAAAAACCAATAGGCAAAACAGTGAAAATATATGCATGAGTAACTACAAGTGTATGCGTCCATGTCTATAATGATTTAGTATTTTGTATCATTTGCATTTACCTGTACATATTCAAAATAAGTTGTGCCATTATCAAGGGGTTCATTCTACAAGAGTGCTGTCATTTTTACATACTATATTTTGTTTTGCTGATCCCCCATGAAAGTGGGAATAAAACCATTGAAAGCTTTGGCCCATTATTTGCATTTTTTTTTTTAATAATGCTGTATACAGAGATATGGTATTTTGTAAAGCTTATTATATTGTGATACATTTAAACTGAATGTATAATAATGTTTTCTTGTAATAACCTAAGATTACTTGGTATGCACCTTTCTAATTATATTTATTTATAGGCTGATTATGTGACATTAGCAGCTGATGAGAAGTAATCTTTTTTTGGAAACTTAAGGCTGATCAATTAGTAATTTGGGGTTCTTTTAAATAGGAAATGGATGCTCCCATGATGATGTCCTGCTTGCTATGATTGATCAACAATAAAAGAGATGCTAATCATTAGTGTTTGGATTTTGAAATCTGAGTGTGGACTCAATCCTTCTTGTCCTTTTCAATTTGCCTACAAGTTGCACCATGAGACATACTGTAGCGCTTGTCTAAAATGCACCCAGAGTGAGTGGCAGAGGGGCAGACCAAACCCACGGCACACACCCTAGTGTCATTCACACATGCCCCCCTGATTTAAAGAAAATGCTGTGGTCTGTACTAATACAATCTAGATCATATAGTTAAGCATAGCAATCAGTGAAAGTATAGGTATGGGATCCGTTATCGGGAAACACGTTATTCAAAAAGCTCTGACTTACAGGATGGCTGTCACCCATAGACATTATGAGCACATAATTAAATTGTTTTTAAAAATGATTTCTCTTTTCTCTGTAATAATAAAACAGTACCTTGTAATTTATCCAAACTAAGATATAATTAATCCTTATTGGAGCCAAAGTCTATTATTTAGGGGCACATTTTCTAAGCTTGAGTGAAGGATTAGAATAAAAAATACTTCGAATTTTGAAGGTTTTTTGGCTACTTCGACCATCGAATTGGCTACTTCGACCTTCGACTATGACTTCGACTTTGAATCGAACAATTCAAACTAAAAATCGTTCGACTATTCGACCATTTGAAGTCAAAGTACTGTCTCTTTAAAAAATACTTCGACCACCTACTTCGCCACCTAAAACCTACTGAGGTACAATGTTAGCCTATGGGGAAGGTCCCCGTAGGCTTTCCTAGCAATTTGGGATCGAAGGAAAATCGTTCGATCAATGAATTAAAATCCTTCGAAACGTTTTTCCTTTCGATCGAACAAATTGCGGTAAATCCTTCGACTTAGATATTCGAAGGATTTAACTTCGATGGTCGAATATTGAGGGTTAATTAACCCTCGATATTCGACCCATAGTATATGTGCCCCTTAATGTTTAAATGTTTAACTCAGGAACCAAACATCTACAAAAGGGACGGGGGAGCAGGCAGCATAGACTGAATCAGAGAGCAGGAACGAGATTGAGGTCACAGGCCAAGGTCAGAAGCGCAGAACCGAATCAGAATTAGAAGAAACACAGGCAGGGTCAGTTCAGGCAGCAGATTGGCAAAGTCTTGAAAGTCTTGAAACTTGAAAGGAAACTTTACGTTGGGTAACAAAGAAAAGGACAATGCACCCTTAAATATTAGAATTTTTGCAGAGAGCCCCAGAGCGTCGTGCAAACCCTGAACAAAGATTTAGGAGTGTGAATGGACATTTATCCAATGCTAAATGTTTTAAAAATGGCACACTGATTAGGGATTTTTTTTCCCTATGTACACCATATTTACTTATAGCCAGTGCTTGAATTGGGGCGGGATGTGGCGGGATGGCATCCCGTTACTTTTTTTAAATGACTGTTCTCCATCCCGTCGGGCCGGATGGAACGACTGTCAATACTGGAGCTTTGCGGAAACATTGCATTTTTTAATTTCTCTGGGTTTTTTTCCGTTCTTTTTTGTGTTGCTCCCTCCCCCGCCCCCTGCTTCCATTCGCACAGGCTCTCCCTCCCCCTGTGCGATCCACTTCCGTTTAGTACCGCCCCCTACTTTCCATCCGGTAAAGTGGATGTGGCCAGCGCAGGAAATTAAGCCCCTCTCCCTCCCCCGCTTCCATTCCCCAGTGCGATCCACTTCCATTTAGTACCGCCCCCTACTCTCCAGCCGGTAAAGTGGATGTGGCCAGCACAAGAAAATAAGCTCCGCCTTCCGCAATCTGCGTCTGTAGAGAGCCCGGAAGAGAAGCAAATTATCTCGTTGGCGCGTTGACCTGAGGAGTGGCACGACCTTTGAACTCTCTGCGGGCCGGCTCCACTTCCCATGTTCCCAGGTCTACCACGGTCTCACCTGCCCATCCACAACCTAACAGCACTCACTGCACGCAGTCGCTCTGAAGTCACTCCCTAATAACTTTAATGGAGATTCCCTCTCGTACCCCACTGTGGCATGACTGGGGGCCTGCCAGCAATTCATTTGCAATGCTCCATTGGCAAGGCCGAGGTAGACTGTATGAACAATTGGAGGGATCTGCAAAAGTTGTACAGGTACATGATGTGTCTTTTTCTATACTTTAATCTTCTCTTTCTTTTATATATGTTACTGGTAAATAAAAGCCTAGTCAGTTCATACTGATTTAATTGTTCCCAACTGATAGAGAGACGAGTGCAAGATAAAATTAGTACATATGTCATTAAAAATAAAGGAAAAGGTGTTTGATAGGCAGGATCGTATGCATCTTATGCATTGACTTCCCTGACTCCTGAGAGAGCAACTATTAATTCTGGGGGGAAAGGGGTATTACACATATAATTGCCACTGTGCCATCCTACTATAAATTCTGGAGTGTATTTTTCGGGGAATTGCCTCTGCCATCCTACTATGAATTCTGGGGTATTTATACATGGAATTGCCCCTGTACCATCTTGCTATGAATTCTGGGGGTATTTATACATGGAATTGCCCCTGTACCATCTTGCTATGAATTCTGGAGGTATTTATACATGGAATTGCCCCTGTACCAGCCTACTATGAATTCTGGGTATATTTATAAATGGAATTTCCCCGGTTGCATCCTACTATGAATTCTGGGGTATTTATACATGGAATTGCCCCTGTACCATCTTGCTATGAATTCTGGGGGTATTTATACATGGAATTGCCCCTGTACCATCTTGCTATGAATTCTGGGGGTATTTATATATGGAATTGCCCCTTACCATCCTACTATTAATTCTGGGGTATTTATACATGGAATTGCCCCTGTACCATCTTGCTATGAATTCTGGGGGTATTTGTACATGGAATTGCCCCTGTACCATCCTATTATGAATTCTGGGGATATTTATAAATGGAATTTCCGCTGTACCATCCTACTATGAATTCTGGGGTATGTATACATGGAATTGCCCCTGTTCCATCTTGCTATGAATTCTGGGGGTATTTATACATGGAATTGCCCCTGTACAATCCTACTATGAATTCTGGGGGTATTTATACATGGAATTGCCCCTGTACCATCCTACTATGAATTCTGTGGTATTTATAAATGGAATTGCCCCTGTGTCATCTTGCTATGAGTTCTGGGGGTATTTATACATGGAATTGCCATTCTGCTATGATTTCTGGGGGTATTTATAAATGAAGTCGCAATTATGCTTAAAATTCTGGGGGATTTATAAATTAAGTTGCCATTCTACTATGAGTTCTAGGGGTATTTCTACATGGAATTCCTACTGTGCCATCCTGCTTTCTGGGAGGGGTATACAGAAAATAAATGGTTAAAGATCTCGGTACAAAGTTAATCCAGAAAATGGTCCAATTGCATCTTGCAATCAGGAAGAATTGTTTTGAAGCAAATTGGAGAAGCTTTAGAAGGGGTTGTTCTCCTTCCTTTGTATCAGCTAGAAATTCGACAGATTTTACTTAAGCCAAAAGGCTAGACATGTCATTTTTTCAGCCTAAAATACTATGTTTATATATAATTATTATGCTGATACAGTGGAATTTGAGAATGTGTACAACTGCCCTATTATAATATAACATTGCTGTCTAACTAGCAGAAAAGTGATCCATGTAGTGAGAGAAATTTTTCACATTACTAATGCAATCACTGCATTGCTTTCCCTAATACAGTTTACACAATGCTCCAGGCCTACAGCTCCTCATGCCTTGCATTTTGGCAGAGCAATAGAGTGAGAAAGTGCATGGAGAGGTGCTAGAACTTAAACTAGGCTTGGAGTGCCTGTGCTCACTGATCCTTAGTATAAAATGCATTCTTGTACTTATACCCACTTTGTTTTATTATATAGTGTGCTTGGCCTGCCAGTATTCTCTATATCTTACTGCTGTGGTGTCATTGTCCACTGCTCTCTATGTATGTATTGGGTGTGCCAGTGCCATCTGCTTCTTACTATATAATGTATTTTATAGTGCTTGTGGTGCCTTCTCTATATTATGTTCTTGGGAGATAAGTACCTACTGCTTCTTTGTATGTCTTTTGAGTACCTCAGTCTCTGCATATAATGTACTTTAGGTGCCAGAATCTTTCCCCCACAATTGCTTGTAGTGCCAGCATTCACAGCTCTCAGTTAAAATTGTACATGTGGTGTTAATACCCTCTTCCTATGCTATGCGCGCCGCCAATACTTTTATCCTGCCCCCCCTGCCAAAACCTTGTTCTGCTGCCTTTGTTGGTGCTGTTTTTTAAGATTGACAGATGAACTGTCCAATTATGTAAGGAGCGGCAAATTATACTACACCCTATTGGCTGGACGGGCCCTGTATGCTAACAAATAGCTGCGCACTGCAGGCACGCCAAATAGTCAGTTTGAGGAAGGTGAGGAGTGGTGCCGGACTGTGAGGGTTGGGCCCAGGCCTTCAGTAAACCCTTGGCTGCTAATTGTAAGTAAAAAAAAAATCAAATGTTTACTATATTACTTGCCCTCCGGTTCGCAAATTCCTGTTATTGGGTCAAGGGTGGCTGAATTTTGTGTCTACTGTGTGCGCATTTTTAGGAAAAGGCAGCGGTAATTGCCAGCGGTGCCATTGTTCCAGACCACCACCACCAGGGCTCAGTACGGTGCCCATGGAGCCACAAACACAAGTGGAAAAAGTGGAGCTGTGATGATGCTGTGTGCGCAGCACTCTCACATAAGCTCACATTTTCTAATCTGATAGAGCCTGGCATGAACACTTTCTTATTGCAATCGCAGGAATCCACTCGGGCAGCCGCTCTCCCTACTCCACAAACACATCCAGCAAAGCAGCCCCAAGCAAAAGTTCTGCAAATAGTGCAGCGTGTGCCAATGCAATGCCCTTAGCTAGGGACACATCCACATTCCTGACTGTCCCGTCTTAGGAAGCATTATGTGCAACAACTGGTCCTAGTGCTTTTTCACTACTGGGTGGGCTCTGCTCTAACTGCCTGCAACTTTCAACTCTCCCACCTCTGGCATGGTGTCACCGTACTGAGTGTCATCTTTTGCCACCAGCTCCTGTGCTCACTGCCTGCCACCACTACCGATGTTCCTGAAGCAGGCCTGGATTTGTGGAAAGGCCGCCTAGGCCCGGGCCTAGGGCGGCAGGATTTTAGGGGGGCTGCATGCTGCCCAACCACACCCACATTGGTTTAAAAACACTGGGGATGCGCTGGAGATACAATAATTTTTTACATTTTCCGTGCGCCAATCACCATTGCTCCTGTCCCCCTGGAGGGAACAGGGGCGACGAACGGTAGTGGGCCTAGGGGCGGCCACTATGTAAATCCAGCCCTGTCCTGAAGTGCAGGCTCGTGTAGTCACTAGAGCTGAGGGCACTGTCCAGGGGTGCAGGGTTCTGTCCCTGCAAACACGGGCTTGCTCTTGTCCCTGGAGAGCAGGCTGCTGTCCCCACGAGCAGGGGCTGATGATGCTGCTCTCCCCTTGGCTCAGACTGCTGCTCCTGTTATTTCCAGCCACTTCTGGTGCCAACGCACAATCCCCGCAAAGCCACAGCTTTGTCCCTTTTTTCGAGATCAGGCAATTGGGGCTTGATAGCAGCAGCAGAGAAAGGAGAATCTGCCCCCCCCCCCATGTCACCCCATGCGGCAGGAGGATTTATGTGTGCGGTTCCAGCTCTTCCCTCGCCCATCACTAGGGTTGCCACCTTTTCTGGAAAAAAATACCGGCCTTCCTATATATTTATCTTTTTTTCCTATTAATAACATTGGGATCAACCATCATTTTCACCGGCATGGCCAGTAAAATAAAGGCCGGGTGGCAACCTTATCCATCACCCAGCCTGATACAGCAGCAGCAACAAGTTTTTGCATTGAGAGAGGCAGCAGCAATAAATTCCTCGCATTTGCTCACAGTCAATTGCAAGGGGGTGTGGCTAACACTTGAGGTGCTCCTTGCACATAAGAACAGTGAGGGAATGACACAGATGTGCCATTTATTTCCATCATATAACAATGTACTTTGGTGCCTGGAACACCAATAAATAAGTGTACTTTATTCTGCCTTTTTGGATTATAGTTATAGATAACCCATGCTTGCACTAAGACAAAAACATCCCCATATGTGTGTCCCTGCTTCTTAGACAGTGCTCCATCCTACAGACAACTCCATTCCAGGTAACCTATTTAGGTGGGTGTTGTCTGCACTGTAGGGCTCCCTGTATATATTGTGGTGCCAGGAACCCACTACCTCTCACCGTACACAAGGTTCATGGAGTAGTGCCAGTACCACTGATTCTCACTGTATATAATTTACTTTGGGGTGCCAGGAGTCATCACTTGCCATAATGTTCTTGGTGTACCTTCTTGCCTTTCACTGTATATTATATATTCCTGGTGGGTTATTAACTGGTTATGCCCCTCTCTGATGGCATTACAAATTAGAGCTGTGGGATTTGCCTGAATGTGGTGCTGCAGCCTGCAAGTGTCACACAGGCTTATTTGTATGATGTGATTAAAGTATGTCACGTGGATGCTCTGTTGGCCATGAAATAACCTCTAAAGGTTTAAGGAATGCAGGTTGGGTTGTCCCTCATACACATCAACAAACCCTGATGATTCTTCTCATCTGTATAATGCGATATATACACCTATCTATTGCAATTTCTTTATACTGCTTAAATCCAGGTAATTCTGCTCATCTGTATACACCACTATATTGCAACTCCTGTATTCTGCTTATATTCTGGTAATTCTGCTCATATTACTTGTATCTGTTAACCCCAATTACTTTGTTAGGCATACTCTGATGGTGGGCGAGGCTTATTTCAAAATGGGTGTGGTCAATAATTGTGGGCGTGGCTTCATAAATTTTGCGCCGTGCAACCCAATTCAAGCACTGCTTATAGCTATCAGTAGCCTTGAAACCGTTATGGAAGCTAAAGCCATAAATCACTATTTAGTATTACAGAAGTACTACTTTTAGTAGCTGACTGCCCCCATTAATTCATTTTTCTTTTACATTACTCCAGAGATAGGAATAGAATTGGGTGATAGAAATATTTTGCCATAAACGTGCCATAACCAGATCTAGTTTGCTGCTAACATTACCAACCAAAGACATAAAGGTATTTGTGAGTTAGATTTAAAAAGTACACTATAGTCATAATTCCCCATCAGAGGATTTAAGGGTCCCTGGTGATCTTTAATATCTTTTTTTCTTTCTTTTGCAAACTTAAGCCAAGGCTGTGTCCAAATAACACATAAATGAGCCATGTTCATATTGTACAATATTTTAAAGGGAACTGGCATTTTCATCCATTTTCCCAAACTGGACATTAATAGAATTAAACATCTTGAAGTTGTTGCAATGGCACCCTCTTTGATTGAAGCTCACCTTACATATTGCTACAGTATTTACTTGAACAATGCATGTGTCTATCATTTCTGCTTGTTGATTCCTGTGCTGTTAGAGCCGCCAGTTTATCATGCAAAGGAACAAATCGTTCTTTAGATGGAATTTGGCATGCAGTAAACATTAAAAATGTCGGTTAAATTTACTGAATTATTTTTTTTAAAATATCATACACACTGTTCTTTTATGTGTATAAGTGAGTGTGTGCCAGGTAACAGTCACTATTTGCTGGCATTAACTTGCCAGTGATTTGGTGCCCGAACTAAAATGCAGACAGAGCATAATTAATACTATGGCTTATTGAGAGTAAAATGCTCCACTGTGTTAATGAGGTTGTAAGAGCACAGTGCCCTATTAAGGTTACATTCTGTTATGGGCTAGACAGATCTCCCTAGAAAAGCTACCATGAGTTACAAAAGTGCACTGAAAACTGTTAATCCCAAAGGGAACACTATTTAAATCCCCCTCTATTAAGTACCAACACAACAAGACAGTCAGATGGGATACCCTATTTCACTCTGAACGCGGCTGTTAATTTAGTTTATTAGACAGATCATAATTACAAAGGGGGGAATTAACAGCCAGAGTCATCTCCTTTTTTTCAGACTCAATGTGCAAAATCAATTTTAGTAAACTGAGCTCTTCGATAGAATCTCCCATGGTTTTTTTTTAATTAGATTGCATAATGAGTCTCTTCCTATGGGGTGTTTCCTGAGTTATTATTAGATGGCCTCTTCTTGCTTGGCGCAATCAGGAATCATTACGATGTTACAAAGTAGCTAGTGCAAAATGCAATTAAAGAATTGCAAATAGGTTATTTCTTGCTGTGTTCTTTTTTTTTGTAAGGGCAATTATTACATTGGAACTAATCGGATGACTGAATCTCACTCAGCCATTTGAAATTAGTAAGCATAACCCCCCACTAGATTTTAATAAACCCCCACAAACTCAATATAATAGTACATTTAACACATAGCAAATTGAAGCTTGAAGAGTAGCCTACAGCAATCAGCCGGCAGTTAACCTCGATTGGTCTTGTACAGTTAGACTGCCTTGCTGCTGATTTTAATATACATTATTATAGCGGTATGGGACCTGCTATCCAGAATGCTTGGGACCTGGGGCTTTCCAGATAACTGACCTTTCTGTAATTTGGATCTTCATATCATACCTACTAGAAAATTATGTAAACTTTAAATAAACCCAATAGGCGGGTTCTGCTTCCAGTTAGGATTAATTATATCTTAGTTTAGATCAATTACAAGCTACTGTTTTATTGTTACAGAGAAAAAGGAAATCCTTTTTAAAGGACATGTAAAATGTAAACAGCCTCTATAAAATCTTTTAACACTGGATAATGGTTAATGAACGACCAACCAGTATACTTATGGATAAAAATGAGAAATTCAAGGAAATATGGGAAACGTTGTATAGATACTCTTTCCCGACTACAGAAACCCCTTAGATCCTTTTGTAAGCACTATATGATAACATCATATGTTAGCGTTTGTTTTGTAACACTTTGAATTTTTTCAGACCTGGAATAACTAATAATCATATTTCAGACAATTCCTTCAACTGTAAATCCATTGCATTACTCTATAGCATGGCATTTAAAGGACCTCGCAGAAACCACCCTAGAGCATGCAATACTCATCACCAATGTTTATGAAACATAATATGCCGTCAATAAGTACTGTTGATTTAAACTGTTTCTTTAAACTGTCAGATCGAGACGGGACCGATTTTATTTCTGTCCTCTCTCTCTGCCCATTTCTTTCCTCTATGCAAATATTTCATGCTATTAGATAAATGTTATAACTACTTATCTCTTTTGATATGTTGAAATTCCAATAAAAACGATTGAAAGTAAAATATTTAAACGCCTGCCACTCCAGTTGTTAGTACTAAGGCTGCAGCATCTACTTAATCACTTTTGGGGGCATATTTATCAAGGGTCGAATTGAAAAAACGTCGAAATTCGAATTCAAAAAGACCAACTGAAATAAAGTTAGGTTTTTTTTGGTTGAATAGGTCGGTTTTCAATTGAATTGGTGCATATTCAGCCAAATTCATATCGTACGAATCGAAGTAATAGGAAATTCGATCAAATTCGATTCAAAGTTTTTCCCCAAAAAAAACAAATTTTTCCCCCAAAAAAAACTTAAATTTTTCAAAGTCCACCAATTGACTCCAAGTAGGTTCTAGGAGGTATCCCATAGGCTAAAACAGCAATTCAGCAGGTTTTAGATGGCGAATTGTCAAAGTTGAATTTTTAAAGAGACAGTACATGATAAATTTCGATATTGTAATTGTTGAATTTTTTTCAAATTCTAATCGAATTTGGACTATTCCCTAGTCGAAGTACACAAAAAATAGCTTGAAATTTTTTTTCATTCGAAAATTCACCTCATCCTTTGATAAATCTGCCCCTTAGGATTCTTTCTTCCCCTTTAACCAACTTGTCCCCTTTGATAGGCAATATCCTTTCACTGTTGGCTACTGAGCATGCTCCATTTCAAGATAATGCAGTGAACCTTCTCAGTTTGGATTAAAAAACACGCCCACTCCAGTCTAGCCAATGAAGAGATGGCATTTATGGTTCCCATAGAAACTCTGCTCTAGCTGTCTGCTCCTATTTTTTCTCCTAAGCAAACATCACTGATGAAGTATCAGAGGGAAAATGGCTGACAGTTGAAAGCAGCTATTTGTTTTAGGAAAATGTGACTGGCTGGCAAAAGGAGGGGATATACAGTATGCAGTACAAATGATGCTTTTTGGATAGGGGAGATTGCCCAACTTATATACATGATAGGAAAATATAGGGTTTACATGTCCTTTATTAAGAGCTAGGCTAAAAAAACTTCTGTCCTTAAAGCACTTCACTCTTACTATCCCTTACTCTACTGTGATTGATATTTTGTGCACTGTGTCTTGCTTCCCCCAGCAAGCTAGGACCCCGGGGATGCCCATTAGTGATGTGTCGTAAAGGAGAAACTCAACCCACACCAATCCATAACCCATAAAACCTTAAACTGCAAAATATTGCCATTGTAAAAACCACACCCGTGTCATCTCACTCTTTGTGCTACTTCTGTGCACGCCACTGCTTCCAAGACAGGGAATCTTTGGGAGCAGAGGAAGAGTGTACTTCCCCAGTCTTACAAGCACCCAACCCTAACCCACAGTGGTTGGCCAAATTTTAACCCGAACTTGCCCAACTGGATATCAATTTGAACATCAGTAACGTCCATATATCCCTTCACTATTGAGCTCTGTTGAGGGCAGACAGCATTGCACACAGGGAGGGGAGCCACTCTTTGTGTTCATATAAGTTGTATTTTACAAATGCAACAAATCCAGGATAGATAGGTTCCGTTCTAGCACTAGTATTTTGATATGTGACATTAGGGAGCACATTTACTAAGGGTCGCAGTGAATTCAAAGTGAATATTGAATTCAAAAACTTTGAATTATTAGAAGTAATTTTTGGGACTTCGACCATCGAATAGGCCAAATTCGACTTTGATTCAAAGTGAAAATGCTTCGACTGTTCGACCATTTGATAATCGAAGTACTGTCTCTTTAAAAAAAAGTCAACACTTCGCCACCTTAAACCTGCTGAATTGCTATGTTAGCCTATGGGGACCTCCTAGAACCTATAAGCTAGTATTTGGCTAAGTTTTGAGACGTCAAAGGATTTTTTTGTAAAATCGTACAATTAAATCGTTCGATTCAAAGTACGATCTTAAAAACCCTTATTATTATTGCTGATCATTTCTGAATATACAGTAGCGACACGACCAACACTTTTGCTTATAGCATGGACTTATTTAGAAGCTATTCTCTAAGCAGAACTGCTGTGATCCAAGTAGATCACCACCTACATACAGACTGATAATTGAGGAACAATTAATTATTATCTGGCATTACAGATCAAATTAAAGTATTTTAAAGTGGACGGTCACCCAGACATAAAAAGCTGTATAATAAATGTCCTTTTGAAACTAAACATGAAACCCAAATAATTTTTTTTTTATTTAAGTGTTCATAGCTGTTGTAAACTCATATAAAAATCTCAGCTGTTAATCATATGTTGCCTACCTCTCCTCTATGTCTTAGGCATAGAGGCGGGGCAGGCAATTACTTTCACTTTCCATTCAGCAATTCCTAGATGTCACTGCTCTCCCCACATTCTTCCCCAGTTCTTTTAACCATTTCATTGTGTAGCCAGTGCATGGGGATGAACATCGGGTCCCCTGTTCTGGTGCACAAACAAGATTTTAAGATGATACAAGGCTTGTCTTAATAACAGTGTCCACAAAATTGCTCCTGCCTGATTGCTATAATTATGAAAAATAATTAGGAAACAAGTCATAATTTTTTAACAGTGTAATTAAAGTTCATTTTGCTTGACTAATATGATAAAATAGGATTTGTATTTATATTTTTGGGTGACGGGTCCCGTTTAAATTTTATTTTGAGCTTTTCAATGGTAATCATAAGAACCATTATTAAAAATAGTAATAATTTATAAATAATAAGCACAGTGTTATGTAATTATAAAGACCCTAAAAACCACAAATATACAGTATATTGGTTATAATTCTTTGGTGAATAAGTTCCATACCAAGGTGTCATGATCCTGAAGCAGAGCGCCGGCAGGCGCGTACATTCCCTGCGGCACCAAAGCCAAAATGGCGGTGCCCAGTGCTACCATGTGGGTAGCAGTGGCACCGGCATCCTTCAGAACTCCGCTTGGCGAGAAATTCAAAATAAAAACCCTTCCAGGTCATGGGTTCAATGCCCAATTATAGAGTTTGTTTTGAACATTCCTGGGTGATTGATAATTCTTGCTAAACTGTTTCCTGGACTTCTGACCCTGCCTGGACCTTAACATAGATATTATTCTGCGTGCCTTTGAACTCTTGCCTTGACTTTGATCACGATTTTTCCGGAACCCTTTGTACTGCGATTGACTTTAACCCCTAAAGCTTCCTCCTTGGTCCTGACTACTCCCGCTGGTAGCCGATAGGCCCCCTGACGCAAGGAAAGTAATTTACCAAGTTACTCCTTCTAAGACATGAACAAGAATGCAGAGATTAATCCAAACATATTTTATACAGAGTACTGAAGTCATTTCAGACTAATTGCAGTGTGTCAGAACTGGGCCAAGGTAGTTTGGCACCCTAGGCAAGGACTTCAATCAGCACCCCCCCCCCCCGGTCTGTAGGACCATTTACCACCTAATCAGCCAGCAGCACCCAAAATATTGCCCCCAATATGTAACTGTGCCAGCCAGCAGCACCCAAAATATTGCCCCCAATCTGTACATGTGCCAGCCAGCAGCACCCAAAATATTGCCCCCAATATGTACCTGTGCCAGCCAGCAGCACCCAAAATATTGCCCCCAATATGTACCTGTGCCAGCCAGCAGCACCCAAAATATTGCCCCCAATATGTACCTGTGCCAGCCAGCAGCACCCAAAATATTGCCCCCAATATGTACCTGTGCCAGCCAGCAGCACCCAAAATATTGCCCCCAATATGTACCTGTGCCAGCCTGCAGCACCCAAAATATTGCCCCCAATATGTACCTGTGCCAGCCAGCAGCACCCAAAATATTGCCCCCAATATGTACCTGTGCCAGCCAGCAGCACCCAAAATATTGCCCCAATATGTACCTGTGCCAGCCAGCAGCACCCAAAATATTGCCCCCAATATGTACCTGTGCCAGCCAGCAGCACCCAAAATATTGCCCCCAATATGTACATGTGCCAGCCAGCAGCACCCAAAATATTGCCCCCAGTCTGTACCTGTTGTGCCAAAAAAATTCATTGCCCCCAGCCCCCCCAATCTGTACGTGTTGTGCCAAAAAAATTCATTGCCCCCCAGCCCCCTAAATCTGTACCTGTTGTGCCAAAAAATTCATTGCCCCCCAGCCCCCCCAAATCTGTACCTGTTGTGCCAAAAAATTCATTGCCCCCCCTCAAATCTGTACCTGTTGTGCCAAAAAAATCATTGCCCCCCCAAATCTGTACCTGTTGTGCCAAAAAATTCATTGCCCCCCAGCCCCCCCCAAATCTGTACCTGTTGTGCCAAAAAAATTCATTGCCCCCCCAAATCTGTACCTGTTGTGCCAAAATAATTCATTGCCCCCCCAAATTTGTACCTGTTGTGCCAAAAAAAATGCATTCCCCCCCAGCCCCCCCAAGTCTGTACCTGTTGTTGTGTGCCAGCTCCAAATTCCAATACTAGTAGCAGCAGATGAGTCGCCACTCGCCAGGCACAGGCAGCCACCCAGTTTCAGTCAGAAGGAAGGAGACTATGCAAGCAAGAATGCCGGCCGCACCCATATGCCGAGCCAGGCCACACTACACAGGCGCACAGCTCCCTCGGTCCCTCCTGACGTCACCGCGCACGCAGGCGCGGCTCTCTTTATGCAGGCGCATCATTGGATGGATGCGCAATTGTGCATTACGTGTGTCGCTGGCTCGCTGCTGGCCTGCTGCCTCTAAAAGACGGATCCAGCTAGCAGGACAAGTAGAGACTGGCTGGGTCTCGAAAGCAGAGCGGAACTCTGCTGGGGGCCTGGAGCAGCCGCAAGAAGTTTAAAATTTAAAGAAAAATAAAAAAAAAAATTTTCCTTTTCAAAATTGCGCTCCCCTATGACTGCACCCTAGGCGGGTGCCTACTCTGCCGACCCCTAGTTCCGGCCCTGCAGTGTGTACAATGGGAAATTATAAAAAGCATGGACATTTAAGAATATAAGGATAAGCTTACGGCTTTCCATATGGGGTCCGGGTTCTCTAGCTCCAAGCAGGGGGAGAAATTCATACAAAAACCTGAAAAATAGAGCTGGCACCATACCGACACCCCAAAAAAATGACTAAATTAAGTAAATTCCAGGAGTCTCAAAATATCAATAAAGTAGTATAAAAAGCTTTATTTACATCTTGTATAAAAAATAATAGCCTATTATTTACACTTGACTTTGGAACAATTTAGCACACAGCAGGGAACAAACCAATCTTAAATTATGATCTTGAGAAAAAAGATATACCGACACAGAAAAAAAAAACCAGACAGTTTAATTGACTGCTTAAGTATAGTATTATCTTTCAGACTGTTTTACAAAATTTAGAGTTGGGATCTGATTTATTTATGTTACATTACATGGCTGATGATAATGAGGATCCTTACAGTACAGTGGTAATTATTAGGGATGAGCAATTTTTTCTGCAGAGCTTCACTGCGGAAATGATGCCTATAGACTCCAATGGGAGAAAAAATGTTGCGCATCCAAAAAGTTTTGTTGACCATAGACTTTAATGCATTTCAGTGAATTTTCGCTGGCGATTAATTTTTGGTGAAGCGAAACGGGTCAGATTTGCCCATCCCTATTATAGGAAAGCATTCTCATAAGCTGCATAAGTGACCAGAAAGGGAATGTTACATAAAAATTTTATTGTTTTCAAATAAAGCTCAGTCTCATAAAGGTGTTGTTCGTCTTCAATGTCCAAATCTTATGAAACCACTAAAAATGCTCTCTTTGTGTTAGAACCCCCATTTTCCATCAAAAAAAGTAAAAAGGTCATTGTAAAAGCTACTTTATATACCATTTAAATCTGTCCTCCTGTCTCTCTGACCAGTTTTCTGAAGGATGGGAGTGGCCTGTTTTAAACCTGCCCTTCCTATATGATTACATCATCACTCTCAGGCTTTGCCCTTACTTGTTTCCTATTGGCCATTGATACAGCCCTCCCCTTGTAATTCATTGGTTGCTTGTGCACTTGTAAGCAGTCACATAAATTCAAAGGCCATTGGTTAATTTTTCCTAAACAAACTACCCAGTTGGTTAATTTCTCCTTTGCATTGGCTGCTATCTTGTGCACATTACTTGAGAGTCTCACATAGGTAAAAAGACCCAGCATATACCAAATCCAACACATTTTTACTATGCAAATAATCATATACATTAATTGACATGTAACATAATAACATAGTAAGTAACATAGTAAGAAAGGTTGAAAAAAGACACATGTCCATCGAGTTCAACTTTTTTTTTTTTTATTATTAACCACCTATCTGCCAGTTGATCCACAGGAAGGCAAAAAAACCCATCTGAAGCCTCTCCAATTTGCCTCAGAGGGGGAAAAATTCCTTCCTGACTCCAAAATGGCAATCGGACTAGTCCCTGGATCAACTTGTACTATGAGCTATTTCCCATAACCCTGTATTCCCTCACTTGCTAAAAAGCTATCCAACCCCTTCTTAAAGCTATCTAATGTATCAGCCTGTACAACTAATTCAGGGAGAGAATTCCACATCTTCACAGCTCTCACTGTAAAAAAACCCCTTCCGAATATTTAGGCGGAACCTCTTTTCTTCTAATCGGAATGGGTGACCTTGTGTCAGCTGGAAAGACCTACTGGTAAATAAAGCATTAGAGAGATTATTATATGATCCCCTTATATATTTATACATAGTTATCATATCACCCCTTAAGCGCCTCTTCTCCAACGTGAACATCCCCAATTTGGCCAGTCTTTCCTCATAGCTAAGATTTTCAATACCTTTTACCAGCTTAGTTGCCCTTCTCTGTACCCTCTCTAATACAATAATGTCCTGTTTGAGTGATGGAGACCAAAACTCTACGGCATATTCTAGATAGGGCCTTACAAGTGCTCTATACAGTGGAAGAATGACCCCTCCTCCCTTGATTCTATGCCCCTTTAATACAGCTCAAGACTTTATTTGCCCGTGATGCTGCTGACTGGCATTGCTTGCTACAGCCAAGTTTATCATCTACAAGGACTCCAAGGTCCTTTTCCATAATGGATTTGCCTAGTGCAGTCCCATCAAGGGTATAAGTGGCTTGGATATTTTTACATCCCAGGTGCATGACCTTACATTTATCAACATTGAATCTCATTTGCCACTTTGCTGCCCAGATTGCCAGTTTGTCAAGATCATGTTGCAAGGATGCCACATCCTGGATGGAATTAATTGGGCTGGATAGTTTTGTGTCATCTGCAAACACTGATACATTACTTACAATACCCTCCCCTAAGTCATTAATGAACAAGATAAATAAAAGTGGACCCAATACTGAGCCCTGGGGGACCCCACTAAGAACCTTACTCCAAGTAGAGAATGTCCCATTAACAACCACCCTCTGTACCCGATCCTGTAGCCAGTTTCCTATCCACATGCAAACAACTTCATTAAGCCCAACAGACCTTAGTTTAGAAAGCAGTCATTTGTGGGGCACAGTATCAAACGCTTTGGCAAAATCCAAATAGATCACATCTACTGCCCCTCCCCCACTGTCCAGAATCTTACTTACCACATCATAAAATGCAATCAAATTCGTCTGACATGACCTATCCTTCATAAAGCCATGCTGATTGTTGCTCATAATGTCATTCACTAGGACAACATTTTGAATGTGATCCCTTAACAAGCCTTCAAATAATTTGCCCACCACAAATGTCAAGTTTACTGGCCTCTAATTCCCAGTCTGAGATCGTAATCCCTTTTTAAATATTGGAATAACATCAGCTTTTCTCCAATCCATAGGCACCATACCAGATGACCGTGAATCTGAGAAAATCAGAAATAAGGGCTGGTCTAAAACTAAGCTCTCTTAAAACCCGGGGGTGTATGCCATCAGCCCCTGGAGCCTTGTTTACATTAATTTGTGTTAAAGCTTTTTGAATCATATCCTGAGTCAGCCACTGACTAGATTGAGCTGAACCATTCGTGAGCCTGTGAACCCAGACTCCTCTATTGTATACACTGAAGAAAAAAACTGATTTAACACATTTGCCTTTTCTGTATCTGTTACAACCATACTGGTACCATTATTTAATGGAGCAACAATCTCAACTTGCATCTTTCTACTATTAATATATTTAAAAAACTTTTTAGGGTTAGTTTTCACCTCCACCGCAATTAACTCTTCATTTCTTTTCTTAGCCTTCCGGATTCCGGTGTTTATATTCATTAAATGCAGCTTCTGTCCCTACAGATTTGTAGTTTTTAAATGGCTTTCTCTTCTTTCCCATTAACTTCTTTACTTCTGTATTAAGCCACACAGGATGAATTTTAGAGCTTCTACATTTAATCCTTAAGGGAATAAATTGAGAACAGTAATGGTTTAATATCATTTTAAAGGACAACCATTTCTGTTCTGTGTTTTTAGCTGAAAACTTATTGCTCCAATCAATGCTCTGTAGGGCAGCCCTCAAGGAACCCACTAAATCACTCATAATCTCACTACCTCGTATGCATAATCCCGCTCATACTCATTATCCCACTCCCTCCTATGCATAATCCCACTCACTCATAATCCCATTTATTCTCATATACCCACTCACTCATATGCATAATCCCACTCACACATGTATTCCCATTCACATGTATGATCCCATTTATTACTCATATGCATAATCCCACTCATATATGTAATATATATAAAAATGTAGGATTAGACAGCTAGAGCAGAGTTTCTATGGGAACCAGAACTGCATTGGCTGTTAGACTGGAGGGTGTGTTTAGTTATCTAAACTAAATTGAGCATGCTCATATAGCAAAAGTCAAAGCAAATTCCTGAGGGAGGGGGCCTTGTAGGTTAGAGGAGTATAACAATTTCTAAAGATGCTGCAGACTTACTGTTAACTAGGGTTGCCACCTGTCCGGTTTTGACCCGGACAGCCCGGTATTTTGAGGGGCTGCCCCGGTCTATACTTCCCTTGATTGACATGACGATCGGCCAATCGGTGAACGCTGCGTCATAGCCCCGCCCACTGATGTCATAGCCCCGCCCACTGACGTCATAGCCCTGCCCATTGACTTCATATCCCCGCCCATTGATGTCACAGGTCCACCCATTAATGTCATTGGGGCACGGGTATGTCGCATCTGACGATGCATGGGGCACTGACGACGGATGGGGGTACCCATCCATCGCATGGGGCACTGACGACGGATGGGGGTACCCATCCACCGCATGGGGCACTGCAGACGGATGGGGGTACCCATCCATCGCATGGGGCACTGACGACGGATGGGGGTACCCATCCATCGCATGGGGCACTGACGACGGATGGGGGTACCCATCCATCGCATGGGGCACTGACGACGGATGGGATGGGGGTACGATTGGATTAGAATTGATGGGACTCATTGGATGGATGGGTCATTAGAAGGCAGATTCAAATAGGGTAGACACTGACGTCATAGCCCCGTCCACTGACTTCATATCCCCGCCCATTGATGTCACAGGTCCACCCATTAATGTCATTGGGGCACGGGTATGTCGCATCTGACGATGCATGGGGCACTGACGACGGATGGGGGTACCCATCCATCGCATGGGGCACTGACGACGGATGGGGGTACCCATCCATCGCATGGGGCACTGACGACGGATGGGGGTACCCATCCATCGCATGGGGCACTGACGACGGATGGGGGTACCCATCCATCGCATGGGGCACTGACGACGGATGGGGGTACCCATCCATCGCATGGGGCACTGACGACGGATGGGGGTACCCATCCATCGCATGGGGCACTGACGACGGATGGGGGTACCCATCCATCGCATGGGGCACTGACGACGGATGGGATGGGGGTACGATTGGATTAGAATTGATGGGACTCATTGGATGGATGGGTCATTAGAAGGCAGATTCAAATAGGGTAGACACTGTGGTGCAGCTAGTCAGGTGACCAGTTTATGGACTGGTTGTCCCAGGTTCAAATCCTGGGTGTGTCGCGTTCTCACAGCTGCTTGCTTTATATCCTTTTTTGCTAAGCCATTGGTTCCCTTTGTATTTAAGGTTTTAAAGAGACACTCGGTTGTAATGGTTATCTGTGGTAATCTCTACTAAGATAAAACCCTGTGGCACAGCACATTACATGACTGGTTTATAGTCTGGGAATCTTGGGTTCAAATCCTGTGCCATTAAAGAAATGTGGCTGCTAAATAATGTTATTTGGAATAAATTATGCTTCACTATCATGTAGCGAGTCAATCATCACCATATCCCTTTTAGAGAGCCGTGAAGCATAGATGCTACACTTCCAGATCAGAGACACCTAGAGCATGGTTACTTCCTGACTAGTAAAGCAGTTAGCAAAGCTTATGTAAAGGATGGCTTTAGTTTGTGCTGGAGTCGGTTACTTGAGTTATTCTGCTAAGAAAAGAGCCCCCCAAAAGACATATTAAACATACCTTTCAATCAAAGTCTGACCCAGACCTCAGCTACTACTACTACTACTTCTACTACCACCACCACCTGGATAAATAACATCAATATTGGAGGATGTCAACTTTTTGTAGAAGAGACATCTTTGCAATTTGTAGTAACTTATTATATGTTGTAATTATTCTATATGTTTTCTTCTTAGGTGCTGCGTTTTCAATTATCATGCTTCTTGGGAATTGTGAAGACATAACCACTACTGTGTAACAACAACACCTACAACAACAATTTACGTCCTTTAATATTATGTTTATTTTGACAAATGTCATGTGTCCTTTGTGATTTTGAAAATAAGGTGGTTGCATGCTTTCTTTTGTGAACTGCTATGATGGATATTCCCTATTAGAAGGATTACTTCCCTATCCAGTTAAAAATATAACACCACTGAATTTGGTAACAAGACAAAAAGTAATCTTTTTTTTCTTTTTTTTTTAATTCGGGTCAGTTTATTGAATGAATAAAATAAGCAGTTTACAATGTAAAGTCAAAATAAGGGAAAACATTGTATCACATGTTACATGTCTAGATAAAACAGAGTTTAAAAACAATAGCGTGCAACAAACATTTCGTCATAGTTACAACATTTTACGACTTTATTGGGGTCTCCCTCCAATGAGGGATTCAGACCAAGTTGCAATAATTTCTCCAAGACATGCTATTCAATAAAAAATATATATTTTATTCACATCAGTAGTTAAAAAACATGTATAGTATTCCCTCTAACGCCTAACGCGTTTCATGCTTACCCAGCACTTAGTCATAGGCAGAATCCAACTAGTCTCTCTTGCTCAGTTCCTTAAGTACTAGCACATATAGTCCATCCCCTTAATAAAACCAATCACATACATATGTTACAAGTGCCATATATCATCCAATGGACTACAGGCTTTGTTCAAATACAATGATCTATATGTTAGATAATACATGTTACAGGGCATATACAGAAATATAATTCACAAATAATCGTAAGAAAATATAATTAAATATAGCAAGTCACATCAAATGTATAATTGAGGCCTAGTGGCAACCTGGTTTGTAGGTGAAAGATCCAATATACCTCTCTTTTCTTTAATTTCATCAGAAGGTCACCCCCTCTAATGCCTGTCTTAATTTGTTCTATCCCTTGTATAGAGAAATACTTTAAATTACTGTTATTGCATTCTTGGAAATGCCTAGTGACATTGGTTTTGCTGCTTAGTTTAATATTGCTCACTTGATTGATATGTTCCCTGATACGTTCTTTCAATGATCTAATAGTACAACCTACATATTGCTTACCACATTTAGTGCAGGTGATGAGGTAAACTATCCCCCTACTGCAACAATTGATATAATGTTTAATTTTGTATGTAGTTGTAGTTACAGTTGAATTAAACTCTCCAGAGACTTTTAAATATTTACATGTGACACAACGGTTGTGCCCACACTTGAAGCAACCACTGTGTCTCAGAAAATCTTGTTTACTGCTGTTTTTCTCTTTGAATAGACTCGGAGACAATGAGTCACCCAGAGTATAGGCACGTCTTGCTACACATCCTATTCCCGGATCTAATGCCTTACAGAAATCCCTGTCGGCATATAATATAGGCAAAAACTTTTTTACTGTTTTGACAATTTTTTTGTATTGTCTACTATATCGTGTAATAAAAGAAATTCTTTGACCAAATTCTTTCTTGTGTGTTTTATTCTGTGGGGTCAAGAGTGTATCCCTGTCAGTGGTTTCAGCTCTAGTGTAGGCCCTCTGAATGGACTTACTGTTGTATCCCCTTTCTTTAAATCTGTCCCTCATTTCGTCTGCCTTGGTTTTAAATTCATCCAAAGTGGAACAGTTTCTGCGCAATCGCAGGAACTGTCCTATTGGAATTCCAGTTATTTGGCTCCTTGGATGGCAAGACTGTGCATGAAGCAGAGTATTACCACTACAAGGTTTCCGATAAATAGTAGTATGTATAGTATTGGTTTTGGCCATCAATTTGACATCCAAAAATTCTATTTCTTCCTTAGAGAATATATCTGTAAAGCTTAGATTCAAATCATTGGTGTTGATGTCCACCACAAATTCTCTGAACTTCTGTTCTCCTGTCCAAATACACAGCAAATCGTCAATATAACGAATATAGAATTTTAGATGTTGGTTACTGATTATTGACAGATGGGTTTCTTCCCACCACCCCATATAGAGGTTGGCGAAGGAGGGCGCAAATTTAGCTCCCATAGCTGCACTTGTCAGTCGTAACACCAATGGCTGCAAGTGAGCATCTATCCATTCAGACAGGTGTTCATTCAATGAGCCTATTCCAGATACAATTGGCCTACCAATTGGTGGCCTTTGATTTTTATGTACTTTAGGTAAATGATAAAATGTGGGTATGGCAGGAGAACTCGGTATAAGATATTCCTTGATTATATCAGTGATCAGCTCTTTTGAATAAGCCAGCTCCACCAATGTCACTAGTTTATGTAAAAATTTTTCCGTAGGGTCCCTTTCCAATAACAAATAAGCTCCTCTATCTTCAAGTTGCCTCAAGGCCTCATCTTTATGTTACAGCATCTAGGACTACTACCATTCCACCCTTGTCTGCGTTCTTTATGACTATGGAGTTATCTTCCTGTAGTTCCTTGAGTGCAGCTTTTTCTTTCATTGTCAAGTTAGAGGACCATTGAGTATCTGTATTCTTGAAATGTAACTGCCAAAGTGCTTCTTCCACTCTTGTCTGGAATACGTCAACCAATGGTCCCCTAAATTGTGTGAGATAAAATTCACTACGATTTTTGAATCTAGAGGTGTCTATTGTTTCTGGGGGGTTTATGATAGCCAAATCTCTCTCATTCTCTTCCCTTTGTGCAAAATACTTCTTCAATACAATTTTCCTAACAAATTGGTTAACATCTAACATTGTTTCAAAAATATCAAAATTCCTAGTAGGAGAAAAGGAAAGTCCCTTCGCCAAAACCTGTAAATGAACAGGGGAAAGACATTTAGATGACAAGTTCATTACTTTCTCGGTGTCTTCTTCCTTAGTGCATAGCTTTCTCTGTCCTTGTCCCTTGGTGTCTCTTGTTCTTCCGTAGGGTTCTTGTTTTTCCATAGGGATCTGTTCGTCTTGTTCTGTGTCCACTGTCTGTTTTCTGTGTTTGATGTTTCTTCTGTCCCTAAAAAAACTTTTTGGGCTTTTTCAGTCCTGTTGACCTGTGAAGAGACAGGGCAAGAGCCAGCAAAAGAGCCTTCTGAAAGATCCTCACCCTCCATACTAGAAAAGCTAACCTTTTTTGGGGTACTCGTATTCTTTAAAATGGATCTTTGTGAATAGTTGTGTCCCTGTGTAAATCTATTCTCCCTCCTCCTTTGTGCCCAGGTATAAACCTGGTCTCTTCCATAGTCTGTCGTGTCTCTATTAAATTTATTTTTCTTATTCTCCATAATATCTAATTCAATTTTATTTACCTTTTTCTTAGTGCTCTCATATGTGTCAATGTATTGTGCATGCCCTTTAAATGACTCTAGGTCCTTTTCCATCCTTCTCAAGTCTAACTTGATTTGTTCATGTGCTTTACTCTTATACTCAATCATCAGTTCCATTAATTTAAATGAGCAATCCGACAATATTTTGTTCCAGCTAGTTACAAAATCCTCGTCTTTCTCCACAAAAGAAGGGAATTTTTTGATTCTTAAACCACGTGGTATCATTTGGCTATCAACATATTTTTCCAGGGAAGCTATATCCCACCACGTATAGAGTTCTTTTATGGAGAGACGTTCTAGGTCTCTAAACATTTTGATTAAATTCAAGCCATCCTGTGAGGTGATTATGCTGGTACAAAATGTGCGGTTTGCTTTATCCACCCGCGTGGTGCAATCCAAAAATTCCTCCATATTGAGGAAGATACTGAATGTATATTATAAGTGTCTATACCAGTGTGTCATAAGACTCAACAACCACATCCAGCAATATGTAATATAGACAAATGTGTAAATAACACCTTGCTATAGTGTGAGAATAAATAATACTAGTACCCAATACGTTAATTAGACAATGTGCTAATATTCCTAAAGGTTTACAAACTCCAGGATGGGGATGAGGGGAAATTATACAAATCTCCTTAAACACACCCTCAGAGCACTCAATACAATTTACAGATTCAAAAAGGGGAAGTATTCTAAACAATTGCTCATAAGAATATTGAGCCAAGAAAGTTAACCATAATAAGCAAAATATTGTTTTTGTTGTGATAAACTTGGCTCACCAAGTGTTTGTTGCGTCCAGGTGCTAATCTAGCCCCGGACGTGACGCTTGGTGTGAGTCAAAGACTTTACTGCTAGTCCCACAGATGTCTTATCAATAAACAAATACTGCTCACCCGAGCCACGTGGCGCCCAGGTGCTGTTAGGCCCCAGGCGTATGTCTTAAGGGAGGGGATAAGTTCCCACCGGTACAATATAGTACAAGATTGGTAAAGCAAACAGTATGGGCTCACCGTGTAAAAGTTGCGCCTTAGTGCCACTGCCTCAGGCGTTTCGCTAGGGGAGAGGCTCCAAAAGAGTTGGTATACAGGAGGCTGTTCTATGTCGCTGTTGGGCCCCAGATGACTCAATTGGCGGGAGCTTCCTGCTTCCTCGTGGTGGTTAGCTTTAGTGGATGTGAAAAGATCGATTTTAAAGAATACGAGTACCCCAAAAAAGGTTAGCTTTTCTAGTATGGAGGGTGAGGAATTTTCAGAAGGCTCTTTTGCTGGCTCTTCCCCTGTCTCTTCACAGGTCAACAGGACTGAAAAAGCCCAAAAAGTTTTTTTAGGGACAGAAGAAACATCAAACACAGAAAACAGACAGTGGACACAGAACAAGACGAACAGATCCCTATGGAAAAACAAGAACCCTACGGAAGAACAAGAGACACCAAGGGACAAGGACAGAGAAAGCTATGCACTAAGGAAGAAGACACCGAGAAAGTAATGAACTTGTCATCTAAATGTCTTTCCCCTGTTCATTTACAGGTTTTGGCGAAGGGACTTTCCTTTTCTCCTACTAGGAATTTTGATATTTTTGAAACAATGTTAGATGTTAACCAATTTGTTAGGAAAATTGTATTGAAGAAGTATTTTGCACAAAGGGAAGAGAATGAGAGAGATTTGGCTATCATAAACCCCCCAGAAACAATAGACACCTCTAGATTCAAAAATCGTAGTGAATTTTATCCCACACAATTTAGGGGACCATTGGTTGACGTATTCCAGACAAGAGTGGAAGAAGCACTTTGGCAGTTACATTTCAAGAATACAGATACTCAATGGTCCTCTAACTTGACAATGAAAGAAAAAGCTGCACTCAAGGAACTACAGGAAGATAACTCCATAGTCATAAAGAACGCAGACAAGGGTGGAATGGTAGTAGTCCTAGATGCTGTAACATAAAGATGAGGCCTTGAGGCAACTTGAAGATAGAGGAGCTTATTTGTTATTGGAAAGGGACCCTACGGAAAATTTTTTACATAAACTAGTGACATTGGTGGAGCTGGCTTATTCAAAAGAGCTGATCACTGATATAATCAAGGAATATCTTATACCGAGTTCTCCTGTCATACCCACATTTTATCATTTACCTAAAGTACATAAAAATCAAAGGCCACCAATTGGTAGGCCAATTGTATCTGGAATAGGCTCATTGAATGAACACCTGTCTGAATGGATAGATGCTCACTTGCAGCCATTGGTGTTACGACTGACAAGTGGAGCTATGGGAGCTAAATTTGCGCCCTCCTTCGCCAACCTCTATATGGGGTGGTGGGAAGAAACCCATCTGTCAATAATCAGTAACCAACATCTAAAATTCTATATTCGTTATATTGACGATTTGCTGTGTATTTGGACAGGAGAACAGAAGTTCAGAGAATTTGTGGTGGACATCAACACCAATGATTTGAATCTAAGCTTTACAGATACATTCTCTAAGGAAGAAATAGAATTTTTGGATGTCAAATTGATGGCCAAAACCAATACTATACATACTACTATTTATCGGAAACCTTGTAGTGGTAATACTATGCTTCATGCACAGTCTTGCCATCCAAGGAGCCAAATAACTGGAATTCCAATAGGACAGTTCCTGCGATTGCGCAGAAACTGTTCCACTTTGGATGAATTTAAAACCAAGGCAGACGAAATGAGGGACAGATTTAAAGAAAGGGGATACAACAGTAAGTCCATTCAGAGGGCCTACACTAGAGCTGAAACCACTGACAGGGATACACTCTTGACCCCACAGAATAAAACACACAAGAAAGAATTTGGTCAAAGAATTTCTTTTATTACACGATATAGTAGACAATACAAAAAAATTGTCAAAACAGTAAAAAAGTTTTTGCCTATATTATATGCCGACAGGGATTTCTGTAAGGCATTAGATCCGGGAATAGGATGTGTAGCAAGACGTGCCTATACTCTGGGTGACTCATTGTCTCCGAGTCTATTCAAAGAGAAAAACAGCAGTAAACAAGATTTTCTGAGACACAGTGGTTGCTTCAAGTGTGGGCACAACCGTTGTGTCACATGTAAATATTTAAAAGTCTCTGGAGAGTTTAATTCAACTGTAACTACAACTACATACAAAATTAAACATTATATCAATTGTTGCAGTAGGGGGATAGTTTACCTCATCACCTGCACTAAATGTGGTAAGCAATATGTAGGTTGTACTATTAGATCATTGAAAGAACGTATCAGGGAACATATCAATCAAGTGAGCAATATTAAACTAAGCAGCAAAACCAATGTCACTAGGCATTTCCAAGAATGCAATAACAGTAATTTAAAGTATTTCTCTATACAAGGGATAGAACAAATTAAGACAGGCATTAGAGGGGGTGACCTTCTGATGAAATTAAAGAAAAGAGAGGTATATTGGATCTTTCACCTACAAACCAGGTTGCCACTAGGCCTCAATTATACATTTGATGTGACTTGCTATATTTAATTATATTTTCTTACGATTATTTGTGAATTATATTTCTGTATATGCCCTGTAACATGTATTATCTAACATATAGATCATTGTATTTGAACAAAGCCTGTAGTCCATTGGATGATATATGGCACTTGTAACATATGTATGTGATTGGTTTTATTAAGGGGAGGGACTATATGTGCTAGTACTTAAGGAACTGAGCAAGAGAGACTAATTGGATTCTGCCTATGACTAAGTGCTGGGTAAGCATGAAACGCGTTAGGCGTTAGAGGGAATACTATACATGTTTTTTAACTACTGATGTGAATAAAATATATATTTTTTATTGAATAGCATGTCTTGGAGAAATTATTGAGATTGTGGTTTTAACTCTGTTTGGTCACTAGAGGTCTCCGACATGCTCATTAATAGTATTTACTGATTCTGCTCCCAATTTGATTTAAATAGTTCAGACCAAGTTGGACATGTGAAGTTTTTACACCATTTACCTTTCCTGAACCCTTTCAACTTAAACTGCTAGTGGTTGTCTTGGGTGCTAGGGGTAAATGTCGGTCCAGGGTCCCCAAATTTAATGGAATTTGGTGGGGACTCCCCTTTTTAAGTACATTAAGTATTCAGTGTTACAGGTATCATGCATCATTGCTTTCCAGGTAGAGAAGGTAGGAGGAGTCACTGCTCTCCAGTTCTGGGTGATTAGTCTCTTAGCTAGTAGTAATGCCTCAAGGAGGAAAAGTGACTGATATTGATTCAGCTTTAAGTCTTGAATTATGGCCAAGATGCACGTTTTAGGTGTTCTGGCAATTGTCACCTGAAGCACCCCTTCTAAGGTATCTAGTACTTCCCTCCAGTATGCAGTAAGCTTAGTGCAGCTCCACAGTATGTGTATCAGAGTTCCCCTGTCCAAAGCACACCTAGTGCAAACATCCGGGGTGTTGGCATTAATGTAGTGAAGTCTGACAGGGGTGTAGTAAGCCCTGTGAAGAATATATAGTTGAATTAGCTGTAGTCTATGGTTGGGGAATACTAACTGAGGGGATTCCTGTGCTTCTTGCCATTCCTCATCCAGGATTGTGCCCACATCCACCTCCCATTTAGATCGTAGCCCATCTAGTTTTCATGCACTTCTTGTAGCAACTTAGCATACAACATAATGACCAGACCTTTTGTATGTCCCCTCTTAATGTATAGCAGAAAGGGGTGAGTGGACAGCGATAAGTCATGGCGCTTGGGTGGGGCATTGAGAGCACGGCTAAGCTTATGAAAGGTCAGCCATTGGTTATGTGGGATCTGGAATTGGTCTTTCAACTGTGCAAAGGAGATTAGTTTGCCATCATGCCATACATCACCTAAGGTATCCACCCCAAGGTCTGACCAAAGACTCATTGGACCTAATTTTACCAACAAGGGGTAGTCTTGGTTGTTCCATGGTGATGTAAGTGGGTTGGTGGCAAGAGATTTCAGAAGTGTATTTGCCATTTTCCACTGATGGGAACTGATGGGGAGAAGTAATGTCTGATATGTAGTGACAGATTTCCCTAGGATCCAGCTTACTGGGTTATCAGTGAAGCCAATCAACTGAGCCCAAAGTGAATGCAGCACTCTATGATGTGAACCTTCCACCCACATAGTGAGGTGGGACAGTTGTGCTGCCAGATAATAAAAATACAAATCTGGAAGGGCCAAACCAGCTTTGCTTTTAGCACACATTAGTGTTTAAAGCTTTAGTCGTCAGTCCATACGACCATAGCACACTGACATATAGGTTTCTGTTGCATTTCAAATGCTTTATTGGCTCATTACAGTAGAAAAAGGCAACGTTTCGGGCCGCACAGGGCTTGATAAAGGGCCCTGTGCGGCCCGAAACGTTGCCTTTTTCTACTGTAATGAGCCAATAAAGCATTTGAAACGCAACAGAAACCTATTTGTCAGTGTGCTATGGTCGTATGGACTGAGTATATGATTTCAACCCATGGCAGAGAGGGTAATTGACCACTAAGCACCTGGTCTGACGAGACGGAACACAGGGGTCGAGCACTTCATTATCGTGTAAAGCTTTAGTCGTGGCCTGGAATGAGCCCACACCAGTTGCCTAAATATAGCATTTATTTTAAGAAAATAAGATTTTGGTATCCATACAGGGGCTTGTTGTAGTACATAGAGTAGCTTAGGTAAGATAATCATTTTTATAAGATGGACCCGCCCCGTGGGGCCTACCGGTAGGTTAGCCCATGACTTAAGCTTTTGGGATATCCAATCATTCAACGGGTCTAAGTTAAGGGTTAAGTATTGTTGGGGGAGGGATGTGACCTTAACTCTTAAGTTAAGTAAATTCTTAAGGTAAGTAAATTCAGGGACTACTTTAAGAGGAAAGGTGGTCATTCTTTCCTCCTCTGTAAGCGGGTCTAGCATAAGGTCAGTGGATTTGGATTTATTTATTACCAGTCCAGATACAGCACCAAATTCTGCTAAGACCTTTAGGACATTGGTTCGCAAATCACCTCTGTCCCCTAGATATAAGAGGGTATCATACGCATATACTTGAATACGATCCTCCCTATTACCCAGAACGAACCCTGTTATATTGTTATGAGATCTGACGAGGTAGGCAAGGGGCTCAATAGCCAATGCAAATAATAGAGGGGAGAGTGGACAGCCCTGCCTGGTACCTCGGTAGAGACGAAAGGAAGGGGTAGACATATTACTTGTTTTTATAGAGGCAGTGGGAGCATTATATAGTAGTTTAACCAAAATTGTAGTTTGGGCCAAATCTGAATTCTTTTAGCAGTTGCCAAAGATATGGCAACTCAATAGTGTCAAATGCCTTGGCAATGTCCAGGGCAATCACAGTCCTCTGACCCTGGTAATCATGGGGGAGGGAAAGGTTAGTGTAGAGTCTATGGATATTCAGAGCCGTGGATTTGCCTGGCATGAAACCCGTCTGATCTTCATGGACTAGATGATGAATTACTTCACCCAATCTCATGGCCAAGACCTTTGCTAAGATTTTTACATCAGTTGTAAGTAGTGAGATTGGACGATATGCGTCACAGTGTTTGGGGTCTTTACCGGGCTTGTTGAGTAGCACAATTGTGGCATTATACATGGATGGAGGAAGGGACTGGCGTTGCACCGCATCCTTAAGGGTCTTACACAATTTTGGGGCAATTTATTTTTTGAATCGTTTATATAGTTCGGTAGGCTATCTGGACCAGATATCTTACCATTAGGGAAGGCATCAATAGCTTTAGAGATTTCTTGCACTGAGTTGTAAAGATCAGTAATTACCGGGGGGTGGCTTGTACCCTGGCCATATAACTAGTAGTTTTCCGGTCTGTTCACCTTGCTCATAAAATTTAGCCTTAGAGAAAGAGTTTTTTCATGCATATGTCTGTTCTGCTTGGTGTAACGCTATTAATGTGGGTGGTGAGGGGTTCGCTTGCATACTAGCAGTAAGGGTATCAACTTCTTGGCTTAACTTCATTTCAAGGCATTGTGATGCTTTTTTAACTGTTGTAATCTCAGTGTGGAGAATAGACCTGAGAGTGGCCTTGAAGGCCTCCCAAACTGTTGGGGGTATTGACAGGGGTGAGGTCTAATGAGAAGTATTCCTTAATGGAGCTGGCAATTGCTGCATCGTTATTTATAATATTGAGCCAGACTGGGTTGAAGGACCACTGTCTATTACCTTGGGAGGTGGGGCCAGTATGCCAGGTTATCTTATGCGGGGTGTGGTCTGAGATACCTTGTGTTTGATAATGAGCACATTGTATATTTGAAAGCAGGCCTTTGGAGACAAATACCATATCTAACCTTGATAGGGACATGTGAGTTGTGGAGAAGCAGGAGAATCCAGGCTGTGAGGGGTGGCAGTGTCGCCATGCCTCCACCAGAGAGACATCCGCCATCAAAGATGCTAAATTAGATGCTCTAGTACCGGAAGTATTGCCAGAGCTCCTTACTATATCTAAATTTTCTTTTAAAACTGTGTTAAAATCACCTCGAAATATAATTTGAGCATATGGGAAATCCGCTTTTACAAATTGGACAATACACTCATCTGTATATGGGAGCGGAATGTACATATTGGCCAAAACAGTATTTACAGACAGTGGCGTAACTTCGGATGCCAGGGCCCCCTGCAAAAAAAATTTCAGGGCCCCCTCTGCACATATATTATAGTGGGAGAATTTCATGTATAATACCCCCAGAACTCATAGAAGGATGGCACTGTGCCAATTTCACATATAAATACCCCAGAACTATGCTGATAGCCTAGTAGAAGGGGGAGGAGGGAGGAATCTGCAGGGAACGACCATCTGTCCTACCTGTCTGGCTGGCTTCCCTCCACATGTTATTGAACTATAACTCCCAGCACCAACACCCGGAGAGCTACAACCTTGGCCCAGGGCTAGTGGGGAGAGAGAAGAACCTGCTCCTGGAACTTTAATGTAAGGCCGATGGTAAATCAGTGAGTTTATTGCCTGGGCACTGTGTAAATAGAGTGGGAAAAGGGGCATGAGTGTGGGCACAGCGGGCATCACACACACACAGCAGCAAATGTACCAATCACTCACACACACAGTAACAAACATACACACAAAACACACACAAACAGAGAAACACACACAAACACACACTCAAACTGTAATTTACACACATAGTAGAGCTTGCCTGGCTGCATGGCATCCGATCCGACCTGCTTCCTAAATCCACCCCGCCCCCCAGGTTTCATCTCGAACAGTTCCAGCAGCAGTAACAAGGCAGCTAGGAAGATCAGCATCTGCCATGAGCACTCAGCACTGGGATCCAGCCATTGGCAGCAGGCCAGCCCAGCAGCGAAGAACGTAAGTGAGATTGTGCCATGTGACAGTCTGGTACTACACTGACTAACTCCTGCAGGCACTGGGCAGGGGGTGGAGTTAAGAATTAGAAGAGCCCATCCAAGCACGCCTCGCCTCTCAGATGGAAGCAGCTGCACTGTACACTCTGCAGGTTCCGCCCCCCTGCTCAGGATGTCGGCCTATACGGGACAGCGGGTTGAGCTTTAAAAAAAACGGACGGTTGAGAGGTATGCGGGTATCCCCCATATTACTAAAGAAGCAGGCCCTGTCCGGGCCCCCTGTACTCCCGGGCCCCCCCCCGCGGCTGCGGGGTCTGCTTCCTCGGTAGTTACGCCACTGTTTACAGAGTTAATCTTACAATTCAGAAAATGAATCTGCCCTTGGGGTCAGACCTCAGAGACAATAATTGGAAGTTTACAGATTTTTTTAACCAAGATTGATACCCCACCAGTGTAAGGAGAGTATGTGGCGTGGAATGTCAAAAAGTAATATTTAATATTTATTTCTGAAATGTAAAAAAAAATAAAAAAAATAATTGCAGTGTTTTGTTTTGGTACTAAAGTCTGTTGTGATTTGCTTTTAAATAGAAAGCATTATACTCAATGTTCAGTTCATTATTTTTATTTTGAATGCTAGTATAATCCAAGCATGTACTGTACCTTATTCTGACATAAATGGTGTAACCCCCCTTAAGTGCTATCAAGAATGCCAGAACTGCAGATTCCGAATTTCCAGGCATTATTTTCCACTATGGCGAAAAAAGCATGGTGTGCCAGTCACAAATGGGAATAAGAGTGTTAAAGGCAATCAATTATGTGCTGATTAAGTGTAAAGTTATAGGATCTGTTATCCATAAACTACTTAGAAAGCTCCCATAGATTTTAAACCACAATTAAAAATGTAAGTTATTCTCTTTTTCATTGTAATCATAAAAGAATACCTTGTGCCTGATCCAAACTAAGATTTAACGAATTCTTATTGCAAGCAAAACAACTTAATTGGGTTTATTTAATGTTTTAGTAGACATAATATGGTGATCCAAATTACAGAAAGACACCTTATAAGGAAAACCCAAGGTCCAAAGCATTCTGGTCCCATACCTGTACACATATTTTGTTCTACAGACTGTTATAAGTAAGAGCTGACAACTTTGCTAGCTTTGCAAGCAGTTTAAGCCATGGAGGCACTCTTATGTAAAAAGAAAAAAGTACATACAGTTAGATTTCCTATAATATATACATTGTTTTGCTATTGGTGTTTGTTGGCATGTCATTTCCTACTCTAAATTGTAATAAGTATTGCATGTACATATGCGTGCACTGCTTACCTTACATTTGCTATGTTTTCAATGGGCAACACTGAAATAGATGTAATAATGCAATTCTGGTGATTAAGCACAGATGCTGATAGGTTAATTCTTCTATGTATTTGTGTGTGCTGTTTAATGAGAGCGTAGAGGAGCGACCCTTTTGAAACTGCACCAACCCATTTATTGGTCATATCACGCTACCGCAAAGACGTAACTTTTATTGAGACTTAAAATAACCGTAGTCTAATATGAGTGTTAATAGGCAGTGGCATCTTCGGGAACAATATGTGTGGGAGCCGCCAGTACACAGCACCCAGGACTGTTGTGCGCTGTATTGTAGTATTGCCTTAACGGCTTAGACAAATATTGAAACTAGATTGGCGGCATGGAGGTGTGAATGGAGGTTAAAAAGTTAAGTGGACTTTCAGGTGGACACAGGCAGGGACACCCAGTCATAAGGGGAAGATTGGAAGTTGATACTGAAGGAATATCAGCAGCAACAAGTCAAACTAACTAAGTTGTGGTGGACTGTGTCCACTTATAATATATATATATATAAAATAATATCATCCCTAGGGGACTACGCATTGAAATTCGACCCACACTTGAAGTACAGGATGATAACTTCAAAAGAATGTGGGAGGAAGTATTGCATAGATGTTCTATGCAATTACTGAATATTGCAGTGGAACATGAAAATCACATAGTATCTAGTTTAAAGGGATACTGTCATGGGAAAACATGTTTTTTTCAAAATGCATCAGTTAATAGTGCTGCTCCAGCAGAATTCTGCACTGAAATCCATTTTTCAAAAGAGCAAACATTTTTTTTATATTCAATTATGAAATCTGACACAGGGCTAGACATATTGTCAGTTTTCCAGCTGCCCCCAGTCATGTGACTTGTGCTCTGATAAACTTCAGTCACTCTTTACTGCTGTACTGAAAGTTTGAGTGATAGCAGCTCCCTAACACAAGATAACAGCACTCAATAGTAAAAGCCAAGTCCCACTGAGAATGATTCAGTTACATTAAGTAGGAGAACTAACAGCCTGTCAGAAAGAAGTTCCATCCTAAAGTGCAGGCACAAGTCACATGACTGGGGGCAGCTGGGAAACTCACAATATGTCTAGCCTCATGTCAGATTTCAAAACTGAATTAAAAAAAAAAAACTGTTTGCTCTTTTGAGAAATGGATTTCAGTTCAGAATTCTGCTGGAGTAGCACTATTAACTGACGCATTTTGGAAAAAACATGTTTTACCATGACAGTATACCTTTAACTACTACTATTATTGATATAGAGAAGCAAATGTCAGCTTTCTCTCAGAATGAGCAATTAATTTCCCGTATGCCTAGAGTCAATGTGGAAATTGATCACGTTGTACAGGAAACAATTGATAAGAAAAAACAAAATACATTAGAGATACCACAGATTATACCATTGGGATGGTGTTCAAGTGGGGTGGCAAAGCTGATAGAGGATCACGTTACAAAGTGAATTTTCAGCATCAGAGAAATCAGCTGATGATAATTCACTTTGTTCTACTCGCACAAAGGAAGGTGGGCTTACCAGAGACAGAACTATTGGGAACGGGGACACAACAGGAGAAGGAGGGCTCAGAGACACTAACTATTAACAATCTTAGTGATCATGTACTCACTACAAACCAGAGTAAAATTCTAGCTAAAGTTTTATCTTTTTCCCCAAGTCATGACATCAGTCCGTTCAGACTTTATAAGGATTTATTCCTTTTCTGTCGCAAATTATTACCAAAGAAACATTTCAACAAAACTGACCCATCAGGGGGACTTATCACGATTAATCCCTTAATGTCCACACCAGACCCTAACAATCCCCATGATTTAATTGAGTCTACAGCTCAGGCTCACTTTGAACAAACATCCTTTGATCAAGCTATGACTGACCTTACTGATCTAATATTAGAACAAACCACAGGGAAACAAGTGCTTAAACCCAAAAGCTGCTTTATGCCACCCAAAAACACTAGTTCAGTGGTGGTGGTCTTTGGAGAATTAGTAATGAGAGATTTCATGAATATACCTAAGATGGACCATAATAACTGCAGTAAGGGTGAAAAAACAGCATTGCAGCAAATCACATCTTGGGATGATGTTGTTATCCAAGCCTCAGATAAGGGTGGTGACATCGTTATCTGGCCACGCGTTATGTATTTAACAGGAGCTGAATAACACGCTGTGTTATCATAGATTACATCAAGATCCAACAGTTAATTTCAGAACTACATATAATAATTTCATTACTGAAGTTTTTCAGACAGGCCTTATTGTAGATGTGAATATAGGGCTCTCCTTAATGACATCTCAATGACACCTACTGTACCTTTTACATGCTTCCAAAAGTGCACAAAAACCTCACCAAACCTCCAGGGCACCCAATTGTCTCAGACAATGGCAATCTATCTGAAAAAGCCAGCCAATTTATTGACTCTAAGTTAAGAAAGTTTGTTATCAATCTTCCAATATATTCAATATATTAGAGACACAGGGGACCTACTGTACAAACTGGAACATGTCAATATGAACAGCGGCAGCATCTTAGAGAGCTGTGATGTGGAATCCCTATTCATCCATATCACATAAACATGGGCTACAAGCGATCAGGTACTTCATGGAAACAGAGAGCGATTGGGATGGCCGATTTATACATTTTATGTCAGATTTGGTTGAGTTTTGTTTGAATCGTAACTTTTTCATCTTTCATGATAAGTTTTACTTACAAGTAAATGGTGTGGAGATGGGAGCAGCATTCGTGCCGACCTATGCTAACCTTTTTATGGGATGGTGAGAGGCAAACTGGGTATTTGGGGATCGTTTATCCCAATATACCCAGCATATATCCCTGTGGTTTTGTTACTTCGATGATCTGATATTTCTGTGGATGGGCAGTCAGGACTCCTTACAAGAGTTCCTAGTGGCACTTGGCCCTTAAGGTGGGTAAATCAGGGAAAGATCCGCACTGTGTCGCAGCCTTGCCAAATGAGTAGATCTTTAAGGGGCACATTTACAATTGGTCAAATATCGAGGGTATAATTAACCCTCAATATTCGACTTTTGAAGTAAAATCCTTCGACTTCGAATATCGAAGTCAAAGGATTTACTGCAATTTGTTCGTTCAAATGATCATAGGAAAAATCATTCGATCGAACGATTAAATCCTTCAAATCAAATGATTTTCCTTCGCTAAAAAAATACTTAGAAAGCCTATGGGGACCTTCCCTATAGGCTAACATTGGTGCTCGGTAGGTTTTAGGTGTCGAAGTAGGTGGTCAAAGTTTTTTTTTTAAAGAGACAGTACTTCGACTATCGAATGGTCGAATAGTTGAACAATTTTTAGTTTGTATCGTTCGATTCAAAGTCGTAGTCGTAATCGAAGGTCGAAGTAGCTAATTCGATGGTCGAAGTAGCCAAAAAAAACCTTCGAAATTTGAAGTATTTTTTATTCTAATCCTTAACTCCAGCTAAGTAAATGTGCCCCTAAATGTATGGTCAGTTTTTCACCTGAAAACAAACACTAATTACTGTGGGTATTTGAATTGCCACAGAAGAATATTTTGTGATTTTCCTGGAAGTGTACAACGTTAATCTCCACTTACTAAATAAGAATTGTATGGGGGGCTCAAAGATTTAGTTAATCTTAATATATTATATATATATAATTATATATATAATATAAATTAAAAACTGATCAAATGCCACAACAAACCTATTCATGGGCAGATTTATTAAATTTGGGGAAATCCCTGGATTTTCCAAGCTTCTGATGTTGATTGCAACTTTTTGATACCTGCAATAAGTTTTCACAACAGCTTGTTGACTCTTCCAAAAAAGGATTTAGGTGATTCTTCCTTTGGATCAAAATAATCCCTGCTCAATCTAAGACAATCTTCTATACAGTACATCACATGTTATCTCCTGAAAAAACATATTGCTTTAAAATACTGCAAAGCCTTTACCAACCTTTAAAACAGACATCAATCAAGTGGATATAGTGTTAGTTTATGTAAGATTTCATTTTGAGTATCCATGGTTGCAGATACAAGTTGAATTTATATCTAATAAATCTACAGGTATAGCTTTAAACAGTATTGTACCTGCCTATTTGCCTTGAATTCAGATCTATCTCTGCATTACAGTGTGTTTAAGAAAAAAAAGACTGCAAACATTTTGAGCAAGAATGGTTGCAGTATTAAACAATGGGTTATGTTTCAGTTTTTGAACAACAATTGTGTTGCTGGGCAATGTGGCCATTACATATATCCGCCCTGTATAATCCAGTGTGTTTCATATATGCATTTTTTAGCATAGTAATGCCTGACTAGTCAAAAATGCATTATGCGGTGTTCCCTCTTAGGTAACTACATTTTCCGTATTAGTGAGAAAACCCCCCCATTATAGTTTATTGTTCTTCAAAGTAGCCATTATATTGACAAAACACCATCATATCCTGATAGACGAAATTCAGTTGAATCACTTGCTCGACTCTCAAAATAGTCTTCAAGACTCAAAGTCTTCACAAAATAATGAAAGCTGTAGGAAAGGCCCCTGGTGCACTTGTAAGGCCAACCCTGGGTCTGTTAAAGGCACGGCACACAAGCAAAAAGGTTTTTTCTTTTAATTGAATAACATACAAGCACTCTCATTCCATAGGGTTCATAAAGGCTGGTCCCAATACACTCAAACAGGATGTGGATACATACTATGGTACCTTACAAATTTCAATTCGACCCTGGGCCTTGAACGCTTCCGGGGACTCTGCATGACCTGTCGGTCAGGCAGTCTGGCGTCTGCTCCACGCCCCTTCACCCCAGACAGGACTCATTTCAGTATACCAGACATTAAAAAAATACAAAAAAATTAAGTACAGTGGTTTGGCAATCACAGTGCTGAGCTCTTTTATTATACTGGGTTGAATATCATCCAGCCCTAGACCTTTGTTTACTTTTACATGTATTAGTCAATTTTAAACTTCCTCTTGAGTCAGCTATCCATCAATAGTTACCTTCAATAACTAGTTATAGAAGTATTGTGTAATTGGAAATTATTTTGTTTTAAATAGCAGTTTAAAATGTCAGCTTTTTTCCCAGTTCTCACCAGCCAATTGATCTCACTCTGATTAAGGGCAGATTTATCAAAGTGTGAGATTAGAATTTCCCACAGAAAAACTCACTTTCTATTCATTCCTATGGGATTTTTAGAATTGTTTTTATCAGTGGAGTTCACCATTTGATAAATATGCTTTTATAAATTCCATACAAATGAATTGAAAGTGAGTGAGTTTTTCTGTGGTGAGTTCTAATCTCACAATTTGAGAATTTTGACCTTAAAGGGATACTGTCATGGGAAAAAATGTTTTTTTCAAAATGAATCAGTTAATAGTGCTGCTCCAGCAGAATTCTGCACTGAAAGCCATTTCTCAAAAGAGCAAACAGATTTTTTTATATTCAATTTAGAAATCTGACATGGGGCTAGACATATTGTCAATTTCCCAGCTGCCCCAAGTCATGTGACTTGTGCTCTGATAAACTTCAATCACTCTTTACTGCTGTACTGCAAGTTGGAGTGATATCACCCCCCTCCCTTTCCCCCCCAGCAGCCAAACAAAAGAACAATGGGAAGTTAACCAGATAGCAGCTCCCTAACACAAGATAACAGCTGCCTGGTAGATCTAAAAACAACACTCAATAGTAAAAACCCATGTCTCACTGAGACACATTCAATTACATTGAGAAGGAAAAACAGCAGCCTGCCAGAAAGCATTTCTCTCCTAAAGTGCAGGCATAAGTCACATGACCAGGGGCAGCTGGGAAATTGACAAAATATCTAGCCCCATGTCAGATTTCAAAATTGAATATAAAAAAATCTGTTTGCTCTTTTGAGAAATGGATTTCAATGCACAATTCTGATGGAGTAGCACTATTAACTGATGGGTTTTGAAAAAAACATGTTTTCCGATGACAGTATCCCTTTAAGGGTTCTATTCCTTCATGCTTAATTAAAAATATGTCTGATTTATTTTACTACTCTCTGCAGTGTTGTTTATATTCTCTATTTTAGCTTGTTTCCTTTTGTACATGACTTGTTGACCTCTTGCAAATCTAAAATTAAGTTGTCTCTGATATTTATATGGTCCCCTTTGGCATTATGTATGTTGCATTGTTTCCTAAATGCTTACTCCACATTAGTGCCAAAGATGAATTCTGTATTAGTTATTACTGATCCCTGGTGGCTCAGACTGTTGAAAAATGAAAGGCAAAGCAGCTGATTAACAATCCTGTTTTGCTGGAGAACTAAGACTTTTGAGACCTTGATTAAAAAGTAACAACTAGCAGCTAAGCGAATGCTGATTTCAATAGCAATTATTTTAACAAATAACTTGAACATTTTTTCATGTATATTACAAAGTTACTTGAACTTATGTTTTCTTTTATTAGTCAAATGTTTATGTTGGGAGTCACTAGCCCCTCAATGTGGGTGCAAATTATTGGGATATGCTGGGTGGGGTCTTACTGGGAAATGGAAGGAATGGGGTCAAAACTGTAAGAAACCATTTCAAATTGCTTTTGTTAAGACAATTCATGTTACTTTTATTCACAAGTTAGGTTTTCTCATTGTTTAACGCTCTGCAGCATAATGCCCTCCAACTCCAGTGCTGTTTTCAGTTTCTACTATCCTTATCTGATCTACTCTTCTAGTAGGCCAGACATTTATGCATATCACTAATTGCTTATAGCTTCCTTGCTAATTAAGTAAGTCTCCGTAATTGCCAAGCCACATGATTTCATTGTAAGATTTATTGCTGTTTGTTTACTAATTTTCGGTGGAAATAATAAATAATAAATCAAGGGTAAAAGCATGTTTGCACTTTTCAAGGTACCAGGCAGAATAGTGATTTTGATATGGGAGGCATGATCAGAGGTTGTATATATGGATTCAACAATAGGTAAGGCTGTGTATCACCAATACAGATGTATGTCTGTAAATCCACCAAAGACTAAATAAAGAATGAGGGTAATAAAGTAGGCTTGGATTAAGTAAGACTCTCATCAACGACTAAAAAGTGGCAAGACAACTCAAGAGGCATGATTGTTTGTAAGGGTCTCCTTTTGAAATCTTTTACAGGGACCTGGAGTCTATGGCCCTGTTTAGTTAAAATCAACATCTCTTTGCCAGGCAACATAGATATAGCTACAGTAGAAAGTCTAAAGCTGGCCATAGACGCAAAGATCTGATCGTACGAATCGAGGATTCGTACGATTTTCGGACCGTGTGTGGAGAGTCCCGACATTTTTCGTCCGGCGGAGATCGGTCGTTTGGTCGATCGGACAGGTTAGAAAATTTCTGTCGGCTGCCGATAATATCTCTGCGTGTATTGCCGATCGTACGATTTTCAGTGGGAGACTGTCACTAGCTTTGGTTGGACATAGATATCGTACGATTGCTGTCAGGGGCAGAACATTGCTGATCTGTTCTTTAACTAATCTGACTGGTAAGACTTTGATCTGAATGGTTAGTGGCGGGTCGGGAGATGTGAAAGTCCAATCGTACGATGATTCGTACGATCGGATCTTTGCATCTATGGCCAGCTTAAAGGGGGCCTTTAATAGATGCATGATTAGGGTGAAAAATGCATCCTCCTTGACTTTTTGTACTTTGTTCTTTGTACATAAGAGAATTGCAGCAGGTCTCTGTGCTCCTTAACAGAGTCCAGAGACCTGCATTCCCCCTACAAACACAGCCCTGCATTCAACAGCATTATATTTATGAGGGGCAAGAGGGTGGAGTCCCATTGGCTTCCCCCCCCTACCCTCTACCTGGCATTAGGTGCAGAGATGCTGCCGGTGTGTACAGGATGCAAGTCCTGTACCTACCTCCTGCGTTTGTAATAAACAGCAAAGAATTTTAGAAAATGCTGTCATGTTTTTAAATGTTTTTAAATTGTGGTTTTATCGGGCTCCTTACAAAATAATCATTCTGAATATGTAAATGTTTTAGCTTCTATACTATGATGAATTAGAGAGTCAGGGCATGTGACTATCTAGTCTATTATTACTTCATTTACAGTTTTGATTGCATAGAAGAGAGCCAGTCCCCAGCTAGGCTCATTTCCCAGCTAGACAGATTTGTTGTAGCAGCTCAGTAATTTCTCTATTTAGTTCGAGCACGCCAACATATCTGCTCTTTACACTATTGCCGGGTCACTGAATAATTGAAAGAAGGCAGTATAGAAATAATCATTCTTAACTAAACAAGGCAAACTGATCTTGTTTCATCTATAAAAATGCACAGACTTACAGAACATCTGCATAAATCCTGCATTAGTTTGTAGTTGCGATCACAGCGAATGTGACATAAATTTAACAGTAACGTTTTACATAGTTATTTCCATTAGTTTAGAAAATATGTATTTCCATAGCCAGCACCAGACAGGAATTTCTAGGCTTACTGAGGGAGAACCAAACACAACATAATGGGAACATTGCTAGAGTTTAAGGCATGCAGGGAACCAATACAGTGTGATATAACGACAGTAACCTGTTGTGTTATTGTTGGACATATAAAGAGAATAAAATGTTTACACTGAAAAGCAACAAGAAAAAAAAGTTTGCCTTATTATATTTAACCTCTTGGTTCAGATGCCTGTAATACAGATGTTGCAATACAGCAAACTGTTTTGTTCATGTCTAGAAGGAAAGGTTAAATAAGGACATGGTATATTATGTATATGTTATATTATATCTGGCTAACTTAATTAAATAAAGGGCTCCGTTTTGACTCAAGCAATTGTTTTTTTAAGACTGGTTAACAATCAAAAGTTTCATAACTTTTTTGCTATTTATTACCAGGGTGTCTCTAAAGCAATGTCCCAATTAATACTCGTGGCACAGCCTGGCCTCCAAGTATCACCCAGTGCCCAGCTGGGGGAATTGGCACTCCTATTGTCACACCTCTCAAGAATCACCCAGCAAGCCTCTTTTCAGTCAAATAAGTCCAGTACCTTTAAATTAGCTCTAACCTACCCATCAGTTTGACAGCCAGTCATCACTGCCTCATTACAGTCTCTTCTCTTCTAACGCTCCAACGTCTGATTACTTTGTTAATTACCACGGCCTGCCATGTTCTGATGCAGCTTGCACATAACCAAGAATGATTATCTGATATTGACCTGGAACACACGCTGGCTTTGTCTAGACTCACTCTAATTTGATGATGCTGAACAATAACTACTTTCAGTAGACTCTGATCTGAGGTAACATTTTATTTGTTTTAAACAAGCTAAAACAATAAAGATGTCAATTGAAAGAACATGTGTCACTGGTTTTAAACAAGCTCAGTTCAATGATTTACAACAATGCTTTCAGATTATTATATCCATAAGAAAAGTTGTACATATAGGCGAAAAATATTATATATTGTCATCTTGTACATATTGTACACCTGGGCCCGATTCCCACCAGGTACTCAATATCTTATCAAATTTGTTAGTGGTACCTCTGGCTTAATATGTGAGTTTAATCATGGGTATTGCAGTGTCCACTACGTTTATCCAGGAGTCCTGTGTGGGAGATGTGGATCCCATCCAGTGCATAATTATACATATTTTGGCATAAAACAGTAAGTTTTGAAATCTCATCCTTGCCTATGATATAGGCACTAAGTGATCCACTACACCCAATAGACAACACCATATGGAAAAGTACCTGTGGGAAGTCAAGGAGTCTAATACAGAATTCCTCCGCAAACCACTTACTTGATTTTCAAGGGTGCATACACTTCATGGCTGCTTCCAGGCCAATGAGTATCCAGTACCTTTGTATTGAAGGAGCACACCTACCAGCCAATGCCTTTCAATCCATTTATTACAGCAGAAAATACAGCACAAGCTATCGAGGGATACCCCTTCCTCAGGTGCAATGCTTTAGACCCACTTTAGAGGAGTGTTGGGGGGGGGGTTGGGGAGGATTTGACAATCTATGGTGAATAGGAGGGATTTGACTTAATTATTATATGAGAATAGTCCAAACTGCTCCACTATACTGGGAAGAGCAGTCAGGGAGTATCCATTAAATAGATAAGCAGATTGTCTGCATATAAGGATATTTTTTCTGTGAGGGGGCCAAGGGTATGGCTGGCAATTTGGTAAGATCTGCATATGGCAATGGCCATGGCCTCACTAGCTAGGGCAAAGAGAAAAGGTGATAGTGGGCATCCCTGATGGGTGCCCGGCCATGGGGGAAATGGGGCAGATACCAATCCACTGACCCTCACCCCAGTTGGTTGGTGTTATAGTAACTGAACATTTCTGTGTTCAGGATCTGCAACCACCCTCCCATCTGACCTTTTTGTTTTTACAAAGTATGCTAGTAATCACACGTTTTTATCTCCCATTTCAAAATACCTTTGAGACTGATAAAGGATAGCTTTCTTTGTTAGGAGGGCATTATGCCATTACATTTTGCTAACAACTGTGAGTATGTTTCTGGTGTGGGGTTAAAAGTTTGGTCAATTTCTGCTTGGAGGGCTTTTGCTTGTTCTACTGTTTCTCAGACTTGGTGATGAGCTTGAAATATTGCACCAGATAATATTCCCTGCATAACCGCCTTTGATGTATCCCACAGAACTGATCCATTATCGGCCCTCCTCCATGTAGGCCAGAAAAATTCCGGCCCTCTGTACAACAGAAATTTGACAGCACTGGCATAGATAAATGAGACCCAGTCCGTAATATTGGAACCAGGACAAACAAACACAGAAACATGAGCTATAATTATCTCCAAGAGTAGTTTAGGTAAAAATGCATAGTAATTCATAATGTTCAGTGAGGAGGGATGCCTTTATACTACTATGAATGTGGCACTTTGCAAATTACAAATATTGGATCAGGAAGATTCCCCACCTAACTGAGAGAAAGGTCAGTCAATTATTCATCTCTGCAAGCAAATAACGGATTCACACCAGGAATCATATCTAACAGAGATGCAGCAACTTGTTCCATGGGAATTGTTCCCATTCAGTTTAGAGGAGTTTAGAGGACAAATAAAAAATTGTGATTATAAAGTCTATTGAGTGGTGGCAGATTCATAGGGGTAAATTCACTAAAGGCCACATTTTCATCGATGACATACACACTATGCACCACTTCGCAGGCGAAAATTCATTACCACTACGCGAATTCACCAAAATGCAAAGTTGTGTCTCAGCAGCAGAACGCTGATGAGTTTTTGCTAGCATTACTTCGGCTGTGCAAATATTTCATAGCAAATTTTCACTAGGGTTCATTTCTGCCTAGCACTCTTACGCTTACGTCAATTTGAATAGGGCGGGTACCTAAAAGTCAATTGGACGTTTTTATTAGTGATGTTGGTGCAAATGCTTGAAGTGGCCGCTTTTTTAATACAAATATCCAATGAGCCATAATACAGACAGAAGAGATCTTCTAATGCCCTAGACATGAGCCCACTCTTAAACAAATGTGACATGCTCCTCAAATTATTTAAAAAAAATTGTTCACACATAAATCTTTAATAGTTCGAACTTCTGAAGGCATTCCCGCTTTAAAAAAAGAAAAGTTGCCAGCGTTTTTTTCAACTTTAATGCATTTTCAGCATATAGGATATGATGTCACTGACATAAGATTAAGCGAAAAGTCACCTGGCGGCAGGGTGCGAATGAACGCCAGTGACGGTTTCATTCGCTAGCATATTGTCCTCTACACCCATTAAGCGATGTCTCTGCGTCCATTGTCGATGTCCCTGCGGATGTGATTTCTCAAGATTTTTTGCTAGCATCGGCCACATAGAGTTCTATTTAGCAAAACTGGAATTTGTGTCATTTTGAGGTTTTTTCTACTTGAATAAACTCACATGTAAAAAAAAAATCTTGTTTACCTATATATTAAAATAACATATATATAAAAAAACTTCATTGAATGAAATCGTGAACACAAAACCTCAAACTAGTGAGTTTGCAAGCTCAAAATAAATTCCAAAAAATTTAATTGAATAAATAGTTTACATTTTGCCTACAATTGTGCTTTTTTTCTAGCTTAATAGATACTAATAAATAATAAATTGAGTTTTAGCACAAAAAAACTTGCTAAAACCCCAAATCTGTACTATGATAAATTAGCCTCATAGTTTCAATATCTGTGAGTATATTTTTTTTTTGGAATTTCTTTTTTTAAAGTTCCATGACCTATTTAAAAGCACTTAGGGGCACATTTACTATGGGTCGAATATCGAGGCTTAATTAACCCTCGATATTTGACCATCAAAGTTAAATCCTTCGACTTCGAATATCGAAGTCGAAGGATTTACCGCAATTCGTTCGATCGAACGATCAAAGGAAAAATCGTGGGGACCTTCCCCATAGGCTAACATTGGTGCTCGGTAGGTTTTAGATGGTGAAGTAGGTGGTCGAAGTTTTTTTTAAAGAGACAGTACTTCGACTATCGAATGGTCGAATAGTTCGAATCTCCTGTACATTATTCCTTTTATAATTACTATACTACCAAAAGATCCTGGAGTACTGTGTATAAATTGATGTTTACTTTTGTTGTACTTTATAGCTTGTGTTATCTATGGAAAAGGAAATTTTAACTTCATCTAAGGCAAAGCAAGCAGAATAAAGTATTTTCATAATAATTACTTCCAATGGTTAGTATATGTTAGGAACTATTTAATTTTTGACCACTATGCAACCCCAAACACTTTTTTTCAATTAGGATTTACAGTTGGCATATAGCATACAGGGCCTAGTTGCAAATGAGAACACTCCCAAAAAGCAAGATGTAGGGACAGATTTATCAAAGGTCGAAGTGAATTTTCGAATGAAAAAAAATCTGAATTTGAGCTAATTTCTGTGTACTTTGGGAATAAGGAATAATCCAAATTCTATTTGAATTTGAAAAACATTCAAAAATTCAAATATTGAAATTTATCATGTACTGTCTCTTTAAAAAATCTACTTCAACCATTCACCATCTAAAACCTGCTGAATTGCTGTTTTAGCCTATGGGGGGCCTCCTAGAACCCATTTGGAGTCAATTGGTGGACTCTGAAAAATCGACGTACTTTTGGGAAAAAACTTCAAATCAAATTTGATCGATTGCGCTATTCCTTCGTTTCGTACAATTTCAATTCGGCCGAATATGGACCTATTTGATCTAAAACTGACCTATTCGACCAAAAAAACTTCAACTTTATTTCGGTTGGTCTTTTTGAATTCGAATTTCTATGTTTTTTCAATTCTGATTTCGACCAGTGATATATATGCCCCTAAGGGGCAATTTTATCAGAGGTCGAGGTGAATTTTTTAATGAAAAAAATTTGAATTTCGAGTTATTTTTGTGTACATCGACTAGGGAATAGTCCAAATTCGATTCGAATTTGCAAAAAATTTAAAAATTAGAATTTCGAAATTTATCATGTACTGTCTCTTTAAAAATTCAACCTTTCTGAATTGCTGTTTTAGCCGATGGGGGACCTCCTAGAACCTATTTGAATTTTTGAAAAATCTAACTTCGAAACGAATTCGATCGAATGCGCTATTAATTCAATTTGTACGATTCAAATTCAGCCTAATACGGACCTCTTCGATCAAAAACTGACCTATTCGACTAAAAAAAACTTCAATCTAATTTCGGTTGGTCTTTTTGAATTCAAATTTCGAAGGGGCAGATTTATCAAGTGTCGATTTTCGAGTTCATTGGAGTTATTTTATACTCCCATGAAATCGAAATTCGACCAACTGCAATTTATTAATTTTTTTTTATTTTTTGTACTCGGGTGAATAGGATCAACCCCCAAGCTCAAATTGAATTTGAATTGAAATTGATTCAAGTTTTTTATCCAAAAAAAGCCTTGATTTTCAGGAAGGCAGCAATCAATTCCTAATTGATCCCAGGACATTCCTCATAGGCTTAAACAGCAATTTGACAGGTTTAAAGTGGCAAATCGAATTCAAATTCAAGTTCTTAAAGGGCCAGTGTATGATAAATTTCGAAAATCAAAATCGAATTTTAACAATTCCCTAGTCAAATTTGACATCTTTGGCCATAAAAAAACTCGAAAATTCAAATTGAAATTCGAATTTGAAAATTCGAATTTTCACTTTCGACCCTTGATAAATCTGTCCCTTAATACTATTGTGAAGTGGTACTATGAGAGTGATCAAAACCTCGTGGGTTTTGGGTATTTATTACAATACACTTTGTAGCCATGTTTTTACATTCTCATAACACATAAGGCACAATTAAAATGTGTTTTGTTTTGCTTCAGCTTAATGTTTTGTAAAGTGGATTTTGGGACTAAACACGGGTTGTTAGATTTATGCAATAATAATGGATCGTTAAATCAAAAACATTTTAAGAAAAAATTATATTGAAAAAAGACACACCAGATAAAATTTTAACAAATGGTTAAGAATTGCCAAGAACACAGGCAGGACATACAGTAAACCAAGTAGTGTTCTAAAATTTCCTATTCTGATTGGATTTTCTTTTCTATGCTTGTCTTGCTTTAATTAAAATCAAATGAATGGACAACAGGAATAAAAGTCACAAGAGACTGAATAATCAACAGATTTTATAGATGTGCAGACACGGGCAAGTAATGATTTTATTTTAGCTCTCCTGTTGAAACGATGGAGGGGGAAAAACCTTGCCCGATGACACTGTGATCAATTAATACTACAAAATTAATAATGTTTAATTTTCAATTATTAGTCCGATTAAATACAAATCTTTAGCAAATGCTGAAACTGAGTAGAGAGTACTAAATCCTAAGGGACCACAGAGACTCTAATTAGGAAACTCAGCCATGCAGTGGGTTATCTTCTTCTACAATGAATTTAAATGAGGCAAGCTGCACATCTTCACTTAGAAACACCTTGGGACTCAAAATCTGATTAGACAATATACAAATCATTTAAGCTAAAAAGAAGGTTAGCAGATAAGGTGACTGGTTCACAGAAAGAATCCTTCACTGAGCAGACAATGATCAAAGTGGTGATAGAGAGCTTTTTTTTTTCTACACTTCATTTATAGGCAGGTAAAATGAATAGGAAAGAGAAATAGAAAAATACAGAGGTGGAAACAAAATTGTGCCAAATTACAGTCATGTTTTTGAGTGTAAAATTATATATTATGTATATGGGAAGATGTTAATTTTATGCGGATGATTTTCTTAAAATTACTTTATAAAGAAAGCAGAGGCAGAAAATGCACAAAGCAAAACTATTTTTCAGTCTAAATATATTCATAAAGTGGCCTACTTTTATGGAGCGACTAATAACAGATATTTTTGGAGCAGTTTACAATTTCCAAACGTGAAAGCTACATTTACACACACCAGTTACAAACCACAGTTCAACTGACCAATATTTTTCATCTATTGAAATATGCTTGATCAACTAAAGAACAAAGTAATGTCCACAGGCCTTGATTTGTGGAGAGGCCACCAAGGCCCGGACCTAGGGCAGCAGGATTTGAGGGGGCGGCATGCTGTCTAACCACACCCACATTGATTAAGAGTCACTAGGGAGTCGCAGGAAATATGATAGTCTTTAAAATTTCCTGTATGCCAATTTTCATTGCTCTGGTCCCAATGATGAAAATTTGATTGAAATAAAGAGAGGGGATGGAGCGATGAATGACACACTGGGAATAGGATCAGATCTCAATTCTTAGAAGGAGATAGAAAAATTTTAGAACTGATCTGATATTTATAATTGGTAATACAACATATATAAAACTTCCTATTTCAGTACAATGAAGCAAATATTGGTTTTGTGATGTTTTGTTTTTTTAACATAAAGCAAACCTCCCAACAATCCTTATTTAGGTGGGATAGTTCCTCATTGTGGCCCCAGAAATGAATCAGAGACTAGTAGGTTGGATAATGGGCAGAATGGGACTTGTCTGGTCAAACAGGGTCTGGTTGGGAGGGATCAGGTACAGTATGTGGCATAAATTGACTTAGTCTTGGAAAGAAGAAAGAACATTAAAACCCTGTGTAATGTTAGGGATGCACCGAATCCAGGATTCGGTTCGGGATTCGGCCAGGATTCGGCCTTCAGCAGGATTTGGATTTGGACGAATCCTTCTGCCCGGCCGAACTGAATCAAAATTCTAATTTGTATATGTACAGTAAATATGCGGGAGGAAAATCATGTGACTTTTTGTCATGAAACAAGGAAGTAAAAAATGTTTCCCCTTCCCATCCCTAATTTGCATATGCAAATTAGGATTTGGTTTGGTAGTTGCCCAAATCTTTCACAAAGGATTTGGAGGTTCGGCCGAAATAGTGGATTCGGTATAATGAAGCCATACTGGGGATGACTTTGACTTAGTTGGCCAGCTTAAATATATTGCAATATATGGTAAAACAATCCCTGTTTTGTTTAAAGATTAAGGCATTTTTTTAGTAGCTTAAAGGGGACCTGTCACCCAAAAAAATCCTATTTTATCACATTAGTCTAGCAAAATTAACTTTGTATAAATTATTTGAATCTTGTTTCCTTCAGTCTTAGAATTCATAATTATAGCAAGCAGGCAGGAGCCATTTTGTCGACACTGTTATTAATTCAAGCCTTCCATCATCTCAGAATCTTTTTTGTGCTCCAGAATGGGGGACCCGATGTCCATCCCCATGCCCTGGCTACACAATTAAATGGTGAAGAGAACGGGGGAATGTGTGCAGAGCAGTGACAGTGCTAAATTGTGAAAGTAATTGTCTGCCCCGCCTCTATGCCCTAAGACATAGAGGAGGGGCAGACAATATTTGATTGACAGCTGAGATTTTTATATGAGCTTACAACAGCTATGAATGCTTTAAAAAAAAACAGAAATAGGATTCCATGTTTAATTTGAAAATAACTTTTATTATACAGCATTTTGTGTCTAGGTGACAGGTCCACTTTAAGGCAATGTCTAAATGTCCTTAATATAATAATAATATAATATATTGATAATGGGTTGAGTGCAGAGGGACCTCTTGTATTTGTCTAGAAGAAGAAAGTAAAAAAAGGTAATTCTTAAATTGACTCAATCTTGGGGAGTAGAAAGTAAAAAGCTATTTCTTATTAAAATATTTTACTAAAAAGGCTATTAACCCATTCCTAATATCACATTAGCAGAACTCATAGCTTATCATCATAATTTATCAATAAAATAGGAAGAAGGGAGGAGGGGTTTCAGACTGGTGTTATATATACTTATCTTTTCAGCAAGACTAAATTATAAGAACAGAAATAAACATACAACATCCTTTCTAGGCACTTTCTGAATCTGCTAGACTCCCTTTTAAAATGTAATTAATTGTAAAAAGTCCCAGCAGGTTATTTATACTGCACTGGAGCCGTTCATGGCTTGACACCTTCACAGTGGAAACACTGACTTTAATTTATTGTGCAAAAATTTAAAACAGCAGGAGATGTGATTACAGCTGGTTTATGTCCTGCGTAGATCCATTTATACATGTGTTCAGAAACGAAACAACAATATTTTATTTCTAAAAAGTCAAGCTTCCTGGGTTAAGAAATGCACTGAAATATACAGGCCTGATGTTTGTCTGTCTATAACAAGGATTTCAAGTAGCTTTTCAAAAGCATGAAAAGCTGCAGTAATGGTGGTGCTGATTAAATAAGCCACGTAGATGATAAATTCAAAACACTCAAAAAAAACACAAATTCAGATAAGCAAAGCAAAAATCTGGAAAGAAAATATTTTAAATTTGAGGGATAATTTCTTAAAGGAAATGCCAACCCCAAAAAGTTTTTTTTTTCCGCCTAATGAAATAAAACACAATTATAAACAACTTTCCAATTTTAATTTATTAAATATTAAATATTGTAATTGTTATTGAAAGCAGCATTTGCTTAACTCCTGGTTACTTTTTAAACAATGCTTCAAAAGCCTTAGTTCCCTGGCACAGACAGGTATGTTTATCCTTTGGCTTGTGTTCAATAGCCAGAGTCACCGGAGCAGAGAGTAGAAAGGGACAGACAAACACAGCTTTCAATAGCAATTGGTAATAAATGTATATTGTAAAGTTGCTTAGAATAAGATTTTCTTTTATTGGGCAAAAAAAATATTTTTTTGGGCACTCCCAAGTGATTGTATTTACTTACCTAAAACCTCAGAAGAGGATCACTCCATGATGCTCACTGGAAGAATGCCGGGCCGGCCGGTGCAGTTTTCTGCTGATAGGAGCACCGGCCCGGGGTTCTTCCAGTGAGCACAGTGTTGGACTGGGACACTAGGGGCCCACTCAATAACCTTTGACTAGGGCCCACTCTCAGTACTATTATTCTTCCTCTCTTCACTCAACCTCTATTCTCCTAGTCTCTATTCTTTACATACTATAATCTATTATTCCATCTATTTAGCCAATTTGTTCTCATAGAAATAGGGAATGGCCATGAAATAGGCCAAAATGTTTAGCAGCATGAGGGCCCACTGACACCTTGGCCCACCGGGACTTCTCCTGGTATCCCGGTGGGCCAGTCTGACACTGAGTGAGCACCACGAGATGATACTCTTCCGGGTTCATCTTTCTTCAAATTTCCAAGTGCAGACACATGCACAGTAGAATGAAATAGCTGACTTTTCAGTTACTGCGCATGTGCAGCCATGCAAAGAAAGAATAAGCCTGAATAGTATCGCTCCGTGGTGTTCACTGGAACAACCTCAGGCCTGTGCAGTTTTCTGCTGATAGGAGCACCGGCCCGGGGTTTCAGGTAAGTAACTAGAATCAATTGGGGGTGCCTAATATTTGGTAACCCCAAGTGCAAGAAGACTTTCCTTCTCCTTTAATAGGCATCTGCAATGTATTTTTACAAAACAGTCAATGAATTCTTTGAAGGTTTTTTTTTTAAATCAGAACATGGCATTTTTGAAATGTGTATTGTTTGTTTTCTGTCAACCTTGTCCTTGTAACAGTTTGTAAGCTACTTCCCCCTGCATTACTCATGTTCCTGGGTGAACTAATGTAATTTAAGTAATTTAGAGCTTACTCATTGTTCTGCGTTTACGGTATACGGTAAACATTTTGAACAAAGAAATATTTCCACGAAACAACTGCAGATAACCTTTACATTTTCTGAGAGATATTTTTAGAATAATGAACTCATTCAATCAATAAAATAGATACAATTTCTATTTCTCAGAACACACTCTACCAAACGGTGTATACCTTTAGCAAAGTTCTACAATAGGATTAGCATGTCCTTGTAGTACTTGGGTCCTAAACGCGATTCCATTCAAGGCACTATCTACAAAGAGTTTGTATTTTCCTGCCATGCTTGCGTGGGTTTCCTCTTGGTACTATGGTTTTCTCCCACACTCCAAAAACATAAAGACAAGTTATTTGGCTCCTGATTAAATTGAAAATTTTTAGTGAGTGAATGAAATAGGGACTGTAGATTGTGAGGCAGAATTTGCTGGCACTATAAAAAAATAAAGCTTAATAATAAGTATGCAAATGAGGACATTTGTGCAATAGCACCTTGTCTTGACTTCCTACAGCTGGTCATGTTGTAAAATACAGGTCTATTCACATTGATATCTCTCAAGATCATCATCTGTTTTATCAGTTTTCAAATGTAGCGGTTATTCAGGTCTCACTTTCCAGAGAAAACTTTTGCGGATCCATAACCCACCAGGGACTAATCACATTAACAATTTAGAATTAAAGCACTAGGATGAGCAGACTGGGGGGATTAAGAGGAAACACTGAATGATAAGAAGGGGTCCTTAAAGACTCCACAAGTGGGGATGGTGCCTTCCATTGTTTCCAGCGGGGTTCACATTGGAATACATAGTCCACTAGCTAAACTCTATCAGAAATCAATATAGTTCTACTGATATCAGCACTAGCGATGGGCGAAAAATGTTGCCATTGTTGAATTTGCGGCAAATTTGTCAGTTTCCCCGCAGGCAAATTTGTTCACAAAAGCGTGGCAAAAATTTGGCACAAAAAAAATTACGTGCGCGTCAAAAATGACATGCAACCATTTTTTTTAAATGCGGCAAAATCAAAGCGTGTTGCAACCTAGTTTTGAGAATTTTAAACCTTTTTGCAAATTTCTCCAGAAATTCATGAATTATTCAGCAAAGCGAAATGCAGCAGATTCACCCATCACTAATCACACCTTATTGTCTCTGCTTGGGTTCTTTCTCAATTTATAAAGTTTGTTTTGGGGGCCAGAAGGCTTTTTCTCCTATCAAACCAGGTGGATCTCTCTATCATTTGTAATGCCTTTTATCAGCTGCAGTACTAGGTCTCCTTTTGGAAAACATGGTTATAATGCAGGTGAATTACAAATCATTCCACACTAGTCAGCTAGTAACTAACCCTCACTAATGGGACGGAAAAGAATAGTAAGCCAATGCTATGGTATTCTCATCATTACTGTCATAACCTACCTGGAGTTGAACCAGGGACCTGGTGTGCCTATGCTGTCTGTGTTACCGCTGCTCTATATGAGCAGACAGCTAAGGCCTGGGTTTACTCCTATGCCTATGCTTAGTAATTGCTAGTAAGCTTAACCTGTTTAACCTGTTTAGCCAATTGACTGGCTATAAAAAACCCTATTCTGCTCTGACTCATTGCCCAGTATACAGTGGATCTATTGCGGTAGTTCCTGGGTGCAATCTGTTTGTTTAAGCCGTGTTTGACTTTGCCAATGCATCCCTGTTCCTGAATTGTCTGCCGCCTGTCCTGACCCTTGCCTGAACATTGACTATTCCTTCGGATCCTGCTTTGTATCTCGGTATCAAATATACCTGGCCTGTGACCCGATTACTCTTACGTCTCCTGTATCTGTACCGCCTGTTCTCGTTTGGTATAAACTCAGCCTGTCCCTGACCTCGCTTCTTGTTCTCCGTTCTTGTACTACATGCGGTTCCCCTGCCTGCCCAGAGCTCTCTCCCTGGTCCTCTCACGTTAAGACCTGGCGGCACCAGAGTAGTGGAGGGCTCCTCCCGAAGCGAAAGGTTTCTGTTATAGGCAGAAGACTGAGCCGCGACCCAGACCTCGGGGATTGTTCTGGGTCTTGGGATACCAATCGTGACAATAACGGAGTGCTACTTGCAGTTAACATAAACAAATCATGAGTTGAATACTGTCATTTCTGCTTCAGACACCTATTGATCTCCAGCTGCTGGGGACTGCTAAGAAATAAAAGAGCAAGACGTTGCCAGCCTGTTTGAACTGAATAACACATTGATGCTCTGAATTCATTTCTTGTAAGTTTTTATTAAGCTTTTTTTTTCATGTTTGTCCCACTCGCTATTTGATGTTAAGATGAATATGCAGTTTTTTTCTGATTGATTGTGAATAAATCTCCAGATTTATCAGACAGGAAAACAGCTAAGAGGCCATAATCTGAAACAAACATCTGCCATTTATTGATCCTTGAAACACAAAATTGCTCATGTCTAGACAAGAACAAAACCAACAGAGCTCAGTTATAGCAACAGTAATAATATCACTGGGGTGGTGGTTTTGTCAATATTTCATTTATCACCCTCAAAAAAGTATTATTGACCCTTCAGAAAACAATGCAGCTCTTTTTGCACGGTCGTGTAAGAGTTACTAATGATCCCTGTTGCATAAAATACCAAATGTCTTGGGTAATTTGTATATACAATAGAGAGGACAATAGTAAACCAACATTTTCTACAAGCAACTTTCAGCATATTTTGTATTCAGGGTAATGTTCTTGCCATTAAGTTCTTTATTTTTATTGGTTTGTCTTTTTATGAAATGTTTTTTGATTATAATATATCCACATTTTCAAGTATATTTATTTATTTTAATAGGAAAGATTAATAGACTGTGGGAATATGAGAATTCACTGCAATTTCGGCTGTATTTTCAGCTTAACATTTAAACTAATGAAAAGGGCCAGTATAACTGAACGAATCATAACATTTTTTAACTGCTTCCCTATCTAATGTCAAGATATACAGCACCTACAGTTTTTAATTTTTTTCTGAATTATTATCCAGTGATTATTTGCATCAGTATTAAGTAGATAATAATTTGGCAAGGTTGAACTTGATGGTCATTCACTATTTAATAGTTAGAAGAGGACATGGTGCTCCAGAATAAACTGTAAATGACTCACCGAGTACAAAATGTGGTCCGGGTGCACCAGCCCCAGCTTTAGGGAGTGGTATTGCAAAAGGAGAAGCAGGGCCGACTGGCACTCAGACGGATTCACAGGACCAGAGAAATTCAATTAAAAAATATTTTAAATTTATACAAAGTTAAAAATATAAATCTGCATCTCCATCCACCCTACACGTCACACCCATTCAGGGCACTTAGTCACCATGACTAAGCGCCCCGAATGGGTGCAAAACGTGTAGGGTGGATGGAGATGAAGATTTATATTTTTATATAGCTGCTTTATGGTTGCTGCCACAAAGTGGCTGCCCCATAGTACACAGTACAAAGGCGGAGGGTAAATGTAATGAGGCTAATTAAAGCATTTTTCTACACAGATTCTTTTACAGTTTCCCGAAGGCTCCATGTATAACACCTGTGAATACACAGCAGGATAAATTCAAGAAAAATTTCATGTATAACGTCCCTAGAACATGTGAAGGGAAATTCAGTGAGAAAAAATAATAACCTCAGTGTACAGAGTGGGATAAATGCAGTGCCAATTTTAAAGGATATGGCAAGATACAGATCATGCTGGCTGCATGTTTAATATATTTTAATCTTGTGTCTCGTAGGTTATTCATTGGAGTTGGTATGGAGACAAAAAATCCAGTTTTGTTTTGCAAGAATATTCACAAAACTGTGGGGAAATTTCACCAAATGTATTTTTTATTTAATAGACTTCTGTTCTGGCATTTATTCTTACGCCAAATGCATTGAAGTCAGTAGGTATTTTTCTGTGTTTTCCCCTCACACCAAAAGGCATTTCAGTGGGCATTAGGGCATTTTCTTGTTTTTTTCTTGCACCAATGAAAACCAATTTTTTCCTGTATGAAACAATTAGATTTGTTTTATTTGTCAATACAAAACGAAAGGTGAAATTGTTGAGAAGATTTAAATAATTTTTTACCAATTGTGAAATTAGGGTTTAGACCAGGCCCGGGCAAACCCAGCCGGGCACCCAAAGCATCCCGTACGTACGTCCGTCATTTCAATTCACGCTGGAGAGTGCCGGTGGGAGAGAAAGGGGATGTCACAACTCACCTCCCTGGTGGTCTAGAGGGGACGCCCGCCATGTTGCCGATCCTCTTCATTGCCGGCTTCTAGGACGCGCGTGGCACGTATTTTCTTTTTTTGACGTCAGCGCACAATGGTGCGAAATTCAAACCTATTTAAAGGGACCTTGCAAAATTTCTCATTGCCTGTTATAGGTTCATCTTGTGAGAGTTCCTGGTGCTATTCCTGTGTTCTGATACCTGTTTTGACCCTGCCTGCCTGAATTTTCCTGACTTCTGTGATCCCGACTTCTGCCTGGTAACTATCTATTTTGATATCTGTATTCCGACCCGTGCCTGTCTCGACCATTCTTGATTGATCTCCCGGCTTTGACCCCGCCTGTCTGACTCTGCCTGCCCCAACCCGGTTTGATTTGACTATGCTTTCTGTCTGCACTTTGTACTGTGACCTTCTGCCCAAAAGACTTTACCGTTGTGCCCCTTTGCTCGTTCAGAACCCTTCGCTTGGCACATCTCTTAATAAGACCTGGCGGCATCTGATTAGCCGAGGGCTCCTCCCAAAGTGAAGAGCGGCTGTTAAAGGCAGAAGCAAGAGCCAAGAACAGGGTTTTAGCATTGGTTCTGGATTTAGGGTGTTGACCGTGACAAGGGACCAGGGCTAGGCTGAAAGAAGAGGTACATTCTTGGCGCCCTCACTTTGTTGCACCCTAGGCACGTGCCTCTCCTGCCTACCCCTAGTTCCGGCCCTGGTTTCGACACAAATCTGTATCAGATGCCAAATTTTGCTCATCCATTTTGGGAAGGCATAGCTTCCCCAAACCTTTAATAAAATTCACCTATTCTAGAGAAACCCTCTAGCTAGTTAATTCTTAAGTTTATTCAAAGTTTTTGCTCTGTTACTGAAAACTTCCATTATTTTATCAAACTCTAAAAAAGCGAGATGGATACATAATATAGAATCTGAATCCATGATGGTTAAATTAATACAAACAGTATGTGGATGATATAATAACTATATCTTCGTTTGCACAACGATTTCTACAGGAACATCTAAAATTATTTGTTATTTTGCATCAGAACTAGTGATGGGCGAATTTGCGCGAAACGGCGAAAAATTCGCGAAACGGCGCCGGCGTCTCGTTTTTGACGCCGGCGCCCGTTTTTGACGCTGTTGCCCGTTTTTTCGACGCCGGCGTCCGTTTTTTCGGAAAATTTTTTTGATGCCGGCAAATTTTTTACACGAATTTTCGCGGGCGTTTCGCGAATTTATTCGCTGGCGGCGAATCGCGCAAATTCGCCGCAAATTCGCGCCTGGCTGATCACTAATCAGAACCCTTCTCTGCTGCTTCAAAAGTTAAAGTCCTCAAATGAATATTTCAGATGCAACACATGCCTTTACAATTTATGTCAAACTCAAGTGAATATAGTAATTTATTTTTAATTGAGCAAGCAGAATAAGGCAGCTGTTAAAGTAAAAAAAAAAAAACATTGGCAACTTTAGTACTGCCTATCATTATTTCTTTTTGGTAAATGTAAAGCAGAAGCATTATTCTAAAGCTTTCTTCTTTTCTCAATCCATGGCTGTTACCCAAACTTTTTACACTTGTTTAACACTATTTTCCACAGAGCTTGTTTTACAGATATCTGTCATTCCCAAATATCCAAAGACAAAGGAGTAACTATTAAAAATCCATGTGATGTATCACTTTTTTCATATTTATTTTTGGAACAGTTGGAAGAATAATACAGATTTAATAAGCACCCAACTATACATTTGGCAATTGCATTTGTTTTGTACCTACTAAAATTAATTACATTGTTATAAAATGCTAAATATTTTTACAGGTGAAGAGAAATCTCTATATGATGTTATGAGCCACATGGGTGTGCCACATTGCAAGACAAATAGTTTATTTTCTCCGATTATATAAAATAGACACAAATATCACCGTTGAAGTGAGACTGTGTGTGCATGGATAATATAAATCGTGTGATTGATTCATAAATAATGATGAGCAAAAGTGCCACATTTGACTCAAAAATTCGTAATTAATTGTTAAGAACTTCGGCATCAATGGGTATTTTTTTCACAGCTTTTTTCTTGATACATTGGAGTATGGGTGTGTTCTTTTCTCGTGTATCAGAGCCAATGGGGATATTTGTAATTTTTTTTTATTCTAGCAGCAAATACCTTGACAAAGTCAAGAAAATAAATTGCAGTCACTAGGTGTTTTTTCTCACTTTTTTTTCTAGGAAAGAAGCTCACTTTTCCCCACCAAAATAAAGTGCATGATCTCCTGCACTGAACAGCCAGAAAAAGATACAAAGTTTACAACTTAAATGGCTTTTGGCCCAGAACAGCCATCAGGTGCACTAAAGATACTTTTGTAATAATTTAAGATAAGCAAATAGGTAATTGTTACAATTTACGATAAGCAGGTCTCTTGGGGAAACTGTGACTAGCAGCTTAAAGGGCAATACCCCTTTATTAGCAAAACTGCAATAACACATAAAAACCACAGAAATGTCTTAAAAATGTCATAACCTGCCAAATTTTGTAAAATGTACATGGTAGGGGGTGTGGTGAAAAAAATGTTTTCTATTTCAAAAAGTTGAGAGGTTTGTTATACAACTACCAAGACCAAAGTAAAGACCATAGAATTGCACTTGTTTAAGACAGAACTAGCGTCCTTTCATAAATCATATTGATTATTATTCTTGTAAGAAATTAAACTCTGTACAAATTTTCTTTACAATTAAACTTGATGCAACTAATTTATGACACAAGGAAACAATATAAAACTATAAAAGACTTTGTGAAACTTTCACAAAAGTCATGTTATGAAAACCAGCAAGTATATTTTTTAATTCTTCCAACTAGGGGAATGTAAAGTAATAGACATGAAATGAAAGCAATAAGACAACACATATATATATATATATATATATATATATATATATATATATATATATATATATATATATATATATATATATATATATATATATATATATATATATATATATATATATATATATATATGTGTGTATGTGTGTAGCAAATGGTTTCTCTTTTTAATAACATTTGATTTGACGTTTTCTCTTCTAGTGTTCTGTATTGTCACATAAGTAATTGCACTGCCAGTTTTTATTTTGAAAAATTACATAAACCCCTCCAAACTTCAGATCACTGAAAGTCAAAATCAGTTGTTTAATGTGACATTATGGACATCATTTTTTTTTTAATGCTATTTGTTTATATATCTTAAATCCTCACATATTAATATTGCATATATCCACCTCTAGTGGCAATAACAGCTTTAAATCTTTTGATTTAAAAAATATATACAGGTATGGGAGCTATTATCCAGAATGCTCGGGACCTGGGGTTTTACGGATAATGGATCTTTCCGTAATTTGGATCTTCATACCTTGTCTACTAGAAAATCATGTAAACATGATTGCAAGGCTAGTAAGCAAGGCTAGTTTTGCCTAAAACAAAGATTAATTATATCTTCGTTTGGATCAAGTACAAGCTACTGTTTTATTATTACAGAGAAAAAATGGATATTTGGATAAAATGGAGGCAATGGGAGCTTTCTGGATAACAGGTTTCCAGATAACAGATCCCATACCTGTAGCAGCTTTTCACACTTTCCATTCTTCCAGCTTGATTTGTTTAGGATTATTCACATAATTATTATTCACATAATTATTATTCACATAATAATTCAGATGACCTAAACTCCATTTCAGTAGTGCAAGATATTTTCAAATTGATCAATCCAGAAAACCCCAGGTCCTGAACATTCTGGATAACAAGTTCCATACCTGTATAATATAATATATGGCAAGATACAGTGAAATATAATTTTCATTAAGAATCAAAACTTCCGCTATCAATATGGATATATCCTTGTTTAAACATAGCCTTCCTAGTTTTCTCTTCCTCTATGTGATTCCCCTTGACCTCTGGCCATCTCCTATGCACATGCCTTCCTATATTCCCCTCTGGATCTCTGACCAAACTTTAGATCCGTTATTGAACAGGCATGTGCTCGTTTTGAGTTCGCTTTTCTAAATCTCTTCAGGACTGACCTGACAGTTACAATCCAAACAAAGATTTTGCGATGAGTTTTTTCCAACGCTTAAATCGATCACGTTTTGATAGTGATCTCATCAATTCTTTGTCAAAGTGGTCTTACATCTTACCCCCCCTTTTTTCATGACTACAAACAATACCAGCAACCAACACAGAACTATACTACCTTGTACCTTAATTGATTTCTACTTGACATTTTCCCATCATGTCAAAACTGTCCATAAAAACTGATTCTTCTCCTTCAATAATATTGCTGCAATCAATTTTCTTTACTATACAATGAAAATGCACAAACAAATATTCTCTAAAGACTTAACTGCAGCCTTCTACCTCAGAACTGCCTAACCTTTGCCTTTTGTATTTCCATTCGTCCTTGATGCAACCCTGTTTCTTAGTCATATACGTGGAGTGCAGAATGAATATGGAATGTCAAATATTTACTGTAAAGGCAGAATATTCAGAAGACAGAAAATTCACTACAGTGTATCTTGTATATAGTCAGAATAATATCTCAAATGTTATTAAAATATTTAGTACTACATTTAAGCTAGTAGTAGGGATGGGCGAAACACATTGAAGTCAATTTTTGATGTGAGTGCCAATTTTTATACAAGCCATTATTATGTCCAAATGCATTAAAGTCAATGATCGTGTTTATAATTTTGATGGCAAAAAATTTTTTTTGTCACAGCAAATTTTTTGCCGGCAAATTTTATGCAGCAAACATGAAAATTCACCGCAAATTCATGCCTCCCGAATTCATTCACCCATCACTTACTAGTAGTTTTAACATGGGATCTGACTATTACTATGTGAACCAAGTATTTGAAGCTGGTAATTTCAGCAGGCATTCTGTGCCGGTCTTTGCATTATGAGTAAATTAGCGACATTTCGTTTTGCATAGAAGTTTGTGAAATTTTACAAAATGCATACAAGAAAACAAGAAGGCAAAACTAAATTGTTTTCTGGTGAAACAGACTAAATGGAGAAATTTTTTTGTTGATTCTCAAAAAAAAAAAAAAAAATGCCATCAGAAAAACTATGAATTTCACTGTAAAACCCAGGTTAAGAGCTTTTCTTATCCCAACATGCCATAGACTAAAGACTGTATATTTACCTTTACCATAATGCAATGTACTTAAAAACTTAAAAACACTTCACTATTTGTATTCTAATCAATCCTACAACCAAAAGCAAGATTGTTCTTTTTGGATCTAGGGGCCACAGGCAGTTTGTCAGATGACCGCCAAACATTGAATTAAGCTACAGTACAGTGTGAAGACAGTGAAACATGGTGGCACAAGTATCATGATATGGGGATGTTTCTCATGCTATGGTGTTGGGCCTATTTATCACATACCAGGGATCATGGATCAGTTTCAATACATCAAAATACTTTTAGAGGTCATGTTGCCTTATGCCGAAGAGGAAATGTCCTTGAAATGGGGCATTAACAAGGCAAAGACCCCAAACACACCAGTAAATGAGCAACATCTTGGTTCCAGACCAACAAGATTGACGTTAAGGAGTGGCCAGTCCAATCCCCGGGCTTCAATCCAATAGAATCGGGTGACATCAAAAAAGCTGTTTCTGAGGCAAAACCAAGAAATGCAGAAGAACTGTGGAATGTAACAGGTGTCAGAAGTTGGTGGACTCCATGTAACACAGATGTGCAGCAGTTCTCAGAAACACTGATTATACAACTAAATATTAGTTCAGTGATTCAAAGGAAAGCAAAATCTTGAAACATGTTTCAGTAAATACAGTGAATGTTTGCGTTTGTAAATAAGAATGCAGACACTGCAATTTTTGGAACAGCCTAATATTCAATTTTCTTAACTTTCTGTAAAGGAATAACACAAATTTGATACATTTTTCTTCATGTTTTGATTCGGAATAGAATTTACAGTGTTCCCAGTGTGTATGGAAATAAAAGGAAATATAAGGCTTCTGAGCTGTATTCACTTTAAAACACACTGCTATTATTCTGAATAAAACTGTTTGTAATTTATCATTCAGGTTTATCTGTACTGTGCATATTTTTCCATCTATCACCATAAACTACTTGTATAAGTCCACAGCAATCACTCCTATTGTTCGCCTTTGTTTAATAATAGATTTAAAAACTCATACATAGGGATTCGTCTTTTGTTGTGAGAGGGCTTCCAATTACATTTGTATAAGTAGAGTTAGGGAGCTGGTGATATAGATGAGAGGAGTGTCAGAAGCCGCTCATACTGAAAGTTTATCTAAACAAATTTCCACCTTTATGTATTATGGCCAGAAGGAAAATTGGAAATTAAATTTTCTAAAGCTTAGCACGGAAAACAAAATGCTCTGAAAGTAGATTAAAAATAAAAGCATTTCAGATATCTTTGCCAAAAGCCAGTTAAACAAAATAGCTAACTTTATTAAAAAATTTTAAACAGTATTATATATTACAATGGGCTGATTTTTATCAGCCAAGTTTAATTTTCAGTCCTAGAATAATTAATTTCATTGTCCATTGGACATGGCTGATTTCATTGTACTGTGATAGGAATTTATAAGTTCCCAGCTCAGCACCTTTATTGGAATGTTAGTTGGTCAGCTGCCATTATTTCATTTGTTTTAATAGTGTATGTTTATGAAAAACTAGCATTCTGGTTTTTAACATGAATTGTGTTCTACAGAGGCAAATGTATCAACAGTTTTCTAGAATTAGCCCATTTTGCAAAGCATGAAATCTAATGGACATATGTATCTATTCAGAAATAATGTAGTTTAATACAATTAAAATTAGGACCAATATTCCTTGTAGAGATGGATTAAAAAAGCTATAACATGAATGATCCTTGGCAGACCAAGTATCTATAGTTTTTCCAGTATGGTGCTTTTTAGGATGTAATAGACAGGTAAAGTCAAAATTGGAATTTTCTGTAAGTTTTAAAATGAATGGTTCTTTATGTGAAAGAGAGAGATATTCAATGTGTGGTGTTTATACAAATGGCCTGCAGGTGTCACTGTGTACATGCGTTATACTGTGTATACATAGTACTATCAATACTGCTTAAGAGTGATAGAGTTGGAAGTTACTGTTGTGTAATTGCTGCATGAGTCTGCAAGAAAGCACTGTTATACTAATCCTCGGCTACCAAAACATAACACAATGCATAACACTGATTTCTAAAGGGCACATGTGACCCACAAATTACTAATAGAGCCCACACTCTAGTTTGGGGAAACAACCGTTGTTTTTTTTTAAAAAAAAAAAATAATCCCTGTGAGCGCTAGGCTGCACAGTACGAGATTGAGCTCCTGGTGCAGGCACTATGTTGTATGACACTCATACTCATAATAAGTGCTTTCTCCTAGTGCGCACATTAGGCACATGCATGTGACATTACACACGTGTGCATAGTGAGTGAAAGCTGTGGCACAAATTCTCTGTGTCACAGATCTTTTTAAAAGGCATCAGGCATCTTATAAGATAATCAGGTGCCCTTTAATAAGGGACATAAGCCCTTTAAGATCACTTTACTAATGTCTAGTTAACTAGAAACAAATCAGTATCATACACTTAATATCTTTATTTCCCAAAAATAATCATTTGGGTTATAGTATAGACTGGCATTCCTATTTGACTTATACCTGTCTATTGGATCCAAAATAGGTATTTAAAAGTTTCTTTGCATTTTAACTCTAGTCTACTTTTCCAAACGCTACTTACTGGTGTCACTGACATCTGGAGGCTTCATCATCCATATACCACAATCAGTTACTGCTAATTCAAAACTCATAAGTGTTGAATTAGCTTCAGAGGCTTCAGGTGAGGTTTTTTGCCTTCCTCTGGATTAACTGGAAGGCAGGTTAAAAAAAGTAAAAAGGTTGAACTTGATGAACGTGTGTCTTTTTTTCAACCTAACTTACTATGTTACTATGTTACTATAATGTTCCAAAGTTTTGATTGATCAATCCCCAATAATAACCAGACCTGGAGCAAATCCAAACCTATCTTCTTCCGGGAACTTAGAACACCTGGGACAAACAATCCAGTTACTGACAGTTAACTTAAAGATGAAAAGCCCCTATAAATTGCATGTTAGTGCGTCATCTTTACTAAAAATGCAAATTGCGTGCAAGCAACACAGTTGGTGGACTGTTTGTAAGAATGTGTTAAACCATTTGAAAAATATATACTTAGTACAGGTATGGGACCTGTTATCCATAATGCTCAGGACCTGGGGTTTTCCGTATAGTGGATCTTTCCTTAATTTGGAAAGGTTTTTCATACCTTAAGTTTACTACAAAATCATGTAAACATTAAATAAATCCAATAGGGATTCATTATTATATTTTAGTTTGGATCAAGTACAAGGTTCTGTTTTATCAATAAAGCGAAAAGGGAGACCATTTTTAAAAATGTGGTTTCATTATAATGGAGTCTATGGGAGATGGCCATTCCGTAATTCGGCTTTCTGGATAATGGGTTTCCGGATAACTGATAAAATCTATGTGAGATGGCCTCTCTATAATTCAGAGCTGTCTGGGTAATGGATGCCACACTTGTATCTCTACTTTTAATGGTATAGCCACAGTATAATGTTTCCTCCAATTATGTAAAATTAACGGAGAAGGAGGCTACTGGGGCTGTGTGAATTTGCAGACTCTGGATGTAATTTATGTAACAGTAGGTAAATAAAACCAAGCATGTCGGAAGGTTTGATGATTAACTTGCCGCATTTCTAATCTTTAATAAACTCCCTGAGCAATATGTCAGTAACCTGTACATGAAAGTGTTCCTAGCCACCGTGGTAACAGAAGGCTCTAAGTGGCCATAAGTACTGCATATAAACACTGTTAACACTCTTAACAACTGCTGCAGCCTCTTTAAACAACAATTATGCTGTGAATTCAAATGCAGAAAGTAATGAACATACAGGATCCCCCACTGCTATAATGAAGACTCCACGAAGAACCACAGTGCAGCCAACTATTCTGCATGCTGAAGCCCAGATCCAAAGAACCTTCTATGAAAAGAAATATGTAGACAGACAGACTCCCTTTGACTTTAACTGTTCTCTCCCCTTGGTGGGAACTTGGCAAAGCTGGAGCTCAAACAATCCTAATTTCCTTCTCTAGCTCATGTGAACCTGTTGTGCTATTAGTCCTATCTTGTTCATCAATACTTCACACACAATAAAAATAATGTGACTGTTTGTAGGAAGGAGACTGTTGATGCAGTATACAGAGCTACCAGTCAACATCCGTTATTAAGGTCTAAAAGATATTGAGAAGTGCTAAATATTGCACAACTGATTTGCCACTGTCTTCTTTAAAGTAGTTTAGAACCATTGTGTTTTAAAAAGTAACAGTTAGGAATTAATTGATGTTTGTTTCTATATATTGTAGGAAGTGAAGCAGATGGGGCTTAGGAAAAATAGACATAAGGAATATGTAAGTGAATATGTAAGGAATATGTAAATAATTTTGCATAGATGGGGAACAAAACTGTGCATGACTTGGAATGTTTTAAAATGTTGGTGAAATACTTATTTCAGCAATTAAAGTCTAAAGTTGAGGACATGCATAATATCCAGGGCTATAATTAATTAATCTACAATTAATATAGATATGGGTATATATAGTTTATGTGAGTGGAGGGGTCAGTGTTAGTAAGTGTATGTATGTGCACTGGGTTTCATTTGGAGGGGTTAAACTAGATGGACTTTGGTCTTTTTTCAACTCAAATTGACTATTTAACTATGTAAGATTTAAAGATTCCTAACTGTCATTTATTAGGTATTTGAGACCAAATAGGACTACCATCCAGGTTTGGATTGTAGGGCCATGGAACCAATTGTATTTCTGATATCAATGCCTCTTTAAGGGATCTGGGAGTGCTGCTCAAATGTTGAAATTTTTTAGTGATGGCCGAATCTGACCTGTTTAGCCAAAAGTTTGCGAAACGCCACCAAATGTATTGAAGTCTATGTGCAATGATTTTTTTTTTGACACGTTACGTCCATCTTTTTCATGGTGAAAAGCATTTTGTGGATGCCTGTTTTATGTGAATCTTTCCACCTGGTAAAAAATCATTGTGTAATCTTCACCTAAAATTACTTTGTCCAGCTAGTTTTGGCAGAACATACTAGGGTCTCAGAACTCTTCACTGGGCCTCGGGGACACCTAGATCCCCAGAAGCATCCCCCTGAAGAGAGGGATAAAAGCCAACTCGAGTCCCATGGGGTTGACTTTATTGAAGTGTGTAATAATAGGAGTTTTTTCAATAATGGCTCAAGGTAATACTCTGATTAAACCCAATAGCTCATTGCAATACTTTGATAAAGAACTGTATAAAATATAACACAAAGAACTGTTCTACTGTTGAGCACAATGTCGTATGTTGAGCCAAATATAGTGTACAAGACAGCTTTATAACGTATAATTGTGTATAAAAAAGCGTTGTATCATAGTATACAAGGTGGCCTTATAATCTATAATCCTGTATAATGAAGCTTTGTGCAAGAGAAATCATGGAAACTAATCAACTAAATGACCTAATACTTGTTCTTTATTCTTACTCTGGATATTCTCATATTTATTATTTAATATGTTTATGATTTCTGAAGCCTTTATCATACTCTTCGTTATAAAAGCTAGGGGCACAATATGCTATGCAGCTACTAGTTAGCTAAGATAAGATCTCTGTTTCGGATGTGCTTGTTGGGAGTCTGGCAAGATCCTGATGAGCGCATGGGAAGCAAGATCTGTTATTAATCCTTATGAGTTATTGACTAAATCGCTAAATGAGCTTATTATGAGTTATTGACTAAGCCTCTAAATGAGCTTAGTGTTTTAGAGCATATATACAGTAAACTGGTGGTCACCATTTGGTCAGTTGAGATCTCGCTTGAGGAGTTAATATGTGCAGCCACAGGACCTTTGAAGCCATTCAAGCCTCGATCTGCGGACTGTAACGGGATCTCCCAGTCTTGGTTACCAGGCCCGGACTGGCAATCTGTGGGTTCTGGCAAATGCCAGAGGGGCTGCAATAAGGTCCCATAGAAAGTCAATACTTAGTGGGCTGGAGGGGGCTGTTTGGGCCTCTATGTGGGCTGATTGGGCCTCTGTGTACCTGAAATTCCAGGGCCTATTTTAATTCTCAGTCCGGACCTGTTGGTTACAGAGGTGCGAGGTGCTTGCTCACTCGCTCATTTGGTAATCGTTCATTCTATGTGTGTAATAAAAACCTTTGCTTATACAGTATGTAGCCAGTGTATTTTAATTATTTCCGAGAGACTCATAGAACCACAATTAAAACAAAGTGTAACAGGATAGAGTCACTAACTCTTTGGCCCAAAAGCTCAGAGATACTTCGATACAAAGGCTTCTGCCTCACAACTAGTCACTTGTTGGGGATTTCCATTCATAGGTATGGTTAACTCCATGGATCCCTACATTTTTAATTATTTCATCACATGTGGCGTTTCCTTCTAGAAGTTCTTGTATTGTCCTTTTTCCAATGTGTTAAGATAATCGAATGATCAGAGTAATGAAGTGCTTATTGAATATCTTCTGTGAGTAGCTTTAATATGAGTACTGCTTTTTTTCCCCTCAAACCCTACATACTGTACTATGCAACACTAAAGAAACAACGCAAAATAATTATTGCAGTTTTCATTTCTGTAACAGTTGTTTTTTAAATGTGAAAAGCCATTGCCATAACAACTGTGAATTTTCTTCAGCATTTCCTGCATAATATCTGTGATAGCATAATGATAGAGAGACAAGGTCACCAATAATACAAAAAATGGCATTTTGCACAAAATTCAAGTTAATGGCAATGTAATGTGGTTTCTGCTGAAGCAAACACTTGAAGAACAACTTAAAAGCAAACAACTTAACAGTTTATCATTGTACCTGCCTCTTCTTCTCTGAATCCAGCATAAACTAAGGAGGCACTTCCAAAATAGTTAAGAGGAATACACCAGATGTAGTGATGGTTGAATTTGTGACATTTTGCCGAAAACTTCGCGAATTTCCCGCGAAATTCGCAAAACGGCGAAAAATTAGCGAAACGGCACCGGCGTCTCGTTTTTTACGCCGGCATCAGTTTTTGACGCCGGCTCCTGTTTTTTTAAAAAAAATTGCGGGCATTTCGCGAATTTATTCGCTGGTGGCGAATCGCGCTAATTCGCCGCAAATTCGCCCCTGGCGAATAAATTCGCCCATCTCTAACCAGATGTAATTGTGCTAGAACATTGTTGGAGTTAGGAGTGTGTCATCTTCTGCACTCAAAGGTCAAAATGATGTCTGTGTATGATTCCATAGGCATAAGTCTGCTGTACCTATCGATGCAGCCCACAGTGGGAACCCTGGAATTGCCACCAGTTTGCTATGGATTACTAGGTGTGGACAAAACTTAAAGACTTATTACATTACTTGGTAAGTGCTTATAAATAAGAAGTACTGAAGGTTTACAGTAGAGTCCTAAAGAGGTCCAGTTGGGTTGACGTGCCCAACCCGGACCCACTGACCTGCAACCCAACCTGCACCCAAAAGGGTTAACTCACCATCTGACCTGGGATGGGATCCATGATACCAGAGGTGATGTCACTGCGGACCAAAAGTGATTTCAATCTGGAGGCGCATCAACCAGGTACAGAAACAAAAATGTTAGACTGGTAAGGGTTGGAGGGAGGGCTAGATCCGCAGCTGAACCAGACACCCAGGAAACGGAGCTGCAGGCCACCTGAAGCTACTTTTTCAGTAGGGGCCACATACAGCCAGGACAGTTTCAGGGTTAGGAGTTGCCCCCCTGTGCTTACCTTTCCTGTGCCAGAGGGGAGTCGTGGGGGGGGATCGCTAGCACAATTGTGCTCTCGTGCATTAGGATAGCCGAATTTCTGGTCAAAAAATGGAAATTCAGCTCTTAAAATTACCAGAAGTGACTTTTTGCCACCCATAATATATATGCTGAGTAAGTATGTCTGTGTTTTGGTTTTAAGCTTTACACCGACAAACAATATTTTTAGAAACCATGGTGTATTAATTTCAAAGGAGGCTCTTCCATGGATTAAAACACCAACATATCTAAGGTGTCTGAAATTTCTTTTCACTTGCTGCCATAAATAAGGAATATCAAGCAGCTGCAGCTATTTCTATAACCACTTCCAGCTGTTATTTGTATTTGAGTTGCCTTATTTTCTTACAAGTGAATCAAAAATACCAATTCACTTAGCTGGAGCTAATTCATTGTTGCATGGCATGTGACTAATTGACTAATGCCATTAGAGTTTTTGTAGCAGTAATCGCATAGTCATGAACCTCATTTTTCAGTCACTTCACTTCAGCATCCATAAGGAAGACATTCATTTTTCCTAACAATTAGAGATGCATTTTAGGAGCCCTGGCTACCTGGTTCTAGTTGCTCTTGTTCTACATGCCTGTCAAACAACTAATGACGTGTTTAAATATAGACAATCTTCACACAACATAAAAAATACATAAGAACTCAATGTTCCACAGCTGCAGGTTAGTGATGACAGTCTCCCAGATGCAGACAAATACAACATTCTGTTATGCTTGCAGAATGCCTATCAACATTGTGAGACTGGAAAAGTGCCAGCAAGAATGTACTGATCTAGCGGTACTGAAAAGGCCAAGGAGACAAAAGATATTATCACTAGGGATGTAGCGAACGTCGGAAAAAAAGTTCGCGAACATATTCGCGAACTTGCGCAAAAATGCGAGCGGTTCGCGAACGGTTCGCGAACCCCATAGACTTCAATGGGAAGGCGAACTTTAACATCTAGAAAAGACATTTCTGGCCAGAAAAATGATTTTAAAGTTGTTTAAAGGGTGCAACGACCTGGACAGTGGCATGCCAGAGGGGGATCAAGGGCAAAAATGTATCTGAAAAATCTGCCTGTGTGTGCTTGGAAGAGATAGTGTAGGGGGAGAGCTGTTAGTGATTTCAGGGACAGATGATAGTAAGTTTGCTGGCTAGTAATCTGCTTGATACTGCTCTGTATTGGAGGGACAGAAGTCTGCAGGGATTTGAGGGACATTTTAGCTTAGGTAGCTTTGCTGGCTAGTAATCTACTGTTCTCTTTAAACAACTGCCATACGTTGACCTTGTAGGCATTGTTTGCCCAGTTTTTTTGGACGCAGCCACTGAAGCACAGTTGCCAGAAAAAATATGCCATATAAATGCTGAAAATAGTCATTTTTCGCCATACGTTGACCTTGTAGACATTGTTTGCCCAGTTTTTTTGGACGCAGCCACTGAAGCACAGTTGCCAGAAAAAATATGCCATATAAATGCTGAAAATAGTAATTTTTCGCCATACGTTGACCTTGTAGACATTGTTTGCCCAGTTTTTTTGGTTGCAGCCACTGAAGCACAGTTGCCAGAAAAAATATGCCACATAAATGCTGAAAATAGTCATTTTTTGCCATATACGTTGAGTCAACGTATGGCAAAAAATGACTATTTTCAGCATTTATATGGCATATTTTTTCTGGCCTCTGTGCTTCAGTGGCTGTGGCCAAAAAAACTGGGCAAACAATGCCTACAAGGTCAACGTCGTTGACCTTGTAGGCATTGTTTGCCCAGTTTTTTTGGCCACAGCCACTGAAGCACAGAGGCCAGAAAAAATATGCCATATAAATGCTGAAAATAGTCATTTTTTTGGTCGCAGCCACTGAAGCACAGTTGCCAGAAAAATTATGCCATATAAATGCTGAAAATATAAATTTTTTTGGTTGCAGCCACTGAAGCACAGAGGCCAGAAAAATTATGCCATATAAATGCAGAAAATATGCATTTTTTTGGTCGCAGCCACTGAAGCACAGTTGACAGAAAAGTTATGCCATATAAATGCTGAAAATATAAATTTTTTTGGTTGCAGCCACTGAAGCACAGAGGCCAGAAAAATTATGCCATATAAATGCAGAAAATATGCATTTTTTTGGTCGCAGCCACTGAAGCACAGTTGCCAGAAAAATTATGCCATATAAATGCTGAAAATAGTAATTTTTTTGGTTGCAGCCACTGAAGCACAGAGGCCAGAAAAATTATGCCATATAAATGCAGAAAATATGCATTTTTTTGGTCGCAGCCACTGAAGCACAGTTGACAGAAAAATTATGCCATATAAATGCTGAAAATATAAATTTTTTGGTTGCAGCCACTGAAGCACAGAGGCCAGAAAAATTATGTCATATAAATGCAGAAAATAGGCATTTTTTTGGTCGCAGCCACTGAAGCACAGAGGCCAGAAAAAATTAAACCAGTAGGGTTTGCACCCTAGTTTGTAACGGTGGCGGAGGGAGGAGGAGGACGCTAAAGGACAGCTGTGTGTGGAGTCATGAGGCTTGAAGAGAAGGACAGCTGCATAGAAGTCAGAACAAGTCTTCCGGCGTGCAGTAACCCTCCGAGATCCACCCCTCATTCATTTTAATAAAGGTCAGGTAATCGACACTTTTGTGACCTAGGCGAGTTCTCTTCTCAGTTACAATCCCTCCTGCTGCACTGAAGGTCCTTTCTGAGAGCACACTTGAGGCTGGGCAAGACAAGAGGTTCATGGCAAATTGTGACAGCTCTGGCCACAGATCAAGCCTGCGCACCCAGTAGTCCAGGGGTTCATCGCTCCTCAGAGTGTCGATATCTGCAGTTAATGCCAGGTAGTCCGCTACCTGCCGGTCGAGGCGTTCTTTGAGGGTGGATCCAGAAGGGTTGTGGCGCTGCCTTGGACAGAAAAACATTTGCATGTCTGACGTTACAGACTGGCCAAAGGGCTTTGTCCTTGCAGGTGTGCTCGTGGCAGGATTACTGGCACCTCTGCCCCTGGAATGTTGATGAGTTCCTGAAGTGACATCACCCTTAAAAGCATTGTACAACATGTTTTGCAGGCTGGTTTGTAAATGCCGCATCTTTTCGGACTTGTGGTACGTTGGTAACATTTCTGACACTTTATGCTTGTACCGAGGGTCTAGTAGCGTTGCGACCCAGTACAGGTCCTTCTCCTTAAGCCTCTTGATACGGGGGTCCTTCAACAGGCATGACAGCATGAAAGACCCCATTCTCACAAGGTTGGATGCAGAGCTATCCATCTCCGCTTCCTCATTATCAAGGACTGCATCATCCACGGTCTCCTCCCCCCAGCCACGTACAAGACCAGGGGTCCCCAAAAGGTCACCACTAGCCCCCTGGGAAGCCTGCTCCTGTTGGTCCTCCTCCTCCTCCTCCACAAAGCCACCTTCCTCCTCTGACTCCACTTCTGGCACCTCTCCCTGCGTTGCAGCATGTGCCTGGGTTCGTTCTGGTGATTCCGACCAGAAATCGTGCGCTTCCAGCTCCTCGTCACGCTGGTCTACAGCCTCATCTGTCACTCGTCGCACGGCACGCTCCAGGAATAAAGCGAAGGGTATTAGGTCGCTGATGGTGCCTTCGGTGCGACTGACCATATTTGTCACCTCTTCAAAAGGTCGCATGAGCCTGCAGGCATCGCGCATAAGCACCCAGTAACGGGGGAAAAAAATCCCCAGCTGTGCAGATCCAGTCCTACCACCCAGTTCAAAAAGGTACTCGTTGACGGCCCTTTGTTGTTGCAGCAGACGTTCCAACATAAGGAGCGTTGAATTCCAGCGAGTCTGGCTGTCAGAAATCAAACGCCTGACTGGCATGTTGTAGCGCTGCTGAATGTCAGCAAGGCGTGCCATGGCTGTGTAGGAACGTCTGAAATGGGCCGACACCTTTCTGGACTGGGTGAGAACGTCCTGGAATCCTGGGTACTTGGAGACAAAACGTTGGACTATTAAATTTAACACATGTGCCATGCAGGGCACATGTGTTAAATTGCCTAGTCTCAACGCTGCCAACAGATTGCTTCCATTGTCACACACCACTTTTCCGATCTGCAGTTGGTGTGGGGTCAGCCACCGATCGGCCTGTGACTGCAGAGATGACAGGAGTACAGATCCGGTATGGTTTTTGCTTTCCAGGCACGTCATCCCCAAGACAGCGTGACAACGGCGTACCTGGCACGTCGAATAGCCTAGGGGGAGCTGGGGGTGCACAGGTGTGGAGGAGGAGAAGGAGGACCCAGCAGCAGAGTAAGAAGAAGAAGAAGACGAGGTAGAGAGCGATGGAGGAGTAGAGGTGGTGGCAGAACCGCGTGCAATCCGTGGCGGTGACACCAACTCCACTGTTGTTGTTGAGCTACCCATTCCCTGCTTCCCAGCCATTACCAAGTTCACCCAGTGGGCAGTGTAGGTGACATACCTGCCCTGACCATGCTTGGAGGACCATGCGTCAGTAGTCATATGGACCTTTGGCCCAACACTAAGTGACAGAGATGCGGTAACTTGGCTCTGCACATGTTGGTACAGGTGTGGTATTCCCTTTTAGAAAAAAAATTGCGGCTGGGTACCTTCCACTGCGGTGTCCCAATTGCTACAAATTTGCGGAAGGCCTCAGAGTCCACCAGCTGGTATGGTAAAAGCTGGCGGGCTAAGAGTGCAGACAAGCCAGCTGTCAGACGCCGGGCAAGGGGGTGACAGTCAGACATTGGCTTCTTACGCTCAAACATGGCCTTCACAGAAACTTGGCTGGTGGCAGATGACTGGGAATGGGAACAGGTGGTCAAGGTGGAAGGCGGAGTGGAGGGTGGTTCAGACGGGTCAAGGAGAGCAGAGGTAGAGCAGTAAGATGCTGGACCAGAAGGAGTGTGGCTTTTAGTTTGCCTGTTGCCTTTGAGGTGTTGCTCCCAAAGTGCTTTGTGCTTGCCGCTCATGTGCCTTCGCATAGAAGTTGTACCTATGTGGCTGTTGGGCTTACCAAGGCTCAGTTTCTGACTGCACTCATTGCAAATTACAATGCTTTTGTCAGAGGCACACACATTAAAAAAATCCCACACTGCTGACTTTTTGGAAGTGTGCGATCTGGCGGTAACAGTAGAAGTTGGCGGAGTTGGCGGTATTGGCGGCAATGGCGGGTGCGTTGGCCGGCTGAACACAGGTGCCGATACATGTTGCCCTACTGATCCCTGCGGGCTGTCCTCCCTGCTTCTTCTAAGTCTTATTCTCCTACTGCCTCTCTGACTCTCCGTCTCTCCATCTGAACTACCCTCCTCTTGCTCTCTTCTACTAGGCACCCACAAAACATCAATCTCCTCATCATCATTCTCCTCAGATGCATCAATTTCTTCTGACACATCACAGAAGGAAGCAGCAGCGGGGACCTCCTCCTCATCACTCATTATGTCCATCTCTATCGTGTTCTCTGCCAGAATTAAATCTGGTGTAAGGTCCTCATCTCCTTCATCTTCTTCTGGCAATAATGGTTGCGCATTACTCAGTTCAAGAAACTCATGGGAAAATAACTCCTCTGACCCCAGTGAAGAAGGGGCACCGGTGGTGGAGGAAGTGTTACGTGGGGTGGCCATAGCAGTGGAGGATGAGGAGGATGTTGTGGTAAAGTTAGAAACGGTAGAGGATGGGGTGTGCTGTGTAAGCCAGTCAACTACCTCTTCAGCATTTTGGGAGTTCAGGATCATTGGCTTTTTAAAACTGGGCAATTTGCTAGGGCCACAGGATTGCATAGCAGCACGGCCCCTAGCACGGCCTCTGCGTGGCGGCCTGCCTTTGCCTGGCATTATTTTTAAAAAAACAACAACAACAACAAAAACTCAGTTGGTTTTTCTGGAAACGATAATACACACAGCTAGATGGCGGGTTGAAGAAAACACTGTGCAAATAATGCCTACAAAGTCAACGTATACACTACTACAGCGGTGGATACGGATTACGTAAAATATATGAATGCTGCTTGAAAAAAGTAACTCAAGTGGTTTTTCTAGAGACGATAATATTATCAATATTTAGACAAAATGTGAACAAGGTCACACAGCTCGATGGCGGGTTGAAGAAAACAGTGTGCAAATAATGCCTACAAGGTCAACGTATACACTACTACAGCGGTGGATACGGATTACGTAAAATATATGAATGCTGCTTGAAAAAAAGTAACTCAAGTGGTTTTTCTAGAGACGATAATATTATCAATATTTAGACAAAATGTGAACAAGCTCACACAGCTCGATGGCGGGTTGAAGAAAACAGTGTGCAAATAATGCCTACAAGGTCAACGTATACACTACTACAGCGGTGGATACGGATTACGTAAAATATATGAATGCTGCTTGAAAAAAAGTAACTCAAGTGGTTTTTCTAGAGACGATAATATTATCAATATTTAGACAAAATGTGAACAAGGTCACACAGCTCGATGGCGGGTTGAAGAAAACAGTGTGCAAATAATGCCTACAAGGTCAACGTATACACTACTACAGCGGTGGATACGGATTACGTAAAATATATGAATGCTGCTTGAAAAAAAGTAACTCAAGTGGTTTTTCTAGAGACGATAATATTATCAATATTTAGACAAAATGTGAACAAGCTCACACAGCTCGATGGCGGGTTGAAGAAAACAGTGTGCAAATAATGCCTACAAGGTCAACGTATACACTACTACAGCGGTGGATACGGATTACGTAAAATATATGAATGCTGCTTGAAAAAAAGTAACTCAAGTGGTTTTTCTAGAGACGATAATATTATCAATATTTAGACAAAATGTGAACAAGCTCACACAGCTCGATGGCGGGTTGAAGAAAACAGTGTGCAAATAATGCCTACAAGGCCAACGTATACACTACTACAGCGGTGGATACGGATTACGTAAAATATATGAATGCTGCTTGAAAAAAGTGACTCCGGTGTTTTTTCTGGAGACGGTAATATTATGGATATTTAGACAGAATGTGAACAAGGTCACACAGCTCGATGGCGGGTTGAAGAAAACAGTGTGCAAATAATGCCTACAAGGCCAACGTATACACTACTACAGCGGTGGATACGGATTACGTAAAATATATGAATGCTGCTTGAAAAAAGTGACTCCGGTGTTTTTTCTGGAGACGGTAATATTATGGATATTTAGACAGAATGTGAACAAGGTCACACAGCTCGATGGCGGGTTGAAGAAAACAGTGTGCAAATAATGCCTACAAGGCCAACGTATACACTACTACAGCGGTGGATACGGATTACGTAAAATATATGAATGCTGCTTGAAAAAAGTGACTCCGGTGTTTTTTCTGGAGACGGTAATATTATGGATATTTAGACAGAATGGGAACAAGGTCACACAGCTCGATGGCGGGTTGAAGAAAACAGTGTGCAAATAATGCCTACAAGGCCAACGTATACACTACTACAGCGGTGGATACGGATTACGTAAAATATATTATGGCTGCTTGAAAAAAGTGACTCCGGTGTTTTTTCTGGAGACGGTAATATTATGGATATTTAGACAGAATGTGAACAAGGTCACACAGCTCGATGGCGGGTTGAAGAAAACAGTGTGCAAATAATGCCTACAAGGCCAACGTATACACTACTACAGCGGTGGATACGGATTACGTAAAATATATGAATGCTGCTTGAAAAAAGTGACTCCGGTGTTTTTTCTGGAGACGGTAATATTATGGATATTTAGACAGAATGGGAACAAGGTCACACAGCTCGATGGCGGGTTGAAGAAAACAGTGTGCAAATAATGCCTACAAGGCCAACGTATACACTACTACAGCGGTGGATACGGATTACGTAAAATATATTATGGCTGCTTGAAAAAAGTGACTCCGGTGTTTTTTCTGGAGACGGTAATATTATGGATATTTAGACAGAATGTGAACAAGGTCACACAGCTCGATGGCGGGTTGAAGAAAACAGTGTGCAAATAATGCCTACAAGGCCAACGTATACACTACTACAGCGGTGGATACGGATTACGTAAAATATATTATGGCTGCTTGAAAAAAGTGACTCCGGTGTTTTTTCTGGAGACGGTAATATTATGGATATTTAGACAGAATGTGAACAAGGTCACACAGCTCGATGGCGGGTTGAAGAAAACAGTGTGCAAATAATGCCTACAGGGCAAATAATGCCTAAAAGGTCAACTTATACACTACTACAGCGGTAGTAAAATAAAAAAAAGTAAAATAAAAAAAAATGAATATTAAAAAAAAAAAATTAAAGTTGGTGCTGCTGAACTACTAGGAGCAGCAGATTAGCACACCAGTCCCACTCCCCAACACTGCTAGACTAATAGCACTGGGCTCTTATAGTAGTAGTAGTAGTAGTAGTAGTAGTAAACAACAAAAAAATAAATAAAAGCAGTCCTTACAAGGACTACTGTTATTGCAGCAGTCAGCAGATGAGATCAGAAGCAGGACAGCTGCCCACTGCAGCTACATACAGAGCACTGCAGTAGAAGGTAGATTACTAGCCAGCAAAGCTACCTAAGCTTAAATGTCCCTCAAACCCCTGCAGACTTCTGTCCCTCCAATAACAGAGCAGTATCAAAACGATTACTAGCCAGCAAACTTTCAACTGTCCCTGAAATCACTAACAGGCAGCAGCTCTCTCCCTACACTATCTCTTCAGCACACACAGGCAGAGTGAAAAAACGCTGCAGGGCTTCGGTTTTTATAGGGAAGGGGAGTGGTCCAGGGGAGAGCTTCCTGATTGGCTGCCATGTACCTGCTGGTCTGGGGTGAGAGGGCAAAAAAAAGCGCCAACAATGGCGAACCCAAAATGGCGAACGTCGCGCGACGTTCGCGAACTTCCGGCGAGCGCGAACACCCGATGTTCGCGCGAACAAGTTCGCCGGCGAACAGTTCGCGACATCTCTAATTATCACATTCTTTCTTATGAGAATAATCTAGCATATTTATTTGGTTATGGTGGATATGAGAAACAGATGAATTCAGAAGGAGTAAAAATGTTTGCTCTAAACCTAAAACAAAGCTACAGTTTTGCAATGTTAGATAAATGTTGATGGACCATTTATTGGCACTGGATCCACGGTGGTGCCACCCTTAGCCTTAATGCTTTGCAGCACTGAGGCTGAGGACTGGGTTCTGTTTTAACACAAGTTGTATGTTCTTTCTGGGAATGTTTTTTTGCAAGTGTGTATGTGTGATAGAGAGCATGAGTTATATATTCCACGTGGGCACAGATTGAGGATTATGAATGATGAATATTCACTGTAAAACAATGAGGAAAATGCTGATATAATAGAAATAAAGGATAGTTAAATACTTTTAAAAATGGATGGATTTTTATCTTGGAATCAAACGTGACTCCAAAATGCTTTGGTGGCATTTTACTAAAAACACAAATAGGTAATTGGTTTGGGATTAGATACTTGCTGCTGTTGGATGGAGCTGTAGCCCAGAGCCCCATAGCTGGAGGGAGATGCACTCATATAGGTCTGGGCAGCAGGCTGTAGTGCAGGACGCTCATTTCGTAATGGTGCATGTGCACTGTGGACTAATTACTGGGGCAGGAGCAGTGAGGAGTCCGGTTGGAGCAGCGTGTTGGGCAAGTTTCTTGATTTCTGTGGCCGCCTTCTGTAGAAGCTGTCAGTAGAATATGAGAGGAGAAATTAAGCGCCGCACAATGGATCATCGTCGCCCTATAGCCTTTTCTGAAGAGGACAGGAAGCAGAGTTTCTTCACTATTTTAAATTTGCCTTGGTGTTTTTATTTCGTTCTATACTAACAAATTTTTTTAAGAAAAATGTTGATGTTACTGGTCCTTTATTGAAAATTTATATCCTCTGGATCATTAGTCTAGTTCATATGACACCATGTTGCTAACTCACTCCAACCCTGGATCCTTTTAAACCCTAGAGAAGCATATAAGAGTCTTTCTCTTTGTTATCCTGTGCCTGTCTTAAATAGGCAATACACACTTCATTAATTGCCTGTAACCATTATTTAATCAGGCCGGGATTTGTGGAAAGGCCACCTACGCCCAGGCCTAGGGCGGCAGGATTTTAGGGGGGGCGGCATGCTGCCCAATCACACCCACATTGGTTCAAAAAAACTAGGAATGCACTGGAGATACAATCATTTTTTAAATTCCCATGCGCCAATCCCCATTGCTCCGGTCCAGATGATGAATAAAGGGGAGAGGACAGGGGCGACGAACGGCAGTGTGCCTAGGGGCGCCCACTACGTAAATCCGGACCTGTATTTAATAATAATAATAATAAGAGTTGTTTTGATTGTAGTGTCCAACATGGTGTTTCAGGTAGTGGCTCTTCCTTAAATATTATCTTTCTCATTGACCTAAATATTTTCTTGGGGCACCCCAACATACAAATGTCCTCAGAACAGCCCCTGAAAGTACACAATGTAACCTTCATAACCCTTGAATGTTTTACCCTAGAGGGCTTATTTTTGACCACAACTGTGGGTAAAAATTGCCATGTTTTTTTTTTTCACATATGATGCAGCATTTATTCCCATAATTGCAGAGTAATTGGAGTTGCAACTGCCTCAACTGCACAAGATGCATTAAAATGTTTACCTGTGTGTGTCATAACAAGTTGCTGCATTGAGCAATAAAATTGAGTTTTCATGTAATTCTGATGGTGCAAGTCTGTTACACGCATTGCAGCGGTGACCCCCATGTTTCCACTTTGTCAGCAGGTACCCAAGATACAGCAGAAATAAAAGCAGCATTTTTGGACACAAGGACATTTAATTAATGGCATCCTTTTTAGAGCAAATTTGTCAGTATTGCTCCTTTAACTTCAACACCTTTTAAATAAACCCTGATACTATAATCTAAACTGATTGCATGTTATATACATTTTGATTGGTTTTGTTGAAATGATAGTATTGAGTAGGAATATGGTGGGCGTTCTGCAATGATAGAGCTGTATCCATATCTCATTAATGGCTCTCAGTACTGTTAAAGGCTCTCCGTACTGTTGCTTTGCAATACTTCACTATTCACCTGTATTTAAAGGAGAACTAAACCCTAAAAATGAATATGGCTTAACATGCCATATTTTATATACTGAACTTGTTTCATCAGCCTAAAGGTTCAGCATCTCAATAGCAGCAATGATCCAGGACTAAACTTGTCACAGGGGGTCACCATCTTGGAAAGTGTCTGTGACACTCTTATGCTCAGTGGGCTCTGGAGCAGTTGTTGAGAAGCTAAGGTTAGGGGTTGCTGCAAATTATCAAGCAGAAAATGAGGTTGGCCTGTAATATAAACTGGTGCTACAGGACTGATTATTAAATTATATTTGCACTGGTTTCTGTGCTGTCATATAGTAATTATCTGTATTAATTACTAATCAGCCTTATACTGTGACATTTATATTATACATGTACTGTATATTTTGAGTCAGTCCCTAAGCTCAGTAAGTGACATTAGCACAGAGCATGTGCAGTGAATGAGCAGAAAAGAAGATGGGGAGCTACTGGGGCATCTTTGAAGGAACAGATCTACCCTGCTAAATGGCTGTGGTTGCCTTGGGCTGGAATAGAAGCCTAAAACATAATGTTCACATGTCTAGCCTACTTCTTTAATTATGTTTTAGTTCTCCTTTAACAAACTTCAGTTCATCTTTAAATAATCACCACGGGGGCCAAGAGGTAAAATCCAGCAGAAAGTAATATGTTTTCTTAGGCTGTCTCGTCCACTGACATTTAACTGTGTATTCAATACATTGATTGTCATAATTACATGCAGTCAAGGTGCAGACAGATTATCCAAACACAACAGCCAATCATTTCTTATGAAAAAGGTGAAATACAACTATTTTGTTTTAGGTTTTTATATTAACTTTCCCCTATCTCATGGGTGGTAATGGCAGTAATCTTTGCTTGAATTAACTGGGAATAAACTGTAATTGGGTTTATTTTACTACACATGCTAAGCACTTCGCATTCTGCAGATTGAAAATGCCTTCAGGTCTCTGTATTTTAAGCTGTAGAAAAACCACTCTGCATTTAGAAACAAAAGGGCTAAATAAGGCACAGGGAATCATAAGAACAAGAGTTAATGTAAAGTTGTCTGGCAATTTATTTTTATGAAAGCCATTGTTTTTCAGTCCTGTTTGGGGAGTGTGGCATTACCTAATTGCTATCATTTGTTGTGAATACTAATGGCACATTCTTTAAACTGAAGGACCTTTTCTGACCTCTACAGGCTGCCTGAGAGAAGAAGATCAAGAGGAATATAAATAGGTATTAATAGACAAATAATAGACCCACACATGTTTATTCATTGCTGTAAAGTCATGGTTCTACTGAAAATATTTACAAGAAAAAAAATATCATTTGTACCAAGCTAGATATCCTCATTACAACCACATTGTTTTGATTGTACAATAGTTTGTGTTTCATGTGAAGGCTCTTCGTAATCTCATCAAAAGGTAACTGCCAAGTGAGTGTGCTATTAGATAAACTAGTCCTCAAACAGCAACAGGCAACCTGCAGCCTTCCAGATGTTGTGGACCTAAACTTCCAGCATCCATCTGGTACCTAGAATGGGTTATTGTACTGTGTATCTCACACATTACTGCTGCTATTATTTTATGTTAACCAGTCTGGGTTAGTATAAAGCACATTCCACAGAATATTTGGAAAAGGTACATTCAAGCCTAAAGGTAGTTTTTTTCAAATGTCTAATGAGGAAAAAAATACCCATCAACAATTCTTTCAATGGCTTTACATAAATACATTTTTATAAAATCGATTGCACCTGCAAACACCACTTCCCATTCAGTTGGCTCCTTGTCACCTCCCTCATGGCTTCTATTGTGGGGGGAAGCACAGACTAGTGGTCAATGGGCTTTGGTAAGATATTGGTGTGGTATGACCGGTCTAGAAGTCCTTAGATGTCCCATTTGATACAAGAAACTACTCTCCAGATTTTCTTATAGCATATATCTTAGATCTGTTAGTTTAGGGATTTCAGTGTACTACACATCATTTTAGAAAATTTGAGGGCCATCTAAATAGCTAATCAATGCAAAACAAAGAGCACATTTAATACATCGGACGTATGCCAGTCCTACAACATGAGGGTCACCCTAGGTGACATGAATGATATCATCCCAGTATGCACTCTAAAACATGTGTCAATCTCTTAGGGGCAGATTTACTAAGGTTCGAGTGAATTTTCAAAGTACAAAGAGTTCAAATTTCGAAGTAATTTTTTTGTATACTTCGAACATCGAATAGGATACTATGACTTAGAATTTACTTTGACTTCGATTCTAAGTAAAAATCGTTCGAATATTCGACCATTCGGTAATCGAAGTACTGTCTCTTTAAAAAAAAAACTTCGACTTCAATACTTTGCCAAATTAAACCTGCTGAATTGCTATGTTAGCCTATGGGGACCTTCTACAAACTTTTTCTAAGTCTTTACACATCGAATAAAAATCGTTCGATCGTACGCTGAAATCGTTTGAATTGTTCGATTCGAACGATTTAATCGTTTGATCGAACGATTTTTATTCAATCGTACAATTGCCAAATTCGGTGAAAAAACTTTGAATTCAATATTCAAATTCTACGTTTTTCAATTCGATGGTCAAATTTCGAAGTTTTTTGTACTTCGAAATTCGACCCTTGATAAATTTGCCCCTTAGACTGTAAGGCAGATGCTTACACCTATTCCTTGAGTTGGTTCTAGCCTATAAGAATAAGGCTATGTGGGATAAGATATACAGTAGTAATTACAAGAGCTAGATACCATAAATATCCTGCACTTCCTTCTGTTCAGGGAAGGCCTATAAACAGTATATATATATATATATATATATATATATATATATATATATATATATATATATATATATATATATATATATATATATATATATATATATATATATATATATATATATATATATATATATATATAAAAATTTGTACTTGTGAATTTTAGAGTTTTTTTTTAATTTGAATAAATTTATATTTTTACCAAACTACAGTAGAATGTTTCCTTATTTATGAAAATATTTGAATAAAAAAATTGATTGAATGGACGTGAAAAAAAAAGAAAACTGTAATTCATTAAATATGTACTCTTCTCTTTTTCATTGGTTCTACAAAGTCTCTAAAACAAATATGTAGAAAAATGCTTTTGCCTAGGACATTTTCCATTGAATTTTTTACATGACTTTTAGCTTTTAGATGTAGATTTCAATTTAAACTTTTTTGACAATTGCATTTTGGAAACCCTTATTCGAATTTATTTTAGCACCAAAAATATGTGAATCATGGTAAAAAGTCTAAATCAGCCCCATAGTGTTTGTTTTAGCTAAACCTAGGATCTGTACTATAAACAATACTCTGCCCTAATAAATAAAATAATAAATTGAATAAAGTGTGGGTTGGATGTTGGTGAGTTTTCGAAACATGGTTTATATGAATTAAGAGAGATAAAGATAAGGCTCAATTGCACATTACAGAATATGCCAGTTTTTGCAAATTAGATACAGTAGCAATAAAACTAAAAAAACTCATCTATGTTAGCAATCCATAACTATTAAACACAATTATATTCAAGCAGATATATTCAATACTTTTAAAGTCATAATTTTTAACAAATATTTAACAAACATTTTAAATTATTTTAAATATTGAATTCTTCTAAAATTTTACATTTATTACATTTATTACTCCAAAAAAAAAGCAACCTCAACCCCCAAAATACAAGTAATAGGATCTTTTCTCCAGAGTGCTTGGGACCTAATGTTTTCCGTAATTCTAACGAACATACATTAATTAAATAAAACATTAAATAAACCCAATATGATTGTTTTTCCACCAATCTGGATTCATGCAGCGTAGGTTCCATCAAGCAAAAGGTTTTATTTATAATTATAGAGGAAAAGGAAATCCTTTTTAAAACTCTGAATCATTCTCTCATTATAGAGTATATGGGAAATGCCTTTGCAGAAATTAGGAGCTTTCTGAATAATAAGTTTCTTGTTAAGGGATCCCATACCTGTACTATATATAGTCATGGACAAGCTCAGTAAGTAATGAAGTCTAAGGGGCAAATTTACTTATGGTCGAATATCGAGGTTTAATTAACCCTCGATATTCGACTGTCAAAGTTAAATCCTTCGACTTCGAATATCGAAGTCGAAGGATTTAGTGCTATTCGATCGAACGATTAAATCCTTCGAATCGTTCGACGAAGGATTTTAATCCATCGATCGAATGATTTTTGTTCGACCAAAAAAAGATTGCTAAGCCTATGGGGACCTTCCCCATATGCTAACATCGACTTCGGTAGCTTGTAGGTGGCGAACTAGGGGGTCGAAGTTTTTTCTTAAAGAGACAGTACTTCGACTATCGAATGGTCGAATAGTCGAACGATTTTTAGTTCGAATTGTTTGATTCAAAGTCGTAGTCGAAGTAGCACATTCGATGGTCGAAGTAGCCAAAAAAAACATTCGAAATTCTACGTTTTTTTTCTTCTATTTCTTCACTCGAACTAAGTAAATGGGCCCCTAATTGTTACATACAGAGATAATTGTATCTATATTTGGAAAATACTTTGATAAAACCAACAACCAATTAATATAGAAACCAAAGGAAGAAAACTTGTATAAAACCATCTAACGTCAGTTAGTAACACACAGAAAGAAAAGTATTAATGCTGCCGTGGCCTACAACAGGGCTGGAACTTGAGGTAGGCAGAAGGGGCACCTGCCTAGGGTGCAACAAACGGGGGTGCTGGGCAGGTAGGATCTTCTGCCGACCTCTAGTGTAGCTTTGCTTACTCCCGCTGCTCCATTCTAAACTTCTTCTGCACAATCCCCCCCCCCCCCCCGGGACATCATTTCAAATGCGTGTGCACAGAGAGAGAGAATGAGGTGGCTGGCTTTATATATGTGTGCTAAATTACACTAGCAATCACTCAGATCTTTGCTTTTATTTTCTAAATGATTGTAGTCCAATCAAAAATGATCAGTTGCAGTTTGTAAGTACACTGATAAATGAGCTCTAGTGCACCCAAGCAGTGATGGGATTTTTTTCTTAGTCAGTGTAGGTCAGTTCAGACGTACCTATGCGCTCGATACTGGAAGCAGTGAGAGCGTGTGACACTTGTCACCTAATAAATGCAAAGGAAGCCCATACACGTGCCATATACTTTGCACCCGGCACCTTATTAAAAAAGGTAGAAGCAGCCAGTATTCAACACAGGATGCAAGTATAGAAGAGACATGAAGGGTTAAAATGCATGCACATTTCTGCGACTTTGCACTTTGTAAAAATGCAAGTCATACTGTGTTTTGTCTTGAATGTACATATTATACAATAAACTCAAAATGGCATTTGAGAATTGAAGAATCAGTAGCAATTCATTCATGCTTTTTTTTACATTTTTTTTACATTTTTTTTTAACACTTTGTATGAGCTGGTATTGATTTTAGTATGGAAACGCCTCGTAGCAATAGTACTTCAGACGTGAATCCATCTCACAACATAAGCCCAGCATTCCCAAGCGTCTGATCTATACATATCTAGTCACATACTAGCAATTCACTCACCTTTACCTAACAGTCCACTGTCTAATCTGTTCATTGTAAATGTATTTTTAATGCAGCACAGACAGATCTGCACTATATTAATATCTGCTCTAATATAGGCAGCTTCCCATTTGCTGTTTGCCGTCATACCCCTGTTCACAATGAGATGTAGTGGCCTCAGGACAACAGCCATGTTGCTTTGATGCCTTGGCAAGGGACTTTGTCATTGCATCTTTGCTTTTAGAAGAGAAATGTTGTGTTTGCACATTAGAGCTTTGTGCTCCAGCCCGCGGTGTGTCATAACGGTTGTCTGCAAATTTCCCTTTGCTGTTCATCTCCGTATCTGAGCACTCTACCTCCTCATCTGAAAAGCTCTCAGTGTTGTAATCAATTTCTTCTGCACACAGGGGCTCATCGTCTGTATCTGCGTTGCTGCAAATGACAACAAAGCAAGAATAAACACCATATGCATGATTAAACATTTCAGATATCAATCAGTTTTCAGCACAGCAAAGGGAGTAAACGACGACATTGCATAATTACAAAACAACGCTTCTCCATTAAAATTCTAGGGGCCCTGACAGGGATTGTATTATAGCCTCCCATTCTTGAAACCAAGCCCTTCAGTGCCTGCTATTTACTGTGATGATGCTAGCTTGCTGTAGCAAATATGTTCATAGAATGCTGGTGCTATGCAACCATCTCATAATTGTTTTTTTATAGTTTCTTTTAATGTGCCATGTAACACCCTTGTAGCCTATCAAAATTACATTTCCGCATGTTAGAGAGAGGCTCTGCCAATGACCTGGTGAACTCGTTTTGAATAAAACCCCTGCAGGCAGCCTCCTCTGACTGCTAGTCACTTATGTTAACCCCCAAGTTGGAAGAGAGTGGGGGTTAAGAAAAGTTTGCCACCTATATCAACTAGACAGAAGGTTGCATTTACTGGTCACCTGGTAACAACCAGGTTGATTGCAATGGATAATTGCTCCTGGGCAAACCTTTAATAAACTACAAATCCCCATATGTAATAAAAGGCACAAATATCCTTAGAAGATTTTATATCTTTATAAAGTAGATATGAGTAGATAAACAACACCAGGTGCTTTGCGCTTTACTAGCCATATAGAATAGGTTAGGGTCCAGCATGGGTCTAGTTCACCTGACTCAGACCTGTTCAACCACACTGGATTTTCAAAAGGCAATCCAAACCATCCCGACTACATATGCAAACGTTTCTGACCTGCCCTCTGAATCTGGGAATGGCTAGGCAGATATCCAATCAATAGTTTTCTTCTCTCCACAACTGAACAGCTTGCACCCTGCCCAATTATGTCTGCAGGGTTCCAGTGGACCTCTTGTTCGGTCAGAGGATTGACTGCTTTCCGAGTGTTCTGCTGCTCCCCAACCAGATGTCCTAAAGCGTGAACATAGGATCGGAGCTGCATGAACATTCCTAAATAGAATGGAAACCTCACTTTTCCAAGGAACCAACTGGTAACATATATTTCTAATATTATAGTGACTTATGATATCTACCCCAACGGACCTTACTTAAATCACTGTTGGTATGTGTCTCTGAATCCTGAATCCTTTGTGAAAGATTCAGCAGAACACCGAACCCAATCCGAACCCTAATTTGCATATGCAAAAGCAACTTACGAAAATTATAAATATATATATATATATATATATATATATATATATATATATATATATATATATATTTCAAGAAGCCAGCACAACTCGTATAGCAGTAAAAGCCTAAATAGTAGAAGTATAGCGAAGGATAAAGCTAGCACTCACAGGTCTTATGAAAAGTTTCCAAGTGCTTTATTCAATCAACAAAAACAACTAACGTTTCGGCTAGCACTCTAGCCTTTCTCACTTTTGAGAAACGCTAGAGTGCTAGCCGAAACGCTAGTCATTTTTTTTGATTGAATAAAATAATTGGAAACTTTTCATAAGACCTGTGAGTGCTAGCTTTATCCTTCGCTAAATATATATATATACTGTATATATATTATGTCGTACAGTGAACGCACTCCTCCCGGATATATTTCTGTCGATGGTGGTGCGTTGGTCAAAGTTTGATAATACAATCCAGTAAATGGACCCGCACTCGTTCATATTAGTGAAATAAATGTGTCTTTATTCACAGGTTCATTTCCAACATTTCGGTCCTCTCTGGGACCTTTTTCAAGGATGAAAACCTTGAAAAAGGTCCCAGAGAGGACCGAAACGTTGGAAATGAACCTGTGAATAAAGACACATTTATTTCACTAATATGAACGAGTGCGGGTCCATTTACTGGATTATACTGTATATATATATATATATATATATATATATATATATATATATATATATATATATATATATATATATATATATATATATATATATATATATATATATTGTGAGAGAAATGCTGGATTAGAGGTGGAAGGTGTTTATATTTCTCCCAGATTTCTCTCTTATATATACTAAGCTCCAGGGAAAGTATGTCAGCAGTGAAAGAGTGTTCTTTCACTGCATTTGGCTTTTGGAAAAGCCGGTAAAAAGGGCCCTGGAGTGAATGGAAGTGAGTGGGTGGGACTTCCATTCACCAGGCTATCCAGGTTTTGGTGAAGCCTGGCTAATTAGTGGCCTCGTTAGACTTCAGGGGAAACCCCTTTAAACAGTGTGTCTCAGAGTTACTCTCTCTCTCTCTTCCTGGGGAACTGCCTGCATGCAGTAAGGGGAGAGCCGGACACAGTGAGTAACCAAACAAACAACTGTTTTTTTGTAGAGTTGGATGCTAGATCCTCTCTATTGTATAGAGAGGGAGCGACTGTATGTTAGTTAGAGCCGGACAGGCTAGGATTTCTTTTTATGTTTTGTTTTCCAATATGCTCCTGTGTGCCGGTTATGTGTGAATAAAGCTGATTGCGGTCAGCCTAAAACTCAATGCTGAGTGTGAACTGTGGTTTTCTGAGACCAATCCGATCCCTGCAATCTACCTAAACCCCCCGAGACGGCACCGTTTGGACGAGTGACGTTACATATGGTGGAGGAGGCTTTGGCAATTAAAAAAAAAAAAAAATTTTTTTTTTTGTTTGGTTTTTTTTTTGAAGATTTAAAGGGCCAGAAACCCAGTTCCAGCTGTGCATTATAAAGTGTTTTGCTGCAAGGCATTATGGACGACGTTCTCAAGGCCCTGATACAGGCTACGGCTGCTCAGCAAGAGGCAACCAGAGTCCAGCAGCAACAGCTGATCGCAAACCGAGAGGAGCAGCGACAAGACCGGGAGCTCCTCAAAGAGGTAGTGCAGCAGCTAGCTGCAAGGAGTGCTGCAGCACCCCCTACAGAAACTGCTAAACCAACTGCTATACGGGCTAGCTACTATCTGCAAAAGCTGACAACAAGTGATGATGTTGAAGCTTACCTTTCCACATTTGAGAGGACAGCAGAGCGAGAGGACTGGCCTAAAGAGCAGTGGGCAGGCCTGGTGGCACCTTTTCTCTCTGGGGAACCACAAAAAGCCTATTTTGATCTGGATCATGTTGCCGCTAAAGATTATGACAAACTTAAAGCTGAGATTTTGGCCCGGCTGGGGGTCACCCTCTCGGTCCGTGCCCAGCGTGTTCATCAGTGGATGTTTATGGCAGAAAAGCCTCCACGCTCCCAGATGCATGACCTAATTCATCTAACTAAAAAGTGGTTGCAGCCGGAGACCCTAACAGGGCCACAGATCGTGGAGCGGATAGTGATGGACCGGTACCTTAGGTCTCTGCCTTCACCTTTGCGCAAATGGGTAAGCCATGCAGACCCAACAACTGCAGACCAGCTTGTGGAAATGGTAGAGAGGTACCTTTCTGCCGAAGAGCTACTCAGTTTTCAACAAGTGGAGCACACCCTAGCTCCCAAAGGGAAACTTCCTGGCATATCCAGCAAACTCCCTGCATGGAAAAAGGGACCTACGACCGATAAGAGCATGCTCCAACGTGGAGAATCTACAGGCACTAGACCCAGAGACTACCAAAATGTGCCAGGAGGGACCCCTCCTCGCAGAGGACCCAATAAAGACTTGGTGCGGTGTTACCGGTGCCATATGCTGGGACACTTTGCTGCCGACTGCAGCCTAACTGATGAACCTATGCAGTGTGATACTGCCTTAACAAAGAGACGTACGTCAATGTATGCTCAGGTTGTATGTACTGCCCTTCCAAAGACAGGGAAGGATAAGTACCTGTGTGATGTTGTTGTGGAAGGAAAGCTAGTAAATGCATTATTAGATTCTGGTAGCCAGGTTACCCTGATGAAATCTTTGTTGATTGAAACGCCTCAGTATGGGCCTGAGACGGTAGGGGTCACATGTATTCATGGGGATACTCGCGAGTATGCTATGGCTGAAGTGGAAATCAAAACTGCCTACGGGACATTAAGGTACCCCGTAGGGTTGGTTCCCACTTTACCACATGACATAATTTTGGGGAGGAACTTCCCCCATTTCTGGAAATTGTGGGAAACTGACAAGGTTATGGACCAATCCTACTCAAAGGGAAGCCGCCCTGATTCCGGTACTAAAGTGTCTGAGGGTGTACCGGAGGGTGAGGTTACGACAGATTTTCCCTTTTCTGTATTAGCAGGGGAATCTGATGAGGTAGACCCGTTGGAGGAAGACAATGACATGCCTGACTTGGAGATTAGGAGGGATAATTTTGCTTCAGAGCAGTTAAAGGATCCCACACTGTCTAGAGCAAGGGCCAATGTAAAAATGATAGATGGGAAATCTATAGATTCTGACTCTAGACCCTCTTGTCCCTACTTAGCCCTCCAAAATGACCTACTATATCAGGTAGTAGAAAAGGGAAATGACCGGGTAGAGCAGCTGGTTGTCCCAAAACCATACCGGCGTATGGTACTTGACCTCGCACATAAACATGTGATGGGCGGACATTTAGGTGTAGAGAAGACCAAAGAGCGAATTTTGCAACGGTTTTTCTGGCCAGGAATACATGGTGAAGTCGAGCAATACTGTAGTTCCTGTCCAGACTGTCAGTATTCGGCTCCTAAGCCGCATTTTCGGAGCCCTTTGGTCCCTCTCCCTGTGATAGAGACACCATTTGAGAGGATAGCCATGGATTTGGTGGGCCCAATAGTAAAGTCTGCACGGGGACACCAACATATATTAGTAATAATGGATTATGCTACCCGATACCCCGAGGCCATTCCTCTACGTAATACCTCCTCTAAATCCATTGCTAGAGAGTTGGTACATGTCTTTAGCCGGGTAGGAATCCCAAAGGAAATACTCACTGACCAAGGCACCCCGTTTATGTCCCTGGTCATGAAGGATCTGTGCAAGCTGTTTAAAGTAGTCCAACTTCGCACTTCAGTATACCACCCCCAGACTGATGGATTAGTGGAAAGGTTCAATAAAACGCTCAAAAATATGCTTAAGAAGGTGGTAGACAAGGATGGGAAAAATTGGGATTACCTGTTACCCTATTTGATGTTTGCCATAAGGGAGGTCCCTCAATCCTCTACGGGATACTCACCGTTTGAGTTACTATATGGTAGGCACCCTAGGGGCTTGTTGGACATAGCAAAGGAGACTTGGGAGGGACAACCCACCCCCTTTAAAAGTGTCATTGAGCATGTATGCCAAATGCAGGACAGGATCACCGCGGTGATGCCCATAGTAAGAGAGCACATGGAGCAGGCGCAAGAAGCTCAACAGAGGGTGTATAATAGGGGTGCCAGAGTACGCAATTTTTCCCCTGGTGATCGTGTACTTGTGTTAATACCCACGGTAGAAAGCAAATTTTTGGCAAAGTGGCAAGGACCCTTTGAGATCCTTGAAAAGATTGGTGAAGTAAATTATAAGGTTCGCCAACCAGGTAAAAGAAAACCCGAGCAAATTTACCATGTCAATCTTATAAAACCCTGGAAAGAAAGAATGTCATTGTTCACCAAACCTACTTCATCTCTAAGGGCAGAACCCTTAGTGCCAGAGGTTAACGTATCAGACTCCTTGTCAGACACTCAGAGGAAAGAAGTACAGACCTTTGTAACCCAGAATAGGGATGTTTTTTCTGAGAAACCTGGACGAACCTCTTTGGTAAAGCATGACATCATAACTGAACCTGGGGTAAAGGTTAACGTAAAACCTTATAGGGTGCCTGAAGCTAGACGAGAAGCCATATCTCAGGAAGTTAAAAAGATGTTAGAGTTGGGAGTCATTGAGGAGTCGCATAGCGAGTGGTCCAGTCCCATTGTTTTAATACCTAAACCGGATGGGAGCTGGCGCTTCTGTAACGACTTTCGAAAATTAAATACGGTCTCCAAATTTGATGCCTACCCGATGCCTCGTGTGGACGAGTTAATTGAGAGATTAGGGACGGCTAGATACCTGACAACCTTAGATTTGACCAAGGGCTATTGGCAGATTCCCCTGACGGATCAAGCCAAAGAGAAAACTGCTTTTAGTACTCCTGAAGGTCTGTTCCAGTATGTAGTGTTGCCGTTTGGGTTACATGGAGCCCCGGCAACCTTCCAACGTACCATGGACCAAATCTTAAGGCCCCATAGGCACTACGCAGCAGCGTACCTTGATGACGTCGTTATCCATAGCTCGGATTGGCAATCCCATCTACCTAGGGTACAGGCCGTGCTTGATTCCATACGAATGGCCGGTTTGACGGCTAACCCAAAAAAATGTAGCATAGGCCTGGAAGAAGCCAAGTATTTGGGGTATAACATTGGTAGAGGGCTAGTTAAGCCTCAGCTTAACAAGGTGCAGGCCATTCAAGAATGGCCTAGACCAGTCACAAAAAAACAGGTTCGAGCTTTTTTGGGGATCACTGGTTACTATAGACGGTTCATAGCTAACTTTGCTACTATAGCTGTCCCTCTGACTGACCTTACAAAAGGGACCAAGTCCATAATGATCAAGTGGAACTCTGAGGCAGAGCAGGCCTTTCAGACCCTGAAAAAAGCCTTATGTAGCCAACCAGTACTGATAACCCCAGACTTCACACAGACATTTATTGTACAGACTGATGCATCCGATGTGGGGGTCGGAGCAGTACTATCCCAAATCAGAGAAGGTGCAGAGCATCCTATAGTTTTCCTGAGTAAAAAGCTGAACATCCATGAGAGAAACTATGCTACAGTAGAGAAGGAATGCTTAGCAGTGAAGTGGGCTCTGGAGGAGCTTAGATACTATCTGTTAGGCCGCCAGTTTACATTAATTACTGACCACGCCCCCCTTAAATGGATGTGTGAAAATCGTGAAAAGAATAGAAGGGTGACAAGATGGTTCCTGGCCCTTCAGAACTACAAGTTCACAGTGGAGCATAGACCGGGGTCCCAGCTGGGAAATGCAGATGCCTTATCCCGGGTACACTGTCTTGAGGCTAATTGTGTTCCGACCCCTACGTCGAAACAGAGGGGGAGGGTGTGTGAGAGAAATGCTGGATTAGAGGTGGAAGGTGTTTATATTTCTCCCAGATTTCTCTCTTATATATACTAAGCTCCAGGGAAAGTATGTCAGCAGTGAAAGAGTGTTCTTTCACTGCATTTGGCTTTTGGAAAAGCCGGTAAAAAGGGCCCTGGAGTGAATGGAAGTGAGTGGGTGGGACTTCCATTCACCAGGCTATCCAGGTTTTGGTGAAGCCTGGCTAATTAGTGGCCTCGTTAGACTTCAGGGGAAACCCCTTTAAACAGTGTGTCTCAGAGTTACTCTCTCTCTCTCTTCCTGGGGAACTGCCTGCATGCAGTAAGGGGAGAGCCGGACACAGTGAGTAACCAAACAAACAACTGTTTTTTGTAGAGTTGGATGCTAGATCCTCTCTATTGTATAGAGAGGGAGCGACTGTATGTTAGTTAGAGCCGGACAGGCTAGGATTTCTTTTTATGTTTTGTTTTCCAATATGCTCCTGTGTGCCGGTTATGTGTGAATAAAGCTGATTGCGGTCAGCCTAAAACTCAATGCTGAGTGTGAACTGTGGTTTTCTGAGACCAATCCGATCCCTGCAATCTACCTAAACCCCCCGAGACGGCACCGTTTGGACGAGTGACGTTACAATATATATATATATATATATATATATATATATATATATATATATATATATATATATATATATATATATATATATATATATATATATACACATATATAATTTTCACATGCAAATTAGGGGACAGAAGATGCATTTCATTTTTGGCATCCTTGTTTGTGTGGCAAAAAGTCACATGATTTTTTTGGAGTCAAATCCTGTTGAAAAAGGACGAATCCCAAACCCAATCTTAAATTCGGTGCATCCCTATAAAACTACAAAAATAACTTGAGAAAATAAAATATATATATACACATTTGTACTAAACTGTGTAAATCTTTATACAGATATGTTATTGAATGGTTAAGTAAAATATAGAATCGCAAAACCAGAAATGCTCTCGTTATGTAGAAATCTTCCTTATACTGTATAGAGAATCTCTCTGACATCATGACATTGTCTCAGTAAATGTAATATGTATAAAGCAATGACATTCCAAATAATTCTGGGCAGGATAAAACTCAATAAATCTTTAAGCTTCTTTCTGGTGTATTTAACATTCTACTTTTTCTTGCAGAACAAGATTAGTTAACTCTGCTATTTAAGTACTGCAGAGCTTCTGCTGCAGGTTAAAGAAGCCATCAGTGGTGGTTTGATTTTTTTTTAGCATATAGTTGCCAGGATGCATTTGGATCTATAGCCTTTGTACAGTTGAATGTTTTTCTCCAAGGAGAGAATACCAGAATATTTATTACTAAAACCTATTAATGACACTTCAGCTTTATTTGTTTAGGTTTAATTGTTGCCTTTAAATCTTTTATTCAGTCCTAGTTCTTCATAATTTGTAATACTAGATTTTAGTTTTAAATTTTGGTTTGTTACAGATATAGCTTAATCTATAACGGTTAAACCCTAATGTTCATTGTACTTGCTTTCTTCTTATTCCCAATATGTATTTGCAGACTATTGGCTACACCTTCAACATTCACTGAGCAATGTTATCTTTTGTTATTGTTCTATTTACTTTAGTTATCTCTGTTGTATTCTCATAATGTTATTAATGATTTGAGTAGAATACAGTTGTATTTGACTTGATCTATTTCGTCTTCTACCTAAAACATATTGGGGCTCATTTATTACCTTTGCACAAGGCAGATCGGTTTGCGCTGTGAATATATTTGCTATTCGCATTGTTATATTTATAAAGATAAATAATAGTAATGGGCAAATAAATTTGCCAGGCGAGAATTTGTGGCAAATTTCAGAGTTTCGCTGCTGGCGAATAAATTTGCAAAACTGCAGTGAAAATTCAAAAAATTTTGGACGTGCATTGGAAAAGTCGCTCACGTCAAAACCGTTGCGTGTCAACATTATTCGGATGCCCATTGACTTTAATGCCAGCGTCAAAATTGACGTGAGCGTCAGAATTGACGTGAGCATCAAAATTGGCCGTCAAGAACTTGCGTTTCAAAATTTTTTTTACCGTTTTGCTAACTTTGCAGGAAATTCGCCCATCACTACTAAATAAAAGTGGGCAAACAGAATTGTGAATTTTTTTCACATTGCGAATGTCAATAACAGCTTTTTAAATATAGAAAAAAATCGCAAATTGAGAATACTATGTGCACACTCGTGAACAATTTGATTTCTCTTACAAATGACTTCTAGAATTGAAGAGCTTTTTTTTGTGCTCTATTCATACTATTTAGTTAGTGTTTCATTGGAAACCACAGTAGGCCTTCTTATTAGGGGGGGAAAAGCAGACTCTTGAGAAAGTCTAGAGCAGATTAACATGCTCTTCATAAAAGCTTATTTCTGTAAAATAGTTGCTCGTGGGGATTGGGAAAAAAAAGGTTTCATTTAAACACTGTTGTCATTTTGTAGTTAAGTGCAGATTAAAGTACATATAGTTTTATGCATGCTCTATTGTAAAAGTATAGGATTTTAATGTTATAAAAAATATATGTAAAGGCTCAGCGTTTTCTATGCACTGGGTATTGCTTTTGAGTCATATTATTCTGTGACCGCATAGGCTCTTACATTTGTGTTACCGATTACTCAATATTCCCTATGTCTGAAAAGAGCATTCTGTCCCCAAATTTATTTTCAGGATCCCAAATGCATACCATTTCCCCTCCAAGCAAAGTTATCACAAATACATCTTTTAACTTCGAGTGCCCTTCAAAAGCAATTATTCCACATGCCCTTACCATGCTTGGAAGGGTGTCTATCACTGGGTTATTCTAAAAGTCTTAAGGGTGCAGTTAGGAAGTGTAACAGCCTTCCATTTCCTTGACAGTTGTCTGGAAGATGGAGTAATCAATACAGACATAGTAAGCTAGAAAATCAGGAGGGGATGTGCTTTGCTGAATATTTATCTTTAATTAAAATGTATTGAAATATTATTCACAAACAGGAACTCTGCTCTGGTTCTTGATTGCATTGGCCTCCTCCAAACAGTTTGATTTAAGCCCCCTTGCCTCTGTGAGACTTCAAGGTCAAATTAATATTTAAAAAATCTATTTTACTGTGTTGGGTTGCCTCTCTTGTTAAAAAAACATGAGTTGTGCAGCAGTCAGAGAAGCAGACACATAGCTTATGATGGGAATTAGCTATTCGTTTCACGAACAACTTTCTGACCTTCACAACTGAAGAACTGTCTAAGGAGAAGGCAGCAGACACGGAGTAATCACAATGTTACTGGGTCAGTGATGAGCAGACAAAAACACAAAATGCTGAGAATTATAGAATTGTGTGTGTGTTTTCTGCTACAAGCCATTTTCATGAATTTGATCAAGGGTAACACTTGATAGTTGTGAAACAACAGAACAATATCGATACTCCCGAAAACACAAAATTATGCTGATGTAATAGACCATGTTTGAATGGAACCAAAAGAAGAATGTACATAGCGGTAACCATAGGGTAGCGCCTTATAATACAGAAAAGGACATTTCATTTAGGCGGGATACAATTGCCATGTAAAACCATTGTAGTGTATTAATGCAGTTCACCAAAGAATTATTTTAACTATGGTACTGTATGTGTGTTCTTTTGTAAAATATATGTTTCGTTATACATCTGAAGGTGAGCAGGAGAGTGTAGAATCAAAACAATAGATTAAGTCCCACTGTAGAATTTCAACATGTTTTTGTCTTCCTAAAAAAACAATTATTAAAACTCAGACTGGGGAATATCTACTGTATGTACTTGGCCCATTGGTTGAGTATCATATTGGGTTGGCCTAGTGTCATATAAATATAGGAGGAAAAATTGCAATTCTCCCATTCCAGCCCCCCTCATTTACATAGCTGCATTAAAAATTTCTAACTGAAAATATCCTGGGTCTTTACTTATTTACTTATGATGGCAAAGTGCCAAATGTAGAAAAGGGCACACTTTGCCATTATTTTTTATCTTCAATGCAGTATATGTGTCTGGATGTGTAATTGTGCCTTTTACAAGTCATCACAAAATGTTGTGACTACTGCTACACACAAACTATCGGCAACACGAGTCCACATCTTGTGCCCGTTTGTGATTGACTTGCCTCCAGGACATGGGGAAAGCAAGGTCTCATAATTAATATGCAACATCATGGAACAAAATCAGAAAGGGTTCTATGTACTTTCCACATGATCAGTTGACAGAATGACATATGTATGGCAGGTGATTTTGCAACTAGTGTTGCATTAGCCAGTTGCAAATTAAGCCATTCAGGTATCTAAGGCATGCATGTAATTCCTTGCAAACAGTGGATAAAACTAGACTCATCTGAACTTTCTGTGCACTCTCAAGGCACCTTCAAACGTGATTAGTTTTGAGAAATATTTTTTTTCCAGTGGTAATTTATCTTAATGAACAAAAATTAAGAAATAATCAGAAGCATGAGATGAAATTGCCCATTATACATGCTCAGAGTTTATTATTTACGAGCCTATCCTCAGCACTGCAATTGTCCTTGTTAGGGTGACACCCTTGGTGACAATCACCATAGTTGCAGTTGCTATGCCCATAAGTACACTATACTTGCCAATACTGAAACAAAATCAAAAGAAAGCAAAGCAGATTTGCTGCAGTATTACTGATTATTCTTTCTTCTAATTAAACGCTCGGTTATTTGCAAAGCCTCGTAACGGAGCAACAAAACTAATTCAAGAGTAACATCCTATGGATGTGAAGATTCTTTGGAACAGAATAATCAAAACTATGTCACCACAGCCAATGAAAAATAAAATGCAGTTACACTGGATGTAATTTCTAATATTTGTTCATCTGATTTCTGCCACAGTGCCTTTTTCCATATTTTAGGGTTTAGTTCTCCTTTAAGGTTAAGTTCCAATATGCAAAAGGGCATTGAATAGCTTTATTCTATACTATAGTACCATTAACACAGCTAGGATTTTATAATACACTATTCTGTTAAAAACTGTTGTTCAAACATATCAAGAAATTCTAGTAGGCAAAGTACAAGAGAATATGAAAGTGAATAGGCAGGATTACGATGTTTCAGATACATTTGTTTGCTAATAGATATACTTAAAATGATATAAGTAAACCAATGATGCCTGTGTCTCTTTCTTTTGATTACTGTGGTCTTGGATAACTAAGATAATCATAGCAAGCTTTCAGAACATTTGAGTTCTTTTTACAAGCTGAATCCGGAGCAATGGAAGGGGGCACAAAACCTGACAAATAGTTTGGGTTAGATTTCAGTGTGGGCACTAATAGAAAAGCTTGAAAGACCAAGCTTAAAAGAACAGTTAAGATGGGATTTGAGGCAAACAAATTTCTAAATGTTTTGGAACTATGACTGAAGTGATTGGTATACTAATGTTTTCCTATAGCTGTAATCTTCTTATGAACCATGGAGTGCCCTGACCAAAGGTCTAGCCTTCAAGATGAGCTTCAACAGAAGGTTTGTCAGCCATTGCATTACTCCCTTCAATGTCCACATCTGGGGGTAAGGAAACATAAGGAGTCAACTTTAGCAATGAATCAGCAGGTAGCATTTGCTGGTCATTTGTTTCACGATTCAAATTGGTGCACAATTCCATAGAGACTTTTCCCGCACATACAATTTTCGTTCAGATTTTATAGTAAATTAAGCCAAATCATGGTTGGGAGTTAGAGCAAATTTTTATTTTTTAAAATACTGACCCCCATGCTTCATGTATACTAATGCAACTATTCCTCTTTCCATTGTAATAGTAGTTTCCTGTTTTTTACATGTCTTTCAGCTTTTGGATGCCATTTTAAAGCATTGGAGATCATTTTCTGCACTTCTTTATGTTTTCCCCTCTCCTGTCTCCTGTCTGGAATGATCCATTTCACTCAGATTTTCAGAGAGAAATGCACTATAACCAGCATGCACACCATTTGCTGCCTTCCTCCTACTTTTTGAAAGAACGAAGGACCTCACTTATTAAACTCCACACAGCTATTATTTGGAACAAGATACTATTATTTTGAATACTGCTATTATTTTGAATACATCTCAATTAATGACTCAATTACACAGATTCAGCTGCATGAATGTCATGACTGCTGTGTCTGTTGGTTTTCTATAACTTTGCTATACCTACTAGTAAATTATGTGCCATGTAGAAATGTAATTTCTACCAAGAACATAAATTGATCAGGATAGTGATGTTAGTGATTTCAATTTGTATTTTTAAGAGCTATAACATTTAATGTGATACATTTAGGAGCAACTTTACTTAAGGTCGAATATTGAGGGTTAATTAACCCTCGATATTCGACTGTCGAAGTTAAATCCTTCGGCTTTGAATATCGAAGTCGAAGGATTTAGCGCTATTCGTTCGATCTAAGGATTTCAATTCATTGATCGAACGTTTTTTCTTCGACCAAAAAAAGCTAGCTAAGCCTATGCGGACCTTCCCCATAGGCTAACATTGACTTCGGTAGCTTTTAGGTGGCGAACTAGGGGGTCAAAGTTTTTTCTTTAAGAGACAGTACTTCGACTATCGAATGGTCGAATAGTCAAATGATTGTTCGAATCGTTCTAATCTAAGTCGTAGTCGAAGGTCAAAGTAGCCCATTCGATGGTCGAAGTAGCCAAAAAAAAAACATTTGAAATTCGAAGTTTTTTTTATTCATTCCTTCACTCGAGCCAAGTAAATGAGCCCCCAAGTATTTTTTATTCCTTTCTGGGGCATGTTCATATTTATATAGCAGTACTTTTATGTATGCAGAACTGTACAGCAGAGCAATAAATTAATAAAACAAGCAGGGGGTTGTTACAATAACGGGGGTTCAACCAAGTGGTTGCCCTGAGAGGAGCATAGGGCCAGGAACATATGGAGGCACAAGAGAAGAGATGTAGTGAGGTTCAGAAGAATGAAGTCAAACTTCAATAAAATTCTACCTCCATGGGTTAAATACTGTGGTGCTCTATTTGGGAACTTTGCTGCTCTTCAGTTCTATATATGTAGCAATAACAAAGAGAAATCAGATGGCACTCACCAAGCAAAATGTGCTGAATTTTTATGATTTATTCAGATCTCTGCACGAGTGCAGAGATCTGAATAAATCATAAAAATTCAGCACATTTTGCTTGGTGAGTGCCATCTGATTTCTCAGAAGAATGAAGGCCTGCCTAGGTACCCCATTTCCCAAAGAAGACAAATACAACTATTTAACCAGTATAACAAGAATTTTAATATGTTTATAGTTTTACATGAAATGAATTAAACCATTATACTGTCTGTTTTATTGTGTTTCAGATTGTTTATAGCTACACAGAGTTCTGAATGGTGACACACATGCAGCAGAATCCAGACTGATCAAAATTGATTGGGGCACAAACATTAAGGACTCCTAGACTGGGACACTATGGTCAAGTGCAGTATTTTACAATACGCATGTGTATGTTTTGTTTTAGTGGATTTAGTGGTAGATTTTTTGCAATTGCCATGTTTTGCAGCAACTTACACAAAGCTTTGCAGAAAGCAAATCCAAAACAGAGGTGTAACTACCATACAGCAGATCCTAAGATGGGGGGCCCTCAGGGGTTAGGGGGACCCCAGACCACAGGAGGCCACTAAGAGTTCAATTATATGAACATATATATTGTTAAATACTGTGGAATTTCTTCCAGAATGTGATCAATTTACTGTGCAAAAATACAGGACTTAGAATAGGCCCTCAAGCTGATTAAGGATAATGTGTTTTTAAAACCACTCATTAATTAGAGCAATTAATGCAGGGTCACTTGACATTCTGCTAAAGGAGTATTTGTTAAGCTCTAATGCATTATTGATATTACCTATACAGATTTATTATGTCCCAATAAACCAAACGAGAAACAGCGGTGTGAAAATAGTACCCACTTTATTGGCTTATGTAACATATTTTGTAACAGTGAATTGGTTTCTTTATATCCCACTTTTGATTATTGTAGAGCTATTGATTTGGAAAGCCATACAGGTATGGGATCCATTATCCAGAAATCCGTTGTTGAGAAAGCTCTGAATTATGGCAAGGCCATCTCCCGTAGGCTTCATTTTAAGTAAATAATTCAAATATAACATATAAAACACAGGGATAAATGAATTCTGGGTAAGAAATAAAAGAAGAAGAAAAAAAGAATCTTTAAAATGTCCTATGAGCTCTGCTTGCAATAAGATTTTACCTACATTTATAAGTAGGAAGCATAATCTCAAATGAAGTGTACCTAACCTACTGCACTTCAGCAGATCAGCCTTACTGTGTGTCCCAAAGGCCACAGTTATTTACACGTGATGACTTCCACTAGCATTAATGATGTTACTGGGCCAGACACAAAGGCATTGAAATTATTTGACAGGTTAACTAGGTTTGGCAGTGTCCCCAGCTAGACAGCCAGAATGCAGAAAGCTTTTGCTGTGCAGGGAGAGCTGTAAAATATAATTTCAGTAAGAAAAAATCATTTATTATATTAGTCCTTGTGTCAGTGGTCTTTGCTCTGGGAGTGTTTAAGTCCTGCAATGTATTCCCCTTCCTGATTATTCTACACTGACATATAAAATTAATACTACTGGTAATTTCCTTAACCAAGATCCACAGGGTATTTATAGTAGTACCAATCACTTACATGTAGTTATGCCTGTTGTCATTAAAACCAGAAATCTAAATACAAAGTATTATGCTATCCTCATTATGTTTGCTGCCCTAGGCCCGAGCCTTTGTGGCCTCGCCACAGATCTGGGCCTGCATAGATTGTACCCTCCTCTAAACAAGCAGTTAGTGCCAGGTTCCCGAAGCTTTCGGAGTCAATAAGTGCAGTGCAGATGTGCCAAAAGAATAATAAGCACACATGACTGTCATGCCAAAATCCAGAATGGAATTTTTTTTAGCACAATTGCATCTAATTTGCATTAAAGTGCAAGCACATCTACATGCATTTTGACGATATTATCTCCCCCTAGTGATTGCAATAATGCCGAGAAAAAATGCCGCATTGTGAGTAAAATACATGGTGATTCCATTTGAAAATTGCACTTTGCACACTGTGGATGTGCAGCTAAATGACCCCTAAGATGCCGTTTTATAAACCAAGCCATGTAGATATTTAAAAATTCCTGTCAATTAAATTTCAATTACAATATTTCGTGAAATAGGAAATAGTAGCTTCACTTTTTTTATGGATTGGGCTCAAGTTGTTAGCTGAGGAAATAGTTTTCACTTCAAGATACTTAAAGCATATGGTAAGGGGTCGCTGGTTAGATTCTATGCCGAGAAGTTGTGCCTTATGAATACACAAACTGTAAATGCAATCAGAGGTTGAGCTGGACCCCTTAATTTTTCTTCTTTTTCAATTCAAACTGTGAATATCTTTATGAGGAACAGAGACAGAGGATTTTATTCTCCTGCAGTATGCTAAAGGCAATGAAACATGAATGCAGCAGAGATGCTGTGCTTCTGTTATCCATTACACATACAGCCGCTGATCTCCCGCAGACTCTGAAATCACACTCAAAGAGCCATTTAATTATAAACGAAAAGCAATAAAAAAAAGTGAACCCCGGGATGCTGCAATGGTCCAGTTATGTAACAGTAAGCTCCTCTCAAGACTCTTGAAAGAGGCAACAAAAAGAGAAGAAAACATGCTTGCAGGGGTTCTCATTAGTGCCCTTTCTAAATATGCTTTCAAATATGTTCAGTTACCTGATACTCTCAATGCATCCCTAAATCTCTTGAACATCTTTCAAACTCATGAAGCAAATTTCATTGGATATCAGACAAGCTAAAATAACAGAAGCACCAAACGACATATGGATATTTATAACCTGTCTGGGGACATTTTGCTTTTGAACATTTCAGCATTATTCATGTATGTGTTGACCTGTTTCTGTTGTGATATCAAGCCATTCCTTAGTGGATGTTTAAATCGAATTATGGAGGAGGGCTTTTTAGAACTCCATAATAAGATTTTTGGCAGTAATCATTTTTGAATATAGGAATTTGTTGTACTACTGTTGACATCACAGAGTCTATTTTTCTTTGCTACCGAAAATATTTAGAACCAAGTAGTTCCAGAGTCCACCATCATATTTTATAGCCTAGCGTATGGATTGAAGCTTTCCCTTGGTTTGCTAAAGCAAACATCAGGCATAATTAGCCAAGTTTTCTGCCTTTTGCATCCTCCCCTGCCCTTTCAGCATAACTCTGTGCTCAAAAACAGAGTACAGAGACCTGTATTTACCTGAGGAATGCTCAGGCCCGGGCCTAGGGCGGCAAAAAAATAGGGGCGGCATGTCTTGGCAAAGGCAGGCAGTAAATGTTCAGGATATCGGATATTAGCACATTTTATAATTTCATTGGGGCTCATAAAATTCTCTTTATATGTCATTGTAACAAAGCTCTTGCTGCAGGCAATGTCTGTGGACATCACTTTAAAGCCAAAAGAGCCACCTGTGCTGTGAATGGGTTATGACCTTGATTATCTTAATTGGCAGATGTTTTTCAGGCGGATACATTCATTAGTATTCATTTAGATATATAAAGGCTTCCTGATTAAAACTATAAAAGTCAGTATGATATGCAGTGGAATGCACAGGTCAAAGACCATTTGATTATTCTTTCTATTACACTATTATAATTCTGTATGAATATAAGAATCTATCCATTTAATATGCTGAAGATATATTTTGCTAAATAATCTACATTGCTGATATGAAATGGGAAAACTGAATATATATCTATAGAATCATAAGTAGCTTTCGGTATGCTTATAAACCACAGTTTGGGGTGAGTCTGCCCAATATAATTTCCACCCAACCACTGACATGTACGTAGGTATTACATCTATTCAATTACCTACATTGGTGATTTTTTTTTATAGGGTAATATACCCCCTAATTCAATATGAAGATAAATGATTTAATTTTGTTGATTAACATGCTTTTTGTCTTTTGTTTTAATCATGAATGATCTATGGTCTTCATTATTTCTTGAGCTAAAAAAGGGCAAATAGAGAATCTGATGCCCCTCTATATTTGGTCCTTGTGAGGCAGAGAATTAGATTGTACTACTGTATACTAACTATAAATCTCTTTTGTATGTATGTTTACTTGCTCATAAAAACATCACATATATATTAAGAAACTGATGAAAATCACATCCTCTCCCAGACTTTATTTCCAATAATCTCATCACCTTTTGGCAGATATTTTGGAATCAGCCAACAGAGAGAATATAAATCAATAGTTATGGCTGCTGACTGGGATTAGGTGATGGCATATCTAAAAGCCCTTTAATTTATTAATGTTACCAGGTCCTTGCATTTATTTAATTCACAATCCAACTGCACTTTTTCCATACAACACAGTTCATCACCACTGAACCTTAATTCCTGACAGGGGGTCTTTTTAGCCTTAGTGTATAGAGACATAACTCTCTCAGACCCATTATTTATGCCTTATTTTTAAAGCTTTTGTGCATTCCTCAAACCCTTAGCTATGCTCTGACTATTTTACCACTAACATTTGTAGTTCAGCTATGAAATATCCAGCATAAGATTAGCTCATCTCTAGAATAAATGTAAAAAAGGGTGCTCTAAGGTCAGTTGGGCTGCAATTTTGTGGAGCATCAGTCATCACATATAATTGTATTTGTGCTCAGGTATTTTAGTTTTCTGCTTTGACATTTAACACCCACTTCAGTTTGATATCTCTGGTAGCCAGTGTGAGTGAGTGCAATAATGAACGGGATATACTTCCATTCACATACCACCCAGAGTCCTGGAGTGTATTTGTTGCTGTCCCTTGACCTCATCACACAATTCTGTATTAAGCCCTAACATTTATGATTCCCAGGAGATCATTTAGGAGCTTGTTTACAATGTGCTTCATTCTGGTTTTGAGATGTTGCTGGTGTTTATTGATTGTTACAGTACTTTAGATCTACAGACTTTTGGATTGTGTCCCTGCCTGCTCCACAAAATTTCACTGCTGGAAGAGAACTTAAAATTTGATGTAGTGCTGCTAGATAGGAACTAAAACTTAAATTAGTTTAGCCCTGTTAGGCAGTTACTGCTAGATAAGGAACTAGGCTCTCTATTAATATGTATGCTTTCTCAAAAGAGAATAGATTACAGATTACCTTTAATATCATATATAAGCATGGCATTCTGTATAAAGCAGTTACACAGTTAGGTAGACAAGAAAATACACTCATCAACTCCAAAGCATTTGGAGCAAGAGAAAACACGCAATTCATTTTGTGCTACAAAAAAACTCCCACTGACCAATGTATTTTGTACAAGAAAAAACATCAACTGAGAACTGAGTATTTGGTGCTAGAAAAAATGTGGCAAAAACATTGACTCCAATGTGTATGGCAACATTTTGCCAACATTTTCACCATTTTGTGAAATGAAACAAGGTAAAGGATTTCATCAGTTGTATAGACCAGTTACATTTCAATCACGTGTTTTTAGCGATGCAGCCTCCCCGGGTCTGGGAGAAATATTTTAGACATAGCACTTCACACTGCTACAACAGATCCCTTATGTTTTATATATGTCACATGCTTTACATTAACCAACTAATAGCAAATGATTCTGCTAAATACCATGCTACCAAAAGATATGAAGCAGGAGAACCTTTACAAAGAAGACACACGTTGACTTATTTAAGGAGGAAAAAAAATACCCATTGTCTCTAATGTATTTGACGCAAAAAATTTTGTTAGGTTTTGTTAGGTTAAGTTGTCGCGTGTCAAAATGATTCGAACGGCCATTGACTTTAATGCATTTGGACAAAATAGTTGCGCATATAAAAATAGTTGCTCGCGACATAATTTTTTTGATGCCCATTGACTTCAATTCAATCACATTTCGTGAAACGCCACCGATTCACCCATCACTACTGGTGAGTTATTCATTTCAACATATGGATGCCTATTGTTTAGATCTGAACTTTTATCGGAACTACCCAGTAATCATGTACCTCTATAAACTGCGCAATAAACCCAAAGTCCTCTGTCTGTTTTGGTCCTATTTGAAAACTTCCGATTTGGTTTGGCCAGGCTTTTGGATTCAGTCAAATCCAAATCTTGCTAAAATAGATCGGCTTCAGCCAAATCTGAGATTCAGTGCATCCCTATTTAATACAGAGTGAACCTACATATGCAATGTTTTGGCTTTATCTTTTAAGTATCATTTTATGTATATGGGGAGGCCGATTTTTTTTTCATTTTCACATTTGAGTACTTTTTAAAAATTTGATAAAAAAAACTCAATTCTTGATCGTTAACACATTAAAGGAGAACCAAAGAAGTAGACTAAAAATGTTGTACATGATGTTTTGTTTTTTTCTACCAGACCAAGACAACCACAGCCCTTGTCTCCAAAGGTGATCCTGTAGTTCCCCTTCTTCTTGTCTGCTGATTCACTGCACATGCTCTGAGCTGCTGCCACTTACTGAGCTTAGGGACCGACTATATATACAGTACACATAGAAAAGCCCACTGAGCATGTGTATGTCACAGACACTCCTAACAAAATCCAAAATGGGAAACTCCCATCTTGAAGATCTGGATCATTGTTATGACAGAGATTCTGAACCTTTAGGCTAGTTCAGTACGTTCAGTATATAAAATATGGCATTATCAACCAAATTCATTTTTTATGGTTTAGTTCTTTAACATTGTACAATGTAAAAAAAAAACACGATCAAATGAAAATTGCAAAATCATAATTTCATTTTTACAAATTCAACTTTTTTACAAAATATAATAACTTGGTTGGTGGAAATACATCCCTGTTGAACTGTATAGAACCTTGCCATTTTTAGCCACCACATTTCATCCGTAACCCTAAAGCTTGTGCCTGTATTGCATATTTAGAATATACTTTCCTTTGTTATAGGAAGTCAGATTACTTCTAAAGAATAACCGGGCAACACTTAAATGTAATGTTAATAGCATTTTAATAATGCTTAACCGATTGCACTTATGTAAAAGTGTCATTTTACTAGTCTTGTTAAAACTGAAAACGAGCCCACTATCTCAGCTAGCTACAGGTGAGTATGTGCAGTCTCCTTGATAAAACCACCAGGCAAAATGATATTGATTTGGAACATACAGTTCGTATTAAACTTGCATTCACTTGTTGCTAAGGAACACTTTAGAATAATTTTAAAATACCCTACGTACTTTCTAACACCAAAATTTTCAATTCAAATGCAAATATGTAAGATGTGTGATTCACATTGGGGGGGGAGTCCATTAAACGATTTGAAAAAGCCACTTTCAATAGCTGAATCAAAGAATCTGACATGCTAATTACATCTCAGGCCTTATTGATATGCTATCATAGGCACTTGAGATTCAACGTGAGAAATCAATAGTCACAGACAATTGAAGGACGTAATACTCAGAATGTATCACATTGTTTTAACACCTGTGCTGGCTACAAAGCACAATGTGATTATGAGACGTTAATTAAATATAATACATATAGCTATGGCCCATCTGTCTAGTTTGATTCAACTCATTTCAATTATGTAAAACTTTAAACAGTTTCTCAATAAGCATACAGAAGTATTATGTTGCCTTTTCATTTTGATGGTATTTAGCTGAGCATTGTGTTATATAATATACCGTATATACTCGAGTAAAAGCTGACCCGAGTATAAGCCGAGGTACCTAATTTTACCTACGAAAACTGGGAAAACTTATTGACTCTAGTATAAGCCTAGACACAACTACAGCCCTGTCACCCAGCAGCGCACATTCTGCCAAAGCGACCCCCCAGCGATCAACCTGACTTCTTTGCAAAGTTGATGGTGACAGAGAATTGCCAAACGGATTACTGTGTGCATTGTCCCACTGTCCCACTACCATGTGCAGAGGGTGCTGTGTGATATTGCCATCACTGTTAATCCTTCATATAACCAACAGAGGGCGCTGTGTGATATTGTAGTCACTGTTATTCTTTAATATAACCAACAGAGGGCGCTGTGTGATATTGCAGTCACTGTTATTCTTTAATATAACCAACAGAGGGCGCTGTGTGATATTGCAGTCACTGTTATTCTTTCATATAACCAACAGAGGGTGCTGTGTGATATTGCAGTCACTGTTATTCTTTCATATAACCAACAGATGGCGCTGTGTGATATTGCAGTCACTGTTATTCTTTCATATAACCAACAGAGGGTGCACTGTTATTCTTTCATATAACCAACAGAGGGCATTGTGGGATATTGCAGTCTCTCCCCAAGTGAACTGTTGGTATAGGAATGATTAAAAGTGACTGCAATCTCAGCTACTGCCCGCTGACCCGAGTATAAGCCGTAGACTTTTTCAGCACATTTTGGATGCTGAAAAACTCGGCTTATACTCGAGTATATACGGTATATAATATTGGATATCAAAGTTGCAGGTGCAAAGTCCAGTAACCCAAACCAACCAAAGTAGGTGCTTGTCTTTACAGTAAATTCTATCCATTGCTATAGGTCATACCTGATACAAACATCTTTATCTCTATTACAATACCACATGTATGTTTTCTTTTCACAGTGAATTCAATCGGATATATCCTACAATTTATGTAACTCTGAATCTAGAGGTATGGGACCTGTTATCCAGAATGCTCAAGGGCTTTCCAGATAAGAAATCTATAAATAGATCCCTCTGATAGAAGTTTACTAACAAATAATTGAAACATTACAAAAACCCAAATAGGATTGTTTTGCTTCCAATAAGGATTAATTCTGTCTTAGTTTGGATCAAGTACAAGGTACTGTTTTATTATTGCAGAGAAAAGGGAAATAATTTTTTAAATGGTGATTTATATGATTAAAATGGAGTCTATGGAAGACAACCTTCTCATAATTCAGAGCTTTCTGGATAACAGGTTTCTGGATGACAAATCACATACCTGTACAAGTTACATGTTGTGGTTTCATGTACTTTATAATCCACAGAAAAACACAAATGTAAACACAAATGTAATACCCTGTATCATAATCCATAGGCGGAAAATATATATTTATATACCAAGCATTATGTCACTATTTCTTTATGTAACATAAGATTAGAGTAGTGAATCCCATTTAAACGTCCCTTTTATCTGTTCCACTGCAATCACTGTTACTTTCACCTTTTATCTATGCAGCAGCTTCCCTTATCACTTCCTAGTTTATAATAGCAAGTGGCACAGAGAAGAACACCTGTCTAATGAATTCTGTGCCATCTAATGAATTCCTGCATTCTGAGAGATATAAGAATAACCAAAAGAGCAAAAATAGCCAAGAATGCAATTGTTTAAGAGATTAATGGGGTTATGTAATAATAATCACTAAGTTTGCCCAGTAGGGATGTAGCAAACCGCCGATAATGTGTTCGCGAACGCCGTTCGCGAACACCGGCAAAAAATGCGAACAGTTCGCGAACTTCGAACATCCGAAAATCATTCGATTCGAACGATCGAAGGATTTTAATCGTTCGATCGAACGATTTTCGTTCGAATCGAACGAAAATCGTTCGATTTTAGCGACCGAATGGTCGAATGGTCGAACGATTTTGACGCGAACGCCTATTGGCGAACGTCGCGCGACGTTCGCGAACTTGCGGCAGACGCGAACAGCCGATGTTCGCGCGAACAAGTTCGCCGCAGAACAGTCCGCGACATCCCTATTGCCCAGGAGCATTAACAACTCAATAGCAAGTTGCATTTACTGGTCATCTATTCCAAACATCTTATTGCTTCCTTTGGGTTACTGCTTTTGGGTGAACTTTGTGCTTTACATATGGGGCCAGTGCTGGTAACATTTAGAAATAGTTTCTGGACAACCCTTTTTAGAGACAGCTTTCAGGACCTCCAGCAGGGGTAGCTGGGATCTACAGGAGGTTTGCTCTGAAAGAGATCAGATAATATCCAATAGTCTTTAACTTTAGCCAGAAATGGCAGATGCAAATGATTATGGGCAAGAATAAAATGTTGCAAATGAAGAAAGAATCGGAAAGCACTCCGGACACCACTCGTGAAGTAAAAGGCAACTTTATTTCAGTAGATTAAAAACATCAATTTAATCTGCTGAAATAAAGTTGCCTTTTACTGGAGTAGGGATGGGTGAATTATTTTGCCTTTTGCGGAAATTGTGCCCATAGACTTGTATGGTGTCACGTGTCAAAAAAAATAAAAATTTACGCGCGTCACACCCAGGTCACAGTACTTACAGGGTGAGCGCTCTAAGTTTACAGACTTAACTGCTATGTTTAGGGATGGGTGAATTTTTTCCCCTTGTTTCGCCGCGGAAATGACGCCCATAGACTTGTATGGCGTTGTGCGTCAAAAAATAAAAACTAAAAAATTTTGCCACGCTAAAATGGGTCAGATTCACCCATCCCTAGCTATATTTATTCGCCGTAGAATTTTGTAACAGAATACAAATACGTTCATGAAATAACCTGCCTTACAAAGGGTGTTCGGAATTGAGCTGCATCTACCTATAACTATAAAATGTTACCATATTCTGCAAAACTGGGCAATAGAAGGGTAAAAGGATGTACATTTTCTTAGATAAGATCAATTCTAAAATGGACTAAGATGTTCAGAGACACTGCCACCAGAACTACGGAATACTAATTGCTATATATATATATATATATATATATATATATATATATATATATATATATATATATATATATATATATATATATATATATACTGTATGTGTGTGTACATAACAATGTGTTGCATCTATAACAAGTCCTCTCTATCAATATATGTTTGAGGTTAATAGTCTGTATATAAAAAAAAAAAGAAAAGCGGTTTATAAAAGTCCTGGATTGGTTATTATGGTTATGCATGAACCCAAATGATACATCAACCAGAGCTAAATGTTTTTCACAATAACAATGTTTGCAACTGGAAAGTGTCTAATAGTAGTTTCCATGAAAATATAATCATTTGCTTTCAAAGCTTGGCATGTTGCTTGCCACTGGTTGGGGATCACTGCTGTAGATGAGTAGTATTCGGAGACAATTTCCAATTGGGTTTGATTTGTGTTTTTTTTTTTAGTTACTTAGCTTTTTATTTAGCAGCTCTTCAGTTTGCAGTTTCAGCAATCTAGTTATTATGGTTCACATTAGCCTAGCAACCATGCATGGATTTGAATAAGAGACTGGAATATGAATAGGAGATTGATTGGATAGAAAGAGTACAGCATAAATCGTAGCAATAACAATGCATTTTAGTCTTACAGAGCATTTGTTTGTTTTTTTTTAGATGGGATCAGTGAACACCATTTGAAAGCTGTAAAGAGTCAGTCAGAAGAAGAAGGCAAATAATTAATAAATTAAAAAATAAATAAGGAAGACCAACTGAAAACTAGCTTAGAATTTGCCATTCTATAACATACTAAAAGTTAACTTGAAGGTGAACTATCCCTCTAAGGGCAGATACTGCTAAACATGTTAATGGCATGACTGTCCAATGAAAGACATTTAATCATAATAACATAAGAATAATAAAAGGACAAAGAGGTTTGAATATCAAATAATTCTTAAACTACATTCTATTACATTGACTAAAAATCTTCAAATATCCTGGCAGATGTTACATTAGACTGGAAATTACATGATTTATGGTTTCTATAGTTTTAATAGCCACATAATAACGGAAAATGACCAGTAAGTTGTAATCCAAGTGCACAAATGGGTACATCTTTAAGCAAATATTGTAATATAGAACTATACTTTCCTCCTACATAACACAATTACAGTATGTAGTAAAATATATAATGGAATAATGAAGTAATGAAGTGCTTCAAACTGTCATGTTAAGAATTGAACTCATCACTTTATTATTCATTTAGGTAATAACAGAAAAACTGTAAGGGATGGAGAGCAAGTAGTAGATATTTATTTTAGATATTTTTGGTTAATCAGACTAGGAGAACATTTAACAAGTGTTGCACTGTTCAGGGAACTCTTCTTTACACATCTTGATCACATTTAAGGTTTTTTTTTTAAGCATATTCATCAACTGCCTTTATATTGCATGTGACTATTAGGGCAGATTTATCCAAATGTGAGTTTAGATTTTAACAAATAAAAACTCACCGACATTCTATTTATTCCTATGGGATTTATAATCAAATTGGATTTATAATAAAAACAACCACAATGGCTGAAAGGGAACTATTGCAAAAATTAAAATTTTATATAAATGTAATCCTAATAAAATAAGAACCTTTTTAATTGTAATAAACAATTCTGAACCATTTTTAAAATAATAAGTACTGCTCACTATCCCTCTTTCAGCATCTGTCTCTCTTCATTCTCTCTTCGTGCAGGGGTCAGGTGTCAGATTTTGATTGACAGTCAGGTCTAATATACCTTTTGGGGGGCTCCCATTCCTAGCAGATGTTTTAGAGCTCACTCAAAAAATTGATTCTAGCACAAAAAAAATACTGCATGTAAAGAGTGAGGATTTCTGGCAATTTTAAAAAAGTGAGCTCTGAAATATCTTCTAGGTAAATGAAGCCCTCACCATAAAGGCTGTATTAGACCTGACAGGTTCCCAGTTTTTAACTGATTATATTTAGAATTACATTTAAAATTTTCATGACAAGGGGAGTCCTCAATTTACCCTCTACTTTCAGCCCTCCCACTGAACCCCATTGTTACACACCTTAATGAAGCACATAGGGGCCCATTTACTCAAGTGAAGGAATAGAGGAAAAAAACTTCGAATTTTGAATGTTTTTTTTGGCTACTTCGACCATCGAATGGGCTACTTTGAACTTCGACTTCGAATCGAACGATTCGAACTAAAAATAGTTTGACTATTCAACCATTCGATAGTCGAAGTACTGTCTCTTTAAGAAAAAACTTCGACCCCCCTAGTTCGCCACCTAAAAGCTACCGAAGTCAATGTTAGCCTTGAAGGTCCACATAGGCTTTGCTAGCTTTTTTTGGTCGAACAAAAATCGTTTGATCGATGGATTAAAATCCTTCGAATCGTTTGATCGAACGAATATCGCTAAATCTTTAAATCTTTAACTTCGACAGTCGAATATCAAGGGTTAATTAATCCTCGATATTCAACCTAAAGTAAATTTGCCCCCAAGAGTCAGAAATCGGGTAAAATGGCCATAGCATTTATTCACATTTTTTCAAATAAATAGGACCTTTCCAGCCTCAACCCAAGGAAGTATTCAAAGCCAGAATTCCATAAGAGAACACTTCTATGCTCTGTCATTCCTCAGTGAAGACTTGAGATCAGCACAATGTCATTATATCCACCACTGAGTATTAGGCTGCCTCTACCTCAGAGTGGATGGCCCAAAACTCTGCTAGAATCAGGAGCTGCATCTCCCACCATGAGAGAAGTTCAGCAGCCCTACTGTTGGCCCTGAATCTGCAGTGCCTCGATGATAGGAAATCACCTAGCACAAGCAGTAGAAGTGTCTGTATCAATCAATCCCCTGTGCAGTCACAGGAGAGAACCTCCTTTCTCCCTATTCTAAACTTACCCTTCCTACCATTGCTGTGACATTAAAAACTTAAAATATATTATCATATATCCACTGTTTTGATCCAGAGGAAGGCAAAAAAAACAGCCTGAAGCCAGAGCCAATTATGCCTCAAGAGGGAAAAAATTCTACTCTGACCCCAACATTCCCTGGATCAAGCATTTGACCTTCATTTAACAAGAATAAGACCATGCATACTCTCCAGTTAATACTGTATAACAGTACTGAAACCACAATATAGCAGTACATGCAGGAAAATATCCACATTCAGTTATTAATAAATAATATGAGAACATAAAGAAGAGAAACTCCTGACATTTAGCAAAATATGCAAAAAACTGGAGGAGGGTGGGTGGGATTTTTCTACCTGCTCAGAAGATAAGGAAGTGAACTACTTCTTCCCTTGACATACCATCCCTCTATTTTTCCGCCCCCAGCCCAACTTTTTCCTGCCTTATCTCATTCCTTCTCACCCAATCACAACTGCATCTGATTCTGCCAATCTCTTAATATAAACAAGTGTAATCTGGCTGCTGGTCATTGAGGTCCCTTGTCATGCAGCCCCTGCACTTATAGCTCCAGAGCTTTCCTTTTGCATGATAGTTCCCCTTTAATCATCATGGATAATATATGCAATAGCAAAAAAATTTTATGATTTTGTTTAAAAGTTAACTTACACTTCCCGTTGACTTCTATGGCAAAATTCTAAGATTTTAATTTTTTAGATACATTTTTAAATTTTAGTCTAAGGAATTGAAAATATTTTAAATGCAAGTGTAATCTAGACACTAATAAAAAGGAAATGTAATAAAAGTTGTTCATGGAAAAAAAAAAATTGCAATGGAAAAATCTATGCCTTTGTGGAAACAAATATAGTAGTAGTAGTTTTTGTAAACCCAGAAACTGTTTAACAATCACTTCTGGCAGTGGAAGAAAGGTTGCAAATGTTATAGTTTGCAGTGTGTAGTGTATGTTATAAAACTTATTGGAAAGGTATTTTTGTTCCAAAAGATTACACCACCTTTAAGTTTGCCTTAAAAGTGTGCTATTATCAATTACAATTTGCAATGCAATAATTGTCCAACAAATAATATTACAAAAGGAACTTTTTTCTTTCTTGTGCTAATTATTTTTTGTGATTTTATCACATTTCTACCTTAATTTACAATCTGGTTGCTAATATTGTCTATTATGTATCAGTTTAATATGATTTGCCATAATATAGCAGCAGATCAGTTCCTAAATTTGAACAGCTGTGGTGTAATGTCTTATATGGGTGTCTATTGAATTTCTGGAATGAATCAGATTAATGGGTGGATGTCATATTTTCTGGTATTGTTTATGTGCAATAATTTTCATCCATTTCATAAGACAAATGCATATCAGTGACAATGGCATTTTGTGGAATAATGCAATGTGCAGCAAAAGAATCCTACATTACCCAACGTTACATAATGTCAATTATGTGAATGGATCATTAATATCCTTTTATGAGATCAAAATATATATAAATTACTATGGAATTATTTTCTTGATTAAATCATACAATGAATAAAAATTAAAAGAAAGAGATTAAAAAAAAGTAGTTCCCTCCACTCAAAAGCAAAAAATACTTGCAAGCAAGTTAAAGATATAAATTGACATTGGCCCTTTGGTCAGACAGATGGACATTGATTATGTTTTAATGAGCTGCTCTGTGATTAAAGCATTCTTCACTTTCCAGCCTGCAGATGTTTTCAACTTGATTTGTGGAAAAGATCCACGATGAAGGAACAGATTATTTCTTGTTTAAAAAGCACATTAACAATCCATTAGTTCAAAGACATAAATTAAACCATATTCTTTAATTTAAAAGAAATAGCAGTTAATATTATGCTGTGTAATCACCATTCTAGAGTGGATATTGCAATAAAATGCAATTAGGGACAATAGTTTTTTTTATGTAAATGCCCAGTCTTATGTGATGAAAATGTAACGCACTTATAGGGGGTTGTTTATCAAAATACGAATATTTCTCAGAATTTTCTGAAAACCGGATTCCCCCCACCAAAAAAAAAATCCAAATACTGCAACTTTTCCGAATTTGACACCAAATACCGCAACTATTTCAGAAACCCAGCACAAATCAGTATATCTGCCATTGACTTCTACATGAACTAGGCAGGTTTGAGTTGAAGTCCGAGTTTAATAAATCCCGAAAACAACACTGTTATATTTTACTATTTTAAAGCTGTTGGCTATACCATTCTAGCATTATTATCCTCCTCTATATAGAACGTACATATTCCAAAGCACGTCATAGGGATTATACATGATTTGCATCAACCTGTCCCATCTGAGCTTAGACAACAGGAGCATTTGCAATGACTTCTCTTTCCAATAGAGTTCACTTTTGTATTCAGCTCATCTATTTGCATGGAATTTACAATGAAGCCATACTTTATTTTAATCCAGGCAAGGCATACACGAATAAGCATTGCATTTGGTAGGCACTATCTATATTCATATTCTGGCAAAGAATTGTATTTGGTAGAACAAAGTTCAAGTAGAAATGTTAAAGGAGAAAGAGAAAACGAAAGGAAAAAACAACATTTCTTATGAAACTTTTTTTAAAAAAAAAACATTTTTCAATATACAGGTATGGGATCCATTATCGGAAACACGTTATCCAGAAAGCTCTAAATTACAAAATGGCTGTCTCCTATAGACTCCATTTTATCCAAATCAATTTTTTAAAAAATGATTTTCTTTTTCTCTGTAATAATAAACCAGTACCTTGTATTTGATCCAAACTAAGTTATAATTAATCCTTACCGGAGACAAAACCAGCCTATTGGGTTTATTTAATGTTTACATGATTTTCCAATAGACAAAGTATGAAGATCCAAATTATGGAAATATCTGTTATCCAGAAAACCCAGGTTCTGAGCATTCTGGATAACAGGTCCCATAAAACATTGAATTTTCTTTTATTATTATGATTATAGCCATATGAAGTATAAAGAACACATCATTCCTTATTGGATAAACTGTATTCTGGATCCCATTACATTTGGGGGCACATTTACTATTGGTCATATATCGAGGGTTAATTAACCTTCGATATTCGACCCTTGAAGTAAAATCCTTCGACATCGAATATCGAAGTCGAAGGATTTACCGAATTTAGTACGATCGAACAATCGAAGGAAAAATCGCTCCATCGAACGATTAAATCCTTCGAATCGAACAATTCGAAGGATTTTAATCCATCGATCAAACGATTTTCCCCTGCTCGGTAGGTTTTAGGTGGCGAAGTAGGTAGTCAAAGTTTTTTTTTAAAGAGACAGTACTTTGACTATCAAATGGTTGAATAATCTAACGATTTTTAGTTTGAATCGTTCGATTCTAAGTAGCCAATTCGATGGTCGAAGTAGCAAAAAAAAAAAAAACGTTGAAATTCGAAGTTTTTTTCATTTGAATCCTTCACTCGAGCTTAGTAAATGTGCCCCTTAGAATTAATGAAAAAAACTTTATATATATTTGCAATATTTTGAGCTCAACGGGCCCATGAGATGCTCTGGGTCCTAAAGCAAATATATATATACATGTGCAAGCATTAGTCGTTTAACCCTTTATGTCATGACTCCTGCTTGATTTATATTTCCACAGCAGAAAGAGCAGTGTACTTATTTGGTTTTTGTTTTGGTGATTTCATTACGTTTCCAAATCTACATCACTGTTAAAAGTGTGCGGTGAGATTTTGGAGTAATTTGTTACTTTTCACCAACTAGATATAATTCTTCAAATTATTTAATTCTACAGCAATTTAGCAAGGTCTTTGACTTTGAATACGGCTTCTCTCGCTTTTAGTTCTGTTACAAATCTTCCTCATTAAATGTACACATACAGCGCAAGTGCCACACCAAAACCTGATTCTTTTACTAAGAGCAAAACTGCCTTTAAACCTGCTCACGAATTTCTCGTTTTATACCAGTTGTACTATATTCATAGTGTTGAAGAGGAAAATGGTAGGCTCCGTTTAGTTTGTCTTTATATTCAGACAGCGTGTGGGCACAGATGACTACTTTCTGCACATTTAGGTTTACATGTTTAAGTGGAAGCTGGCTTTTCTTCTCCTTACCTCAGGCATTCTTCAATGAAAACTGAAGAACAAGTCAGTTTTTGACTCATGAATGCACTTTGACTATCAATGTCCATAGTGAATGCATCTGCTATGGCAAGGAATATATCAGCTGGCTTCCACAAAAACTATTTTTGCAAAGATTCCTCTGTATATACACAGAGTAGTAAATTGCTTATGTCAACTACTGTGACATTTTTATTGCTTGGCACTTAAAATCGAATAGAAGTCTTAAATTATTGGTAAAGGGGAGGTATATGTTTAAGTTCACTTTTAGTATGGCTAATTCTAAGTAACCTTTCAATTGACATGAAGATTTTCCTATAAATTATTAAAGTCCCCCTACAATTTATTCCAATTGGTGATGAATATCTACCTATAAAATGTTAAAGTCCACATACAATTTATTCCAAGTTTATAAACTCAACATTTCCAACTTATTTTCAGAAACGAGATCCTCCTTTCTCTTTATTAAGAATCCAGCATGGTTACCCGGCATTAGTAAAAATTCTGTGTTTTCTTCAAAATTTCTAATGCTACTTATAAAAATAAGTTAAATTATAACCACTAAGGCTGCAATTTAGGCTTCACATAGGGCTGCAGGGCCTATATTTGCACATCAGTAAGAGATAAGCTATATAGAACACAGAGCTTTTAGTACTTAAGGGTTCACCTTTACATTAACTTTTAGTATGTTATAAAATGGCTAATTCTAAGCAACTTTTCAAATGGTATTCATATTTTCTTTTTTTCTTTATCTTAAATTATTTGCCTTCTACTTCTGACTCTTTCCAGCTTTCAAATGAGGTTTACTGACCCTGTCTAAAAATGAAATGTTTTATAAAGCTACAAATGTATTTCAGAATACCTACAGAATGTTTGTATGGGTGGCAGGGCTATTTTCTAAAGTACAAAAACCAGCAACAAGCTGCCATTTTTTTTACATTGCACCCTTTCCACCTTCAATGCCTGTGGTTAAAGGGCTTTCTACTGCAGGCTTGATAACTTATTATCCTTTAGGGTTTTACATGCTGGGTTTTACATGCTTCAGTCTTTTTCCTCCCAAATATTGATAAATGAACATGTTTAGACATATGTGAGGTTATACTGACACTTTGGGGCACATTTACCTAGGGTCAAATATCGAGAGTTTAATTAACCCTCGATATTCGACCATCAAAGTAAAATCCTTCGACTTCGAATATCGAAGTCGAAGGATTTTGCACTATTCCTACGATTGAACGATCGAAGGAATAATTGTTTGATCGAACGATTAAATCTATCGAATGGTCGAATAGTCTAACGATTTTTAGTTTGAATAGTTCGATTCGAAGTCGAAGGTCGAAGTAGCCCATTCGATGGTCGAAGTAGCCATATTCGACCATTTGAAATTCGAACTTTTTTTTCCTCTATTCCTTCACTCAAACTTAGTAAATGGGCTCCTTAGGGGCACATTTATCTAGGGTCAAATATCGAGGGTTAATTAACCCTCGATATTCAATCATCAAAGTAAAATCCTTCGACTTCGAATATCGATTAAATCCTTCGAATTGAACGAGTCTAAGGATTTTAATCCATCGATCGAAGGACCTTCCCCATAGGCTAACATTGGCCTCGACTATCGAATGGTCAAACGATTTTTAGTTCAAATCGTTCGATTCGAAGTCGAAGGTCGAAGTAGCCCATTCAATGGTCGAAGTAGCCATATTCGACCATTCGAAAACTTTTTTTCCTCTATTCCTTCACTCAAACTAAGTAAATGGGCTCCTTTATCTAGTCTTTTATTTGATCCATTTTCAAAATGACTTTGCTCAAGTTATTCCATGCATGCTGTGTCTGGGTAGCAAAAGGAGTGAATAGTCCTACAATATTAGTTATAGGGAATGCATTCTATTAGAAAAGACAAACGTGACCAAAGGCCAAAGAAATATTTTACACATTTCTTATGTTAAGCTAAAGGTTTAATTTATTCCTTTAATTGCAAATCACTCCTGTGGAAAACATCCTAAACCTTCTGTCCTTGTACAGCTCCATTATTATTATTATATTTATTTTACTTGTTGTTATCCATGGCTAGCTTTGGAAATGGATTCCTTAAAAACATAATTCCTTTAAATAACTTGTAAAGAAGAAGACAACAGTTTCATTGCTATTCACGAGGGACACCTCCGCTTTGCTCAGTCCCCTAATTAATTATACATGCTATTGAAGAAACGTAGCATACCATAGAGAAAAAGACAAAATGCATTTGTTAATCCTCGTTAGAGTTAATTTCTCTTTAATCAAAATGTGGCTTGTAAAATGGAAAGTCCTGCAACATGCCACAATCGGCACTGCAAAGAGACTGATAAAGCACATTGAATGTGACTTTTAGTAATAGTGTTCCTAATTTGTTTCTTTAATCATTTGTGGTAAATCATAGGAATAGTTTTCACGAGAAATCCCTTTATGTTGAACATCTCATTTCACTTTAATAAACCTGTTGTTTACTAGGATATTATCTAGCAATAAATGAAAGCTTCCAAGCTTTGTACAATTGTGTTTCACTCAATGCCTTCAATACAAAGGACCATGAGCCTTTGCGCTAGGTCCAGGACTTAGTGAAGGTGATTATATCACAGGAACTCTACTTACTGATTGGGAAGACCTTCAAACCTTCAATTATGTAGTAAACTGAAGTCATTAGGGCTTAACTCTGGTTTCATACTGTATGAGACTGCTATGTACCCTGTAAGCTCATACATTATCTCTTGATCTTCATCTTTCTGTTCCCTGTTACCTCAAAAGGGAAATGTCTTTTTCATACCATACTACCTATAAAGTAATTGAGTTTCAAAAACAATTTACATTCACTGAATGTTTAAGGAGCAAATGCAAATTCTTTAAAACATTAAGGGGATTATTTACTAAAATCCAAAATTTTCTCATTATTTTAGCAAAACCACTTCAACCAAACTCCCATCCACATTTTTACCTCATTTATCAATAAATTAACTTGAACAAGTTGGTGTGGGACAGGACTCAATAGTAAAATAATCAGATTTTTTTATATCATCTGAAAACCACAAATTTATTGGATTATTGTACACAACCCAGCGCAGATCATGATATCTTCCAATTGTACAAGGGACAGCTGCCATTGACTTCTACATGACCTCGGCAGGTTTGAGATGGAGTACTTTTTTATTCGGACTTTTAGCAACCTCGGGGTTTAATCACATAAAATTTGAGTGTTTTCTTTCAAAATTATGGTGAATGGGATTTCTAGAACATGTAATGGTTAGATCAAATTGTTAATAGATACAGTTGTTAAGAGAGTGTAATAAAAGCATCCATCAAAAGTATAATGTACCTAAACTTATTCTATGGTGATAGGACTCACGTACAGTACCTCAAAAAGTGTAAGTAACAATCACATAGACCAATTTAGCAAAAGAACCATTATAAGCGTTAATCAGTGGAGGATGCATATCAAGCAATTGGGACTACCAAACACAAGGTGGTGAAACCAGGCTCAAAAAACTTTGTAAGCTAAAATTAAGGACGATTGCCTTATTATTATTAATTACCCCCCCTCCCACTATAATAAATCATACCTTTACTCCAAACAACTTACTCCAACTAATGGTTAGTAGACTTGTCCTTCAGGCTGTAAATTTGCGATGCACAATTTACAACTTTAGAAGGGGTTTCAGATGTTTAATGGTTGTATAGTGTGTCTAGAAGTGTTATACTACTTGTATACATTATGTTCCCAGAGTTTTGCTAATGTGAAGGGAGCTCTGAGTTACTGAAAAAAATTGTATTTTTTATTTAAAAAACAATTACAATAAGTTTTGAAATGATGTTGGTACAAAATTAAATGCATATATTTATAACTATGCCCCTAACAACACTTTGCGATGGGCCAGCTATATTGGGTAACTAAATAAGCAGTGCTTACTTTAGTGCTGTTCTAGCTACAAGTTGTATATCCCTGTCTCTATGTAACTGTAAGCTACCCACTACAAAACCAGAAAATGGTATGTTTAAAGGGATACTGTCATGGGAAAAAAATGTTTTTCAAAATGATTCAGTTAATAGTGCTGCTCCAGCAGAATTCTGCACTAGCAGAATTCTGCACTGAAATCCATTTCTCAAAAGAGCAGATTTTTTCAATTTTGAAATCCGACATGGGGCTAGACATATTATCAATTTCCCAGCTGCCCCAAGTCATGTGACTTGTGCTCTGATAAACTTCAATCACTCTTTACTGCTGTACTGCAAGTTAAGGTGGCCATAGACTCAAAGATCCGCTCGTTTGGCGACATCGCCAAACGAGCGGATCTTTCCCCGATATGCAACTAACGGCATGGCTATATCGGGGGTAATTCGAACGTTCGGCCTTACGGCCGAACGATCGAATTACGATGCGCCAAGGGGCTCCGACGGGTCAGTTAAAAATCCAACCTTCCCGATCGATATCGTGGCCAGATATCGATCGGGAAGACCCGTCGGAAGCCCCCATACACGGGCAGATAAGCTGTCAAATTGGTCCAAACGACCGATATCGGCAGCTTTATCTGCCCGTGTATGGCCACCATTAGAGTGATATCACCCCCCTCCCCCCAGCAGCCAAACAAAAGAACAATGGGAAGGTAACCAGATAACAGCTCCCTAACACAAGATAACAGCTGCCTGGTAGATCTAAGAACAGCACTCAATAGTAAAAACCCATGTCCCATTGAGACACATTGTTACATTGAGAAGGAAAAACAGCAGCCTGCCAGAAAGCATTTCTCTCCTAAAGTGCAGGCACAAGTCACATGACCAGGGGCAGCTGGGAAATTGACAAAATGTTTTTTTTTTTTTTTTTGCAAAAAAATGTAGGGTTTTGAGGTGCATCATTCAGCAATTTTTTTTCATTCATTGTTTTTATATTCAGCTATTTTAATAAATTCCATGACAATTGCGGTTTTAACGTTTGTGAGTTTAGTTGTGGTTTCAATAACCTCTAAAACCGTTGAAATTCAACCTTTAAATAAATAAGCCTTCACCACTGAATATCAGTTTGCTTGCTTTTCTTTGTTCTTGTGTAAAATGCTAATAAATTACAGTATACATTTTTGTACCAGAACTAATTTAGTATAAAGCTATTTTACTACTCATATGAAGTATTACAAAAATATATAACGTTTTCAAAACTCAAACCAACTTTTTTAAAACTGTAATTCAGTATGAATTGTTTTTCCATGTGTAGCAGTAAGAAGCTAAAACTCGAATGAAATTTGTCGGATGTTTCAACATGAGTTATTTTCTCATCAGTAGTATAAAGCAAATAATCTATCTATAGTTGGTACATGGTTTCAGGAATGGGATGATAAGAACTCTAGTGAAATATATCTGCTTCCAAATCATCATTAGCGTCTGTATACAGGTTAATGTGTTCCTTTTAAAAACAGTAGTGACCTATGTGAGGTAAAAATAAATGGCACAAAATGACTACAGGGATGTGTAAAAGCAGACAAATCCTTCCACATATTTAAACGAAGGCGTAGAAGCTACAGCTCTGCTTGTCTCAACCAAGGCAGCAACCGTAAGAAACATTGCTTCTCTTCTCTCCAATTGTAACAAGCAATTAGGCTACATTTTTTTACAAATGCAATGAAAGAATTAAAAAAAAAACCTGTTCACTCCTTAAGGTATGCCGCTACCTTATGAAATTAAATCCCTTAACACCCTTTTATCATGGTAATTACATCTCGAATGTTGAACTGACGTGTCTAGATTTTCTGGCATACTGAGATTGCTTACCATTTAAATCAGTCCCCTTCCCTTTCACATTCGCACACCAATCGCTAGTGACTAATGTCATTAACCTGCTGAAAGATTTGCGAATTGGGGTGGGAAATTTGAGTCCCCGGTTTAAAAAAACAGGGCAAGAGAATACCATTATCTCTTTGCAGAATGTAAAGTTTAACGTAGGACCAATTGGCGTAGTTTCAAAGGCTTGTTAGAAAAATAATTTAAGCACCCCCAAAACTTTGTACATAAAACTGTTTTCATAAACATATACAAGTATTAGTTTATAAGACCTCCACTAGACCCTTACACTTTTTGGATCCTCCAACACTTGCAGAATCTGCTTTCTCTATAGGTATGCCCAATGCAACAAGACAATAACAGCTTTTTTCTTTTTTTTAATTTCAACCAAACTCATTTTCTTTGACAAAATGCATGGTTTATCTCTGCTTTCTTTTTGTGACTACATAGCATTTGAAATCATTATTACTAAAAAAAAACAAAAAAACAATAACACATTGCAGTGCTATTTTCAAAACTCCATTTTTGGCTCAATCCATGATTTATTCCCCTCTTGCAACTGTAAGATCATTTAAAACTTGATAATAGTTTAGAGAGGAGCATGGCATTTCCAAGACTAATCAGAGGATTGTCAATGTTTAATCATCTCCTTCCAGATGGAATTAGATATTTGAAACACATTATAAGCAATGCTGTGGTCACCAATATAATGGGTGGTTGAACTCCTATGGTTTGGAGGTTGGACATCTGTCATGAGTAAACAACAAATCCTAATTTTGAAGGGGAACAATGATTGTAATAAAGTATTGCTACTGTAGCTAATTGAGAACTATAGTTAGGATTAAGGATGATATTTTACATTATATAATACTACCCTAAACAACCCTATTTAACCATGGCACTTCAATGTTCTTCTCTCATAAAACTGCTATGAAGCGTTTTCAGAATACAGTGCCCAGGGCTTCCTTTTGGAGGGCCACAAGGATATCAGTACAAATTGCATATTGCCAATGTAGCGAGGAAGAGGTGCAGTTGCCCTAAACTACAGTGAGATTAAAGTTGTAATGGTTTGATTCTTTCACATATTCCCCCTACATTTGTTACACGTATCTAAAGCATCACACACAATTAAATATAATACACTTGTGTGCTCCACTGCAAAGGATCTTTCTTAAAATAAAGAGAGCATTTCTTTTATATGACTGTATAATATAAAATGTTTAATATATTTATTTTAAGTGGTTTCTTTCTATTAGGATTTTGTAGGAATCAAACATTTATAACATGTTCTTGAGAGAATGAGAACTCATATTCATGGAAGAGGCTGAAGCTTATCTTTTTTCCCATAGCTGTTATGATAATGAATCATTGCAACATCAATCCCGCCATCTTTTATATTTTGTTTCCTAGAGGAGGCACAAGAGAAAGCACTTCATTTTGCAGAAATATATCCCTGTCTGATACCTCCTCCCCAGACAGATATATGGATGATGCAATATCCCTAGCCATCATTTTAGAGTGATTGGCTTTTGATAAACCTCTGGTTCCAAAACCACATAGTACAACACAATCTCCCATTCGTTTTCTTCCCTGTAATGCCATATGTCTTGAAATGTAAAAGGGTCTGAAATTACACAAAGCAATTGAAGGGGGGAAAAAGCCATTGTAAAGTTAAAAAGTATAATGTTTCGAGAGTGAGATCACAGGAGAGACTCTGACAAGCCAGTAGTTTGTTTATTAAATTTACAGCTCTTGATATGTTTCATTTGAACAATACTAGATGTATTTATTGGTAATAGTATGCATGGGCTTTTAAAATCTTAAAAGGTACTTTCTACTGATTTGTATTACATGGAGCTAAATTGCTCTTCCTTTATAAACTAGTGATTCTGAATGTGCTACCAGCAAGTATGCACATATAGGTTTTTTTTGTTTGTTTACTCCATGTAACAATGAGACAAAAACAAAGTGATATCTGGATAATGTAGACAGTGCCTGAGGACTTCATCAGTCCATGGGCTAAGCGGTACAGTAGCTCTGCATGAACCCTTTGTGCCATTCTGTGATCAGAATGATGATGAGCTAGCTGTGTCCCACTGCTTGAATGAATAGAGCAATGATCTGAACCATTGGCAATTGGGCCAAAGAAAGGAATTCCCAGTATGCGTATAGCCAACCTAACTGCAAATTGTTGTTACATATGTTGCTCTTGAATTCTGGGATCAGATTATCTGAGTCAGCAAATGATTTCTGACAGACCGTGGATAGTCATCCTCTCCCAGTCAAAAATGAAATATATATATATATATATATATATATATATATATATATATATATATATATATATATATATATATATTGAGGGAGTTATTTATCAAAGTCTGAATTTATCTCAATATTTTCTGAAAAAAACTCCAACCAAATATGCACAGTTTCTTTGGGCATATTTATTAATACACTTTCCCAAAAAATTTGTTTGTGGGAAAAAATCGTGAAAAATACGATTTTCGCGATTTTTTCTGATTTTTCATTCGATCTACATGTTTTTTTTATGATTTTTCACCCGAAAACTCCGAATTTTGCCTGAAAACTCAAAAAACCCAGCGCACATCAAAAAAATCATTGGGACTTTTCCCTTTGACTTATATGCAACCTCAACAGGTCTGAGAAGACGGATTTTCAGATTCAGACTTTTTCCATTCTCGGTGTTTAATAAATTCTGAAAAATGTGTGGGATCTTTTAAAAGTCAGTTATAAAAAGAAATCATGAATTTTTTGTGATTTTTGCATTCTGAGTTTAGTAAATAACCCCCTTAATGTATATGTGTCATGGGCTTGTTTGCTATTCCTAGTATATTGTATTTTCAGTATAACTTTATTTAATGCAGGTAAGTCCAGTGCCATGTGTTAGAGGATATAAAGGGTTAAATTATACTGTGATTTTGGTAGTGGCAAGAGATGAACTAACACCCTATTTCTGAGGGGAGGGATGAGGGAAGTCAATAGATAAGGTAGTACAGTATATTCTTTGTGAGTGACTGGATAGTTTTGTTGGGAGTCACTAGATGAAGAACCACCTGGCACCATGGGTCTAACCTGTTATTGGAACTTTAATCCATCCTAAGCATTTTATGGAAGGGAGGCCCATAGACTAACATTCCTCCCTTTAATGCCTGTGGAACCATCAGCCCCGCTGGATCTGTGCAACCTTGGAGGAACAATAACATCAATTAATGCAGTATGCCAGCCTATCTGTGGCTACACATGGACACTCTGGCAAATCTAATGGACACTCTGGCAAATCCTGCCAGTTGGTGGTGCTAACATCAGAATGTCCGTCTTAAAGGAGAATTCAACCTTAACATTAAGAAACCCCTACCCCCCCTACCCTACATAGACCCAACTTTACTTACCGAGGGGTAAGTAAAACCTTAAAAGCATTTGCCAAGTGTAACAGTTAGGCTGGGGGGAGGAGGGAGGGGGTTCTATGTAGGGGGTAGGGGTTTTTTTAATGTTAGGGTTGAATTCTCCTTTAAAACTGCACCAACATCTTGTGCTAATTGATGATTAAAATTACTGGAAAATCATGTCCCTGACTTCTAACTTCTCTTGCCGCTATACTATGTTATGGCTTTATTGGTCAAGAAGTCCTTTTACACTATGCTAAGTGCATACAATCTATATTAATGAGTTTAGATGTTTTATGGTATCCCAATAATTATTATTATTATTATAACCTCTAGTCCCCTGACCTCAGCAGCACTGACCAAGCACAGGCAGAGATAAAAGGGCTGCAGAGCTTGAAGCAACTAATGGGTGGGTGATGCAACCTCTGATTAATCTCCAGTTAACCCCCCTCGAAATACATAAATAAATCAGGACAAGACTCCCTGTCCAAAACTAACACTTACAGAATAGAACATTAGGGGGGTTATTTATTAAAGTTCGAATGCTAATAACTCCAAAAAATAGAATTGCAATTTTTTTACTATAATATCTGAATTGTTTGAGATTTATTATACCCCAAGGCTGCAAAAAGTCAGAATCCGAAAATCTGCCATCCCAGACGTGCCGAGGTTGTATATAAGTCAGTGGGGCAAATTTACTAAAGGGCGAAGTGACTAACGCTAGCAAAAGTTTGCCAGAGTGACGTAATTTCGGTACATCGCTGATTTACTAACGGGCGCTGGTGTAAATTTGGAGATAGACTCTAGCGCTACTTCACATTCTTACACCAGGCGAAGTTTCGCTCTGACGAAAGAGCGTACTTCGCAAATTCACTAAGATGCGGATTTTACTGAACGTTCCCTATTGCGCCGGACTTGCCTTCGCCACTTTAGACCAGTTGAAGTGCAATAGAGTAGATAGGAGTTGCTCAAAAAAGAGTTGAACAAGTCCCAAAAAACGCTGGCGACTTTTCAGTTTTTCAGGGTGATAGGCTGCTAAAGATCATAAATATTTTCTCGGTTACCTGGCTTTCCCCCTACATTTCCTTACATATGGAACATAAACTATACAGTGGGCTCATGTGTAGGGCAATATAACAACTCTGTTTTCTTTATTAAGGTTCCCTGGGCTTGTGTAGTGTAATGTATTTGCTGCAACATATACATCCATTCAACTTTAACTTCCCGCCCTATACAAATTAGCCAATGCTAGCACAACTTCGCTTTGCTTGCCAAATTAACGCTAGTGAAATTTCACCATTGTTCGACACCCTGGCCGCAACTTTGCATTTTAGTGAATTAGCATTGTCCTGGCGCATTTTCGCCTGACAAAGTGTTGCGATATGAGCAAAGCCATCGCTGATGAATTTTTGCCGGTTAGTGAATTTGCCCCAATAGGTGAAGTCCCTATACTATTTGAATTTCTGTGGTCTGTGCTGGAATTACCCCGAAAATCCGACTATTTGTGGCTTTTCGGGAAAAAATTTAACAATTTGGATTTTCGTTAGATTTTTTGAGTTTTTGCCCGATCCAATTAAATCGAGCTTTATTAATAATAAATAAGGTCAAATCATGGATTCTGGTTTCGTCTGACCTTTTTTTTTTTAATTAAATAATCAGAAAAAAATCCAATTTGATAAATAATCCCCCAAAAAAAAATTCGACTTCATACTTCGCCAAATTAAAGCTACCGAAGTGCAATGTTAGCCTATGGGGACCTTCCACAGCACTTTTCTAAGTTTTTTTTGTCGAATAAAATTTTTTCGATCGATCGCTAAAATTGTTCGAATCATACAATTTGAATGCTTTAATCGCTCGATTCGAACGATTTAATAGTTCGATCAAACGATTTTTATTTGACCGCAGGATTGCCAAATTTGTTGAAAAAACTTCAAATTCGATATTCAAATTCAAAGTTTTTTAATTCGATGGAATTTCGAAGTTTTTTGTACTTTGTACTTGAAATTCGACTCTTAGTAAATCTGCCCCTATGTGATAGAATGTAATTTTGAACCAAAATGTATATAACTAGAACTATTTGACACACTTTCTACAGAGCTGGTTATCTAATAAATTTATCTGCACTCTCTCTCTTTCTCATGTCAAGGAGTTGTCCCTCTTTCATTTTTTGATTGTTCCTAAATGTTTGAGAACCATAAATCACCCGATGTTTCATTACCCATATATACCTGTATTTCTGTTAGTCTGTCTATCTAATTTATACCATCTGACGATCACATCTATTTCTCTATTGGTACATTCGTATATAAGCCCTATTCATCCCCGGTGCTTTTATCCCTCACTATAGTTCTTCAGTTTCTTACTTTTCTTTTTACTCTGGCATTGTGCTTCATGGCCCTATCACCTGCCCATGCAAATGCTTTTTTATTTTATGACTCAAGGCTAAATACTTTTCTTAGCTTAAATGCATTTTATTGATTAAACTGCTTTCCAGTTTGTTCCTGGTATTTTATTTGAGTAATACTGAAGCCTTGAATCCTGTTCATTGTTGGCTGTTTACTGCTAAATGAAGTCAGAGAGAGAGAGAGAAAATTCCAATTAATAATTGTACGTTGTGCAAGTATGGTAAGTCTCCCAGGAAGCTGAGAGAGAGAGAGATGACTGCTATAGTTGTTAAAAAGGGTAGGGGAAAAAAAGTCTCCAGTTACAGTCTTATCTGTCCCTGGCAGCCACACATTTGGATGATATCAGACCCCAGTAAACTTTCGCTGTTCAGGGATATCTAGCGGCTGTGCTAAATTACTACATTCTCAAATTCCTATCTTATTCAATTCAGCCAAATTATTTATATTGAAATGCAGAGGGTTTCAATTTAAATTAAACAAGCAACATTTTATTCTGGGTCTCTTTTGAAAAACCCTTGCACTTCTGCAGTGTAATGCTGATAAAAAGACTCCCGCTACTCTTCAAGTTATAGTTGCGTTGGATAATGTGCTGTATACCAAGGAAGTACATAAAGAAATAGAGCTGAGAACAAATTTAAGCTGCAAATGACATTTTTAATGCACCGTTATAGGCAACAGTATATAATGGTGTGCGTTTAGCACTCCTTAGATGCTCTCTTTATATGCATTTATTAAATGAAATAGCAAACATGTTTGTACAGTTATCATAAGTGCAATTCACATGTAGTACAGTAGCTCAATTATTTACTCTAGTTTAGTCCAGGGATAAAGCAGAAGGCTTTAATAAAAATATCCTGTGCTATTTCACATATTGTATGGAACCAGGGGCGATCCTGGCCCCTCCGCCGCCTGAGGCAGAAGCAGTTGCTGCTGCCCCCCCTCCCCCGGAAATACGCTCTTAAAGTACCAGGAGCAGCATTTTTGCCGCCCCTGGTACCTAGTTGGGCACTGCCGCCTGAGGCGACAACTCGCCTCATTGGCAAAGCACATTTTTGCTGGTAGACAGTTTATGAGTCCTCTCATTCCACACTCTTGGTGGCTTCCATGTAAACCATGGGCCCGCAGGGTTTTGTGTCTAAGGGGGGGGCCTGAGCAATGATTCACTTACTTGATTAGCCAGGCCCCCCTGCTTTCAGCATGCTGCCAGCTTCACAAAATAGGACACAGCAGCTCTGTGCATGGAAGATTCTCTCCTATTAAGATTTCCTGTACCCTCTTTGGTCCTTTAAGAATAAGGCCTGGTAAATCTGCATTGGGTTGGATCCCCTTATCCAATCACTGTACAGCTTTACCAGGATTTATTCTTAAAGGAGCACGAGGGCACAGGAAATCTTAATATGAGAAAAGCTTCCATGCACAGAGCTGCTGTGTCATATTTTGTGCAGCTGGCATGCTGAAAGCAGGGGGGCCTGGCTAATCAAGTAATTGATGCATGGTCAGGCCCCCCTTAGACACAAAACACTAGCAAGCAATTTTTTCAAAATTTGGGGGGATCTGGCCAATTTTTTTTTTATGCAAATATAGATAAATGAGGAGCACACCTAATTAGACAATATGCAGGCAAATATTCAAAACGAGGTGCAAATAAACCAAAAGTCGCCCCTACTGAGCGACACAATATAACAAGTATAGAAAATTAGTTCTGCACACTCAATAGAAATTTCCAACTCAGGTGGTAAGATTTGAAAAATGCTTTACTTGATAAGAAGACAGGAACAGTGACATCATCATCACAATAAACAACAAACATTTTGCATAGTCATAGTATACATACCACCCTTAGGTACAGAATAAAGGCAGACAAGAAATTACAAGTAGCGGATACACCTGCAAAAATGAGAATAACCCCAACGTTTCGGCAAAATAGCCTTTGTCAAGGGGATTCTGATGTGCAACCGATCTAGCAGCAAAATAAATACCCTCTCAAACTATGCGTCCATCCCACTTTTTTCGCGCGTTACCCAGACTTCCTGCTCTGTGACGTCACATCCGCCTACGTCACTTCCGCCGACCATACGTGCAGCGTAGTGACGCGGCTCCCTAACTTGTCATTACCTCGGGTAAGATAATCTCGCGGGAATAGACTGTGGAACGCATGGGTGCTTTGAATTTGCGCAGTAAAAAATACCTCGGCAGTCAAGCCGTATCATAGCAACCCCAGCGTCTTTACAAGGAAACGAACGGACTGGACAAAGGACATATTATTGTGGAAAGATACAATCTCCATAAAAACAATTATGTTGTATGTGACATGGCAATCAAAGTAATCTAATACACCAAGTGCTATTAAAATATATCATATAATTTATATGTCGTAATATTTCATTGGCCGTATTATAATAGTAAGAATATGCATCTTAAAGTGACAGTGCTAATGAATTCATATAATGTATTATAAAGTTTACATATCAGATATTTCAATGACCATATTGTATATGTGCAAATAGATATATTAAAGTGACAGTGCTAATTAATATAAAAATTAATATAAACTGTAAGTGCCTAACGCCACATATAAAAAATCACAAATATTCCAAACACAGAATGTGTATTGCAGTTCATCCCGATATAATGTCCTGTAAAAATAAATTTTTTTTTTACTCACAGGGGGGGGGGGGGTCTGATCACCAATGGCTTTTTATAACTTGTGGGGGGGGCCATGCCATAAATTTTTTTCTTACTTGCAGGGGGGCCCCTGATCACCAATGGCTTTTTATAACTTGGAGGGGGGCCCATGCCATCAATTTTCTTTTTTTTACTTGCAGGGGGGGGGGGGCCCTGATCACCAATGGCTTTTTATAATTTGTGGGGGGGCCAGGCCATCAAATTTTTTTTTACTTGCAGGGGGGCCCCCTGATCACCAATGGCTTTTTATAACTTGTGGGGGGCCATACCATACATTTTTTTTACTTGCAGGAGGCCCCTGATCACCAACGGCTTTTATAATTTGTGGGGGGGGCAGGCCATCAATTTTATTTTACTTGTAAGGGGGGCCCTGACCGCCAATTTTTTTTTTTAAAAAAAAAATGTATGGGTGGTTGTGTGTGTGTGGGGTGGTTACCCTTTTTAGCACTGATGTCTATGTGGTCTTTTAACTGTGGTGTGGTGTGGAGTGGGCGGTATCTGGGGTGGGGCTTGGGGGCCGGGGCCCAGGGGGCCCTGAAAATGTTGTTGTACGGGGCCCGGTGATTTCTAATGGTGGTCATGGCTGAACTCAAATACTGTAATTTGTCTTTTTGGGCATGCCATCTTTATCTGCCAGCAATGTTTCCCATGGAAAAAAAAAAGTTATACTAAGACTAGACTGTACATTCAGGGGCAGATTTATCAAGGATCGAATTTACAGCTGCAAACAACTCCAAATTGATCCCAGGATGTCCCTCGTAGGTTAAAACAGCAATTCGACAGGTTTATAGTGGCGAATAGTCGAATTCTAAAATGGATAGTATGATAAATTTCAAAATTCTAATTTTTTTAAAAACTCAAATCGAATTTTAACTATTCCCTAGTCAAATTTCACTAAAATAAAACTCAAACATTTGAATTTTAAAATTTTAAATCTGAAATTTGAATTTTCACTTCCACCCTTGATAATTCTACCCCTCCGTATCAGACTGGAGGGTCCAAGGTCCCCTGTGTATATTTAAATCTGGGGATAGGGTCAAGAAGCAACCTGTAAAAATGCAGGTAATTAGAAAATGTATATGAATATATCTGCTGTATATTGATGTGCCTCCGTTTATAGGACTGTGAAAAGTGCAATAAAATAATAACATTTTGGACAAGGCCCTCTTTATTTCTTGTATTAGTTACCGGCTGTATTTTAGTGTGTGATCTGTATATTCAGTGTAAACGGCTTTTTATTGAAAAGCGTTGTGAAATATGTTAGGTGTTAATAACAACACATCGCACTATATTGAGGGGACAGCTATGATTTATTATTAATATCCTTCTTTTATATAGCATCTATATGTTTATGCTGCACTTTATATACAATGCAGTTGTTCATCACTCACATCAATACCTGTCCCAGTTATGATTATAGCCTCTCTCACACACATGATTAAAAGCCTGCCTGCATGTTTTTGGAGTGTGGGAGGAAACAAAGTGCAGGTATGGGATCACTTATGCGGAAACCTGTTATCAAGAGAGCTCCAAATTATTAGACCATCTACCGTAGACTCAATTTTAATCAAATAATTTTAATTTTTAAAAATTATTTCCCTTTTCTCTGTAATAATAAAACAGTACTTGGTCCTATCTAGGATGTAATTAATCCACATTGGAGGCAAAACCAGCTTATTGGATTTATGGCATGTTTAAATTATTTTTAGGTATGGTGAGCTAAATTATGTAAAGATCCCATATCCAGAAAATCCCAGGTCCCGAGCATTCTGGTTAACAGGTCTCATACCTGTTCCAAGAGTAAACTGGGAGAACAGATAAACTTCCTGCTGCATTCTGCAGTCAAATCAGAATAAACAGCTTTTTTTTTTTTTTTTTTTTTTAAATGCCCTATATGCACTTAAAAGAATGTATGGTTGTTTAATGGCCTACATGAAAAGATATCTCCAAACAGCTGCTGATAGTAAACACAAGCTAAAGCTAGACACAAGATTTTTTTGCAAATTGCCATGTAACCAATAGTTTTCTTTTAGAAATCAGTGCAACTTGCTAGCAGTTTACTAACATGGATTCTGATTAGTGCCATGTTTTCTTAGTTCGTGTATGTGTCTATGCAAATATCACCAGAAATCATGGGGCAGATTTAATAGAGGCGAAGTAGCCATCGATATCGAAAATTCGCCAGAAATCCAATCCGCGGGGAGATCGTCAATTTACTAGCAGACGTAGAGGACAATTCGCTAGAGAAAACTACATCACTAACTAAATTTCACGCCCTTTCGCCAGATAAATTTTCACTCAAGCGAACAATTGTTACTCCGCAAATTCAATAAAGTGCGAATTTTCCATAACATTACCCCTTTCACCAGAGTTTCCTTTGCCAGCTTAGACCTTGGGAACTGATAAGATGAAGTTATATCCTCTTCAATCTTATGTCAGTGACATCATATCCTGTATGCCGAAAAGTTATACAAATTATAAATAACTTTAGCATTTCTTTATATTTTAAAGTGGGATTGTATTATTGTAGTTGTAACTTTAATTTTTTTATCAATTTGAGGGACATGTCACATTTATTTTAGGGTGGGCTCATGTTTAGGGCATTAGAGGATCTCTTTTATGTTTATTTTGCTTCCTTGGACATTTTCAATAATAAGTGGCCACTTCCAGCATTTGCACCAACATCTCTAATAGAGACACATATATATACAGTGTCAGACTGGCCCGGTGGTATACCAGGAAAAAAGCCGGGCCAGACCCCTCGCCCGATCAGATTGTACAAACAAAAGTTTTCTTTAGGCGCTGCGAAACGCCATCTGCGCATCCGTTCAGCGCCATTCATGCAGGCAGACCGATCGGCACCTGTCAAGCAGGTGGGCCAATCGGCGCATCAGAGTAGGGGGACGAGGGGTCGGAGGGGGCCCTGGACAGTAGTCCTGGTGGGTCCCGGGCCCCCCAGTCCGACCCTATAGATATATATATATATATATATATATATATATATATATTTAAGACATATATGTACCCGCCCTATTCAAACCGACCTAAGCGTAAGTGTACTAACGAAGTTTTGTTAGGCAGAAACAAACATTAGCGAAAGTTCACTATGAAATGGACGTGCTGACAAATTTACGCTAGCAAAACTTTGACAGCACTCTGCTGCCAAGACACAACTTTGCATTTTAGTGAATTAGCTTAGTGGTAGAAAATTAACAGCTGGCGAAGTGGCACAAAGTGTGGCAAAGCCTATGCAGGCAAAAATTCACCCTTCAGTTAATTTTCCCCTAAAAGCATGCAGTTCATGAGGTAACCCTGTAGGTGACATTTTCTCAAAACCATTCATTTCAGAACTCCCTTTTGTTCATGTGCTCTCTGCCCTGCCCACAGTTCAGTGTATTGGTTGTAGACACAAGTTAAAAATACAGTGAATAGGCACACATATCTTTGTATCATCATGTATTACCCTTTGTGATTCCATACATGAATGAGTCTTGCAGTGTAATATAAATGATCACATTAATTGCAGTGATTTAACGTCAGTTATAAAAAAATATTTTAGTTTCTAAATAATGAAGCCACTGCATTTTATTGCTCTGAGTGATCTGACTATGGCTTGGTACAGCACATTCTAATCGCTGTGCTGAGATTGATGCCTAGACTGGCAATTGTGATGAAAGTTTTGTCATAAAGACCTTCCACTGGGACTTTAATTGAAGCTACAAATCACTACAAACCATTACTCTTTTTTTTCAGCCATCTGTGATGTATATCATTCCAGTGTTGGGGAACTGTACGATTTATAGAGATATAAAGGGCTCAACAGTTGTCTGATGGAAGTTAGACATTATAGCATGCATACAGGGAATTGGTGTTTTAATTTAAATGCTTCATTAGCTCTGAAACCAACTATGGAAAATACAATATAAAATTAGTTTATGTAAACATAAAACAACAGTTCTTAAGCACTTTCGTAAAGGATGATCTACTCTTGACGCTTCAGGAAAGCCAGTGCAATAAATATTCTCCAGGCATTTTCGCTTTCCTGCAATTTTCAGAATGAAAAGGTCAAAGTAACATTTCAGCATTTAATCACTCAATTCTGGAACACTGAATGATCCAAAGAGAAAAACTAAGTAGGACTGGAGAATGGCACTTGGATGTTTTTGTTTTCATCCTGTGAGTTAATGCCCTTTTTGTGCAAGACAGTTTTTGCTTTAGTAGCCACAGAATGACACTGCCTGGAATTAGACAACTTGTTATCTACAAAATTCCCCAGATCCTTCTCAGTTAAAGAAACGCCCAACATACTGCCACTTTCCAGTTTGCTGCCCAGTTTCCCAATTCACTCTGCAAAGTGGCAGCATCCTGCATGGAACCTATAGTTCTGCACAATTTAGTATCATCAGCAAAAATAGAAACAGTACATTCAATGCCCACCTCCAGGTCATTAATAAACAAGTTAAAAAGCAAAGGACCAAGTACAGAGCCCTGCGGTACTCCACTAACAACACTGGTCCAATGTTCCATTTACCACCAATATTTGTAATCTATCAGTTGTCCCATATTAAACACACATGGCATTCTAACGTATTCAAGATTATTTTAAATAATTTAGATTCTGCCACCTCCACCCACCCCACAGAGCCCCAGCTGCCACTTCATACAGCAGAGGAATGTGTGATTTATAAATTCCTCTAATGAGATACAACATGACTCCTATTTAAATAAAAATCAGATTTTTTTACATAAATATGATGTTCATGTGAGTGGGAATGATCATGCTCATGTCCCACATTGGAACAACTATTTTGACTCTCATCCACAGTGGAATCCAAAATTATGTTTGTGATGATTGACTAATGAAGAACCTGTTTATATACATTTATTTTATATGTATATATATTTTTTTTTTCATGTGTTGGGTTCATAGTTTGAGGACACATTGCTCTAATATTATGATATCTTCAAAGTGTATAAGGAACCCTTACAGAGTAGTATATTAATCTCACAGATTCCAAGTGGTATAGCCCTACCCTACTGGATAATATTCAATGTAATTTCCCCCCCCCCATCACATCTGTGCAAGAACCCAAACCACTTTCCAGAGGAACTTTTTTGTCTACTCAAAGTCTACCTAAACTTTTTGTATTCTAATATAAGTTGTTGCTTCCCTATTTTCACTCCTATGCTCTAATTTCAGTATCTTTCTTCTCTCAACTTATATTCTTTATTGGATAAAAAAATCCCTAGTCCTTCATTGAATCTATTATTTTATTGCCAAACAAGTATCCAATCAGCTCCAGGATCAAACCTTTACTGATATCAAGAATAATATAATTTCTGTCTCTGGAAATGTCACAGTGCTGTCACTCCAGCTTTATAATAACCAATTAAAAAAATTGTGGCCTTTCACGTATGAAAAGAAAATGTAATAACATGTAAAAGATGCAGGGTCAAATGAAATGAAAAAGCAGACCAAAATGTTCTACTTGTTGAATGGTTAATAAAGGTTTCCAGAACTGGGGCAAACGTAGAACCTGTAATTCATAGTGTAATACAGAAATGTGAGAAAGGTTTGCCCAATGGAACAACCCATAGCAAACTGTTAATTTACTTTTCTATAGCAGTTAGAATAATAATGCAGGCATTTGATTGGTTGCTATGGGTTACTGAACAAGGACAATTTTTCAATGCTTTTGGGTAACCCTTTTATTTGATAGAGGTTAAAGCAGCATTTCCATAAGTTGAGAAACTGATCAATATCAGTTCTATAGTTATGAATATCCATATAAATATGGTGAGGGAAAACTTTAGAACATACTGAATAGGATTACTTGAACCAGTGCTGTGAGATAAGACCAAACGTTATCATTTTCCAGTGCTTTTCTGAAGTCTACAGAACTATTCTATGTTTCTCTGTCTGGACTGAAGTGAGGGACATATAGTATAAAGGGTTACAAGTCAAACCTATCAGATATATCTTCAAGCCTATACTTTTTTTATGCAAGCTCTAGGTCTGCTTCTCAATCACAGCCTTTAAATACAGTACTATAAGAAGGCTCATTTTGTTTCTTTTCATGACTTGCTGTAGTAACATTTTTATGTTGATAAAGCTGCTCTGAGCAAAACATAGTTGTTCTGAATGTACTGGACAGCATTGTTTTCTTCTAAATGCACAAACCAGACCATTTAAATGCAAATTTCTGTGTTCCAACAATCACACATTGCTGAAGAAAGCCCATTATTAAACCTTCTTCAGAACATTTTACTGTTTCTACATTTACTTAAAAGATACATTTCTGTTTGAGCAATACAGAATTTGAGGTGGTAGGGGGTAAGGATAATGCAATCATACCATGCTAACCATACAGTATGTTTCACGAAAGAGCATTTATTGATATTTAGCATTTAGAAAGTCACAATACATTTAATATTGCAGGAGTGACATCTTTTTGCATAAGAGCAGTTGGGGGTAGCATTGCTATTGAACTGCATACTCTACACTAGAAGAGCCACATTTCCATTTAAAAAAAAGTTACCAGAGACTGCTTTCTGCTGCAATTGGTAACCTTTCACACACACTGCTTTGTGGCGAATGAGACCTGTCTATGGAAACTACACATCAAAGGGAATGATGCACATCAGGGTCAAAAACTCAGACTCCATGGGGCAAATTCACTAAGATTCGTAGTTGCACCAGGCGCAACTTCGCCGCACTTCGCCACACTTCGCCAGGCGTAGTTTCGCCAGCGCTCCGCAAATTCACTAAAATCCGAAGTTGCGCACAGGGGTAGCGTAAGGTTGCGAAGTTGCGCCAGTGTTGATTCGCTAAGTGAATCGAAGTTACGCTAGCGAAGGTTAATTTGCATACGGCGCCAAATTCAAATTTCAATGGAGGAATACGTATCAGCACTACAAATGCCTGGGAAACCTTCAAAACATCAAATAAAATTTTTATTTTGCTCTACACATGTGCCCACTGTATAGGTAAGTTGCCATGAGTCAGGAAATGTAGGGGGGAAGGAGGGGAGCCCTAAAAAAAAATCGATATTTTTCAGCCTATCACCCATAATGTAGAAAACACGCCAGCGTTTTTTGGGACTTAGAAAAATTTTTGACTTTTTTTGAAGCAATCCCTATCTACTCTATTGCGCTTTGCCTGGTCTGAGGTGGCGAAGGAAGTCTAGCGTTAAAGGTAGCGTTCAGTGCACTGCGCGCGTTAGTGAATTTGCGTAGTTACGTCCGTAGCGAAAATTCGCCAGGCGTAAGGGTGAGAAGTAACACTAGCGAATCTACGCCAGCATTCGTTAGTGAATTTGCGAAGTAACAAAAATGCCCAACGCTAGCGAATTGACGCTAGCGTTCGGCGCTTCGGCGCTTAGTGAATTTGCCCCCATGTCTTAACTACATTTGCATTTGTTAGCACTTCTCAGTGGAGAATCGGACATATTTTCTTTAGCTTAACACTAGAATATATTTATTAAGTGCAGGGCAGGGTGTAAAGTGCCATGTTTTCTTCACTTTGCAAAACACCCTGCAAAATAATTGGCACAGGTCATTATGAGCCTAGACAGAGCTGTATTGATTTGGGGTGAATGGGGGAGATGTCCAATATCATACACTATTCATTCATTGTCTATTGCAGAAAGTAAGTGTAAGAGAATTATTTGTGCCTCTCATTGCTCCTGCACTTGCAGAAGCAGTAGTAAATGACTTCATTGTGTACAATGATTTTTATTTATACACCCGAATAAAAATACACCTCATGGCTTATCCAACAAGCAGATGACTGGGGTTCAGTACATACACTCAGACTGGGCCTTACCTCAAATGAACCACAGTGACAATTTTCAGAGTTAACATTTTAATCCTGAGTCTAGTGGATATCAATATTAACCACACTATCATATGCCACAGGCTTGCTTCTTCCTAGTGGGAACATTTCCACCATGCTTATTATGACTCAAACCTTCCTTTTCTACTGGGGACATACCTTTCACTATCATTCCTCTAAGGGAGACAATTATTTCACAGTACCTTCCACATTTATAGGAAATAAAGTGCACAGATTAAATAAAGGGTTCCCATGAGTTTGATCTTGCATTAATGTTTTTCTTTGATACATACTGTACTATGTGCTTCCTGTTCTGCCTTTAGATTTGAATGGCATCACCACCCTTATTCCAAACTACCTGTGCCTGTGCATTACACAATGTACACTGACTTGGTGTCAGATATTTTCCTTTTGCCCTGCATAAAACTCCCTCATGAAAAAGTCTGACTAGTAAATTAAAGGTTAGCTGTATCCAGCAATAGGCAAAAAAGATTTAAACACCCCTTTGTACAGATTTTCTTCTTATGCTTTGGTTTTGATCATATTTGGGATCTTTTACAAATGGAACATTTTCAAAAGCTAAGGAAGTGCTTTCAGCAGGGGTTGTGTTCTGCTCCCTGCCTGTGGCACTTGATAAAAGTGATAAAAGAACAACCATGAGCTGCACTAACGTGATCTTTACTGTGCTTTACCGTAGAATAGCACTTCACTATTTTAACAGAGGTTATAGCAGTTTAATATAGTATTAAGAAGTATTTTTAAATTTTTTTTTTTTTTTATAATATTGTAAATCTAGTTGACACATTTTCAAATAAGAGAACCATTTCTGTAAGTTGTATTTTTTACCTTTATTATATAATATCACTGCAGATGGAGTCTTAGGAATTAATTGCTTAGTAAATGCTTTACATGATCTATTAAATATTTATATCCATCATTCTAACTAAAAATGAGTGGATTCAGTTTTATATATTGTTGTGGGTTATTGACCTGCACCGACAGGTTACAAGTGATGCAGCAGACCCAGGAAATGCTGGAGTGTCTAAATACATCTAAATGGAGCCCTAACTCAGAAGTTTAGCATGTGTGTGGGAATCTTCCAAAAAATATTCTGCTCTGGGCCCAGTAACTTATGGTTCGGAAACTGCACATATGGTATGGAAACAATACATATCATACAAAATGGCAGTTAGACCTAACTCAGAATTTTAGTATGTGTGTGGGAATCTTCCAAAAAAGATTCTGCTCTGGGCCCAGTAACTTATGATTCTGAAACTGCACATATGGTATGGAAACAATACATAGTCAAAACGGCAGTTAGACCTACTGTATCCATGGATTAACATCTGCAACTAATCACAATTAATTGTTCTATGTTGTAATTTAACTGCATAGAGATTATATATATATATATATATATATATATATATATATATATATATATATATATATATATATATATATATATATATATATATATATATTAATACATAACCCTATGCAGCACAAAATATCTAAACTAAACGCATGCAATCTCTTGGGTACACTCCAGCCTTGCTACTGTATATCTCACTCCAGGTGGCATCTTCATGATGTGTTATATCATAACAAATGCAAAATGGGTGATTTTAAGATAGGTAACACTCTGCACATGCATGAGGCACTGACAATTGACAGGATACTTAAATAACGAATAAGCAGCAGTTAAGGCATTTGCACTTTGCACATGAGAAAGGGCCCTATACATTAACATTGCAGTTGATTTAAGAGCAGGACTAAGAAGGACATTACATTCTTTTTTGTATTAAACTTGTTGTCAAGAACGGCTCCCTAAATTCAGAACAAGTGCTAAACTCCCTGGTCACGGCTCAGTCTTCTGCCTTTAGCAGCCACCTTTGGACTTGGAGGAGTCCTCAGCTACTCAGATGCTGCCAGATCTTAATTTGAGAGGAGCAAAGCAAATGTTCTGAATGACCAAAGGGGCATACGTGTTTCCAAGGTTTTGGATGGAAGGCAACAGTTCAGGGAATAGATGAAAAGCGTAGTCAGGCAGGCCAGGTCGGTCAGGTCGGGAGGCAGAGTTCAAGCAGGGTTAGGCAAGCAGCGGCCCCAGATACAAAACAAGTTAGATCTAATAACAGGCAATGAGTTTGGATTCAAAGCCCCATTAAACATTAACGCCAAACTCGATGACTTCATGATGCTCATGACGTGTAAAACCCGGAAGTGCATGGCGCGCACCATAGAGAAACCAGCAAGTGAAGAAAAAGGATCACCATGGCGGGCTTCCCCCGCCGGCCCACTAGACCCACTAGACCACCAGGGTGAGTCCACATTTGTATTTTCACATGGGTTAAAATATAATTGTCTTTAGAGAGTTGTATCTACTGCAATTGTCTATAGTCAATTATTGTAATCCACAACCTGCTATTTGCACTGTAAAACAGATAAAACTTGTTATGTTATAATTATTGGAGATACCCTGGTGGTTTTTGGTAAGTGAATTATCTCTCACAGAGTTTATGTTGTCCCCTTATATATGCACAACAGATGTATGTAGTATACTTTCTTTGGCTCCTCTACTCTAATGTAAACAGAGTATAAGCGATACAGGTAACATCTCTACCTCCGACAGTGCACTGTATAGTTAAAGGTAAAGATTTGACATTTATAATTCTGTTTTATATTTCTCTATTACAATTATTTTTTCTTCATTTTGCATCCCTTTAATCAGTAATTTTAGGGCCCACAACATGTTCAGAGCTTGTCCTGTATAAACTGTTTATTGAAAATGCTTATTAATTAGGGCCTCAAATTACTCCCTATACCTCCTGCCTACCACCCTGCAGCCGGGTCTGGGTCTGCTTCCTCTATAGTTACACCCCCTGCCTTTATTATAGAACTATATTTGGTGGCTCCCGCTGCTGCCCACTAAAAAGGATATAAATCAGAACAGGAAAAAAGGACAGTGATATCTTTAATTACTAAGGAGGGTGCATGTGCAGTGAAAGAGAGCTGGTCGATCAGGCAATACCTAAAAGAGAGTCAAAATAAAAACAAGAGAGTAGGACTCCTTCAAAAGTCAAGTGCCTGGGTGTCAGTAAACTACCAGGTATAAAGATAGCAGGAACATCTCCCAGTTTTTCCTTCCATGTCCTTTATCTGCATTCATGGTGCATACTATTTATCCATTATTTATATCTTCCATATCCTCGTGGGCTTTCTTTTTTATATATAATAGTGTGGTTGTTTTTCCTATAAATTCAATGCAACTTAAAAGTGGTCAAGTTTATTCTATACAACGCACATCAGAAATAGCTTGTATCTGTATCTTTTTACCTTCAGTCAGATTTGACAGATTTTAGATATAAATTCTCCCATCTCACACCATATGAATAAAAATAGAAAGGTAATTTCTCACTGTAGACTAAAGAGAAGAATGTGAAACCTGAGACCTGAAAATAATTTAGACCTGAGCAGACATTATTTTGCTGGTCCAATACCAATTTCTTGTAAGAATGGTCTATTTCAGTTTTCAGTTTAATTGCACTGCAGTACCCCAAGTGATAATTTCTCCTCTACATAATGCAAGGAATGATCATTACAAAGACAGCAGTGACATGGTAGGACATGCATTCATCTAAAGCTTCATAGCAAGAAAAGATTAATTTGTCAGTACAAAGTTAGAGAGTAGAAGACATTGTATTCATACATTACAGGTACAGGGGGAGAGTGACATTTTGAACAGAAATGACTAATTTGCTGACATGCTACAAAATGTGCCATTGGAAGTCATGCTTCTACTTCATCTCCAGAAATGACTGACCAATTTTTAGAGTATGGATTCTTGAGCTTTAAAGAACTTCAGACATATTGACAAGAAGTGGGCAGAATGTGTTCTTTAGCTTCCAAATTAACGTTGGCAACAGATTCATCAAAGCTATTGGAGTCATGAACGTTAGACAATGTAGCATAGAAATTAAAAATAACAAATGCTATTAAGTTACTGAACCCTCTATGATCTGACTCTCTGGTCCTCATCATCCATTGGCTTGCTAAAATCAAAGAATATTCATTGTCTAGGTTCCTGAGCTTGTGAATTATAAGGAGACCATTCTGTAGAAACAGCAACTGACATGTATAGCATCTCCTTCTTGTCCTGCCCTGCTATAACGTTTTCCCATTACTCCAAATCTCTCTCATATTGACAAATACTGTAAACCCATGACTTTATGGGTCATTGTATTTTTTTTTATTTAAATGTACACTATATAAATGGTTTTAATGCCACATTTGCATTTAAGTCATTTTACAGAGTTCTGATAAAGAGTAAAAAAAAACATTCTGATATGGCTTTCTACAAATAAGCTGACTTAAACACCTGGCAAAGAAAGCTTCCATGATCCTGCTCTGAACTCAGTAATTTTAAAAAGGTAGATACTGGAAAATGAGCATAAAGAGTATGTATGTGTATGTATTAGGTGTGAATAAGGAAGGCAGTTCCTAAAATTGTAAGTCAGTAGTTAGTAGAGCTGCATTTTGATCATGTTTAATTTCTTTAAAGTGGGTAGAAATCCCACTGGAATATGTCTTATAGTCATAGCTTCAGACTGCTTTAAACTTTCCATTAAATCCAATGGGCAGATAACAGAAAATCCATCTCCCTCTGTCTTTTCTTGAGTGAGCACAGAAAGAAGTTAAGGAGAATAGCTCTTTAATGCAGGCAGCTGCTTCAACCACCAGGGGCACGTGCATGACGCAAAGAAAAGCCATACAATTAATATATTTATAGAGACACAGATTTGCATTTCATATCATGTTTTTTTACTGGGCTTAGATTGAGCCCATAAGATAACACAACCCTGATTGATAACTTCTTGGCAAATCATTGTATAATGATGTTGTCAAGCCCACTATACTTAAATGGCTGTGAATAAATGTATGTTAAATAGTATTTCTTTCCCTTTTCTAGCTGAGTTTTTTGGTAAGTTTCATTCTACGATTTTTGTGTGGGTGGAAGCTAACACTTTTTCAGATAACCTATATCTGGCATATCAAATGGAAATCTGTTCAAGGGACACAATCCAATTCTAGTAATAATAATGCCTAACAGAATGCATCATCTGTATTTTTAGCAAGGGTGTCTCATACAATTCATCAACCACTCTCCTGTTGTAATTCCGTTCTCCCCCTCAAGCAACTAAGATGCTTAGGAAAGCAGTCAGAAACAAAGTGTAATGAAACTAACAAATCATCAAGAGCTACAAGAGAAACACATGCTATATTATACAATGCTAGACTAAATGCATATTATGTTTGTTCTAAGAAGCTTTCACTTTTGATTATTTTACTCTTTGGAGGCACAGACTATTACTACAGATTCTTGGCATTCATTTGCACGGAAACAGGCACTAGCACTTACGCGTGATGATGATGTTAGCGCGCAATGGCACAAATTTCAAATGCTATTTAAAGGGACATTTTTACTGTGTTCTTTGCCGTTGTTAGGTTCATCTCATGAGAATTACTGGATGCATTCCTGTTTGAACCTTGTATTGGATTCCTATTTTGACCCCTGCCTGCTTGACTAATCTGACTTCTGTGATCCTGACCCCTGCCTGGTAACCGACTATTCTGAAATCTGTATTCTGACCCATCACTGTCTTGACTCTGATTGTATTGTGCCTGCACCGACCCGTCCTGGTTTTGACTACGCTTCGGCCTGGTTTTGACTATGCTTTCTGTCTGCTCCTTGAACTGTGACCTTCTGCCCAAAAGACTTCCGCTTTACCGTTGTGCCCCTTTGCTCGTTCAGAACCCTTCGCTTTGCTCCTCTCTTAATAAGACCTTGTGGCATCCAATTAGCTGAGGGCTCCTCCTGAGGTGAAAGGCGGATATTAAAGGCGGAAGCAAGAGCCAAGACCAGGGAGCCTAGCATTGGTTCTGGACTCTGGGTGATGATTGTGACACCCAGTATATAGTAAATTTACTGTATATAGCAATTTGTAATTTATGTTTTGCAATGATCCCTATCTTAGTGATATCAAGCCATAAATATGTCAAATAATGCACTGCCACAAAATAGGCCTTTAACCTATATGACCCAGCAGATTCTCTCTCGAGAGTCTCTTTTAGTAGTCGTGAAAAAAAAAAAAATAACAGTGCCACACTAACTCTTCTTTCTGTGGTTTATCACATAATTCCAAAGAAGTCTATGGTCTATATTGTCAAGAACTCGCTGGTTTCAAACCAGGGGCCTGTCATATACATATACTGGTTGCTGCTCCTCCAGCTTGAGCCACAGGAGGCAGTGTAGAATTTCTGTGACTCTTCCTCCCTGTCAATATTCTCTGGTTAACACCTACATTCCAGCTGTAGGCAATTGCACATCAAATGGTTATTTAAGCCTGCTTCCCTGACACCCTGGTGCTAGACCACTGGTCAATCTGCCTACTCCAAGCCACATGTTTGTGACTTTGTTTGGGATACCAACCTAAAGGTTATTGTTAAGCAGCTTCTCTATGTTTCAGCTTTATTAAGGTAATAATCAGATGAAATACAGGAATTAACATGGCCATAGACGTGCAGATATACCTGCAATATCGGATGAACAATCGGATGTCCCAATCCCCCGACCTGCCATGACCTGAAAAACGTGCGAAACAAAGATTTGTGCAATCAAATCTTTGTGTCTATGGCCAGTTTAAGCAAGTTTTTCAAGCATACGTTTTGGCACAACCCCAGGCGTAATGAGTGTTTGACCTAAATGAACCCAGATTGACTGTTGATCTGCCCATCTATCCACTGGTCAAAGTAGCAGATTTTCATATGTGTTGGCCAAAGGGATGACTACTCATTGTTGATTAAGATGTATACTGTTTTGTCATCACTTTGTCTCAGTTATATTATAGCCTACAGCACTGTATTTGAAAGTGTATTTTAGAGTATTTTACTGAGATAATGCCATTTATAAATTAGAAGACTGGACATGTTTCTGTACTCAGCTGGCCATTGTGCTGAAACATTTATGAATAGATAATGCCACATAAACATATGTATTTATGATTTAGTTACAGTATCTATTTTAAGGCATAACAAAGACTTGGTTTAGACCCCAGGAAAATATTTTGCTTTGCAGATAATGCGGTTTCTAGATGTATCCAAGGTGAAACGAAACACACAGATCATTCTCTTGCATAAAGAGTTGGAATTAAATCTATAAATCTTGACTGTCATACCTATAAATGCTAACAAATGCATACAGCAACACCTAGAATTGTACACAGAAATATGACTGAAAACGTATTTCATACGTTAGTGACAGCAGTAGTTCTAATGGCCACTGGTGCAAACTGTGCCCAAATATATTCATGCTGAGTATTTTTTTTTTCAGATACTGTTTTCATGCAGTTACAGAACATTCAGATAATGGATCTTTCACACACAAAACTCAGATTATACAGTTTTAGGGCCATTTAAGAGTGACCAAGATTTATGAATAATTAGGGGACCTATTTACAATGTGCTAAAAAAAATAGAGGTGTCCAGAACTGGAATTTAACTTTTTTCTAATGTTGATGTGCCCACATTGTTAACCACAAACAATGGGGACTCTGGCACTTAAAAGCCATGAAAGTAATAAACAAAATAAGTTAAAAGCAATTATTTTGCTTTGTTTTTTTGGTAACCTTTGTGGCTTTTGAGTGCTTGAATCCCCTTTTTTGTAGCTGATCAGTCGAAACTTCATTGGAGGTTTTTGTGGTTGATGCACTTGTACCATGTAATATACTAGGTGAGTCGCAGTATACATTATTTATATTTACATGTGTACTGTGTTCTATGCACAATACACTTTATTTTTCTTTTGTGTACATGTTATTTTTTTCAGATTGTTGTATTAGCCATAGCATGCTTATTGGCAGCATAAATGTTAATTTGCCTTTTACAAGTTAGTTCTTGTGTCATCTTATCCCAAACATCAAGATGAAAGTGCTAGATGCTAGAATCATATTTGCAAGAGAAAAAGTTTACAGAACAATGACTCAACCTCCAATTTTTAAATTACCTTTTTTTTTTAAAAAAAAAATACATATTTCCCACAAATGTCCTTTTATCCATAAAGGGTTTCAATCAATTTGGGATAACCTTCAACTATGAATTTAACATTGAAAAAATTAGCAGAGGCTGTAAATTAAAGGACACAGAACATGGATTCTCAAAACAATACAGACACATCTGTTTGAAACTCAGAAGAACCTGTCACCATTTTAAAAATGTAGGTGCTTATGGAAACCTAGACAATGTGTGGGAGAATGGGAGCCATAAGAGATAATTTTGAAATTATGTATTCACTCTCATAGAGCTGTTGTTCAGGGTGATCCACTCAGTGCTATGCATAATGTCTAATTACTAGCCATACCCATTATAGAGTTATATGCCCATTAAAGACAGTAGACATACAGTTAAAATAAAACACTTGATTAGGTCAGCATTGTCCATGTAGCTTGTGATTAAAGTGTTGCAAAGCCTTTACTAGTGTAAATCATCCTAATTATGATAAATGCATTGAAACACTAGTAGATTCAACAAAAATAATCTCTTTCTCTCTGATTTATAAATGTACATTTTTTAGGAGGGTAATCAACAAGAAAGTGAAAAACATGTTCAAATTGTTTGGCTCTATGCATAATAAAAAGAAAGCAATATATATAATACTGAAAAAGGTCCCAGAGAGGACCAAAATGTTGGAAATTATATATATATATAAATATATATATATATATATATATATATATATATATATATATATATATATATATATACACACATACATACAAGTACTGATACAGGAGGTTATACAACATTATTGCTAAAGATTTTAAAAAATAACACATCTTTATATTACCTGTTCTTACATATTGTATCTTTATCACTGTCCTAAACATTTTTTTTTATCATTACCCCTTTTATAAGTGGTAATCAAGTAATCAACCCATTTTAGCCATAATCAGAAAAACTAATCCTAATATATTAATGCTGTTCCAATGTAAAAGTTCATATTGTAATATAATAATGTGTAGTTCTCCTAATACTTCAAGACGTAGAAAAAATCATCAAGGTCTTACCTATAAGAGCCAGATTTATTAAAGTTCGAATGGTAAATTTGAATTCAAATTTTCGAGTTGAATTTTTGGTCAAAACTCGAGTTGGGCATAATCCAAACCCAAATTTGAATTTGAGATTTATCATACCTCGTCCCTGAAAGTAACTCAAACTCGATAGGTCACCACCTAAAACCTGCCGAGTTCATGTAAAATCAATGGCAGAGGTCTGTTTACCTATTTGAAGATGTTAATAGCCTTCCTGACATTTGAGGGAAAAAGTCAATACAAATTGCTTTCCTATTGCGTGAGTTTTCGGGTCCGTAATATTCGTTCAAATTTTAGACTTTTTTCTTAAATATGATACCATTCGAGTTTCTAGGCCATTTGAATTAATTTGGGGTAAAAAAACTATCACTCAACCTTTGATAAATCTGCCGCTAAGTGTAACTACATCTGAAGAATATTTAGTCCAGAGACGGGACTATGCAAAGATAATGGTAGGTGTGGTTCAGCTGTTGGGCCTCTAGCTGAACATCTCTGCAAGTTCTGCAGTTGCTTTGTGAGCCTTTAAATGTGCCTATACATCACACAGTATGATCTCCCTGCCCATAAAATCCTACATCAGTGCAGTTCTATTCTAAATCATGCAATGTTGACTCATAATAGTCAATTTGTTGGTTATCTAAGGCACTCTGTCCAACTCACAGCTTTGAGCTCTTGGGTTTTATCATCTAGCATCTGTCTTAAAGAAGAATGCAAGAATATGATAATTGGTGTTTAATTTCTGCATATGGCTGGAAGTTTCACTGTTATGGTTGATACTTTAACAGGCATGTCTTAACTTTGAAAATACAAGTTAAACAACTGCCACAATCTCCACCAGCCAAAGGGAAAACAGGAACTTGACGTTCAGTGAGAGGACTACATGCCTTACAATAAAGCATCAGACATTGTCCATCACACTACCTTCCAACTGTTGTCTAGGCAATGTATGATAATAAGGGAAGAATATATTTTCATTCATTCTGAAAAGTTATAGCCACTATCTCTGCATGTATGGAGTGCAGTGTAATTATTTATAGAAACAGCCCTGCCTTGCTTTAAGACTGGAATACTAGTTGTGTATATAGCTGGATATGACAAAAAGTATCACAAAAGTATCACAGATCTTCTCCCTCAAAGATTAAAAGATTTTGTTGTTGAAATGACTTCAGCATGGAGTGGTGCTGAATTCCAGTTTTACTTTTAATGAAAACTGCTTTGCAACATAACAGACAAGCTGTCACCTCCCCAGAAACTGATTTAGCAGGCAAGTTATTTTATCCAGAATATTATATTTATTTAAGGATGTATTACATAAAACTCTTCTGAATAAAAGAATAGCTGCAAGATGGAACTGAGTTGATGATGGAATGATTGGCAGAGGAACATTTTCCATTATCTGATAATCTCTAAGAATTTTCATTTTTTTTTTTTTTGTCATTTTTTACTCCACTGAAGAAAATAGAACATATCACAATGCCTTCCCAGAGGGAAAGTGTTGCTAAATTATCACAGTCCCTGGCAACTGTTTCTATTGCCAGATTATACTAGTTTAAGGAACATAAAGCAAGAATTCCGAATCTGTTGGATCTTACAAATGACACAGTCAATTCTGCAAAATCTCACCAACCAGTCCTTCTCAATTTTCTTTTCCCAGAGGCAAAGTTTATAAAAAGCCTGATGTATGTAAGGATACCATTCAGACAAAGGAAATTTGAGGACAGAAAAAGATATAACTCCTGACAAGCGAAAATGTCTTTTGTCAATAGGATAGTCTGAGCAGCCAGTCCACTGTCAACTCGAGTCTTCTTGGCTTTAGCAGAACTGTACAACACAGAGCCTGAGTATGCTGTATTTAAAAAGAATTCTGCTGTAAACTGAATGAGATGAGATTATTCAACCTCATAAGATCAACAAATACATATCTTGCATATCTTGTTAAAATTAGAGAGCTATAATATTTTTTTTAAAGTGTGGAATGATATATATTTTTTTCTCTTTATTGTGTTTTTCAAACAAATACATACATTGTATCTTCATAATACTTCTCTAAGAAGTAAGATCTAACATTTAGGGGGTCTGAATTTATCTCATCATGTTCTGCCAAAAACTCAGATTATATCCGCGCTGGTTTTTTCCGCTTTTTTATTATTAGAATTTCCACGAAAATGTGGAATCAAAATTTCGTTATTTTTTCAGATTTTTCCACCGGAAAACTCAGATTTTGTATGCTTTTTTCCCCCCGAAAACTCTGAAATTTTCGGGGTATTACATGAAACACAGCGCACATCAAAAAACCATTGGGACTTCTCCCATTGACTTATATGCAACCTCAACAGGTCTGAGATGCCGGATTTTCTGATTCAGACTTTTCCATCCTCAGTTTATAACAAATTTGGAAAAATTTGTGATTTGTGGCAAATTCCTGCAATTCGCCGCCGGGAAATAAATACACGAAACCCCCGTAAAAATTCGCCAGCGTCAAAAATATTGATGCCAGCGTCAGTTTTTTGGATGCCGGCGCATTTTTGCAAGCCGCTTTGCGAATTTTTCACCGCTTTGCGTGAATTTTTCGTTAAAGCGAAACACCCCAAATTCGCCCATCACTACTCCCAGGGTAGGTACTACTAAATATAGTCCTAGACGATGTAGGTTTTATGTAAGAGCTATAATATTTAAGGTATAGAGGTGCAAATATGAGATAGACATCCATGGCTTGGAATCCTTGTTGGAATAAACTATACCATAATAACATATTGATAAAATGAAAAGTGTCATTTCTTTCTGCAAAATAAATGATATACTTTATAGTTAACGTTCAATTTTGTTATGGAAGCTGCATCTGTCTTGATACAGGATTCTAAAGTACATATGCATTAATATATACAATTTAGAAAAATATGTAACTTCTACATTCATTGATTTGGATCCTCTATCCACACATACACCTATTGGTTACCTGGTTCTTTGATATTCTGCACACTCTTTTTCTGCTTCTATCAAAGCCTCCACCTGAGGCAGAAGGGACGTGCTGTAGAGAGACTTAGATTTAAGAACTAGAAGTCCTAGGCAGAATTTTGCTCCCATTTCCTCCAGTTCTTTTGTTCCAACCTGCAGGCCCTGTAAACATAGCAAATGAAATCAATATTATAATGATTTCCATGTTTGTAGAAGACAAAATAAGGGCACAGTAAGATATGAGACAGAAATGCAACAAATCGACGCAATTTTTGATTTACTATAATTACCATTTCTTTAAATATTCAAGCTTATATAATGAGGTTTTTAAGGTAATACATTTACAATACATAGACTAATCAAAATAGTGAAACAGGGTTTAATATTAATTTCATGGAATAGATTAATATATTTCTTTCCTTTTCTCCATACCTTCTATAGAACACACAGGTATTAGTATTATTGTTGTTAAAGGAAACTACTGGTTGCTATTCATGCTGGGGAAGACTTTTCTGAATTTGTGTAATAATAAAATAAAAAATAAATCTTAATGGACATTGGCCAATCACCGCAGCCCTCAAAAGCCACACTTATTACATATCTGCAACTGCCAAGGTGCCAGAACAGTATTCATAGGCTGTTTCATGACAGTAGCCACTGCAACAATTGTCCTCCAAGAACAGCATAATAATAACGTTCAGAGGCTTATGTGGATTCCAATATAAATTAATTTCTTACTGACATGAACATGCAGCTTTATTAACAAGACTTATTCAGGTTAGCCCATTCTAAACAGTTCAACAGAAGGATTTTCTAAGTGCTTAATAAGTTCATAATTTGGTTTATATTAGGAAGTCCATAGACTCTCCTTTTTTGTTAATGGAGTCTGAAAATCATAAGCACACACATTTTCTGCAAAGGGGTCTCATGACTTAGATTTCTGAACTATGATGAATACCAATGTGTTTTTAACATAAGCACGCGCAATATAATATCCTAAGCATTCCATCATCTCTGATTTGAACAAGCTAATGAACGCATAGTTGTTCCACATTGTACTAATCACATATATTCTGGAGCTCTAAAGCTTTTTGCAATTTCGCAAATTAATTAGCTTGCTGGTCACCTGTTTAAAAGCAAACATCTTAATGGCTGATATTGGTTACTGCTCCTGGACAAACTTAATGCCTCATATTACATATGGGGGTTAGTTTTATACATCATAGGCAATCTCCCCAGCAAAACCTTCCAAACTGTACCATAAAGTAAAAATATAATTTGGATTCCCAATAACAATTTTGGTTAGTGAACAAGCCCTAAGTTGACAAATTCTTATATTCCTGTGTTATACACAGCTTATGCTTAATGACTACTAAATGTTTGGTAAAATACAAGACATTATATACACATAGTAAATGTTCCCAATAAGGGTCAGATAAAAGGAGTGGTCAGACCACACACCAACGCTGATCATGTTAACACTGCAGTGCTCATCTGGTACAAGCATATAACTGCTGTGAAGCAGTCAGTGAAACTGGGGTGGGAAACTCCAGGTGGCAGCCCCAGTAGGCCCCAGACACCCAGTTTGACACTGAAGGAAGATTAAAGGAAAGGACAACTAAGTTAGGCTGAAATCCTAAGCTAAAGATTTTATGTACACATGAAAACCTACTATGAACCAGATCCCCTACAATAGCAGAACAGCAATTGCAGTCTGTAAACTCCCGCAAACTATATGCTAGTCAATAAAATAAAATGTGAGTTCATACACAGAAACTGGGAAGGCTCACACATTGTCAACAGTTTTACACAAATTGAAATCTGCAGTCCTTCAAAGATAATAATGTGGGAGTCCAAAACAGGACTTGTGTAAGTATTTAAAGTTGTGACACTTTTTAACAGATGATCTTAAAGGTGCCTTATATCCATCCTCCACTATCAAAAATAATAGGAATCTTCAACCAGCTTCAAAAAGGGACTTGTTGCACAATGAACCCCTAAAAAGATGTGCAGTATAAGAGGGGTGGATAAATAATTATCCTTTTCAGACACATGGGCTGATAAACAAGACACAGGTCAGATAAGATACATTGTTTATAAAAAAAAAAGGTTAAAAACAGAGGTGGGAAATAACCATTGACATCTTTGAACCTGAATGGGATATCTGTAACTTCTGTAGAATATGGGGAGCTATAGAAGCCTACCATACATGGAAAACTTTCAGTTATGATTCAGTATCCTGTATAAATAAGGAAAGAATGTGTTCTAATTTGAAAATAATGTCACACTGACTTAACTTCAGACCTGACTAAAGAAATGAAAAAAATCTTTCCTCAAATTAAACATTAGCCAGTTTATCTCGAGTTCTGACGGCTTTTGGAAACCTAAACGTACATTTCTTAATGTTATAACATACAGTGTGATTATGTAGTGCATAAAGTTGTGTTTCAGAATTTGTTTAAAGTTAAAAAAGGAACACAATACTGTTGCTTTTTCTTTTTGCAGTTCAGTCCTTAATAAAATTGACACGTATGTCCAAAAAATAGACGTCCTATTTTATAATGCATAAGGCAGAATGATAATATGGCATGATTACTTAAGCTCCATTTGCATATGATTACATGCAGTGTCCTTTATTATGGTACGAGTATCATCAACTCCTTTGAGAAATATACATCATAACAAACATGTGCAACTGTGACTTGCATTAGTAGACTCGTGCTTTGTCCTCTGCATGAATACCTGTCAAAGGCAAACGCAGGTCAAGAAGATTTTACATTCTATTGGCTGGTGTAAAATTATATGGGGAAAGATGCTGCAGATATTTTAGGATTTCAGAGTTTTACAAGGTTGCATCTGGTAGCGGTGACTGCATATCATTACAATAATATTATGTTATGAGTGAATTGTGAATTTATTTAAACACTTGAAGCTAATTTGGCTTATATTGAGGATAATAAGAACGCATTAAGCAATAGGGGGAGATAATTAGCCAATTTATGTGATTTTTCCAGGCCCTAAATAATTAACTGTTGCTATTTATAATATGTTTGGTTTGGAAAAACGTAACCAGTTAGCGAACGATGGTGGCAATTCACAAAGTATTTAAAGGTGCAATAAAGGTAATGCGAACTAAAATAATCTCCTGTAAAATTTGTTTTTACCAGTTGTATTCAATATACTTGCCTTAATTAAGCTCCTGACTTCAATATAGAGCATTCAGCTACTATACTTCTATTTATGGTAGGTCCCTTTCCAACCCCTTTGCTGCAGTTTTGCTGCAGTTAAAACTCCTTCCTATAGTGGCCACTGTAGTGCCCTTTTTTCGTGTTTTGACATTCACACAGTCACTGCATCACCCAAATATCATTAATGTTGGGCTTTGGTTTTTTAAAATGCTGCTTCCTACCTGGGGGACTTATAAGATATGTTTTCTTGTTAGACACAATGTTTAAACTCTGTCTCTCCTTTGCTTTAGCCTACAACTTTGAAATTCTTTGCAGCTGTCCACAAGCTTCTGGCCTTCTTCTTCATGATACTTTACTTGCACCAAGTCTGAGAATCTGGACATTGACTTGCTATGAAACATGACTTGGTTCAAAGGATGCATCAAAGGTGATATTGCAACTTTTCCCACAGTGCATCTGACCTGCTACAATTTGATCATTCTAATGTTTGGCATGTCAGTTTAAGACAAACAATGAATTCACAATCGGTCAGCTTTATTCTTAAAATTACACTAAACCCTGTTGCACTGCTCAACCACACTTTACTCAGTTGTTGCTGGACTACAAATACCAGAATACTTTAACATTTTATCAAGGTTAAGACATGCAGGGAACTGTTATCCAGCAATAGCAAGGTTGTATTTTTAAAGCAATTGCTCAATAGATTTTTTCCTCTGCTCTCCAGGCCTGCAGCAGCATTAGCATGCAAAATCTATGTAAACCTGGCTCCATGCTTTCTGTTCCTGCATTTAGAGTTGGAAACATTAAGTACAGTTTCCCAGCACTGAACAAGTCCTGTCCTTCCTCCCCTTATTTGACTAAAGCAGAATATGCCAAAATGGCACAATAATCTCTGTATATACAATAAGAGCAAGATGGATGACATGCTGCTGGGAATCAGCATTCTCTTTGGCCGATTCTCTTGCATCTGTAATTGTTTTTGGTCAGTTGAATACTTATTGGCAGTGATGAGCTATTATGTCCCGTTTCGCCAAAAAATTTGCAAAACTGCTAAAATATTGCAAAATGTATTGAAGTCAATAGGTGAAAATTTTTTGTGTGTGCCAATTTTTTATGTGCGACAAAATGTATGCACATTACTTTTTTCTCGCTGCAAATGCATTAAAGTTGGACGTTTTTTCTTGTGACGACTTTTTTTCAGGGCAAATTTTTTGCTGCAAATTTTTGCCACAGTCTCGCAAAAATTTTTGCAGATGGCGAAATACATAATTTTGCTGCGACTCCATTTAAGGCGAAAAATTTGATCATCGCTAATCATTAGTGAATTGGGTTTTCCACGTGCAATTAAGTATTTTTTCTACTTTTATAGGGAACTAGGGGCACAGTGGGACAGCTTTCTAGTTGGGTTTAGTGTCCCTTTTAAATCATCTTACACAAATATTTTTTAGATCAATGTAATAACTTTAACAGTAATGAAATTACCATTTAATATTATTTTTAGATTTGCCGGCCCTCCATGACATTAACAATATTTTATAACTTTTATATAGATCTATGTTCTCTTGACTTTCATTATATATAGTGAATTTGGGGCGTTTTGCTTCGTCGAAAAAATTCGCAAAACTGCGTCTCGTTTTTGGACACCGGCGCACATTCGCCGGCGAATTTTTGCAGCGGTTTCACAAATTTATTTGCCAGTGGCGATTCATGGGAATTCGCCGCAAATTCGTGCCTGGAGAATAAATTTGCCCATCACTAATTATATAGATCCGTTTAACTGCTTTGTTATGTAGAAGAAAGAATAGATTTAATTAGGGTATATAAACAATCTTTTAGCTGGCAAACAATATTGTTTAATAGAAAAACACTATCTACAATTTTTTTTTTAGCAGAGCTAGCATTGACAAAAGCACAATGTTATAAACTAAAGTGCTGCCAGAAAAAGATCTTCAAGGTTGTACACTGGGGCCTAATGAGTACTGTGGCATTCTGTTATCTTTATTCTCCTGTGAGGAAGCCTCTGGGAATCCCATCAAATTGACTCTTAAAACAGAATAGATCACATTAGGAACTGTTTGTACCAAGTTTTACCAAATAAGAAAATATATATTATTTAGACAAACCAAATAAAGTTATATTCCCTGTTATGCCCTTACACTAGCTCTGACTTTACAAAAAAAATTGACAAATGATAGGCGCATAGGAAGTTTTACTTAAGTATATTATCTATATACAGGTTGGGGAAGGGTTGCCACCTGTCAGCCTGGTTTTAGAAGGGCTACCCAGGTCAAAAGTCTGCACAGCTTTCCAAATAAGGAAAACAGGGCAGGATCTCCAGACTGACATGTCATAGCCCCTCCCACATGACGTAGGACGCCTGCAACATCATTGATCCACCCCTGTGACATTATGGCCCCGCCCCCTGCCCTGTTTGTCAGCCGTACAAAGGTTGCAACCCTAGTATGGCGTTTCTTTATCTGGAAACCTGTCATCCAAAAGCTTCAGCCCCTTGACTCATTTTAAGCAAATAATTCTAATATGTCCTTTTTCTCTTTACTAATATAACAATATAATACACAAAGCCATGCAGATCTTGTAAATTATATCCTTATAAACGGTGAGTTCTGATGTCATCAGTTATAAACGGTGAGTTCTGATGTCATTTCTGTCACATGACTAACTGAAACGTGTGTATTATAATAAATAAAGTACCCCCAGATGCAAACTATGAGGATAGCTTCGGCCTCGTGTTTTTATATGGTCATGAAACTCCTCGGTAACTTATAATATCCTTATATTTTACAAGAGGGGGTACTTTATTCACTATATCTTGTACTTGATTCTAATTAAGCTGCTTGAAGCCATATTGGTGTCAAATCAATGCTATTTTGTTTATTTAATATTTAAGCAATCCAAATTACAGAAAGCTACCTTATCCAGAACACCTCAGGTCCCAAATATTCTGCATAATAGATCCTATACTTGTATCTGATTTTATGGGTATTTTTGTAGAGGTATGCATAGTCAAACATTGTTCATTATCTCTAAAAAACAGTGCCCCCATGCAAAAGGTTGTAAAATTGTTACAATTCATTTTTTGAATTGGGCATTTCTCCAACATAAAAACATATACAGTGCACTTATTTTATTCTATGAAGTAAGTCACACACAATCCATAAAGATCAATGTAATACCCCTGACAGTCAGGAACTAGTTAACGGGCAAATAAAATTTGCGGCAAATTTCCGTGTTTCACAGGAAGAGAATTAATTCACGAAACTGCGACACTTTGTTCATCGGAAAAAAAATTGTCACGCTTCAAAATTGGTGCGCACATAAAAATTCAAATTATTTGGATGCCCATTGACTTTAATGCATCTGGACCAAGTAGTCGTGCATATAAAATTGTTGCTCATGTCAAAATTATTTTGATGCCTATTGATTTCAATGTGGTTCGCAAATTTTTCACCATTTCACAAATTTCGCGGTAAATTCTCAAATTTTCCGGCGAAGTGAACAGAACAGAAACACTACAGATTCGCTCATCACTATCAGGAACATTTTGTAGAGTAAAACAAGTATTAGTTTTGAAGAACTAAAACCTGAGCTCGAACCTGATACCAATGTGAATTCATTAGAATGCATTGAGCAGTCAAAAAATATTCTGACCTATGGAGTCCAGCTTCGATCACTGATAATAATCTCGACCACATACTGACTAGCTTCCTTAATTTTTTTTCTTTAGGATCTTAGTTTTTTTTTTTAAACAGCCTTATACAAAAAGATTATTATATTACATAAATATAATATAAAAAGAAGGAACGGTGCTATTAATGTTTTTCTATTGTACCTGATTTTAATTTTCAAAAGCATTTAATGTTTTTGTGTAACAGATGAAGCAACAGTCTCATTTTCTACTGCAACACCCTCCATGTATTCATTTCAATTGAAAAGGGGTGACAAATTTGTCTTTTTAGAGGCTATTGCAAGACATCTCAGCTAGATGTCTAGATGAAGTGTTCTCCAGCCATTTGCTATTTAAATGCATCCATATAAGAATACAGCCATTGAACACAGTTTCAAGGAAGTAGCCCTTACAGTGCACAACTACAAGTAAAACTTCAGAATCCTCGGCACCTGGAGTTTTCTGGATAAGGGAACTATACATAATTTGAATCTTGATACTATAAATCTACTAAAAATAATTAAAACATTATTAAAAACCCAGTATAATTGGTTTGCTTCCAGTTGGAATTAATTATATCTTAGTTTGGATCAAGTACAAGGTGTTGTTTTATTATTACAGAGCAAAGGGAAAAACGTTTAACATTTTTGAATTAATTAAACAAAACTGAGCCTATGGGAGAGGGCCATTCTGTAATTCAGAACTTTCTAAATTACAGGATGTAACCCTGTACAAAAATGTGCTTCAGCACGATTGGTAAATTTGTGAATATTTTTGGAAGTCAGCAATAAATGTTTTCATTGTTGGACTGGGCCGACGGGACAAAAACCCGGTGGGTCCTGGCTCAGTACTGGAACATGAACAGAAGTGGCTTCTAACTTCCCTCCCTGGCCCCCAGTGTGGCTGAACAAAAATTAAGGTAGGTGTGGGGGGTGTTGCAACTCGGGGAGGGGGACCAGAGGACGCTTTGCCTGGGGTGGTGGCGGTGGGCCCCAAGGCATTAGCCCCACTGGGCCCCCCAGTTCAAGGCTGAATGGTTTTAAATGCTTTTATACAATAAATCTGCTTATTTTGTATATAATATAAAAAACTTTCCTGTTTATATCTCAAAAAACAATTCCTATTCTACATTATGTCAAACAAAGCTAGGATCTGATTTGAGTACTATTTCTAATTTTCCGCATGTTTACCTACAAATGTTTTTCACAGACTGCTACATTTTTATTAGGAAGTAATATTGTTTATTAAGATGATGTGTTACTTAAAGCATTCATATTAATGCCAAGTGCTCATTGCGGTTAAAGCTTAGTACCATTTTGAAAAATGAAAGGTGCAGGTGCCCATCAACATTTGATTGCATGCACTGTGTTAATTAAGGCACTGTTAAATCTAGGGGGTTATTTATCAAGGTCCAAATTTATCTCAATAACGGCTGCTACAAACTCCGATCTAAGCCGCTCGGGTTTTTAATGCTTGTTTATCATTACATTTCCCCGAAAATAACCTTTGCGGGAAAAGCTAAGATTTTCACTATTTATTCGTGAATTTTCCCCAAAAAATCCGAATTTTTCGGAGCTTTCACCCGAAAGCTCCAAAAACATTGTGAAATTGCCCGAAACCCCCGATACAACCAAAAATCAATGGTACTGTTCCCATTGACTTTTATGCAACCTCGACAGGTTTGAAATGCTGTGTTTTTATATTTGGGCTTTTTAGCCCTCGGGATTTAATAAATTCCGAAAAATTTGTGATTTTTTTTTAAAAGCCTATTATAACACAAAAAATTATGAATTTTCGGATTTCACGGATTTTCTGGTATTCGGAGTTTAGTAAATAACCCCCCTAGAGTGTGTGTGTGTGTGTGTTTGTGTGTGTAGGAACATATCCAACTTCTTGGCATATTTATTTAGGATTAACATAGGATTAACAGTCCCAGTTCAACACCCACATTGGTGTACACATGAACACACATTTACAGCATTTACAGCCATGAATGTACACTAGTCCCAGAATACCGTTAGACTCTCACTTGACACCCAGTCTCTTAGGATGGGGGTTTCTCTTCCTCTCTCCAGTCACTTGGAGCTCTCTTCAACACTTCAGCTCAACAGGGGAATCACAGTCTCCTTCGTAGCTACACACAATCCTTCTTGCACATAGAGGTGTCCACAGGCCACTCACCCTACTCCAGCACAAGGAGGTCTCCAGGGGGTAGCCCTGAGATGTAGTCCCACACCTCTTTTTATCTGCAGGTTACATGCAGATAAATTACCTAGCTACCTCTAAGGCTGGAACTACACAATGCGTTTTCATCAGATTCCACGCGATGAGAGGTTACCGATGCCATGAGACGGATGCCACAAAAATAAGGTAAGGAATAAAATTGTCAGACCCATTTTGCTGCGTGCACCCGACACGAAACGACTGACGGATGCAAATGCTGCACGTCTCGTCGCATCCATTTCTTCTCATCGCGTCGGATCTGATGAAGACGCATCATGTAGTTCCAGCCTAACTGCTGAAAACAATTAATGGTTCAGGGAATGGAAGGTCCACCATGCTCTCCTCCATTCACTCCAGGGACCCATTATCCAGCTTTCCCTAAGCCGGTACACAAATACAGCCATGCTTACACACATCTTTTAAATATATATATATATATTCTATATTACAAATATGCTTTACCCCAATGGATAAAAGTTGTATGATATAGCATTTCTCATAACAGGTAAGTCATTAATATTTAACTTCTGTGTCTATTGAGCAAATACAACTCCCCATAGGCAGAAAAATCACATGAGCAGCTAAACTGAGTTTGATTGATGTTCAAACAGCAATTTTATGCTTAGCTGTGCCTTTTTCAAAATTCTCCAGCTGTGTTTATTCTTACAAAGCAATACAACCTATAAAAATAAATTCCCATTTCAGGTTATTCAGTATATCAGAAATCCTGATTATCTGGCAGATCTCTTATCGACATTTAATTATCATATTTAGAAAGGTATTGAACCATTGGTTACAAAAATGAGTTCTAAATCCTTTGAGTGAAAATCCCCATCCTTTATTTAATAGTGTACAGATATGAGTTCCATTATCCGGAAACCTGTTATGTAGACAGTTCTCTCTTGTTTAATCAAATATTTCAATGGTTTAAAAAATATTTCCTTTTTCTCTGTAATAATAAAACAGTACCTTGTACTTGATCCCATCTAAGAAATAAGTAATCCTCGTTGAAAGCAAAATAATCCTATTGGTTTTTTTTATGAACTTAGGTGGTTTTAGATGGTGAAATATCGAATTAGAACTGTTTCCAGGTTTGAGGTATGATAAATCTAACATTCGAATTGGTGGTTTTAAATTCAAAATTGTAAGTTTTGACCAAAAAAAAATTTGTATTCAAATTTACCATTCGAACCAAAGTAAATCTGCCCCTTAATGTAATAAAAATGAATCTAACTTTTTAGGTATCTACCTCAAAGCTGACTTTTATTTAATATTCCATTGCTTTGCACTGTCCAATTTCAGGCTCACTAGCACTAGTGATGGGCGATTTTATTCGCCAGGCGCGAATTCGCGGCGAATTTGCGCGATTCGCCGCCAGCGAATATATTCGCGAAACGCCCGCGAAAATTCGCTGCAAAAATTCGCCGGCGTCAAAAACGGGCACCGGCATCAAAAACGGGCGTCGGTGTCAAAAAAACGGGCGTCAGCGTCAAAAACGAGACGCTGGCGCCGTTTCGCAAATTGTTCGCAGTTTTGCGAATTTCGCAAATTTTTCAGCGAAGCGAAACGCCGCAAATTCGCCCATCACTAACTAGCACCAGAAAGTATTCAGTGTGACCCCTGGTGGTACAATCGAATACCCAGACAGCACTATAAGAATAAGCAGAGCAGGTGTGCAGGTAGTCATTTAGCTCATATACAGGTAACGCACAGAACACTGAAAAGATAGCCAATGTTTATCTTGAGGCAACTAAATCCTTGGGCAAAAATTGTGTAAAGTTTTTTTTTTTTTCAATTGCTTGCTATGCAGGTGACTTCAAATAACACAATTTGCAGATATACAATTGTTTTGTACCGTATGTCACATACAGTGACGTATGTGCCTGTTACAGTATATTGTAATGAGTTTCAGTATATGCAATTCTTACACATTTCCTTAATGATATTAGTGTATTTTGGCGTAGCTGATGATCCTGCCAATAGAATTATTCTGAAGTTATTAATCCATTGACAAACTAACCACAATACGGGTCTGTGATTTGTTGACTTTATTAATTTGTATAAATCGATCTGTGATGGTTGCATATCAACAGTTTGTCATAATGCATTGATTTACCGCAATGAAGTGCCATTTAATTTGATAATTCATACATCATTTGACCATAATTTTATTTGCAACTGACGGTTTTTTATTTATTAATTTTTATTATATTTATTTTTTTTTTTTTTACTTTTTCAGCTTTTCTTGCCCAGGACTAACTGAATACTACAAAACAATATTAAACCATGTGTGAATTTGGTGTTGCACAAATTCCACAGAACCAGGGGACATGGCAGCATAATGTATAGGTTACATATGCCCCACTGCTCATTCTCCATGAGCTCTAATGAAAACACTTAATTTATTTATCCGATGAAAGCTATGGCGAAATCTTATATTAATAATTAAATGGATGTTAGGGCTAGTAACCCAGAAGAAATTCCTCCATCATGAATTAGTTAATATGACGTGATACTGTGTGCCATTTCTGTCCATACAGATATACAGACTCTATTCATTATTTACAGGACATTGCTCTATATGGAGCTAAAATAAAATGATTTTTCCAATCATTATTCTCTTTGAAATTCAAACTAAATTCAAAGGAAGCAAAATGAGGGTCTCCCCCTTTCTGTTTGTTGTTGCACTCTATCTGCCCAATTATGTAAATGGAACAGATTGTGCTGAGAATGAATAAAGATTAAGGGGCCAATTCACTAACTTCGAGCGAAGGATTCGAAGTAAAAAAACTTTGAATTTCAAAGTGTTTTTTGGGCTACTTCGACCATCGAATGGGCTACTTTGACCTTCGACTACTACTTTGAATCGAAGGAATCGAACTAAAAATCGTTCGACTATTCGACCATTCAATAGTCGAAGTACTGTCTCTTTAAGAAAAAACTTCGACCCCCTAGTTCGCCATCTAAAACTTACCGAACTCAATGTTAGCCTATGGGGAAGGTCCCCATAGGCTTTCCTACGTTTTTTTTGGTCGAAGGATAATCCTTCGATCGTTCGATTCGTAGGATTTTAATTCCCAGTCGAATATCGAGGGTTAATTAACCCTCGATAGTCGACCCTTGGTGAATCGGCCCCTAAGTGTGGGAGACACTCTTAATTGTATAAAAACAAATCCTTTATTGTTGCTTCTCTAAGTGCATTGACTGAATCACTTCTAAAGTCATCAATTCAGGAAGGGTGAATTAAAGAATTTATCCCTAATGTTTATGGAGGTTCTGTTCTGGCTAATTTGGTGCAAAAAGCTTAAGCTGATAACCACAGCACTCTAACCAAACTGCTGTAACCGAATAAAGGCTTCTATCGACATGGAGTTAACATAATTTAAGATGATCTATTTATATCCAGGTGTAGGAGGGTAAAGGTTTTGCTAAACTTTAGGTCCTTTGTTTCCCCTGGGCATAATTTAGACACCTAGATTGGGTCCTCAGTCACAAAGGGTAAAGGTTTTCCTATGCCCCAGTGATTGTGATAGCCAGCTACGCTGGGTCCTTTTTCCCATAGTGGAGGGGGAGTAGTACCCCAGAGGTAGTGATGGGCGAATTTGTCCTGTTTCGCCACAAATTTGCAAAATTCCCATGAAAGTTTGCGAAGCTGGTGGAAAATTTGCAGTGATTTTGACGAAAAAAAATTGACAACAGCGTCGAAACTGTCGGCTAAGTTCGCCGCAAATTTGTGCCTGCCAAATAAATTCACCAATCACTACTCAGAGGTTATAGAAAGGGATGTTGCCATGTGTTCTGCTTATTTTCCAGTGCACACATTGAAAGTGGGGGTGCTGCTGCTAGGGCCTGAGGTGGAGGAAGGCCTCAGTTCAGGAGTTAGTTAGTGTCAGGTCAGAAACTGTAATAGGTCACTATATGAGTGACAGATAAGTTCAGGAATGTTAGTGAGCAGCTAAGGCTCCAACGAGGAGTTTAGTGAAGGGTTCGTACCCTGCAGTAGGACAATGCTGCCAGGTTAGGGACTCAAGTGGTTAAGCTCAGGGATAGAGTGGGAGCAATATGAACATGTACATTGATTAGCAATTTTGTTGCAGTGATTTTACTTGTACATTTTTCATTCTGGCTAAAAAAAAAAAAAGGTAAAAATAGCTTCTATGTTTGCTTCTTATTTTTTGAAGATTGTAGCTGTGCAACAGTCACGCTGTTTAATATGACTATTGGAACCTTATCTGCAACATAGTAAAACTGTACCCCTGTCAAACTGTAAAGATTTAAGCAATATTGTTGGTTTTATGCTTGTTTGAATTTTTAAAACATCCCTTGAAATGGCCTTTATTCTTTTAAAAATTTTGCAAATGAAATAGCTATCGAGAAAAAAAGGTCTTCATATTGCTGTTTTTTGACCTCAAAACAGGCTATAGAAAATAATACAGGAAAGAAAGAAAACAGCACTTTGCACGTTGGTTGAACGTTCATATTTAATACACAGAGAAATGAGAATTTTTAGGGTTTCTTTCTATATATATAGTATATTAACCAGATTGAAAAACGAGTAAAAGTCCCTATAGATTATGTATTCCTCACGCTTCCTGTCTGTCTAGCCTTGCACTTGCTGAAAGGTCAAACTAGAAGTATATTTTTCTCCCAGAACAGAGATGTCAGAAATTAAGCAGGAAGTTTTTCTTCATACAATGCTCTTTAGTTAAAAAAGACACCTTTCTGCTTATAAGTTCTTAGTTGGCTTTTCCGACTTTAAAAAGAAAGCAATTTCCCATCCTAGGTAGTAGAAAAAAATGCACAGTAAGGCGAGAAGTTGCCCAATCAGCTCTGGCACAAGGATTAATGTAGTTTCAGTCGCTTTTGCCAGATTAATTGCTTTTGTTACCATGCTATTTTCCATACACTTTAACATTTCATACCATTAAACATTGACATTTAAGCCAGTAACTTCAATTTCCCTTTCCTTCTATGTCACCAAAATAATAGAAAACAGTACGGCCCTCTGGAGGATGTTAAAGTACAGCGCCTGGCATTTCAGCAGTTGGAAAGGCTGGGAGTTGTGATTTAACAACAGCTGTAGGGCCTTTGACTTGGAATCTCTTCCATAGATCTAAGGAATCAGTATTCAGGGAAGTCATGTGCTTAAAGCATACTAAACAGATCATGTTTGGAAGAAGTTGAATGGAATCTCTCACTATTAGTTTGATGCAAACATCCCTTCTACATGCCAGACTCCTTTGATTACAGGCTTGTCTATGTTCTGTATAAATAAGCCTGAACGCATGCCAAGCCTAAATACTTAAATAAAGTGTGATTGTATACTTTATTCTTCAGCCATGGGTGCATGGGAAGCAGCAAGCCAAAACAGAATGAAGAGGGTGTCCTTTGTAATCACCCGTTTCTGTAGCCTGACATTCTCTGACAGAGAACAGCCATTGATTACATTTTCTGTAGGTAGAACACAACATCTGGTAATTGAGTGGAATAAACAGAGAGGCATGTCGCCGCACCATGCTGGGAAGTCAGTGGGAAATCTGAAAACAGTGATTAAATCTTAAAGATGTTGGTGGGTATTAGAGATTGATTGTTCATGGAGAATAATTGTGTTTTTGAGTGGCTTAACTACTATGATGTAACAGGCTCAAGGAGAAGAGCACCACTAGAAGCCATTAGCACCGAGCTGTAAGATGTGTAAAGTCCTTTCTAGAACACAGGCGGTTAACAAAATGGGAGAAAGCAGAAAGGAAAATGCAAACAGCCGTAAATATACGAAATATCAAAGGCATTTGAGATCCAATTAAGATACAGTACATTCTGCAAAGGTGATTTCTGAAATTAGAGTAACACTGTTCTTCTGATGATAGTGTTACACTTCATGTACTGTAAGGGGAGCAATTACTTTCAACGTAAAACAAATAATCTAACATGTAATGAACCAAAGGCAGGACGATAAAATGTTTGAAGATAAAAAATGGCCTCTTATTTGATTGTCTTTTAGTCTGCAATCTTCATCTAGGTCCTCAAGAATTTCATAGTATCCTCCCACGTTATTTTATTTTATTTTAGTTACTGCTGTATATTGTAATTATCTTCCAGCGGGAATGTCTTCACTGCACTGGCACAATAGTATTTTAAGGTAACTCATGCTGTGATCTATAACCCAATGCAAATGCCTTGATGAAAAATGTGAGAAATACCTGTTTTACCTTTCCAGTCACCTTTTCTATGTGGTTTCTGTGTGCTGCCAGTTGTTATGAATTATTACTGTTTTTTACCTCCCGTATTGGGCAACTGATGAGTCACATCTCTGGTGCTCATATATGGAACATTATGCGCTACTTTCAGCAATCAAAATCTGTAGCCTAAGATTTGTAGTTCAGATCCTGCTTGTTTTTGCACTCTCCCTGATGTTGCACATGATTTGCCTTTTGTCCCATAAACTGTAGTTACCCCCATACAATGTGCATGTGAATTGGAGTTGAGTAAGCTAAGGGTTTTTTTGTTCATTAAAAAGTAGGGGATGAACTGAATCTACTATTTTGAACCCCTGAATCCTTTGCAAAAGATTTGGCCGAATATCGAACATATCAAAGCATATGCAAATTAGGGGTGGGAAGGGGAAAACATTCTTTACTTCCTTTTGTGACAAAAAGTCATGCAATTTTCCTCCCTGTCCCTAATTTGCATATGCAAATAAGGATTCAGATTTGGTTCGGCCAGGCAGAAGGATTCGGCTGAATCTGAATCCTGCTGAAAAAGGCAGAATCCTGGATTTGGTGCATCCCTATTAAAAGTGGCTATATACAGTGGATTATTTCCAGCACTTCTGTGTGTAATCATAAAGTGTTGCCCAAGTATTTCTCCCTCAGAAGAAGTAACCAAGGCCTTACTGTCTGAAGCTTTCATGCACTAGTTAATAGATGATGAGAAGCCACAGAATCTGATCTACAGCTAACTCTTTTTACATGATTGGCTGCTTGCAAAGCAGAACACCAATCATAATTAGCAGACCAAGCATGTCAGCAGGGACCTCCAGGGCCAATTATACAGTTTTTAGTGATGGGTGAATAAATTCTCCTTGCGCTGTGAATGTCCACGTTTCGCCACCAGTGAATACATTCGCAAAATTGCCGAGAAGATTTGCAGGCAAAAATTTTGGGCGTGCGTTGGAAATGTCACTCATGTCAAAACTGTTGCATGTCACCATTATTTGGACGTCCATTGACTTTAATGTTGGTGTCAAAATTTGTGTTTCGACAATTTTTCGCCATTTAGTTCATTTCGCTGGAAATTTTTTGGCGAGGCAAAATGGGAAAAATCCGCCCATCACTAACCGTTTCCCATAACCTGAAATCTGTAGTTGTTCCCTGTAAAAGTTAAAAATTGCATATACAGTAACAAGGAAAGAGAAGTAGAAAGCTAAACGGCAGCCATAGATAAGGTATTCGTCACACAGCCAGACAACATAAAATTTGCATTCGATTTCATTTCCAAAGGACGTCTGATTTAGGAGAGAATGGGGAAAAGTGCCATTAATATTTCAGCCCATGTACACTGTGCATGAGAGGATTCAGCTAATTCCACAGAAAAATGCAGTATGAAATCATGTTCCGGTGGTTCATTGTCCAAGAGAGGCAAGTTAATCCTCTTCACAATGAAACGCTGGCAATGTTGAGCATACCAATGTGATTCTGTCCCTGTAAGAAGAGAAAGTCTACACTGGCGCAAGCCACAGATCTGGGATACTTAGAAATATGAGCGATTGTGTGAAATCTAGATAGTTACCAAACGTTCATTTGTGAATTTTTGGCATTTGTCAATGAATAGTATTTAGGGAATGCTTAGAACTACTTAAGGACAGAAAATTGTCAATTCAAATAAATGGAAATAACCTTGAATTTGCTACATCCACACACACTATAATTATTTACTATTTATTTATTCATATTTCATTTTGATTGAACCAAGTGCATCATCCAAGTACACTTTTCCAGATGTTTCGTAAAATGTACTCAATAAAACCCTTGCGTTTCCAGGAGGGTACTGAATACACCCAAATTAAACTCTTCTGCAAGCTGATACTACTGCAATGCAAAGCTTTATAATTGTTTTGTAAATAAATTACAAATTATAACATTTATAATAGAAACATTTTCCATCTAATTCTCTATCATTTGGCTTAGCAGGTAAAACCAGTAAAGCCATTCAGTTCTATACATTAATTATGTTTTGATATATCACAGCAGTAAAATTTGATTGCATTGTTGTTATAGCAGTCATTACTGTATATGCGCACTATTATAATCCATCACATTACAGCCAATAAAATATCCCTGTGAGCTAGGCGTACTGATCTCTGTAAAGCCACGGGACTCCTTCTTCCTGCTTAACTAGGGGACTCCGGCAAGGACATGATTTACTGGGTTGCTCAAGACCCAAACTTATAGGTTTTAATCTCAGATTTTGGGAAGATCTGGTATCATAATAACTCTTTACCCTGGTCTATTGTCAGTAATGTAATTTCTTAATATGCAGTCAAATGATGGCTAAACCTGTATTCTGGAATGCCCCCTGGGTCTCCTGGTTTGGGCAGCCATGTAGTGGTACTGAGAATAGTGATGGGCGAATCTATTCGCCAGGCGCAAATTTGAGGCAAATTTGCGTGTTTCGCAGCGAATAAACACCCGCGAAAATTCACCCAAAAAAATTCGCCAGCATCGAAAAAAAACAGACGCCAGCGTCAAAAACGCCGCCGTTTTGCGAAATTCGCCCATCACTAACTGAGAATAATGCCACAGCTTTTGCTAGTTACGTTCAAGCATGTGAGCTCTAGCGATGGGCAAATAAATTGGACTGGTGCGATTTGCAGTGAATTTCGATGCCGGCGAATACATTCACAAAACTGCAGTGAAAATTAGTCAGAAAAAAATCTGTGTCAAACGCTTTTCGGCGCATGCGCATAAAAATGGTCGCACGTCAGAATTATTTGGACGCCCATTGACTTTAATGCATTTGGACAAAATAGGCACATGTATAAAAAATGTCGGGGCGTAGAAATTGACGTGCATCAAAACATTTTTGCCGCCCATTGACTTTAATACATTTCACCAATTTTTCAGCGAAGTGAAACTGGACAAATTCGCCCATCACCAGTGAGCTCACGTGCTGAGAGAAATTGGTGCCACTTAACATGCTTGCCTGTACTGTTAGCTCCCAGTGTGGATGGCATAGTGCAATTTTTTGGGAAAGAACTATTGTTTCCGTAAACTGGGAAATATTAGCCCATACCACTGGTGGGGAAAATTTTTTGTTTGGGTGAAAACTGTCCTTTAACCATGCCCTCAACACTGCATTTGAGATGCTCCATTTAATTAAAGTGGTTATTCACTTTTACATGAACTTTTAGGGGTCCATTCATTAACTTCGAGTGAAGGAATAGAAGAAAAAAAACTTCGAATTTTGTAGTGTTTTTTTGGCTACTTCGACCTTCGACTACAACTTCGAAATGAACGTTTCGAACTAAAAATCGTTCGACTATTCGACCATTCGATAGTCAAAGTACTGTCCCCTTTATTAAAAACTTTGACCCCCTAGTTCGCCACCTAAAAGCTACCGAACTCAATGTTAGCCTATGGGGAAGGTCCCCATAGGCTTGCCTAACTTTTTTTGGTCAAAGGATAATCCTTCAATCGTTGGATTAAAATCCTTCGAATCGTTCGATTCGAAGGATTTAATCATTTGATCGAACGATTATTCCTTCGATCGTTCAATCGAAGTATTTGCGCAAAATCCTTCGACTTCAATATTCGAAGTCGAAGGATTTTCATTCCCCAGTCGAATATCGAGGGTTAATTAATCCTCGGTATTCGACCCTTGATGAATTTGCCCCTTAATATGTTTTCATTTCTTATTATTTGTGGTTTTTGAGTTATTTAGCTTTTTATTCAGCAGCTCTCCAGTTTGCAATTTCAGCAATCTGGTTCCTACGGTCCAAATTACCCTAGCAACCAGGCACTGATTTAAAATAAAAGACTGCAATATAAATAACAGAGGCCCTGAATTGAAAGGCAAGTGTTGAAAAGTAGCAATAACTATACATTTGCAGCCTTAAAGAGCATTTGTTTTTTTAATGGATCAGTGACCCCCATTTGAAAGATGGAAGAAGGCAAATAATTCAAAAAGAAAAAATGAAGACCAGTTAAAAAGTTGTTTAAAATTTTCCATTCTTTAAATACTAAAAGCTAACTGAAAGGTGAACCATCCTTTTTCATCTGCTTGTGTCCCCTCTCTCACATATTAGTAATCGTTATTTTCAAGCAATCGTAAATTATCTTACCCCTCTATCCCATGCAATCGAGTACCAAACCAACTGTCTGTAACTTGACAGTGAACAAGTAAATAGCTAGGATACAATTTTTGTTGAACAGCTAAGCTTAGAAAGCATCATCCTCAGTTTAAAGAAGATGAGGAACTATTTTACTATGCAGTAGTTTGATCCAAATGATATACAGGATTGGATGCAATAGTACTCTGTGTAGATACATTCAAAGGCATATAAATGTAGTGAGACACTATGCCCTATTAAGAGTCCATCATGTCATGTTTCTATGCAGAGTACAGATCAGTGATCATGTTGATTTTAGCAGCCTTAAAGGGATACTGTCATGGGAAAACCATTTTTTTTTTTCAAAATGAATCAGTTAATAGTGCTGCTCCAGCAGAATTCTGCACTGAAATCCATTTCTCAAAAGAGCAAACAGATTTTTTATATTCAATTTTGAAAACTGACATGGGGCTAGACATATTGTCAATTTCCCAGCTGCCCCAAGTCATGTGACTTGTGCTCTGATAAACTTCAATCACTCTTTACTGCTGTACTGCAAGTTGGAGTGATATCACCCCCTCCCTTTTCCCCCCCAGCAGCCAAACAAAAGAACAATGGGAAGGTAACCAGATAGCAGCTCCCTAACACAAGATAACAGCTGCCTGGTAGATCTAAGAACAACACTCAATAGTAAAAACCCATGTCCCACTGAGACACATTCAGTTACATTGAGAAGGAAAAAGAGCAGCCTACCAGAAAGCATTTCTCTAGTAAAGTGCAGGCACAAGTCACATGACTTGGGGCATCTGGGAAATTGACAAAATGTCTAGCCCCATGTCAGATTTTAAAATTGAATATAAAAATATAAATATAAAAATCTGTTTGCTCTTTTCAGAAATGGATTTCAGTGCAGAATTCTGCTGGAGCAGCACTATTAACTGATTCATTTTGAAAAAAACATTTTTTCCCATGACAGTATCCCTTTAAAGAGGTTGTTCACCTTTTAGTTAACTTGTAGTATGGCGAAGAGAGTGATATTCTGAGACAAATCGCAATTGGTTGTTTACCTTTTTTTTATTCAGCATTAGTATTGCAACCATGCACTGATTTAAATAAAAGTCTGAAAGGGAATAGAAGAAGACCGGAATAGAAAGGTGAGTGATAAAAAGTAACAATAACTATAAATCTGTAGCCTTATAGAGCATTTGTTTTACGATAGGACCAGTGACCCCAATTTAAAAGCTGGAAAGTGTCAGAAGACAAATAAAAAAACTATTAAAAATAAATAATGAAACTCCTATACTATGCTAAGAAAACAATTGCAATGACATGGATGGGTCCCAAACCCCCACATTAGTAATGGGTGAATTTGTCCTGTTTCACTTCGCCGGAAAACTTGTGAATTTCCTGCGGAAGGGCGAAAAATTTGCAAAATGCATTGAAGTCAATGGGCATCAAAATTATTTTGACACCCGCCTGTACTCGCGCCTATTTTGTCCAAATGCTTTAAAGTCAATGGGTGTCCTAATAATTTTGATATGCAAATTGTTTATTCGCTCGACTTCTGACGCCTGCCCAAATATTTTTGACGCGCCGGATTTTTCGTCAGCGAATTTTTTCTGCATTTTCTCTAAATTATTCGCGAGCATCAAATCGCGGAAATGAAGACCAACTGAAATGTTCCTTAGATCTGGGCATATAAAATGCTAAACGTTAATTTAAAGATGAACCAAAAATTCAAATCATTTATTAGGACATACAGATATCTGTATGTCCTAATAAATGATTTGAATTTTACTTATAATCTTGGTCTTTACTTTTTGGAGAAAACTTTTTGCTGTTTTGGACTTTTGCACCCGTGGACTGGGGTGAACTGTGAGTATTTTCTCTTTTCATTAATTGCTTTGGATATTTTGCTTTTTGATTAATAATGGTACAATTATTGGCACTCCGTTCCAATGTTTTTTCATATTTTAAAGGTGAACCACACTTTTAAGAATAGTCTTTCCCAACACTTTTTTCTCATCCGAATCATTCATTCCGTAGTATGGGAAGAATGCTAAAAATAAGTGAGTAAGGCACCAGGTAATTTTAATAAATTGCAAAGAGCAAATACAACCTCTTTTAAGTCAATGGACCATGTTGTAACATCACCACTTTGTATCATTCTGTGCACATTACAGATTCACTGACCTAAGCATTTGTTTCAGATTCAATGGAAAACTGAAGTTATTTCCAGAATGCCAGGTTCAAGCTAGAAAATGTAATATGATGTGATGGAACAGACACTATACACATGCTGATAACAAGAAATGTCATGAGCACCGCAAATGTGACGTCCATTGTTCTTTAAGCAAAAACTGCTGGTTTATATGAAGGGGGGTAGGGAATACAGGGAGTAGGGTAGATTCAGGTTTTAACCCTTTCCATGTGAGATGTGGGAATAGACCATAGCTCATTTTTGAGGTTAAAGTTCTTCTTCTGGGAGCCAGAGTAGACTGTGTGAAATGCAACTACCAGGCTGTGAGGAAACATACTACTATATGTTAACAGTAACAAGAAAGAAAAATGAAAAAGTGTTTTACACAAAAGGAAACAGAGAAAGAGAGACTGAGAGAAATGTATAAATAATGAAAGAAAATAGATTGTTTTTGCAAATCCCAGAAAGAAAAATGTAGTACAGGTTTGGGATCTGTTATCCAGAAAGCTCCAATTACCAGAAAGGCTATTTCCCACAGACTTCAGTATAATAAAAAGAAAATCCACCTTTTTCTCTGTAATAATAAAACAGTAGCTTGTACTTGAACTAAAATATAATTAATCCTTATTGGGAGCAAAACCAGATTAGTGGGTTTATTTAATGTTTAGATGATTTTATAGTAGATTTACGGTATGCAGATCCAGATTACAGAAAGATCCATTATCCATAAACCCCCCAGGTCCCAAGCATTTTGGATTACAGATCCTATACCTGTATCATCTCTGGCCTTTTGCTGGAGATCCTGTGGTAACTGTCATGCTGTGCTCATAACCAACCCAAAACTGCTGATTATGCTCCTCATATAGAACCTTAAAGGGGAACTATTGCGAAAATGAAACTTCATACTGAAATAATAAACTTTTTAAATGCAATCAATTACAAAATCTGCATTTGTTTCTGAAATAATCAAGTTTATCTTCACTATCCATCTCTCGGCATCTGTTTATCTTCATTCTCTCTTGCAAGAGTTGGGTGTCAGATAGTCATTGACAGTTAGGTCCAATATATCTTATAGGGGGGGGGGGGGGGGGGCTTCCTTTCCTAGCAGAGGAATAAGTGCTCATTCAAATAACTGATTCCAGTACAGCCAAATCTAACAAAGTAACTGCCTTTTGCACAAATCCTGCATGTAGAGAGACATAATATCTGATGAATTTAATAGAGTGAGCTCTAATACATATTCTAGGCAAAAGGAGCCCCCCTATAAGATATATTGGATCTAACTGTCAATGATTATCTGACACCCAACTCCTGCATGAAGACAGAATAAAGAGAAACAGATGCTGAGAGAGAAATAGTGAAGATAAACTTGATTATTTCAGAAACGGTACAGAATATGTATTTAGTAAGTTACTTATTTCAGTATGATGAATCAAATTTTAAATTTTAATTTTCGCAATAGTTCCCCTTTACAAACGTCTCCGCAGACATTTGCAGCAATTGCCAAGATGTTTTTGCCTGAATATAGTAAGTGTAAACTGCTAGCTCAACTCACAAGTCAACAATATGCATTAACTGTTTGATTACTCATAAATCTTCTGTGTGAGCTACTTTGCTTCATCTAAAAATCAGCCCCATGTTTATGTGAATTACTGCTCTCTCCTTGTGATTCATCAAGCCAAACTGTTTAGCTACTAAGTATTACATTCTATGTATTAGTGAACATTTTTCCTTATCTCTCACAGGTAGAAAGTCCAACAGAGAATGCATATATTGAAAATGCATATACAGTATATAATATTTATTTTTTGGTCAAAAAGCACAATAACAACATCTCCAAATGAATAGAAAGAGGCTACAGATAAGCAAAGGTTTCTGTCTGCAAGATTCTCTTTTGCAGGATCTATTAGCAATAAGATATGATTGATAAGGACTGTTAATCACATTAGTGGCACAGTACACAAGGGCATGTACTGTATATAGATACGCAACAATCAATATAATATTGCAGATATAAATAGTTCAGATATTGCAAGTGTGTGACAAGACCCAATGCAAATGTATAGCAACCAGGGCAGAATGCAAAGAGGTACACTGCTGTAGCAGGTATGTTCAGATATTGGTCTGAGCAGCAGATTAATAAATCAATGACATTAAGGGGCACACCAGGAGATTAATCACTAGAGATAAATCTCCTCTTCTGTGAGTGACTAATCTCCTGTAAAAGTTTTTCCATAGTTAATAATGTGAACCGCTGGTGGTAAAACCCATGTGTTGCTTCAGTCTCCCAAAATCACTTGAGTTTGCTTCAAGAGGAAACTTAAAATGATTTTGTAAGATTGAAGTAACACATGGATTTAACCACCAGTGGTTCACATTACTACCTATGGGAATTGGGAAAGCTTTTACAGGAGATTAGTCACCTGCAGAAGAAGAGATTTATCACTGGCAATTAATAGTGGCACACGGGAAGATCCGGAGGCAACTTTGGTTGATTTAGTGATAAGTTGTACATACTGTCAATTACCGGCAAAAGAGAGGCATTTTTGCGAGCCACATCAAAAAAAAATTTTGGGTGACAAATCATCCCACGTGCCATTGCCCTAAGGCTGAGAGCGCATTAAGCAGCCTTCTATAATAATGCAGACTAGAGCAGTGGAGACAACACTCCATGTGCCCTGAATAGAACATTTTAAACAGTAGGAGCTAAAAAAAAGGTATTTTAGTTGAAAAAAGATAGATAAATTACAGATTGTCTCAGAATTATATGTTCTACATAATATTAATAGAGAATATAAAGATGAATGCCCCTTGAAATGAATATTGGGGTGAGGTAAAATGTAATTTGCATTATAAACATTGCAGTTTATTTGCAGTATCACATTTTTATTTGCATGAGGTTAGTAAATGAATTTCTCACTGGAATTTGTTGAACTAGTCATTACATGACAATGAAAAAAATTTAAAGGGCATGTAAAGGCGAAAATATAAAATCCCATTTTTACTTTCTATAATGAAAAAGAAACATATCTCCAATATACTTTAATTAAAAAATGTGTACCATTTTTATAAGAAACCTGACTGTATGCAGTGAAATTCTTCCTTCATTTACTGCTGTGGATAGGAATTGTCAGACGATCCCTAACTGCTGAGCAGGGAAACAATCATACTTATGAACAGCAGGGGGAGCCCCCGCCTTACTTCCCAGCCATGCAGAACTCAAGCAGCTTTGTTTATGACGATCCCTAAGCAGCCCAGACCACACTGAGCATGTGCACAGTCTTAGTCTTGCAAAGATGTTTAACAAAGTTACAAGATGGTGACCCCCTGTAGCCAACTTTGAAAGCATAAATTATTTGTTTGATTAGGCTTGCGGTGCAGTAAGTTCATGTTTATATTTAGTATACAAAATACAGAATTTCTAGTCTTATTCTATTTTAGACTTTATATGTCCTTTAATTATTGCTCACTTTCACAAATCTAAGCTTAAGACTTCTAATCAGCAGGCTCAGGATGGTTATAGTTAGTGGAGCATAATATAGGAGAGTTAGGTGAGATAGCATGTAACAGGGGCCAGAATAGGGCCTGGGTATTAACCCTAGATGAACCACCGTCCCTTGGATGAGGGAAAACCTGGGAGGAGACACAGCAGGCAGGGATTCACAGTCAAACAGTTCCTTCTTTATTCGTCAGCAGTTCACCAACTGCAGTTCGTCAGCAGTTCAGCAGACTATATTCCCTGGTCTTTCAGTTTTACATTCTCTGGACTGCACACTGTCAGGTGGGCTCACAGGCACCCCTCCTTGATCCTGACCAGCTCTGTCAGCCAAACCTAGCCACTTCAACCCTAACTGGCAGGTATCCTACTTGACACACTGTACCCACTCACTCCTTGTAGGGGCCACAGCTGCCCATTCTAGTCCTTGGCTAACTTACGCCCACTAGATCGTACTAGTTACCACAAGCTTCCTCACTACCTAAGGTCACTGTCTCTTCCAGGAATGACTCAACTATCAGAGAGCCTACCTGCAACATTCTCTTGTTTCACTTCCTTTCTCCACCCACTGGGGATTTTCCCTAGCAACAGCTACCCTCTACCCCCTAGTGGTTTACCTATAAATATCTGCATTAACTATTAATTACACATTTGTACAATGAACAATGTTACCCTACTACAAGCAGGCACAATAATAGTGTAAAGTTGCCTATAGTAGCAGTGGGATAATAGCCCCTGGGAAGGGACTGTGGCTGTGGGATAGCAGGTATAGTAGGGAGAGATGGTGCCTATAGTAGCAGTGGAATAATAGTCTCTGGGAAGGGACTGTTGCTGGGGGATCGTAGACACTGTATATTTGGATGGGACAGTGCCTATGGTAAGTGCGTTATTTACTTTTAATACTACCTTCAGAATCATCTGGCATTTGCAAGAAAGATGTGATTTAACAGCAGCACTATGGCCATTGGTTGAACAATTCTACATTATATAAAAATTGAGCCGCTTTGTCTACTTAGCTTATTATTGGCCCATCATGGAGATTTAGAGGGTTATTTATTAAGATCAGATTTTTTCTAGTCAGACTTTTAAAGGGAAAAATACAATTTGTTCAGAAAAAAACAATGGTGTTAAAAGTCAGATGATAAAAGTACTCCAAATCATAACTTTGGGGCAATTTCACAAAAAGATTGTAGGTTTCGAGCACAAAATCTGAAAAAAATAGTAGGATTTAGATTTTTTTTTTACGATTTTATCATGACTTTTCCACAGAAGAAATAATTGTGAAAATGTATTAATAAATATGGGGGGAAAGTCAGTGCGGATTTGGTCAGAGTAGCTTTTTTTTTTATAAATAACCCTCTAAATGTCAAGCATTTCTAAACAATTTAGATACAAGTATTAATCCTAATTTCTAATAAACAAAGATTTACAGTTCAGGTAATGGTACTTCGGATATTAGAAACTCTTCTGTAGAATTGTTTCCATTTAACACAGCTGTCTAGCGACTATATTTTTTATCGGTTAGCTGTGTCTGTGAGATTCCTTCCAGACAGGCTCCCCAAGTTAGTAGTTCTCCTCTGATGCCCATAGCATGGATCATTATTGTGATACTGAAAAAACATTTCATGAACACTTTACATTTCAATCTTTTATATGTATTTTCAGTCTGGAAGTTCTGCCTATTCTGTGTTCAACATTTTTTGTTCATATATCAAGGGGATAGTTCATGGTTCTCTATGCATTAAAGATCATAAAGAAGTTAAAGGCAAATGATACGATGGAACAGTTTTATCAGTCATACAGAACTGATACAAATACACAGTGAGCTACTCACCTATTAGAAACCATAAAATATGTCATATCTGAGTCTAAAAGAGAATTGCAAAAATAACTGACATAACACCCATTTGCTGATAAGAGCTATACCTACCAGGGGAAGTGATATAATCAAATACTGAATGCCTTTTCAGAAAGCATACAGTCTGGCCATAGACGTGCGGATAACCTGCAATATCAGACAAACGAACGGTCGGTGCCCTTTCCCAACCTGCCACTAACCATTCAGATAAAATAGAGCAGCAAAGAGAACAAACCAGCCGATGTCCTGCCCGTCACATCAATCGTGCGAAAGTATGGCTGACAAATTCTACTGGGAATCTCACAGCGATATCGTCTGATTGGCAATACATGCAGAGATATTATCGTCAGCAGACAGAAAACTTTTAACCTGACTGATCGTCCAAACGACCGATCACCATGAGACACACAGTCCGAAAATCATACGAATCGAGGATGCGCCCATGGCCAGCTTAAGCAGACCTGGACAGCATTAACAATCTGTTACAGGTATGGGATCTATTATCCAGAATGCCTGGGTCCTGGGGTTTTGGGTATAATGGATCTTTGTGTAGTATCTCCATGCCTTAAAGGGCATGTAAAGTCTAAAATAGAATAAGGCTAGAAATGCTGTATTTTGTATACTAAACAAACATGAACTTACTGCACCACAAGCCTAATCAAACAAATAATTTACGCTTTCAAACTTGGCTACAGGGGGTCACTATTTTGTAACTTTGTTAAACATCTTTGCAAGACTGGCTACTTGGCTACTTCGACCTTCGACTACGACTTCAACTTCGAATCGAACGATTTGAACTAAAAATCGTTCGACTATTCGACCATTCAATAGTCAAAGTACTGTCTCTTTAAAAAAAACTTCGACCCCTACTTTGCCAAGTAAAATCTACCGAACCTCAATGTTAGCCTATGGGGAAGGTCCCCATAGGCTTTCTAAGCTTTTTTTGATCGAAGGAAAATCGTTTGATCGTGGATTAAAATCCTTCGAATCATTCGATACAATCATTATTTCTTCTATCGTTCGATCGAATGAATAGCGTTAAATCCTTCGACTTCAATATTCGAAGTCGAAGGATTTAACTTCGACAGTCGAATATCGAGGGTTAATTAACCCTCGATATTCGACCTTAAGAAAATGTGTCCCTAAGACTGTGCACATGCTCAGTGTGGTCTGGGCTGCTTAGGGATTGTCATAAACAAAGCTGCTTGAGTTCTGCAGGGGCTCCCCCTGCTGTTCATAAGTATGATTGTTTCCCTGCTCAGTTAGGAACCATCTGACAATTCCTATCCACAGCAGTAAATGAAGGGAGAATTTCACTGCATACAGTCAGGTTTCTTATAAAAACGGTACACATTTTTTAATTAAAGTATATTGGAGATAGGTTTCTTTTTCATTAAAGAAAGTAAAAATTGAATTTTTTTTTGCCTTTACAAGCCCTTTAAGTCTGTGAATTTACATTTAAACAACAAACAACTGGCAGGATCAGTTGAAATCTATATGGATTTACTTTATCTTAGCTGACATCCAGTACAAAGTGCTGTCTTTGTATTCAAAGAGGAGAAAAAAAGTAAAAAACTGTGAGGTTGGACTGACTGCATTGGGGGCCCTTGAAGTTGCAGTCCCAGTGGGCCCTGACATCCTACTCTGACCCTGTCTACATGAAACTGAGGTCTATGTTTCCTAAAACTTTGTTAGATGGCAGTCACAGAACACATGGTATAGAGCAGTGATCCCCAACCAGTGGTTGTGCAAAATAGTATTCTGTGTAGGATGTTACCACTTTGTTGAGTTATTTGAATAAATTGAAAACCTGGCAGCAAGCTGGAAATTCAGGTTAGACTTTGATAAATGCATGGTCATGCTTTTAGGCACAGACAAATTGAATGCTAGTTATGTACTAAATGGAATTGGGTTAAGGCCTCCTTAATGGAACATTATTTCATTAGATAACATTGCACCTCTTTTTATTGCACCAAAGCATTTTGCTCCAGTTTCCCAAATAAGGATTGCAACATTTGGCTTCCAGTATTTACCATCATAGAGTTACTCTCTTCTTTGATAAGGCTATTACATGGAAAATTACCACTGTATTACAACAGATTGCTGATGGCACAATAAATAAATAAAACCATCCTTGAGACATTAAATTCATCTCAAGGGTTTGATGAGTTCAGCTATTCTTTTAATTCCCTAAACAGCAAATCAGCAGGGTACCGGCTGTAGGTGTCAATGCAACACTTAATACAAGTAAAGCAATTGGAATAATAACGGTACAACTATGTACAATATACATATGCAGTTTACAACTTATATGATTTTATTCGATTCAGATTATTTATTATAACTAGTATGCAGATGCACATCTGATTGCTAGAGAAGTAGTATAAAATATTGTTTTTGCAATATCTCCTTAGAATGTCCAGTCTAGTAATTTAAATGAAGTCCAAGAAAGAAAATATTAAGGCTTTCAATGGATATAGCTATTCTCAATAATTCAATTAAGTGAAAAACAATAGGGAATAAAAATGCAAACTATAAGAACACGTGCGAGTAGTAGAGGGGGCAAAAGAAACAAAAGAACGACAGGTTGTCCCTGTAGAGATGGCCTAATAGTGATGAGTAGCATTTCGCCATCAATGATTATTTCCAGGAATGCAAAATGTATTTTGAAAATGTGGAAAAGGGTCTTAGTGGAAAAGTTACATTGGGATCAAGTAAAAGGTAGTGCCTTATTATTACAGAATAAATAATTTCTAAAAATTTGAATTAATTGATTAAAATGGAATCTATGGAAGATGGCCTTCTTGTACTTTGGAGCTTTTTGGATAACAGGTTTCTGGATAATATCTCCTGTATAATGAGGGAACTTTACATCTTCAGTATGTCTCTGAATATACAATACAAGCACAAAGTGCAAGAATTTTTGCTGAGGAATAGTGCAAAATTACCACGCTTGCACACCCTGGCTCTGGTGAAGGAGGCCTCGGCAACCTCAATTTTCATAAGTAAGAAGAATTTCACTGGCACACGAAGGTTCATTCAAGCAGGTACAAGCCCTTGCTGAGTTTATTTTCGAAGGTGCAACGTTTCGGGGTAAACCCCTTTGTCAAGCTGACAAAGGGGTTTCCCCCGAAACGCTGCACCTTCAAGCAAGGGCTTGTACCTGCTTGAATGAACCTTCGTGTGCCAGTGAAATTCTTCTTACTCAATAATTTTTGCTGAACACATTAACACCAACATAGACATATTAGCTAGGCATAGCTTAATACATTGTTACACTGTTACTCCCATTAGAGCATCATTTAGAAATGAATTAGATAACACAGTAAAGCAGTTACACTGTCTATGAGTTGTAATGGGACAAATCAATTATTGTATAAATAACTGTCATTTTTCTCCAGGGAGAACTTCTCCTTCTAAAAGATCTGTGCCAAATGTCAAAATTTTCATTAACAATTTGTTCCAGACACAAGGAAAAACAAATAACAGAAGTTACATATTGTCTAGACATGCTCTGTTGCACAGAGGCCTCTGTAAAGCAATGTCCTTTGTCACCTTGACCATGTCACTTTGTCCTTGTGAGTCAAACACAAACACCTGCACGACACAACAGGAACATCCTGAGCAACTACTTTTTTTACTACATTTCCTCTTGTACAGTATATATTCTGAAAATATGTGTTGTGTTTCTGTCCATCTTTAAGTGAAAGCTCATCTTGCTATAGATATAGGCATTCTGTGCTTGGCTATCATTGTGTTGATGTATCTTTTCAGTTACATTGTGCTACCAGTTGTATACAGATCCATACAAAGAGACTCACAACAAGACATTCACATGTCTCTGGTGGTCTAAAATTATGACTAAGTGACTTGCACAAAATGTTAAGGAACTGACCCTTGCTCATCTACTAAACTGTTAACAAACACACACATTTAAAGAATGTGTCAATATTTTTTTCAGAATGTGTGCGATTGTTTTGAGCATTCAAGCATCATTCTGTTAGATGGGGTGTTATGTTTCTGTTCTGTGGGCTCTGAGCAACAGTACAACCCTGCAAAGGTTTTACTAAGTGCTAATGATAGTTCCGTAAAAATTATAAATGGTAATAAATTGGGCCCTTGGTTTTGCCTTCAAATGGTACATATAATTTGCTACACTATAACCAAGGGGGTTATGAAATACGAGTGACGAAAATGTTTGCAAATTTGCACTAGAATTTTGCCATGGTGTTGATGGTTTGCTCATTGACTCCAAAAAAATGTTAAGTATAGTGATACCTATTATTGACTGACTGAATAAGTAAAAATTGCAAGCTCTAGGACCACCCAGGCACCTTCATCAGGCGAATACAAATGACTCCAAAGCATTTGTCAAGAGTATAAATTTGAGAAGAAGATTTATCAAGGGTCTGGGTGAAAATTCTAAGTAAAAAAATGTGACTATCGAATAGGCCAAAATTCAATTAAAATTTTAAAAAAACGAGGCTATTAGAATATCGAAATGTATCATGTTCTGTCTCTTTAAAACTTCAACTTCGACCATTTGCCATCTAAAACCTGCAAATTGCTGTTTTAGCCTATGGGGGACCTCCTAGAACCCATTTGGAGTCATTTGGTGTAGTTTGAAAAATCTAAGTTTTTTGGGGCGAATAATTTAATACGAATTTGATCGAATGCGCTAAAACTTCTATTCAAATTCGAATACAGCCTATTCACCCGAAGTTAAAAACAGATTTTTTTTTAATAAATTTTGATTGGTCTTTTTTTATTTGAATTTCGAAGTAATAGGAGTTCAAAAAAACTCCCATTACTTTGAAATTCTACCCTTGATAAATCTGCCCCCTAATGACGCAAATGCAATTGACGCAATGAAAAACGCCAATTACATAGTTACATAGTTAAATCGGGTTGAAAAAAGACAAAGTCCATCAAGTCTAACCCCTCCAAATGAAAACCCAGCATCCATACACACACCCCTTTCTACTTTCACATAAATGATATATACCCATATCTATACTAACTATAGAGTTTAGTATCACAATAGCGTTTGATGTTATGTCTATCCAAAAAATCATCCAAGCCATTCTTAAAGGCATTAACTGAATCAGCCATCACATCACCCAGCAGTGCATTCCACAACCTCACTGTCCTGACTGTGAAGAACCCCCTACGTTGCTTCAAATGAAAGTTTTTTTCTTCTAGTCTAAAGGGGTGGCCTCTGGTATGGTGATCCACTTTATAGGTAAAAATGTCCCCTGCTATTTGTCTATAATGTCCTCTAATGTACTTGTAAAGTGTAATCATGTCCCCTCGCAAGCGCCTTTTTTCCAGAGAAAAGAACCCCAACCTTGACAGTCTACCCTCATAATTTAAGTCTTCCGTCCCGCTAACCAGTTTAGTTGCACTTAGTCTCTGCACTCTCTCCAGCTCATTTATATCCCTCTTAGGACTGGAGTCCAAAACTGAACTGCATACTCCAGATGAGGCCTTACCAGGGACCTATAAAGAGGCATAATTATGTTTTCATCCCTTGATTTAATGCCCTTTTTTATGCAAGACCGAACTTTATTTGCTTTAGTAGCCACAGAATGACACTGCCCAGAATTAGACAATGTATTATCTACAAAACCCCTAGATCCTTCTCATTTAAGGAAACTCCCAACACACTGCCATTTAGTGTATAACTTGCATTTATATTATTTTTGCCAAAGTGCATAACCTTGCATTTATCAACATTGAACCTCATTTTCCAGTTTGCTGCCCAGTTTTCCAACTTAGACAAATCACTCTGCAAAGTAGCAGCATCCTGCATGGAACCTATTGTTCTGCACAATTTAGTATCATCTGCAAAAATAGAAACAGTACTTTCAATGCCCACCTCCAGGTCATTAATAAACAAGTTGAAAAGCAAGAGACCTAGTACAGAGCCCTGCGGTACTCCACTAACAACACTGGTCCAATTAGAAAATGTTCCATTTACCACCACTCTTTGTAGTCTATCTTTTAGCCAGTTCTCTATCCAGGTACAAATACTAGTTCCAGGCCAACATTCCTTAATTTAACCAGTAACCTTTTGTGTGGAAATTAAATTGAATTCATTTTGTACATGAAAAATATCCACTGCATCCAATGCAGTTGGTGTGAGGAAAAAAACCCTTGACCCAATGGTTGGTAGTTTGGCAGCAAATCAAAACATGTCAGTTTTTTTCATCACTACAAAGAGAAACTATTGCTTGGGTTAAACATAGTGCTCTGCTTTCATTTTTTAGCCAAATATATATTTTGACAGATTTATCTGGATGTTATGGTTTATCATCTGAATATTTAATTGAAGTTTATGGGTAAAATCTGGAATTTAATATATACTGTAGATATGTCATTGAATTCATTTTGCTAATTATCTGGTAAGACTAGCCTCAGGAGGACGGCTAGAGTGTACTAGCCGAAACGTTGAGGAATAAATGTCTAAATGTCACAGCCCATGGGGGCTTATTTTCTTGTGAAAGTCCTGTGAGTGCGGTCTTTTTTTCAAGTACTGTATGCAATTTCGTTACCTGCACCTAGGCGAGTACCTACCTTATTGTGGAGTGCACCATTGCGGATCTGTATATATATATATATATATATATATATATATATATATATATATATATATATATATATATATATATATATATATATATATATATATTGTTACCAGTGAAAGCTGGGAATATCTGTAAATATGTTATTGTGTTATAGACTGCTGTCACATTGGTTTCAATGCAACTCCTCTACAGCTGAATCAAAAAAAACGAAGACATTCTTGCGTCAATAGCTGCAGTCTTTGCTCTGTTATCATGTTCCCCTGCATGCATGTATTTGCATTATCTATGAAGACCCACAAGGTGGCAGTCACAATTACAGCCGTAGAGGTTGCTAATCTAGTTAAACAAATCTTAAGTTCTAAATGTGTTAGTTTACCTCAAGGACCATTAATGTCTTCGAAGGACTGTAAATTCACAAAAAATGGCAAATTAAAGCAGCAGAGGGGATTCTGTATTGCTACATTAGGTAAAGATGTAAGAAATGTAAATTGCTGTAAACCAAAAGGATCAGTAAGGCTCCTGGAAAAAAATGCTTTCATTTCTGTGAAATAAAGCTAATTGAGGTTTAATTCAATTTACCAAGTTTGTGGCCTGGAATCATTTTCACGTTTGCCGCTGTGCTAACAAAATAAAACACATTGAAAATTGGAATGAAGCTGTTTATATGCAAAGAAAAGGGACACTTTTAGGCAACAGAGCTGCCCTAGTGCAGTAATCCATAGCAGCTAATCAGATATTAGTTAGCAATAAAGTCTAATGTCTGATTGGTTGCTACGGGTTACTGCACTAGGGCAAGTTGCTGCATAACATTTCCCATGTTTACACTGGGGCACTGTTAACACTCCTGCAAAATCTCACCGCTCCCAAAGGATATCTACAGTATATGTTGCCTGGAAGCCTGGAAGTTCTACTTATGTAAATGTGCAGAAGGTTATGATGTTACTAAACCACCGTGGGGGTCACAGAAATTCAACATTATTCTGTGCAGAGATAGAAGAATAGTCCCATTGCACTGTGTACATCTGCCACTATCAGCTTAAAGCAAAACAGATAAAAGCCTCACTGACCAAAGACCACTGAACAGGATTATTGTAGCAAATGGTTTATTGAAGACAGACAATTATCCGCAAAAGGTGCACATTTATAGTGGTGCAGTTTCCCACATCCACTAATTTGACATTAATTTCCCATCAAAGCTAATTGCTGATAGACTTCAGTGAGTTACTGCACTCAAGTAAATCTGAGGCTGTCGTTAAATGCAATCGCACAGACAGACAGATGCTTAATAGGAATGTCACCAATGGGGGAACATCATTATATTTGCTAATGGGGAAAAAATATGCGCAAGGAGAAAATTATTTTTGCCTTTGTGTGTTGTTGGCACTTTATTGCTCAAATAAATAGTGAAATGTATGCATTGTACTTTGATATTCTCATATACTATATACTCTGTCATCTGTTTATAAAATACAGATCAGGCCAATCTCATATATTGGTTAAAAGTACAGGGACAAAGAGCAATGGACATAGGCCTATCCTGGCTGCTCGGCTTTCTTTTACCTACAGATCAAATGAAAGGTAGAATTTACCTGGCTAATTTCTAGGGCTTGAATATTCACTTATTTTCAATCATTTAAATGTGCAATGAGAAGCCTTTTGGTAGTAGAAATGGTGTATACTGACAGCAGATTATTAGACTGGTTGACACATCAAAGTGCACTGTATATTTAAATATCCAATATCTCTTACATTCTATCTACACTGTTGTATTTACATTTATGTTATCAGTGCCGCATGTGTTTAAAGAAGATGTAAAATTCATGGCATGTAGAGAAAATGAGGCCTCTGACTAAATGGTAGTATGTAAAAATAGCCAGGTGCATTATTAAAGGATGGGATCATGATGCTATCTTCCATACCATGACTGTGATTAAGAACTTTAACTGTCATAGACATTGACGTACTGTCTTGGTCTTGCAGTCAAGATTTTTCCTCAGGCTGGGCAAAAAAACGGGGGAATTTCAGTTAAAGTTGTATGTGAATTCCTTTCCCATTTGACAGGTAGGATTTCTTGTTTTTGCTTGGGGTTTGGGTTTTAGGTATCTTTCCAAAGCTCATTGTTGCAAAGACAGATTCATTCAGGGACACAATCCAACAAAAAAAGACGTTATTTTCTTTTTTTTTTTCCTGGCAAATTTTACCAAATTAATATTTGGTTCTCTTAATTTTAAACATAAATGTCTCTCTATACGTGTCTCTATAACAGTGATATTATACTAAAGCTCTCTGTCTTCCCTTCTGTCTTAAAGACAGAATTAAGAGAATATAGTGCCATGCTCCTGCTTGTGTTAAACCAGGAGAACACCATCTTAGTTATTTACAACTGATCTCAGCTCCAGTGACATTATTCCCTGCCCCTATGACCGATCGACCCAAAGCCAAGTTAGCTTCCATTAAGGCAGTGATCCCCAATCAGTGGCTCATGAGTAACATGTTGCAAACCAACATGTTTACCAAGTGGCCCAGTGGCCTCAATTTACATGCTTATTTTTAATTACTGGCTTGGAGGTGAGGTTTGGTTGTATAAAAACCAGGTGTATTGCCAAACAGAGCCTCCTATGCTGTTAGTTGACATAGGGGCCTTCAAATAGCCAGTCACACCTTTATGTGACACCCTTGGAACATTATTCATGTTTGTGTAGCTTTCAAACTCTTTTTACATTTGAATGTGGCTCACAGGTATAAAAGGTTGGGCATGATAAAAGAAGGAGCTAGATTAGTACGAGTCAGCCAGTAATAATGGAGGCTTAGCCAAGCTTATTACCTTTCATAGAACTTTGAAAAACAACACAAGAGGGAAATAATTATAAATTTGGTTAGTAATTATTTCATTTGTTGATACGCTCGTCACTGAAGCACTGGACAGGAGGACCGGAAGAAGATAAAATCATATGGCCTTTCTTAAAGCATAATTATGAAGCATTTCAATGAGCCAATGTAAATTTAAAATAAGAAGGTATAGTGGCTCTTTTTATATAAGAAAAATGCATTTTCCTAAATGGTATATCATTGCTATTGCAATTGCTATTCTGTTCAAGCTGCAAACGAATGTTTATTTTGTTGAATTGTCTTGTTTCTTCCAAAGACCATAGAGCTGACTGTGTTAGATTAGTTAGTAAATGATCTGTCCTTGGAAAACGTACAGCAGACACATGGAACATGAATAAAACCTGTACAACAGTGTGTGGGTGAGCCACTAATGTAATGACTAGGCACAGAGAACTGAATTCTCCGTTATTTATGGTTCTAACAATCACGCATTACAGTTGTATATTTCAGTTTCTACAGTAAAACAGCCTTACACTATAAACTTTACATCTCCAAAAACCAAGCCAGGCTCATGTAGAGATCTGTGCTGTTTACAAATCAAGTAAACTATATTTCACCAACATAAAGAAGATTTTCTAATGCAAGAAGCAGAAACAAAGAAGGAAAGTACTATCAGTCCAGTTTAAAAGTTTTCTTTTCTGTATGCAACAAAATGTAATTGTGTACTGGATTTTTCCATCATACTGTATATATGGACTGTTAACTGCTTCTCCCAATGTGTCTAGGGTCACAGCAAATGATTAGCCTTGTAAATGAATACAATTAATTGTCAATACATAATATTAGCAATTAGTGAGATTATATCTGGATGGCAAATAGGAACAGCGATAATAATTCACTTGCTTGCCCAATTGATGTGGGAATGTTGTTGAACCCTGTAATGTTAAGTTGCATAGAAAAAGAAACTTCCACCAGATTCTGGGTAGAAGATACTGCATATCATGTAGGTTTGAGCAGAAGGAATAGAAATAAAATTAGGAAACGTACAGGAATGGTCTATGAAACTGATGTATTAAATGTTAAATATGGAGGTTTTCCAAATGCACTTATAATATGAAATACAGAGTTTAATTTCCAAAAAAAAAATGGGACAAGGTGCAAAATGCAAAATGGTGTAAAACACCCTGTTTTTGCATGTTTCCCTGCTTGTTCACTATGGAACTTATTGGATGGAGCACAAATAATTATGCCTCAATGCAAAAGAGGCAAATCACCCCCTGCCAAAGTGCTACTATACAAGCACCTAATGATAGGTAAAGGTAGCCTCAGAAACAGGTCAGCTTACTCAGCAAGGGAGGTGAGAGACAATAAACTATTGATAGCTTGTATTTGGGCAATTAAGCAACTGCAAATAACATTTCTGAATATTCATAATTTTCTGAAATTGCGCCCCCTCCATTTTCCACAAAGGTTGTCATTTAGGTCAGTGCCTCTGCTACCTAATTCTAGTTTTAATTCCGAGTTAAACAGAATGTAGATGAAGGAAAGAATAAATCCAGTTAAAAAACAGACATAAAATTTGTAGTTTAGCCTATTTTACACTGTTATAACAATATAAAATAACAAATATTGTCATATGTTTGGCTGAAACAATTGTTTTTCGTGGGAATGATAGAAAAATAGAACACATCTTTGGAGATTGTGATCATAGATGCTAATAAAAAAGATCGTAATATAGTGATATCAAACACTGACATAAGTTTCATTTAAAGCTATTGCAAATCCAATTGTGAATTCTCTATTGGGAGAGCTTAACTCTGTTTTTATTACTCATTACACCTCCTGGAATTAGCATTAAATAAATCCAGTCAAGGGGAGTCTCAAATGCAATGTTATATTATTTTACTGTGTGCCTAATAAACAGTTTTACATAACGCCATATTAGTAAAGTAAAAAAGCTGCAGAATAAACAGTATAATTTTTTATAAACCTGCTGGCTTTTTATCCCCCAACATCGTTGGCTAACAAGGAAAGGACAGATGTACAAATACAAAAGCTTTGTTTGGTGGCATTTCTTCAGGGAAAAAACACGATAAAAAATGAATTTATGAGCATTGTCAGTTGGAAGTTTGATTAAGTCATCAGGACTAATGGATTAAGGTAAATGATTAAATTTTTAACAAATATTATATTAACAATTTATGTAGTTTGAAAACGAACAACATAAGAAATACAATATCATGTAAACCAATTATCACTTATATTGCTGTTTTACATCCATCATAATAGCATATATAATCAGAAGTTTACACTTTTACTATAGCCGCACCAAGTACTTTCCAAAAGTGGTGTAACCTGACAGCACTGGCCACCACAGTCTGCATTGACTTCATAGCAGCTCAATAGGGTTTAGGTTCCAGATTATTTTTACATTTTACTTGATTGCAATTTTATCAGATTTTCTCAAATCAAGGCAAATAATTTTAATAAGATAGGATTAGGCAGGGTACTTATTGCTCCTGAGTCACTATGTGTGTTTGGAAGTCAAAACTCTTCCTGCAACTGAATGAGTGTCTTAAGGTCTGGCCCCTGGTATAGATGGAACATTGATTTAAGACCCAACTTTGTCCAAATTTGTGATATTATAATCCAAACATTTTACTGTAAGTAAAGGGAACAATCCAATTTGTGATGTATACTAGGGGGATTATTTACTAAATTCCGAAAGCAAAAATCACGAAAAATTCGTGATTTTTTTTTATAAAATTCTTTTAAAAAATCACAAATTTTCTGAATTTATTAAACCCCAAGGATAGAAAAGTCCAAATCTGAAAATCCGGCATCTCAGACCTGTGGAGGTTGCATATAAGTCAATGGGAGAAATCCCGATGATATTTTGATGCGCGCTGGGTTTCGTGCAATACCTAAAAGTTTTCGGGTGAAAAATTTTACATAGAATTAAGGATGCCAGTGGCCCCTAAGAATAAAGGGCAAATTGATCAAATATCAAATTAGGGAATCCTAACCAACAGGAGGAGTTACATAGCATTTTGTTGGGGTGACAATTCAATCAGGAATGTAAAACACTGCAGAAGACAGTTCCACTAAATTGCTGTATCTCTTTCACTGTATATAAATACTTTTTCCTTCAGACTGATTTTTGGAAAAAAGTTTTAAGGGAAATGCAAATAAACATGTCCATCTAAACATTTATCAACTTCTAATTCCAAAACAGGCAGGTAGTAATAAGCAATGAAATCTGCATGGAACGATTTTTCATCTTGAAGATGCAGAATGGACATGAGTAGGGATGGGCGAATTTGACCTGTATCGTTTCGCCAAAAATTTGCCGCCGGTGAAATGTCGCCGACGCCCATTAAAGTCTATGGGCGTCAAAAAAATTTTGTCGCACGGCGAAATTGTTTTGACGCGCGTCTTTTTTTTTTTGACGCACAACACCATACAAGTCTATGGGCGTCATTTTTGAGGCGAAACAAGGCAAAAAAATTCGCCCATCCCTAGACATGAGACAATACCTAATGGCTGCGTGAATAAGAAAGAAGAAGGGATCTTAGGTTTACAAAAGTATTTTCTAAATAAATTTTGTATTAAAGGTATCACTTCAAGCCACCGTTAATGAAAATGTGCAATATATGCACCGATTCCATGTTAAACATTTAGAATTCTTCTTTTACAGTCTTTTATACTGTGATAGATTTATTTATTTGCCCCTATATTGTTATAAAATCAGCTGCATAATATACTGTATGTTAAAGGCAGTAATCAAAATATAACAATTCACCAGATATTGATATGTAGGAAAGTGAAGGGATATCAATATCTAAACTATAAGGGCTAACGTCACATTTATATAATTTCTATTTACCTATTTTATATGATGATGATGCTGATAGATAGATAGATAGATAGATACAGACCTTGTATGCTCCTTGATTAAATCCACAATAAGTGCTCTCCATGGTATAGCTTCTCAAAACTCCAATCTCGTGCCACACCACCACTCGAGCTGTTGACTCCCTCGACTTTTCCACTAAAAAACTGCTGTTGGCCATGGAAAACGCAGGAGCGATTTTATCAAGAATTTTAGGCAAGGTCTAAAATAGAAGATAACAAACTCTAATTAGAAATCAGTAATGGCTCTGTCCTGTTTCCTATCAGCTGGAGGTAAAAGTGGAGAAAATTCGAGCCAAAATAAGAATACAAAAATGTTAAGAATTTTGCTTATTAAATATAGGAAACGGCTTTTTGTAACCAGAATGATTAAATTGTAGACTGAAATTAAATTTGTGTTACATTCATGTAAAACCTCTCTAAATATGGGAGAAATGTCAGGTTACCCTGTCAGACTGCATTGTGGCATAGAGTGTTTTAAATGTACTACTGTATGTGTCTGTCTAAAGTTCTTGCTCAGCTTTCTATGGCATAATGCAGGTTTTGTAACTGATGGCTCTGTAGCTGTTCAGCCATTGCTAAATTATAACTCTTCACTTTCAACAAGCAACTTGTGCTAGTTGCCAAAAATTTAGTTTACACACCCCCCAGTTTTAGATTAGACTGCAGTGCTTACCATTCTGCAAAATAATATGTGATGACAATACCATTTTTAAAATTATAAATGATAGAAGCAAAGGCCAGAAAATTGCTTAACTTCAATTTCCAGAAAATAAACATATTACTATATGCTAAATACATGGGAGGTCCCCATACGAATGAAAACAGCTGCAGAAATAAAGCTCTACAGATTTTTAAGAGTCTCCAGAGACTAATGAAACACAATGGGGCTAATGTTGTGGTGGAGGTAGCTACAGGGTTCAACTGTGGCAATAAGTGCAACCACGCTCAATTCAGAACTAGAGGCTGTAAGGTCTAAGACTCATTGAGTACAACTATACAGAAATGAAAAGAGAGACCTTTGACACAAGTACATTTTAATGAAGCTCAACTCCAGGTAAATTTGTGTGCAACTGCAATATAAGATGTAAATGAGACCTAGGGCATTTTACCTGCATTTTTTCATCACCTTCCAAAAAGAAATACACAAAAGTCTTTTCAGGTGACTCTAAATGCGTACACAAAAGTGTTTAGTCCACAGTTGATTTGGTGTTTTGGTCCCTAGTTTGAAGGAGTTAAAATGTGGGCACACTGCCCATGAATTGCATGATGCAGCATAGGCCTAAAAGCATTGTTTCATAAGAATTAACATTTTATTTTATCTTTAACTAAAACTAAAATCCATGACAGTTTATAAAGAAAACTATGTGTAAATACTCTTCATTGTGACTTTTACATTTTAAATTTACACGCTAAAGGGCAGAGTGTCCACATGGTGCCATGTTTATGTCATCCATGCCTTGCACTATTTATGAAGAGGGTCTATATGAGACCTCCATTTGTCCCTTACTTGTAAGAAAAGAGGAAATTTGCATTTACTGTATCAGTGAAAGTTAAATAGGCATACCCTATACCCAACATCTTCAAGGAGATTGGATGAGTCAACCACACAACCGGCCTGCCAAAGGGTCTCCTTTATACTGCATCCATAGAAAAATACATTTTTCCTCTGAGAATGTCCATGGTAATCACAGAATATCTAAAACAAGAAAATATAACTCCATAAGTTCACATTGTATTGTGTATACAAATTACTTCTTCATTGAGCAAATACAGGTAGCTACAAAGGATAAATAAGATATATAAATATATGAGACACTGATATAACCTCATATTTCACCTATATTTGTTGCTTCCCCAAGAAACTGTATATGCGACGTGTAGTAGCAAGAAACAGATGGATGTTTTTGTCCCATTTTTTTTTTTGTTTCAAAATAGATAAGGCAATCATAACATATTAAAGATCAATAGATCATTCACTTTGTCAAAATGTTGAACTTGATGCACATTCTTCTTTTAGTCAATTGCATCTACAATGTAACTATTTGGATGGCTTTACTGAATTATTTATCAGGACAGTTATTAATTTAAATTCCTTATTAGTTACGATTGAATTCATTAGTGGTAATGGAGAACAGAATGTCTGAGTTCTATCACCTACAGTGTCAAAAGTAAAAAGAAAATATCTACACTAGTACATAAAAAAACTATCCTTAGGAAACACCATTATTAGGTGGCCATGATGGTCACAAAGCTTTCTTCATATTTGGGCTTGTACAAAACATGGTGAGAAAACCATTGCTCTTAGTATGAACAGAAATTACATCACAGAGAGGAATTTGTCATTCATTTTATAATAATAAAACATGTAATTAGTAGTAATACTTCCTTTTATGGGTGTATACATGTAGGGGGTTATTTACTAAGCTCCAAATACCTGAAATTCCCCGAAATCTGAAAAATTTGTGATTTTTTTGTGTCATAATAGGCTTAAAAAAATCACGAATTTTTTAGGAATTTATTAAACCCCAAGTTCTAAAAAGCCAGAATATAAAAACACGGCATCTCAAACCTGTCAAGGTTGCATAAAAGTCAATGGGAATGTCAGGATCAGCCCGGGACTCAATCTCTTATTTATGCTGTCCTGGACACTTGCTGCATTTACCTTGTGAGGCACTGGGGGCTCTTGGGGCTGATCCTGAACTCTTCTTTGATGTTCCTGAATTTGCCTGTTGCCAGTTTGTCTCCTCCCTGTTCTCCTCCCTTCCCATTAACCTCATGTGTTTCCTATTCCCAATCACCTTCCCTTTATAATCCCAGCCCTGAGCCTTGCGGTAATTTTCGGGAAAATGTAATAATAAATAAGCGTTAAAAACCCGAGCGGGCTAGATCTGAGTTTGTAGCAGCCGATATTGGGATAATTTCGGACCTTGATAAATAACCCCCGTAGGGTTTAGGTCAAGAGTACTTCAGTAGTTATATTTTAAACTTCCTAGACAACATTCTTATCTTTTGCCAACACTGTATTCACAGAGGCAGGTAGTGGCCAGAAATGTGGTGTCCCCTGGAACACCACCTAGTTCCCGTGTCACTCAGAGGTGCAGGATAGGAAACTGTTGCCATTCTGGGATAACCGGTAGCTCAATCTCACGTGAGCCTGCAGCTTTCTTTAGACAAAGGGGAAACTGCACATAGACACCATGCTTCTCTTGCTTCAAGAAGACATAACTTTATTAACACTTCTGCATTAGCAGATAAAGATCACGTCACATGACACTATCAGCATCAGATCAGTATGGGATCTGTATGAGAGCACAACCATTAATATATATCTTAACAGAAACACTTGGGACCACAAGGTGCAAGATAGCCTTACAGTTATGCAATCCAGCATATGCAAGTGATCTTTGCATGAGCAATAACGGGTATAGATTTGCACCTCTTAATGCTTTTCCACATGTGCCATGGGCAATATTAAATGTGTCCCAGTTAGGGGTCAGAAGACATTTTAAACCAATATATCCTAAACAAGAACAGTTTATAAATTTGTAAAGTCGTTTTCTTTGAAATGTATTGTTCCGTTTATGTAACTACTGTCCCTGATTTTTATTTATATATTTTTTACAGAACTCATTTGTCTTCCTGACATGTTAAGAGGCATTCTTTTCCCCTTGTCCTGTAGGAATTATTTAGAATTTTGGTGCAGAGGATTTTTAGCTGCTGGCAGGAGCTGCAGGGTCCAATTGATTGACATTTCATTGCAAGGCTCTGACTTTCATACACTAATACAAAGCATATTGTTGTATGGATGAAAAAAAAAGTTTGTTACAAACTGCTAACATTTTTATAAGTCTGTAATTCGAGTTAACAATATGGTTTAATAAAGAGTTCAGCACTGTTTTGCATCTTGTATCCTTTGCTGAAGGTGAGCACATTGTGCAGTTCTACCTGCAATGCAGGAATATTCTTGAGACAAAGTTCCAATGATTTGTACTGGTTAAAGTGAACAAAGTGTAAATGCATCTGGTAAAATAAATACAAGCTGTATGTACAAAGATGTGAAAGGGAAGAGCAAGCTACATCCTACTATAGGTATGGTATAGGTATGGTATAGGTATGACAATTTGTCTAGACACCATAGTTCAAGAAGGAAAAGGACACATCATTCCACTTATATATAGAATTTACATCCATGCCAACATTTCAAGGGCCAATATCCCATATTTTGTATTTTCCCTTTGTAGGTATTTAACTACAATATTATGGGCTGAATGCTTACTTCCATATTTAAATACATACTTTGTTTCCTTAAATTGAGTGTTACTATTATTTCCAATAACATTATCAATCAATTATGGCCAAAGGATAATTTTCTTTAGGGTAACAATTTTACTGACTCTCTGACTTAGCATTAAAGCTACAATAAGTGCAGAGGTAGGGTTTTGTCTCTCACAATGGGCTGGATGCAGCAGGATGCTTCAGTAGCCTGGAAGCCTGGGAATAATCTACTCAGTTAAGCATTAATACATCTCAGAAATAATTGTCCAAATCATTTCTCTCTGCATCTGCCGTACATAAAGAAGTATAGTACAGGATGTTGGCAGTTGTTAATGCTCAATGAACTATTACACCCTTTAAAATACGTGTGTTCAACTGCTCCAAGCAATTACTACTGATATGTACTGTGAGGCTGCAAGTAGTTATAGGCATTAGTATAGGGGCAATAACAATACAGATTTGCACAGTACTTTTAGTAATCCTTTTGCAGTGGACACACTGGTGAGAGATGATATGCATACTGGACCACCAACATAAATGATCAAAAAAGGGAATAGGTAAGTGATCAATTATCTGGGAACCCAATATCCAGAATGCTCCAAATTAAAGGAAGGCAATTGCTCATAGACTCCATTTTCATGAAATAATTAAACATTTCTAAAAATGCGTAACCCTATTTTAACCCCTCAGGTACCATAAGATGTACATCATTAATATCTACTATAAACAGGTTCTGAACCCCCTTTGCTAAATAAAAGGGTACTGGGCATTTCACTCAATGGCAGTGCCTCCAGTTAATTGCAGTTAAACATAAGGAAATTTATATAAGAATAAAAAACATAGAAGAAAGGCAAATTGTAGTTAAAATACAAATCTCAACATTTCCCCTGCCCTGAGGATCCCATGTGTTAAGTCCAACCCTGGCTCAGTCTTTACCAGGCAAAGTCCCACACTCCACTCCAGTGGATAAAGACAGTCACAGTCCCTTTCCCTCAAGAGCTCTTGAACTTTGCCCAGGTAGTGCTACCAGCCACAAATACCTCTCCTGATGGACAGAAGGAGTTGCTCCCATGAGGCAGGTACATGGACAACACCAGTCCTCACACAGGGGACACACCATGGAGTCTTTCAAAACCCGTCTTTAGGCAGGACTCACAGGGGGAAAGGACTCACTCCCCCTCCAATATCCAATTGAAGTCCAAAACTTAGCTGGCCACAGTAGGGGATTTCCAACTGTTTTCAGACCATAGGGAAACTTAACTCCCTATGGATCCCTACAAATGATTTTCTTTTTCTCTGTAATAATAAAACAGTACTTTGTACTTAATACTAATTAAAATATAATTAATCCTTTTTGGAGGCAAAACCCCCCATTTATTTAGTAATTGAAGGTATGGAGATCCAAATTATTGAAAGATTCCTTATTTGGAAAACCCCAGGTCCTGAGCAGTCTGGAAACATAGGTCTCACACCTGTAGTTTTTTTGAGATCTGGTATGTAGGCTACATTTCACATGATTCAAACCCTAAAATAACTGCAAATATGTATTGTGTTCAATAAACATTATATATTGTATCTTGTTTTAAATACTTTCTTCGTTTTTGGGTTCATGGATCTACAATAAATGAACCTATTTGGGCAGCTGATGTGGTTAACAGAAAAATATGTTCAAAAATGTCATATTCTGTACAGGGTACCCTGGTATGCTGTTCAGTTCACTTTGTGATAAATGCCTGTATACAGTACACTGAATTTTGAAGGTAAATAAAATAATATTAAGATTATTAGTCAACGAGTGTACACTGTGTATGGTTTGAAAAAGTAAATTCCCTTAAGATTCTAGAAAGTACAGAAAATTTTGTATGACTTGTGAATTAAAATCAATGTGTTTTTCAGGATGGAGAGAAATTTGTGTTACAGGTTCTTGTTGTGCTTTGGAAACTCTGATCAATACTTTTCATACTAACTTAGGATTATTGACAATTTACCAAGGGCTGGTGCCAAGTGGGGCATACTTCCATGGGAGATATATAGTATGCCTGAGAACTAGTATACCTTAACATAGGCATCGCTATGGCTTTTCTAGCAATAAAATGCTAACAGGTGCTTGCAATTACTCTCAGCTCAAGTTGGCTCTGTATATTTGCTACGTGATTTTATACAATCAATGTTATTTCAGAACCAGGTTGAGTTGAATGAAGAATAGCTGCAGAAACATGAGCTTAAGATATACAGTCACAGAGGCATTCAAATGACTATTATTTTATACCTATCCAATTAATTCATAGCTGAAAATTCATAGGGGTTATAAGATGTTTTAAAGCTAAATGTATGGTAAAAGTAGGATGTTTATTTTCTCATAATAGAAAGCAAATACTGCACATTTATTAAGAAAACCTATGAAAGTTATTGTGTATATTAAAAAAAAAAGGCACACAGATTTAAATTGTGATGCTGATTTACATGGAATTATATTTAGGCAATTTAAGCAATTGTTTCATTTTAATATACCGTCTACTGTCCAGGGTGCTGAACAATCATTTTTCTAGGTTTGAAGCTTCTTTCTGTTCCTTTTCTTAAACTCTCCCTCTTGTTAGAGATATTTTTTCATATTCCGAGAGAAAAATATATTAACAACAGAATTACCAGGGTCAGACAATTCCCAAGGAAGACAAAAGTTGACAACCCCCCCCCCAAACATCTATTTTCTTATAACTCATTTCAGAGAGCTAATCACTTGAGTCAGTGGAATGGGCTTAGAATCATTTGCTGTGTAGGGTGTGGTATTTCTGAGCATGACTTATTAAAAAGGCTTAATTCTGCTGACTATGAAAACCTTATAATTAAATGAAAAAACTTGGCACCCACCCTGTTTTACTGAGGCATATTATACACCTGTTCAAATACAAACACATTTCCATTATTCACCTTACTGCTTGTGCAAAACAACAGTAATTGTTATATATGGCAACAGTACCTAACGACCCCAAAATCTGACCCTTTGCCTTCTTCAGGTGCCATATATAGCTGTTAAGCACCGTATCGGCTTAGGAATGTGTGTGATAGACAGGTTCAAAGGATATTAATCTCAAATTTATAGATGTTTTAAAGACTTGGATCTTATTGTGGCAGCTCTAGGATGCCAAATACCCTGAGCAGTTATTTTCTTTTTCCATACACATGCATTTTGGGAAAGTGCACACCACTTTCCCTTTACTTAAATTAATGGTTTATTTTCAGATCTGGGGTTCATGCATAATTGCTACTTCCCATCACCTGCTAGAACCAACTTCATGTACCTTAGGCTTGCGGTTCTAAAAGAATAACAATAATATGTAAAGTAATGCTGTATATAAAAATGTTTTAATGATAATCTCTACTTAATCTGTTAGTACTATTGCACTTAACCTCTACCTTTCAAGCAGTTGGCCAGTGGATCTGTTCTGTTTTGTTTTGTAAATCTACTGGTGGAATTGTGCATACATCTACTGCTGTCTACAATATAGACAGAAAAAAAAACAGAAAGCAAGCAGCAAAAAATACTTTTTTTCCTTTGTTATTTTGATGCTTCACTGCTTCCATTTTGATACCATAATATAGCTGTATAATAGGGGCATCCAGGTCTCTTTTATGGTATTTTTGGGTTTTGCTGTAAAAACTAATATTTGGCAGAATAAAGTATGTATTACCTGATGTTCTAAAAAGAATTTATAGAGAAGATGTTTTTAATAATTTTTTAACTAACCAGACCAAACTAGACATGGGAGCAGATTTATTCGAGGGCGAAAATTCGCCAGCGACTGCATCACACCCATTGCTACACCTGGCAATAGAGTGCAAATTACCACTAGCGTCTATCTCTTTTGCTAGCGAAGTGACGCTTGCGCTCATTAGTAAATTGGCAATGTCCCTGCAGGTGGTAACGATATCAAATTGATGCTAGCGTTATCCACTTCACTCTCCAGTAAATCTGCACCTTAGAATCCCATTCTAATAAACTACAAATGCTTAAAGGAAGCATTCTGGGTAGTAAGACGGGGTCCCCTGTTGCAGGCACTTTGTTTAGTACTTTGTTTTAAAGTTGTCAAGTATACACACATACACACACACACACCATCAACGTATTCCATGAAGTTAAATAGTAAATATAATATGTCTATCTATCTCAAGTTGTAATGATTTCAGGAGGAAAATACTTTTGAGATTAATGAAAACAGGAAAGAATGTTTTTGCTATTTAAATGAATGCTGAATAATACATACCAGTGGAGTTTTATTAATGTTGTTCAAGTAATAAAGTAATCCTTTGAGGTGGTAAATTGTTGGTTGTAGATTGCTCTTTGGCGACACCCATTGTCTGTTGAGATCTTCCCCATTAAGAGAGCATCTGTGACTAAAGCAGAAAATGAAAATGAAGTATTCAAAAATAAAATAACTCTCTAATGAAGAATGGTACATTTAAAATGCAAATTCCATTTCTGACTTCAACTTTTGGCAATGTGGGACATACATTAGCTAAGGTTCAAAAATTAAAAGTAATTGCTATGCATAATAGCTATGCATGAGAACACAGCCTATTTAATCAACGTTTAAAATATTCATTCATTCATGTGTGCTTGTTTGAGAAAAAAATAGTATTGTGCCTATCTTTTTCAGATATCAAGTTCAGGACAAAGTCATTTTCTCAAGTTGTTTATATACTGTATGTATGTTTGCTGTTAATGTACATTAACAAAAATCGCCAATTTGCCTCTGATGGTTACTTATTGTACAAATTAATAAGCTTATATAGTACTTTTATTAAAAATTTGAATTCCTATAGGTAAAAACAATAGCACAGTTTCATAATTAGCATCTCATTTATCTCCCCCTTCACAAAATAGTAAGAGCTACAGGCTCAGGTCAGGCTACGGTACATGTAATATCTGATTATGTTATTCTGCAAAAAAAAAAAAAAAAGGGGGGGTTTCAAGCTTTGTTATGTGTTATGGGTTACTTCATTAGTGCATACATTAATCAAATCAAAGCTGAACAAGCGACACCCCACAGTGTTACAGTTCATCTCATTGTCCTGCATGGATCTTAAACATTAAGGGGCACATTTACTAAGGGTCCGATATTGAAGGTTAATTAACCCTCGATATTCGACCATCGAAGTAAAATCCTTCGACTTTGAATATCAAAGTCGAAGGATTTACCGCAAATACATAGATCGAACAATCGAAGGAAAAATCGTTAGATCGAATGATTAAATCCTTTGAATAGAACAATTCAAACGATTTTCCTTCGATCAAAAAAAGCATAGAAAGCTTATGGGGAAGGTCCCCATAGGCTAACATTGAGCTCAGTAGGTTTTAGGTGGCGAAGTAGGTAGTCAAAGTTTTTTTTAAAGAGACAGTACTTAGACTATCGAATGGTCGAATATTCAAATGATTTTTAGTTCAAATCGTTCGAGTCGAAGTCGTAGTCGAAGGTCGAAGTAGCCAATTCGATGGTCGAAGTAGCCAAAAAAAAAACTTTGAAATTCGAAGTTTTTTCATTCTAATCCTTCACTTGAGCTTAGTAAATGTGCTCCTAAAAGAAAAGCCTTCATAAACAGCTGCATTCCTGAAGAAAAAAACCTGAATTTATCAGTTAGGAATCTCATAATGAAGAGTATGTATTTAAAGGATTAATACGGGTATGGGATCTGTCCAGAATGCTTGGTAATGCTGGTTTTTCGGTTACAAGATATCCTATCATTTAAAGCCACATGCTTTAAAGATACTAAAACATCTAACCAGGGAGACCATATATTCTCAAATTTCTCCGGTGCACCCCACGTATTGAATGTTAATTTAATAGTGTAGCATTTACAAGGTCTAGCCACTTTTTTAGTGTAGGTGGATGGGGGCTCATCCAATTTATAATAACCATCATTTTAGCATATAACAATGTGCATTTTAAAGGAACTATACCCCCAAACAATGTAGGCCTAAAAAGAAAATGCATAATACAGTTCATAGTATGTAAAACTCTGTTTCATGTAAATAAACCATTTTCATAATAATATACTTGTTATTTGTATGTGCCATAATGCTAAATAGAAAGTTTCCAGAAATAAAGGCCACCCCCTGGGAGTCTATGATTCATGGTGCACACAAGCAAACCATACTGCTTCCTGTTACAGTTAGAGTTGTAGTATTTCTGGTCAGGTGAACTCTGAGGCAGCCAAAACCATCACGAAATGGTGGTTAAATATATATGCCAGTTTGGTAAGATTCTTTAATATGCCATTTAATTTGATATAAACCATCTGTTTCTTAAGTGTTCATTTTGGGGGGGGGGATAGTTTTCCTTTAACAGTAATGTTATTCTTGGTAGAGAATAAATTTGGTATCAGTTTAATTTAACATGCCCAGGAGGCAAGTTGTGGGGGCTTTTACTTCAGGAAGGTCTAGGTCTTCATTGAGATATTTGAGTTCTTCTTTCCATTCCATCTTAGTTTTCCCAAATCATGTAAAGTAATCCAGCTTCTAGAAAACCACATCTCACATCATTTCACCTCTTCTAGCCTACCCATTATGTAAAGGGTGTGACATAAATTTAATGTATTATTTTAAATGATTGAATTCTGTTTTTAGTGGATATTAGGAACTATAATGGCTTACTTCCATTGATATATGTACAAAAAACAATACAAAAAAATACAAAATACAGTTACAATAGAATCCACAATTGGACCTTATTTATTATTAAAACATTACAATTTTATCTGATTTGGGACAAACACATCAGACTTTTTTCTAGAATTTCTCTATTTTTTCAGGCTTTTTCTATGAAAAGCCAGAAATTTTAGGATTTTTGTCTGAAATAGTCAGCTTATTCCAGCGCAGACCACAGAAACTTACAAATAGAATAGGGACCTCTCCCATTGACTTATATACAACCTCAGTAGGTCTGAGATGCTGGATTTTAGGATTCAGACTTTTTTCCATCCTCGGGGTATAATACATTTTGAAAAATGTGAGTTTTTTTCCACTAAATATTCCGATTTTATAGTAAAAAATTTAAATTTTTGGCATACTGACTTTGAGGTCCCTGCCCCAAAGAGCTTTGGATTGGCTTTTCCATATGGGGCAAGTTGGGCTAACTGTATACAATAAAGGCCAGAAAGAAGTTTTTAGCAGTCTGGGTCCGAAAGTCTGACTACCCAGGAAATGAGCATTTGTATAGGATTTATTATGTGTGCTGCAACTGAAAATACAAAACACTGAACATTTTCACATAGTAAATACTTAAACATTTAAATATTAAACCAGGATGGTTTTGCCATCAGTGTGGATTTATGTTACCTTAGTTATCATCAAGTACATGGTACTGTCAAATTATTATAGCGAAAAAGCAAATTATAAAAAATAAATAAGCAATGCTTTTACTCTGGGAAATTACAATTTTATTTTTGGAGTTTTCTAGATAAACATTTAAAACATGTAATCACTATGGAACTATTTTAATTATAATAATAATAAGATAATTCATATTTAATCTTTATGTAATGTCCATTATTACATTTATTTCTCGGTGCCCTATTAAAAAATGTGTAAAAGCAGTCATTCTTCCTGATTTGACATACTCTGCTGGTTTCCATCTGAACTGTCTATTAATAAAGCTTCAAAAAGTTTCCGGCGCAGTCAGAGGGGAGTGAAGGAGCTGTCAAAGCAATAATGGAAATGTTGTTAAAATAGTAAAAGGTAATTGATATTCCATTATTTCTATGACATTTCAACAAGCTCAGCAAATTTGACCAGATTATTACCAGGTAGTAAAATATTGATGCTTTCCTCTCTCACTTTGCCAAACAGAAGTTCTTTATCATCCCACAGGAAATATTGGAATTTGACCAGGTCTCGGTAATTTTAAAGCTATCTTGGTTGAACAGGAAATCAAAGTTCTTTATAAATATGAGAGAAAACTGTTGTTGAAGTTGTATTAAAATAAAAAAAATTCTGTTAAAGATTTATAGGTAGGTAAACTAAAAATGTATAGGTAAATAAAGTAAAGATTTATTGGCAAGTAAATTGGAAACGTTTTAGATGTGTATTTTCAAATGTCAGGCATTTTGTCCCCCCAAAGCTTTATATATGTGTCTTATGGAGTACAATAAAACAATGAGCAGATTTATGGGTGAACTTTAATAATTGTAAGCAATAATAATTATTTTCTAAAGTGTTTTAAGTTTTGTATCATGTTTACATACAAAATAAAGCAGCTTTGGTGACGACTTGATGTGAATTCCCCATTTAAAGGAGAACTAAAGCTTAACTAAAGAACTGGGGCAAAATGTTGTACATTATGTTTCAGGATTCTGTACCAGCCCAAGTCAACCACAGCCCTTTAACAGTAAACATTTGTGACCTTCAAAGATGTCCCAGTTGCTCCCATCTTCTTTTCTGCTGATTCACTGCACAAGCTCTGTGCTGCTGTCACTTACTGACTTCAGGACTGACTCAAAATATACTGAATAATAATGTCACAATATACAGTAAGTCTGATTAGTACATGGCAGCTCAGAAACCAGCACAATTTGCATCAGAATTGAATAATCAGCCCTGTAGCATCAGTTTATATGACAGGAAAATCCACCTGCTTGATCATTTGCGATGATGCCTAAGCTTAACTTCCAAACAGCTGCTCAAAGCACACTGAGCATGTACAGTGTCACTGACACTCCTAACCAAATCCAAGATGGGAAACTCCTGTGACAATTTTAAAGTATACAGTATAATCATAAATAATAAAACCCATTATAGTTTTTACTGAAACAACAAGAACACTCCCAAGGAATGCTTGCCACAAATATTACCACCAACATGTCTTTGTCATGCCACCTATCCAACACTGAGACATCAAATGGACAAATTAAAATAGGCAGCTGATTCACCACCTTGCCGGACTAGTGCCCACAAAGCATGTAATATTACATAGCCATAATTTATCCAGGCATAAGCCCCCAAATGGCAAGTATTCCCCTGCTAACTGTGACATTTAAATAACCTGTTCATAAATTGCTAACCCAGAAAGGATGAAATGGGCATCGCCTGAAGTCTTGCCATTTAGTAAACCATGGCTAGTCACCATTTTTGGCCAGGCAAGTGCTCCACAGCCTCCTCACCTTCCCGTGATGCCATTGCTTTGCTGCCCTGCCTAGCCCAGTCAGCTCCTCTCTACACTACTGTGCACTGCACTTTTGATTGGCCAATTATTAAACCACAACATTATGTTTCAATGGAGATATTAAAGGGGTATTTACTAAAACTTGACTTTTCCTCACTATAATAAATTTAAAAATAATTTGACCAAACTCCCAAACCCTTCATTTATCAATAAATCTCATGAAAAAAACTGAGACAAAATCATGCATCAATTTGAATCATGCAATTTTTTTGAATTGTCACCCCAAAAACAAAACTTTATCAAATTGTTGCCTCGACAACTCAAATTTATCTATTAGATTATTGAACCAAAACCAGCGTCAAACAGCCCAAAACTATCAACCATGTTCCAATTGTTAAAGGAACAACTGCCGTTGACTTCTACATGACTCTTTAGCTCCTATTCATTTCCTCATAATCAATGACACCAAAGTGAAATTTTATCTGAATCCGTTGATTCGGTTAGCACAGAGGATGTTTGTAGCAAAGCTTTCAACTTTGGCTGGACAGCTGTCACCATTTCTCTTTTCTTTTTTGAAAATCATATTTATTTGCAGAAAACAGCTTCAAAATGACAACAAGCAGGTAGCAAAGCTTTAAGGTATTGGAGAAATATTAACATTTAAGCATTTTTTAATGAATTCACATCCTTTACTCAGATGGACCTGACAAGAAGAAAAACAAATTCTTTGTTAGGGAAAGGAAATGACTGGACGCATAACGGATTTTCCATTCAATACCAGATACTATAAAAAAAGTGAATGAGATTGAGCTTATTTTTTTATAATGATCTTCTGCACATTAGGATTTATGTTTGAATATCATGTATTATAAGGGTACCTATGTAATTTGTATCATTTGTTTACTGGGCTGGGCCCACAAATAATACAATAATTTGTATAAGGTAATGTACTAAGAATCATTATAAAAAAATAAGCTCAATCTCATTCACTTTTTTTATAGTATTCTAAATAATCGGAATGGCCTTTATGTGAATTTGTTTTAAACAAGTCAATTTAAGGAGGTTTATTTATTTCTATCAACAGTATACATAAAATGACCAACTGTTTCATGAGTATGGGATCTGCTAAACATTACTTAATGGATATGCTTTTCACATACTGTTTTGCAAGTTATAGTGGCGTATATACTGTATGTGTGTTACTGCACAGCAGGCCAGGACTGGCAATCTGTGGGTTCTGGCAAATGCCAGAGGGGCTGCTATAAGGTGCCATAGAAAGTCAGTATTTAGTGAGCTGGTGGGGGCAGTTTGGGGCTCTGTGTGGGCTGATTGGGCCTCTGTGTACCAGAAATGCCAGGGCCTATTTTAATTCTCAGTCCGGACCTGCTGCACAGAAGTCTTATTTGCAGGATGATAAATTAATTATTTACAGTGGAATCCGGTATATAACATAATTATAAACACATTTTAATGTTGCATCTGCTAGAAGTCATAAGTTCTCAAGGGAGCAAGTGCATTTTATTTTTAAAGAGCTATTAAAGAGCTTAAAGAGATATTTAAAGTTGTTTCCGTTCATCTAGTATTTTTAACAGTTAAATCAGTAAAGCACCAGTTCAAGGTGACCAAACATGGGCAGAATGGAAAAAAAAAAAGTTTAGAAGGGGTTACATGCAGTATGAACTAGCGATGGGCAAATAAATTAGTGAGGCATGGATTTGCGGTGAATTTCCTCGTTTCGCAGCCCGTGAATAAATTCTCGAAACTGCAGTGAAAATTCTGCAGCAACGATAAAAATTTGGTGCACATCAAAATTTTCACCCACATAGAAATTGTCGCGCGTCAAAATTATTTGGACGCCCATTGACTTTAATGTATTTGGACAAAATAGTCGGGTGTATAAAAATTGTCGTTCGTGTCAAAATTGTTGCGCGTCAAAATGATTTTGACACCCATTGACTTCAATGTTTGTTTTTAGATGTTTTAGATTTTTTCCATGAAACAGGACAGATTCGCCCATCACTAGTATGAAAATCTTCCTATGGTTCAAGTTCATGCATAGTATGCAAACAACTGTAATGGGAGTAACTGAGTTTGTGCTCCTTTTCACTTCCCTATCTGCCAATTCATCATAAACTGGTTGACTGAACCAACTGCTATCTATTGTACATAGGCACCATAAGTACTGATAATCACCCAAAATTTTGTTTTGTACCTTATTATTGGCCCATGTGTAGTGATGGGTGAATCTGACCAGTTTAACTGAAAATTCCCAAAAGAGCAAAACATTTGCAGAAATGCATTGAAGTCTATGGGTGACACCATTTTTTTGGACATGCAACACATTTTTTTCACCTGTAAGAGTCTATGGGCTTCATTTTCGAGGCAAAAGTTGGTGAAAAATTTTGCTCATCACTACCCATGTTGTCTTCATTCTTAAGCCCCTGATTCATCCAACCATGCCCCAAACTTACCCTTTTTCCTCCCCCCTGATGTTATCACTTCACCCCCCCTCCATGCATCACAATCTGGTAGTTTTACTTCCAACCCTATAAAACACTTAATTGACTCTTTATAAATACCAAATTGTATTTTTTCATAAAATTAACATAGGAAAATGTAATCAAATGTAAATGATATGTAAAAAAAGATGATACATTTGCATTTTGTAATGTTATATACTGTAGGTCTATATGTATAGAGACTTTCAGTAAAAACTTTTAGTGCATACAGTAATTGACACAAAAGCACATATTGTGTCTTAAAATCATTTTTGTAGGTTTGTAGAAACCATGTTTAATAAAAAGAAAGGAAACTCTTTTCTTTAATAATATTACTGCAAATGTGTCAAAATAGACTTAATTTATCACTTAACATTTTTTACATAGGACCCCTAATAGTTATCTTTAGTTTAATAATAATAAGTTAATACTTTTTTTACCCACTACCCTTTTCTTTGGTTACAGTTATATAGTATTAAAGTATTCTCTGATTTTAAACTGGTTTAAAATATATGAAGACCCTGAAAGTTTTTATGTTGCAATGACTGGCAATAATTAGCATGGCAACATCCGCAGTGTCAATTTAAATGTAAAAAGCCTTTATTCACTTCACATGGCTTTAGATCTGACATGCAAGACATGTTCCAAGGCCTGCATGGACTCAATACCAATGCCAGTATCCCTAGATATATGAAACATGTATATTCTAGGTCCAATTGTAAGCGAAATAAAAGCACAAAAAGGGTTTTCTTTTCCAGATTTGAGACTGTGGGGAGCACATATTGTTTTTTAGTTTAGGTAGTCATTATGTTGCCAGTAAATTGAAAAAGGATTGATATCAATTGGAGGTCAGTGGCCACATACTGCACAGATAAGGTCATCCTAACTGAGTATATGCCATTGTACTCCAAATAGTGCACAATGTACCTAGAAAAATGCACTAAACATTTGAGAGGACTGTCCAACCATTTTATTCTGTTAATAAAAAGTGTAAGCTTTGGTAGCAATGTGGTAGGATTTTAATTAGGAGCCCAGCTGCAGGTGCTGATCAGGAGAGCGGTGAGTGGAAAACACAAGCAGCAGTGCCATGTGAGGCAGCAGAGAGAGAGCTGCTACAGGAACCGCACAGGGAATTAGTGTGGCAACAGGAGCCGACTGCCGGCCAGACGCCAAACGCTGGAGAGGGAGTCACACAGTCAGGGTGCGGGAGAGGTCCAACCTCGCGTACACAATGCCGAATGCCTATTGCCGGCATGGATAGCAGGAAGCCAGTCAGGTACCAACCAAGACTAAACTATGAGTGCTCAGAGAATCAGGTATCAGAAACGCGAGCCGTGACCTTGTTTACTGAATTAGCACTTGAACTAGCAACTGGCCCGTCTGCGAATTAGCTCTAAGTAACCTTCCCTAGCCGCTGTTTGGCCAGTTGCAACATCTCCCTTTAACTCCTGCTCTACTGGCGTGAATTCCTTACATCATTCCTCCCCCCCCTCATGAGTGCCCTCTAGGCACCAATTGTCTGGGTTTGTCAGGGTGTATCCGATGAAGTTCCGCTATAAGTTGATCCGCATGAATGTTCTTGACCAGATTCCCATGACCTTTCTTCGGGACCATACCCCTCCCACTGAACCAAGTATTGTAGTTGTTTCCGAAACACCCGAGAGTCCAAAATGGCAGAAACTATGAACTCTTCTTGATCCTCAACCACCAATGGTGGAGGAGGTGCCCCGTCCAGTGCATGAAACCGTGTCTATTGATATGGCTTGAGAAGCGAAACATGGAAAACTGAATGTATCCTTAGTGTCGGAGGTAAGTCCAACCGTTAGTTACTGGATTAACCTGTTCCGCAATTCAAAAAGGTCCCAAAAACTTTGGTCCCAACTTGGCTCTTTAGGTGCAAATTCTTAGATGCCAGCCACACCTGGTCTCCAATCGAAAATACTGGCTCCGGAGATCTTTTGGAATCTACAAACCTCTTTGACTGGTGTCAGAGCCGGGCCAAGCCGGGCAGGCGCCCTAGGCAGCCTGCCCGGCTGCTGCGCCGTCTGGGTGCACACATGCACGCGAGCTAGATGTTCATGTGTGTGCGGATAGGAGATTGTGCACATAAGTGAAATTCCGCTTCTGCACATGCGCGAAAAGATTTGTCTGCACATGCGTGAATAAATGAGAACAAGTGGCCGGTCAGCATAGAAGGGACCGGACTAGGGGTAGGAGTAAGTACATGCCTTGCACACCTTCACCTAGGCATGTGCCTACTCTGCCTACCCCTAGTTCCGGCCCTGCCTGGTGTTGCATGTTCTTCAGATCTTTAATGAGCCTTTCTTGTCTCGGGTGCAAACACTCAACTCTCTTTGCAACCGCAGGTAGAGAAGACATGCCAGGGTTTAGTGGCAAAATTGCTGGATGATAGCCGTAATTGGCATAAAAAGGGGATTGTTCAGTAGCAGAATGAACTGAATTATTGTAAGCAAATTCTGCCGTATGTACATAAGAACTCCAATCATCCTGCAAAAAGGTAATCTCAAGTACTGTTCAAGAACCTGATTCGTCCTCTCAGTCTGGCCATTCGACTGGGGGTGATAGGCCAAGGAAACCTGTATTTTCAGAAGCTTACAAAATCTGCGCCAGAATCTAGAGGTGAATTGAGTACCTCTGTCAGAAATAACTGAATCTGGAACTCCATGCAACCTAAAAAATGTTTGCATCACCAAATCAGCCGTAAAAGAGGCTGAAGGAATTCCCTTAATGGGAATGAAATGTGTCATTTTAGTTAACCTATCAATGACCACCAGAATGGTGTTGAAACCCTTTGACAAAGAGAAGTTAACAATAAAGTCCAAAGCAATAGACCCCCATGGATGATTTGGAATAGGTAGTGGTAATAAAAGACCTGCGGGCCGTTTCCTGGGAGTCTTATTCCTTGCACATGTTGGACAAGACACCACATAATCATAAATATCTTGATGAATCTGAGGCCACTAGAAATATCTAAATGCAAGGTCCCGTGTTTTCCTGATTCCAGTATGGCCCGCTACTACTGAATCATGAACTAAAGAGAGTACTTTCTCCCTCAGCTCAGGCGGCACAAAAATACGATCTCCGTAGAGATAGAATCCTTCATAGAAAATTAATGCCCCTGATTTAACCGCTGAATTTCTGGGGCCCTGGATTGAGAGCTCTCATTTCAAAGATCCACATGTAACAGAGAGGACTTAATGAGAGTTGACATGGGTCTGGAATGAGCATCCACCTTTCCATTACGCAATGCCGGACGATACGTAACTGTAAAATTAAATCTTGAGAAAAATAAAGACCAACAAGCTTGTCTGGCATTCAACCTTTTAGCTGCCCTCAGAAATTCCATATTCTTACGATCCGTGATTACAAGAATTGGATTAGCAGCTCCCTCAAGGAATTGCCTCCATTCCTCAAACGCCACCTTGATCGCAAGGAGTTCCTTATAGAATTGGTGCCAAAGTGAATCTTTTCTTAAGCTCATTGAAAGCTCTCTGAGCCGCACCAGTCCATGCAAAAGAACTGCCCTTATGAGTAAGCCGAGTCATGGGTGAAATGATAGCTGAAATCTTTTTAAGAAATCTCCTATAAAAATTTGACAAACCGACAAATCTCTGGACCTCTTTGACATGCCATTGGAGAATCGCAGCTACCTTACCCCCATCCATCTTAACCCCTTCTGGGGAAATCTCAAATCCAAGGAATTGGATCTGTACGGTTTCAAATTTACACTTGTCAAGCTTCGCATACAATTGATGACTTTTTGGTCTTGAAAGAACCTTTCATACATGTTGCCTATGCTGACTAGGATTGTCTGAAAAAATTTAAATATCATCAAGGTAGACTATGACATACTGATCTAGAAGATCTCAAAAAATGCCGTTAACAAAGAATTGAAACGTGGCGGGGGCACTGCATAGCCCAAACAGCATTACTAGATACTCGTAAAGACCGTATCTATCTATCTAAACGCCGTCTTCCACTCATCCTCTTGTCTGATTCTCACTAAATTGTATGCCCCTCTAAGATTGAGCTTGGTAAAAATCTTGGCCATCTTAAGCTGATCTAAAAGTTGTGACACCAAAGGAATAGGATACCTATTCATAATCGTGACTTGGTTTAGATTGCAATAATCTATACAGGGCCTTAAGGACCCATCCTTATTTTTGACAAAAAATATTGGGGCACCAGCTGGGGATGTGGAAGGTCGGATGAACCCCTTATCTAAATTTTCCTGCAGGTAACTCTTTATTTCTTTGAGTTCCGGCTCAGACAAATTGTAAATATGACCAAACAGAATCTTACCACCCGGCAATAATTCTATAAGACAGTCGTATGCTCTGCGTGGAGGCAGTTTGTCTGCCTCCCTCTTTTCAAACACGTCAATAAACTCATAATATTGCAAGGGAAGAGCCATACGCAGACTCACAATTGCTGGTTTACCAACCCTTGCTGAACCCTCAAGAAGGAGAGCAACCAAACTCTGGGTACCCCTCTTATGAAGTATTGAAGAACATCATCCCTTCCCTCCAATTAATCATCGGGTTCTGTTTTAGTAACCAATGATAACCAAGAATTAATTCAAAAGACAAATTAGGAACAATATCAAAAGAAATACATTCAGAATGAGATTGTCCAATACACAGAACATCCGGGTATGATGCGTGATTGGACCTGAGTAGAGAAAAGAACCATCCACCATCTCAATTGCAACTGGACTGCTCTTAGGCACCCTGTCCAATTTCATCCTACTGACCAACTGAGAAGAAACAAAATCACCCCCAGTGCCGGAATCCACTAGGGCTGTCACCGACATGACTTTACTTCTTGCGTGAAATAATATAGACAAAAGGAGACAATTGGGGGATACAGGTTTCTGGAGTGATAGAGATACAGAGGATACAGAGGATACAGAGGACAACCACTCACCCTTACTTCCTGATGCATCCTCCATTTGACCCTTTACCACCTACTTCCCTTTCTTGAAACAATTAATTGAAAAGTGCCTCTGGCCCCCACAATAGAGACACAGATTGTTTGCTCTACGCCTCTCTCGTTCCTGTGCGGATATAGGACCTCAAATGAATCCAAGTTGCATTGACTATGCCTCTGAGGTTGTACTTCTAGTGGATACACCTGGAGTACCTAGGGAGAGAGCACTTGTAGAAGTGCAACCCACAGATTCTCGCTGTCTCTCTGTTAGTCGCTTATCAATCTTGATGCATAATGCAATAAACTCGCTGAGACTTTGGGGGAGTCTTCTCTAGCAAGTTCATCCTTAACAGCCTCTGACAACCCTTTCCTGAAATGGAAATGCTGAGCTGCCTCGTTGCAGGTAGTATCAGAGACCTATCTCTGAAAAATCTCAGCATATTCAGCCACTGACCCTGACCACTGCACCAATCCCTGCAGGGATGCCTCAGCCATAGCTGTGCGATTGGGATCATCAAAAACACCTCACTCAATATAGAGACAATACAAGCGGTGAACATATTAGTTAAAGTTTTAACGGATATCACACATGCAAAAAAAAGTTTGGGGGTTTAGACAAAAAAAAATGAAAGAGAAATTCTAGTACAATTGGTATACAGAGATAATGCCATTGGCAGTTTTTCCTGTGTATTTTTTTTTCTGGCAAAACCAAACTCTAGCATAGGTTTAAGATTTTCACTGCTGGCAAAACTGTGAAATCTTCATCAAAACTATAGTATATAAAGTGAAAACATTTGCTCATCCCTTGTCACCAGTTCTATTTGAATAAATGAAAAAAGTACATTAACTACATATTGTTTTACTCCCCTTGCAAAAAAAATAAAACTGCTTTCATCACAAATGCCTGAGATTCGTATGGTCAGTTTTATCGCAGGGAATTTGGAATCAATTAAAAAAAAAAGGATGTACTTATGACAAAATTGGACTTGCTCTTTTGCTTAAATATGATGCATTTCCTATAACGGTTTACAAATTGCAAAATCTCTTGTGGTGGGCATTGTAACACAACAATGTCATTAACTCAGTTAATGTGTAGGCAAATCAGAAACAAACTACAGAGAGCAGCTGTTGCTGCTTATATCTGGCTGGAATCTGTTATTTGAAAATCTTTGCTGAAAAAAAAAAGTCAAAGCGAGTTAAATGTTCCCTGTCTGATTTAATGGTATTGGTTTTACATTTTAATGTACTTTGGGATCTTCAATGCACAATCAATTGCCGGGCACCATAGAATTGCTCATAAGCCAACTACTTTATATTAAAAACACTAAGAACGTTGATTTTAATTAGGCAATCAAGTGTTTTAGCATCCTTCATTCTGCTGAATGAGCAACTTGCAATATTTTACTACTTTATTATTAAAATTTTTTATAGCCACTCATTGTTGAGAAGGTAATACAGTGTTTTGTGTCCACAAAGATATATGAAGGATGGCGTGAATACTGTAGGTTATGGTTATATTTGAAAAAGTAGACTCACAAAAGAAAAAGAATAATTGTTTAAAGATCACTTTAGAAATCAGAACTATAAACACCAGCTGAATTTATGCAAATTTCACCTATTCTCCCTGTTTATAAACCATGCTGCTATGTGAGACAAATTGATGGATTTAATGTCATCTGCATAAATGCATGCACTTATGTGAAGCTTATATGACCTTTATACAATTCAAAGAGAGGTAGTGTAGCTTTAATATATAGATTACTAATGCAAATCAGCAAATTGTATTCTATATTTAGGAAAATTGCTAGAGAAATAAGATATATGAATCACGAAAATCGATATCCCTTTAGAAACAGTTCAGCTCTTGTAATGTTATAATGTTTGTAACATCAGCAGAGGTTTAGGTTGAGCAGACGAAGCATATACATCTTTTACTGCTTGAATGGTTATTCCAACATTCATAAAATATGTTTCAGCTTTTTTTTATTTTTGAAGAGCATAAATGCTAAAGCTGTTGTGGTCTCACAGTTGCTGAACTACAGCTCTTGGGGTTGATGGGATTGGCAGCTCAGCAACAAGTTGAGGGCAGCTGGTTTGACACCTAAGGGTATAATCTGCTGTGATCTCTATTATCTTCATGGTTGGGATATGAATTCTATAGAAATATTGGTCACTGGAGGGCACGCTAATGTACCAATTGAATTAAATAGTATTTCAAATATAAGTGCAGTAAGTGAATTCCCCTTGAGAAAGGCTTAAAGCCGAAACGTCAGGGTAATTCTCATTCTGCGACAAATGTATCTGCTTCCTTTCGATGATTATCTGTATCTAAACTTGAGTGGTAAGTATTCATAAATAGTGATGGGCGAATTTGTCCCATTTTGCTTCTCCGAAAAAATTTGTGAATTTACCGTGAAATGGCGAAAAATTCGCAAAACGTAAAAAATTAACGAAGCGCATTGGATTCAATGGGCATTAAAATAATTTTGACGCCCGCGTCAATTTTTATACGCACGCCTATTTTGTCCAAATGCATTAAAATCTGTGGTGTCTGAATAATTTTGACGCACAACATTTTTTATGCACGCGACTATTCTGACGCGCAGCAAATTGTTTTGACGCAGCAGACTTTTTGCTGGCAAATTTTCGCCAAAGTTTCGCAAATGTATTTGCTGTCAGTGAAACATGGAAATACACCGCAAATTCACGCCCATCACTATTCACAAACTATACACTTTGCTGAAAGTATTATGTTATATTATATATTTTACTAAATTGACTTTTTTCTGTGATTGCTTTTAATCCTGTAAATATTTTTTGCAATACCACTCTGGTTGTTTATTTATTGTGTAAGCCATTTGTATTAGATTGGGATATGAATTCTGTCATATAGGATAACAAAATGAACATGCAAGCTTGGAGCCTTTAGTTTAATATGGCTTATAATGACAGTGTAGGAGAAAAGTATATGTCAACAGATACAGCTAAAGTGCAATTTGGGATATGGTTATTCTATCTCCCCTAGAAACAAGAAATCTATAATTTAATACGCCACCTTTTGTGCAACGGATAAGAACGGGTATATTTATGAAAGAGTGAAGTTAAAGTCCGCAAGAGTGAAATTCCGCCACTCTCCATTCATTTCTATGAGATTTTGAAAGGCGTATTTATTAAAGGATGAACTTTCACTTTCAGCCATTGATAAATACTCTTTTAAAAATCCCATAGAAATTAATGGGGAGTGGCGGACTTTCACTCTAGAGGACTGTGTTGATCTCTAACTTCACTCTTTGATAAATATACCCCAAAGTGTTCAAGTTGTGAAATGTGAGGCTGCATATGATCAGCATGAACAAGAAAATAACTGGTCAGCAGAAACAGGAAATAAATGCAACTTCCAGTAAGTAATCGGAATAGTGAGCCAAGCTGGGTATTGCCCTGAGTGGCTGTACTGCACAGCATGCTGGGAAACATAGCACACACTGAGGTAGAAACACAATAAACACCAGCTAATACAATTATATTCAATTTCAGCCAGCACTGCCTCTACAATAAAGTATATGCAACGCTGGAAAGGTACCCCTTTTTTCACTTTAAGAGACATGACGATACAGGCCAAGGGCACTTTCCCAACGAGAAAAGTCTTTCTCTGCTATGGTATGAATATCACCAACTAAGACACTATTATGCTCCTATACTGGCAGTAAACAGAGATGACTCACTTATCTCTTTTGAGTGCATGGCAGTACACAGTCTCCCTCAGAAAGGTTTCATTTCCGTTATCTACAAGCTACTAGTTAACCCATTATTAGCAGCAGGATATAAGCACAAATATATGCAAAATGGGATGACTGCATAGGGAGGACAATTGATGAAAAAGAATGGGATCCCATATGGGGCAATACTAAACAAGGCATTACTTGTGTCAGACAGCAGGAAAACATTTTTAAAATATTAATGTTTTGGTGCCACACAAGAGCCAAGCTTCACAGATTATTTCCAGAAACTCCTCCCTATTGCTGGAAAGGATGCAGGCACCAGGGAGATATATTTTGGTTTTGTCCAAGTACAATCGTTCTGGGATGAAATCATAACTTTATTACATCAGATCACGCTTCAAACCCTAGATGAATGCATTCTTAACTTACTCTTGGTCAAACCCTATAAACAACTCACAAAGCATACACAAAAATTGACCAATCAGATACTCTCAGCTGCCCGCATCTCAATTGCAGCTAAATGGAAGACCCACATTATTCCCTCCTTGCCAGAAGTGAAACAAAGGGTCAGTAGCATCAAGCAATATGAATATAACCTCGCACGAATACAGAATAAAATTCCTTTATTCCCAATGGGAATTGCTGTCAAACTCAGCCCAATCACAGGCTTGAAACACTGGTGGTTGAGCAGCAACAGTTTTATTGAATGCTTTGTGTTTCCTTCCCTCTCTTGTTCTTTTTTCTGAGCCTATTTCTTTCTTTTTTGTTTTTGAATTTTTATTTAATAATTGTTCTACATACAGTCTACCAAGTATACCACTGGACATGACAATAAGCAATTTACCTACAGTATGTTTGAAATTAGGCTTTCATATAATTTAGTGAGATTTATATGAAAGATTGTTTAAAAGTGTGCTAATACGTTTTGGTCTTTTCAAGTAAAAAAAAAATTATAAGTTACAAAAAAAAGGTCAGATCAAAACAAGTATGAGAAGTTTAAGCAAATGAACCTCTTTCAGTTATACAGTGCATCAAACCATAGCAAAGAAGCCCATTTATCTTATACCAACTAACTATAAATCCATTATATCTAGGGCACGAAGACATACAAAGAGGCCTAATAAGTGCCAAAAATTATCCAAATGCAAACCATTTCATTTATTTATCACCATTAAGGGCAGAAGATCATCTTTATCCTTTGTTGCATGTGCAGTTCCCTTTTTGCCTTTCTTCTTGTGCATTAAGATGCAGCCAAAATGATAGATAACAGATGTTCTTTGACAGATTGTGTCATTTATCACAGAACAGCCTCAATCCAACTAGCATAACCCCCTCCATATGTCACTGTCGCTTTTTGGACCGTCCTAATGCATAATTTTTTTTAAATACAGAAGACTTATAATTTTCCCATTACGACTCATTTGAGAAACTCAAATGCCGAGTTTCTATATTTTTATCCATAATTCACACATCCATAATCCACATATTATGAAGCCAACTGTGACGTAGCATTATTTAAATGATTGAAACGCTACAGGGAGTACAAGCAAAAAGAACTGATTCTAGATGCATCATTTTACTCAGCGATAGCAAAAGCCTCCATTTGCAAGATGGATAGCAAAATGTGTGTGGGATCTGCCCCGATCAATCCACATCCCTGCTTTCTGTCAGATAAAGATTTCATTACAGTAATGATAACCAATTCCATGTACATAAAATTATAGAGTTTTATCTTTACTGATAGCAGAAAAAAAAACATTTTGATTTCAGTAAATGTCATCAACGTCCATCTTACCTCTCTGGCTGAAGCCACAAAATTACAAGGTAAGATCATTTTGGAAGTATATACGGTATTTGAACATTATCACACTCAAATCTTTTCAGTTTTCAAAATGAATGAGCTGTGTCGCAGGAACACTTGGCAGCAAAAAGCACTTTTCAAGATGTATTATATGAAGTTACTTGCACTGTGAATGAAGGCGAGATACTGTACATCTCCTGAATTATATTTTCATGTGATTGTCAGCTCACCAGGGTGCAATGTTTCACCGGCATTAACATATCCTGCTTAAAATAAAGGTGTAATATAACAGTAGGAATATTTATTAATTAAAAACAACAGTTTACAGTTACCCTTCAGTCCTAGCCTCTCTGTATGTTTTTTCAACAGTACTTTTCATAGCTGAGCCACTACTGCTAATAAAAAGATGTAAACAAGAATAAACAGTACTGCAAACAGAAATATTGTTGTTGTAGAGTCTTTACTAATCATGTCGGTCTCTATATAAAAGGTACGAATAGTAGCTAGGAAGGGCTCTCTATTAGTGATGGGCAAATTTATTCACCAGGTGCAAATTCGTGAAAATTCGCCTGCGTAAAAAAAAAATTGGACGCCGGCACAGTTTTACAAATTTTTCACCATTTCACGAATTTCGCAAATTTTTCGGCGAAGCGAAATGTCCCGAATTCACCCATGTGTAATCACCTACAGAAACAGGCGTTTGCAGAACAGTGATCTTAAACCTCTTTCTGGACTACAACTCCCATCATGCCAATATCCATGATCTGGAAAAGCCATAGACTGAAAACTATAGCTGGTAATTGACCTAAGGGTCTGTATTAAAACCACACACACTCATAGTCAGTATGTATGGTGTGGCTCTAGTAAGAGAGACGTTTGTACCATCACTCAAGTTGATTTACACAATATGTGGAATTAGCTTTATGATTTCACTTTATTTGATTTCTAATGAAAATCACAAACAATTCCCTCAGCCCATATAAAATACCACTTCAGGCAGTTTGTTTGTTTTATTACTGCCATGCTATTCTATACAAAATAAACACAAACTCAGAGCAAGTTGCACTTGCTTAGAAACTTTTTTGAACTATTACCTTATGCTGTGTAAATTATTTAACACTCTTTTCACAGTAATTGTGATTCAGTTTCAACCCCCTATCCCTTGCATCAAAACCTCCTAGGGCCGTGATCCCCCAACCCAGTGACTTGTGAGCAACATGTTGCTCTCCAACCCCTTGAATGTTGCTCCCAGTGGCCTTAAAGGATGTGCTTATTTTTTTGTTCCTGGCTTAAAGACAAGCTTTAGTTACATAAAAAACATGTGTACTACCAAACAAAGCCTCCTGTAGACTGCAAGTCTATATAGGGGCTACCAATAGCCAATCACAGCTCTTATTTGGCACCTCGTGAACTTTTTGCATGCTTATGTTACTCTCCAACATTTTTAAAGTTGAATGTGGCTCATGGGTAAAAAAAAGTTGGGGACCACTGTCCTAGGGAGAGCTGTCTCATATAGACTACAACTTCTACAGAGCAAAGCTCATTACTACAGACAACATATATTGCTGCATAAAATGAGCAAATATATATAAGAATAAAGATAATAACAACACCATGTAAACCTGTGACATGAGACGTGTATACCCATAAGAGCTGTTAATCAGTATGCTCTAATAATCGTAAACCTTTGTGAGCTATAATATTTAGAAAATGATCTCCATCAGACTATAGTGTGTATTTACTGTACATAATTACAATTAGTAGTACAATTAGTAGTAATTCTGCAACTGCTTCAAAATGGCAGATATTAAGCTGACAAAATATCAAACAAAGTAACGGAACCTTCTCTGTTGAAGAACTTTGGCTAGTAAACCAGTCCCAGAATTGCTTTTGTCTTCCACTGATAAATGTATTTCCAAAGAGGTTAGGAACTAAATAATTGGCTTTTTTCATATAGCGTTATTTAGGTTAGCATGTGTATCCTTTTATTTCTTTCTTTTTTATGCATCCCGTATTGATGAGAAAGGGATTGCAAGGGTTGTTATCTTTGTTTGCCTGCATGGTCAAAACTAATAGTAGGTGGCTCTTAAAGGAGAGCTAAAGGGTTGCATTGGTGTTATGTGAAGTTCCTGTGCATCTTTTCAAGGGAAAATGTTTATAACATTTTTAATGTAATTTCTTTTCTTTATCCATTTTCTCTTTTGACTATAAAATAGCAGCACAAGGTGTTCTCATAAACCCTGCAACAAAGGAGCATTAGCACAGTTCTACTATACATAGTAGAAAGCATGACTGAATAGAAAATATAATTATAACTCATTGACAGAAAAAAAACCATTATTGATGAGGAATCCATCATTAATAGGGTAACATTCCATGAAACAAATTACAGTCTTTGGTGCTAAAGTCATGGTTATATATCAGATATTCTGGTTCAATGTATTTATTCTTAGACTACATTAATAAATCTCGTTAGATATATAGCCACGGAGAGGAGCATTTTAATTCTTATGAGATGCTGAATGGCAGCATAAAATGTGAAATGTCATTTAGAACTCCAGGGATCCCCGTCTTAAAAGCTAATAGAAAAGTTGCCTGGATTATGATATGCTGTAATGTATTGATATATCACCCAAGACAATGTCTGTGTTCTAATTCTTGTTCAGTTTTATGAATAGTGAATGCAGTTATAAAGTGCTTCTGAAACTGCTTTGTGAGCAGATCGGTTACCTGGCCTTTCTATCTTCTATAAAATCTAAATGCCATTTTTATCCACCAAAGGGGATCTAGGTTAGGTTCACTGACTTAGCTCCATTTTTAACAAAGCAGTATATAGAAGGTTTATTTTAGTGTCTCTTTCTATTCATATGCTTAAGATGCAAAATGATTAACAACATTTCCACATTTTCATTGTTGCATGGAGCTAGTCCTTGATTCCAATGGTCTGTTATCTTTTGTTACGGCCAGATAGTCTTCGGAATAATGACCAATGCCATATCTGGGAATGATTCTCTTTTATGGTCTATGTTTTCAGTTTGGCATGGTTATTCTTTAAATATTGTATAGACATGTTTCTATTCTCAAAATACTTTTTAGGGTAATGGCACATGGTACATTCTTTCACCCTTGCTAAATCCTCTCCATTGTAGGTGACAAAGCCTCCAAAAATACTATACTGGCATGTTTCAATTTGCAGATGGGAAAATATATCACTCAAGTATCAATTCTGCAAGGCAACTTCACACAATTACGTGAGTGATATGCTCTTCCCAGAGCAATTTACATTCATGAAGGTATTCACAAATTATTTTTTTCATGTTTTTATGCATGTTCTGGAGAGAGACAGAGGTGACAATTCTCTTCGGAATTGGACTGGCTAGCAGACTATTGTTTCAGGTAAAGCAATCTTCAACTCTACAATGCACATTAAAAATTCTTGACAATGCTATTCTATTTTGCAGCAACAGTCTGGGAAAGGCTCGTACATAAGGCCCATACAGAACTGTTTTACTGAGGAAGTGGAAGAAAACCAACTTTCTGAACTGAGGTCAAAACCAAGATAGGCCTGATCACCCAATACTAGTTCCCAACTTCAGCTCCCAGCTTCTGAGGAAGTGACTTATATCAGTCACGAAATGTGTAAAGCGGTGCTCCATGTAGTGCCCTCTCCCTGCCCTTATCCTCTGTGTGTGTGATTTTTACACTTTTGAATAAAGTTTTGAAATTTTAATCTTGAACAGAGTGATCCATTCTACTGTGCAGAGGATAGTTTGAATGTTTTGTGGACATCTATTGAACTGAGGTCAAAACCAAGCTATGCCTGATAACCCAATACCAGTTCCCAACTTCACTAATGTATTTCTGCCATAACTCCATTAGCAATCTTCCAAATTTAATGGGAACATGCTTACAAAAAGACTGTTGTAGCAACAATGTGAGGACCAGCTTCATTATTATATCCTTGGTTTTGTAAGACAATTCAGGCACCTGCATTATTTGATAACTTGAATTTTGCCTTCAAACCATTCAAGGCAGGACACAGCTACACCATTTATAACACTGTCTCAGTGGGGTTACATAAGACTATTCGTTAGGAAAGTCTAAAAACTCATTGTGATTTCATATTAATTGGGCTTAGTGATAAGAGAATCTCTCCAGTTTTGCCAAAATATTTGTGAAACCACGGGTAAATTTGCTACACATTGAAGCCAATGGGGATTTACTTGTGGCAACCTTTTCTGCACAAAATGTATTGGTATCTATGGACATCTTTTCATAGCTACTTTTTCCATGGTATCTCTGCTATGCCAACTTTTTCGTGCTGTCTTTTTCTGTGCAGAATACATTGGAGTATAGGCATATTTTCATGGCAACATTGTACAGTGATTTCATAATAATATTTGCATATGGTAAAATGTGGAAATTTTGCTGCAAAACCACACCTGCCAAAAATGTTGAAGAAAACTATTGGGTGTTTAACTACATGCCCACAGTTGATTCAAATCATTTGAACATTCATTTGCATAAAATAGTGCAAATATAAAATATATACTTCAGTATAGAAGAGGAAAAGGGAGTTGACAGACAAAAATGAGGCTTTCAAAGACATAAAATAAAAATAAAGTCTAAACTACGCACATTGCTTACGATGTTACCAGTCCTATTCTTCTCATCCCTGAATTTATTAAAATGACTCAATGATACTCCATAGCTCTCATCCTTGGCATAAATGGTAAATGAAAGTTCAGCTCATTAGTCATGGATTTACAGCGTCATTCCGCCATCTGCAAATTTTGATTAAAAACTGCAGCAAAATATGCCATGACAAAAAAGTCGCTAAGACAAAATTATCGCAGAGACAAACGAGTTGCCATTTGAAGAAATACCCATTGAGTTTAATGCGTTTGGACAAAAAAGTTGCCACAATAAGACATTGTCGCACTTGTAAACATTTTGTTTTATACAAGTTTTTTGCAGTTTCGTGATTTTTTTTGGAAAAATGGGACATATTCACTCATCAACTCATTAGGAGTTTTTGGGTGTGGGGCAGAGGTAAGTTGTTATGGCATGGCAGAATAGTCAAAGTTAAAGAACTTTTGAATGTGAAGTATGGGACCTGTTAGAATGCTCGGGACCTGGGGTTTTCCGAATAATGGATCTCTCCGTAACTTGGATCTTCATACCTTAAATCTAATAGAAAATCATGCAGACATTAAATAAACCCAAAAAGATGTTTTTGCTTCCAATAAGGATTCATTTTATCTTAGTTGGGATCAGGTACACGGTACTGTTTAATTATTATAGAGAAAAATGAAATAATTGTTAAAAAATGTGGATTATTTGATAAAATGGAGTCTATGGGAGACAGCTTTTCTGTAATTATAACTATAATTATCCTGGGGTTCTCTGAATAATGGATTTACCAACAATCGAAATTGTGATTTATTCCACTAATCTCAAAAAATTTGTGGTTTTCCTATACTTCTCAAAAACTCTAAAAATGCAAAACCACAAAAACCTCTAATGCCAAACTTTGCTCAGTAAAAGTTGTTAAGGTGCTATAGAAGTCAATGGGAGATGCCCTGATGCTTTTAATAAATTCAGACTTATTTTCATACTATCACTCTTAAAAAAGTAAAAGATGCCAGCGTTTTTTGGGACTTAGAAAAAATGTAAAATATTTTTGGACAAACTCCTATCTATTGTATTGAACTTCGCCTGGTCTGACCAGGCGAAGTAAAGTCTGGCGCAAGAGGTAATGTTCAGTAAAATGCGCAAGTTAGTGAATTAGCGTAGTTAGGTCCCTTCGCCATAACTTCGTCTGGCGTAAGGGTGTGAAGTAGCGCTAGAGTAGGTCCATTTCGCTAGCAAATTTACGCCAGCACCCGTTAGTAAATCAGCGAAGTAACTAAAAGAATTTGCGAATTTGCGCTAGCGTTAGCCGCTTCGCGCTTTAGTAAATTTGCCCCTCTGTGTGAGTTTGCATTTTTCAGATGCATGCAAATATAAATAAAGCAGAACAAGTTAATAGGAGAACAGAAAGCTTTGATGCTACCATCACAGTTTAGATAACTTTTTTAATGTGATGCATCTGGAAAGGGAATACTTGAAACTTTTTAATTTGGCAACAGGCTTATATGATTATACACCATCTATTATTGATGTTTATTGAGACAGAAATGCAGTTCTGTAGTTGTTTAATTAGTAGCCCTAATGCAAGACACAAATTGATGCAATGCTTTTGGGTTTCCAGAAGGTAGTACTGAAAGATCAAACTGTCTCTTATATACAGATCTATTTAAGAGACAGACTGGATAACTAATGATTTCTCTACAGGCTACACTATTATTGTTCAACTAGTGGCAGGTAAAAAAAACAGTTATTTGCATTTTTAAAAATGAATATATACTGTGTGATTAGAAGGTATGCAGATACACAGGCAAACATCTGTTAGAGTATATACTAGCACACAAACAAGAAAAAAACCCTTTAACTTAAAAAATTTAAAATAACTCAAGCTGTTCCGAGAGACAAATCAGCCTAGATTTAGTTCTATTAGATTAGTTTGTAAACCATTAAAAGTCTTCTGTACCCTTTCTGGCCTCGTTTTTATTTTTAACAGCTAATTAAATGAGAATTTTCTCATGATCCAGAAATGTAGAGATATAGAAATAGCTGAATTTATCACATATCATATTTCCATAAATTCTTTTTTCCCTCTACACAATTATTCAGTAGTGAGTGACAGGTGGGGGTGTAATACAGCACATATTTCAGTCAGCTGAGATAGTTGGACCCTCTATTGGAATTTAAACCAGTAAGGCAGCCAAGAGGGTTCTGGTTAATTTGGTATTCCCTGCCTTCACAAATGTGTTTGTTCAATTTCAGCAGCATCACTGACTAGTTAGGAGACCTTTATCCAAAAATATCAGAATCCTCCTCATATAATGCTTTCTTTATCTTCAATTCTTGGCCTAATTAATGAAGATACGTTCATAGCTCTCTCTAATACCTAAGTAAAGAAAAATTGTTGCCCTGGCTGAGTATCCTAGTCTCTCCTGTATTGCCTTTGCATACTTCCAGTCCTGCTTCTACTGTATGTCCATGCCATCCTGTCCTGTTTCTACACACTCTCTGCCTATGACTGATTGTACATCCTCTCTGCCCTGTTCTATCCTCATAACCCACTCTGTCTCATGCTCTCCCTTCAGACCTTTGTTGGGCCAGCCTTGTCTAGATACTTCCAAATCCCCTATTGGGCCTTAACCTGGACTGCCTTTACCATATAGGTACCCGAGGGTCTTGAACTAGGAAGACAGCTTTAGGGGGATAGCACTCAGTCGCTTACATAATAAAAGAGTGCAAAGAGAAAAGTGATTGTAGGACTGGCTAGATTAGGGGCGACTTTGATGCAACTGTCCAGCTTGTATATATTGCATTGAATGGACAATGAAACTTAGAGGCCCATTTACTTAGCTCAAGTGAAGGAGTAGAATAAAAAAAACTTTGAATGTTTTTTTTTGGTTACTTCAACCTTCGACTATGAATCGAACGGTTCAAACTAAAAATCATTCGACTATTCGACCATTCGATAGTCGAATACTGTCTCTTTAAAAAAAAACTTTGACTCCCTACTTCGCCACCTAAAACCTACCGAGGTGCCATGTTAGCCTATGGGGAAGGTCCCCGTAGGCTTTCTAACATTTTTTAGGTCGAAGAAAAATCGTTCGATTGATGGATTAAAATCCTTCGAAACGAACGATTCGAAGGATTTAATCATTCGATCAAACTATTTGCGGTAAATCCTTCGACTTCGATATTCGAAGTCGAAGGATTTACATTCGGCAGTCGAATATCGAGGGTTAATTAACCCTCGATATTCGACTCTATGTAAATCTGCCCCTTCCTGTTTTGTTTAAAGAGGGGGAATTTTAGTAGATCTATAAACAAATGTCTCAATGTCCTAAATATATCACGGCTCAGTGCTGAGGACCACTTGTCTTTGTCTGTATACATTTTGGGGCCACACCCTCAGCCCAAGGCTAATGCCACATAGGACTGAAAATTGGCCTGCTGGAATACGCAGGACGAGAATCAGCCCCTACACTGGTATTAGTTTCCTATCCTGCCTGTGCCCAGAACAATTGTGTTGGCCCAAGTGCTGACATTGATGGATTTTGCCACGAGAGTTCAAGCTCTTGTGCTTATTTTCCAAAATCCCAACTTGTGTCTGCATCTAGTCTGGCATGAATGTTCCAGGTACAGGCTGGACAGGAGGCTCATACCTGCATATGCTGGATGATTTTCAGCCGTGTGGCATTAGCATAATGGTTAAAAATGTTTAGTTGTGAGAAGATAGACAGAGAGACTAATTAAATTAGTTGTAGCATGTAGCATTTCTATGATAAAAGTTATTTTGTAGAGCCAGTAACAATGTGCAGTTATGTGCAGCAGTTTGCATTCTCCTGTAATTAAATAGCCCCGCAGAACATGCCTAATAATTTATGACCAAATGACTGCTAATTACATCAGACAACATCGTAGCACAAACGTTTTTCCTTACTTTCCATTGATTACTCCATCTGGATTCAGCATTGGGACAATCTTGAAGATGAACATTTCTCGCAGGATTTCAGCAATGGGGTCACTGCTTGTTAAAAATTCCAATGTTCCTTTCATCACCCAGCTGGCATTACTCTCACCAGGATGCACACGAGCTGTGAGTACCATATATTGACGGTTCCCTGAAGTGATCAGATGACAAACAGAAAGAAGAATATGTATTTAATATTGGAATGTTAGATGCAACTCCACCAACAGAGAAATGCTAACACCGAGGGGCTAGGAGATTTAGTTCAACAACATGTAGTGAGTCACAGGCTGCCTTTCCCTCGTGTACATATAAATGTTAACATTTATGTTTCAAATCTGTATTCCACTATTGTAATGAGGTTTATAGATTCTCACTATTGAATAAATCTTACCTACATTTTTCCATTAACAGTACATGTCTTTCAACAAATGAAAAAGTCACTTGTGAGTTTATAAATATCTTTAAAATGTATTTTATTATTTATATTATATTATTTATTATTTATGGATTCTGACAACTGGCGACAAGAACTTCTACATGAGATTGTTAGAGTCGCTTCAGCAAGTTCACTATTATTTGCAAATTTTTTTCCACTCTAATTTATTTAGTATATGCCGTGTGGAGACAGATACATTAGTCTACTATATAGGTCATTCGTAGAAGAGAGAGAAATGGGAAGAAGAGGAGGAGCACATAAAAGCAGGAGACATATATAAAAGAAAGAACAGAAAAGAAAGAATAGCCAAGAGATGCTGTGGGTAGTGATTAATACAAGTATGGCAACTAGAACACATTATGGATTTAGGAACCAGAATGTTTTTTAATTATTATAATTCAAAAATCACTGCCTGATGCAAACCAAGTATATTTGCTATTTTTATGATTATTTCATTAGCAGAATTTTTTTTTTTTTAAAGAAGACGTTTTTACACTTAAGGTCCCCATAGATGCAAAGATTTCTCTTGTCGAACGACCAATTTTAGGGAAGTCCGACCAATCCTTCGAAATTATTGTGCGGTTAGTGGGATTCGAACGATCGTACATCTTACGATTTTTCGGCCGACATCTGTCGGGAAATTGATTGGCCAGGTCAAAAAATCTTTGTCAGTCCCAGTGCAATCTATCTATGTTTGCAGGTCCAAGCAGGCAGCTACTGGCAAATTGGTCTTTTCAGTTGATGGTAAATTCGTACGCTCGTACAATTGTTCCGAGAAGATCGTGGTCTCACGATCAGGATCTGATCTTTTAAAAATCTCAACATCGATGGCCAGCTTTACCCCCTTTCCCTTTGTTTGGTCATGCTCCCCTTAGCACATAACAATATTACATCTATGTGGTTATGTAGTTCCCTGGATATCCAGAACAGTAATAAAGAAACCACCCCCAAATATAACCACTGCATTAGAGACTTATGAGTAGTGATGGGAGGATCTGACCTGTTTCACACTTCCCTGAAAATTCGCAAAACACCAAACAATATTAGGACACGGGTCAGAAGAATAAAGAGAGTAATGAAGATTAGTGATAGACGAATAATGGCAGACACTAATTCACAACAACCTGCCACATTTTGCGGCAAGCAAATTAATTTGTGAAACTGAGAAAACAATTGGCCGGCGAAAAATCCGCCATGTCAAAAACGTGTAAAAAGTGTTGCTTTAAAATTATTCGGATGCCCATTGACATTTGGACCAAATAGTCGCGCGTTTTAAAAATTTGACATTCGCTTCAAAATTGTCGCTCGCATCAAAATTGAAGTGCGTTAAAATTATTTTGACACTCAACAAAATAATTTTGGCGCCCATTGACTTCAATGTGTTTCACAAGTTTTTCGCAGTTTTGCGGCACAGATTCGCCCATCACTAATGAAGATAATTAGTGTGTGTGTGTGTGGCAGAAGACAGATTATTCATGGGCCACCACATACCCTCTCTACCTAATCAAATGGAGATCTTATGATGGACTACACATGGGATGGCTAACTTCCTATTGTTCCAATTATTTCTGAACAATCAAAACATTAGGAAATGAAGAAGAGCTACAAGAGCTGTTCGGCCTGGTGCACCCACAGATTATACTTTCTAACCTGCCTCGTTTTGTAACTGACCAATATCCATTTCACATGGATATCAGTCAGGCTCAGGGGCCCCGTACCTGTACTGATAATCATAAAAAAAACTTAATTCAAAATATTATTGGCACACGTGTGGTCAGCTTAAGGAAAGGCGGAAGTGTCCAGATCGCCCATTGGCGCGCCTGTCTCCAAGATGGGATCCACGTGGGCTGACGCCGGTGTCTTGACGCCAATGTGATGACGTCATGCACCTGACACGAAAATTCTAGGTCACGGTTCAATGCCTGATTATAGGAATTGCTGAATCGTGTTCCTGGGTTCCTGACCCCCTATTAGACCCTGATTCTGATTTTTGCTGCCTACCTTATTTGAACTCTTGCATGAACTTGACTACGCTTATCGCTGACCCCTTTGGATATCACAAACTTGGACTTTAACCCCTAAGCTTCCTCCTTGGTCCGGACTTCTCCACTAGGAGCCGATAGAGACAGTCAGAGACAGACATATACAGTACACAAGGACAGCAGAAAGGAAAATAGGTGGAGGTCTGGGAACCTGTCAAAGTAAAAAAGGCAAGGAAAATAAATCAAGCAGAAAATCAATAAGGATGCAGGTGACTGGGGATTTAGGGTGATGAATAGTATTGTGCAAAGTGATAAATGAGATGAAGGGGATATTTTGATAGATTTCTGCATTGCTAACTGGGGGTTTGCTTTATTTACCTCTTCTGTACCATAAATATCATTCAACAATTATTTGCACTTTTTTTTTTAATAAAAAAATTTAATATATTCTTTGGTGTGATGACTACTTAAACATTTCGGGGCAGATTTACTAAGATCGAGTGAATAATTCGAATGGAAAAATATTCGAATTTCAAAGTATTTTTTTTGGGTACTTCGACCATCGAATTGGTTAAATTCGATCGAATTCGATCGAATTGAATGATTCGAACCATTCGAAGTAAAAATCGTTCAACTATTCAACCATTTGATAATCGAAGTACTGTCTCTTTAAAAAATACTTCAACTTCATACTTCGCCACGTTAAACCTACCGAGGTGCAATGTTAGCCTATGGGGACCTTCCCCAGAACTTTTCTATGTTTTTTTTTGGTTGAATAAAAATCCTTCCATCGATCGCTTAAACAATTTTATCGTTCGATCGAAGATTTTTATTCGATCTTTTCGCTTAAATCCTTCGAATTCGATATTCGAATTCAAAGGTTTTTACTTCGAGGGTTTTTTAACCCTCAAAATTCGACCCTTGATAAATCTGCCCCTTTGTCTTTGCAGTGTAAAATATCATTACTTACTCAAAGTTTGTTACAGATAAAACATTTTCCTGCAGCCATAATAATGCCTTTTAATTTTAGAACAAATGGGTCCTAGCCTTCAAAGCAATATAATTACTTTGTGAGTTGCATTATATGAGATGCATCACTTCCGGCATTGCCCGTGGCATTTATAACACCATTTGAGTTCTATATGCTTGGTCTAGTCAGTAGCAGCTACTGACCCAACGCTCAGTAGGAACCCTGGAATTAAAGTACACAATGTCCATGGTGGTGGTTGTAATCCCTAGTATTCTATCATTAGTAGGCACACCTTTGCATCTGTTTAAAAGAGTCTTTCTACAGGTGTGTCCATCACAAGTATTCCTTCAAGATGAACACAATTCAAAAAGAAAATGGAAGTGTCCTGTATTGTATTAATTCAGTGACACAAAATGCTGAATTCTTGTAATCTCTTATTTAATGAATAATCTTTTTTATGATGATAAATGTATACAGTTTGCTACCAATTACATTGAATAAGGGCTTCTAATAGACATATGACAACAGACTGCTATTCATTATGTAGGCAGTGCATCTTATTGTTAGAGCTAGTGCTTCACGGTGAATCTAGTCTGTTATATTTGTGAAACAGAAAGAGCACCTGTTCCCCACAACAAGGCCTGGGTACACTTTTAGAGGTGTTATTTTTCATTTTTCTATTCATTATTCCCTTGCACCTATCAGACATGGATCTGCAGCCCTGACTGCATGGCCAGAATGGAAGGGCTAGAATTAGATTCCAAATTAAGTGAATCAAACAGCTCCAGGCAGTAATTAACAAACTGCAATGTGTTTTAATTAGCAGTGTAAGCACATTACATGTTTCTGGCAGGGCCCTTTATCAAATGTACAAATTTCGAGGCATTATGGGATTAAATACCTTCTTGTGGAACAAACCCCCACACACTAAACCTCTTAAAGTGATTGTGTAAAAATACAAACACCATTTTCATACATAATGTCCATTAAGTCGAATAGTATCCATTAATAACAAAAGTCCAATCCACGGAGGCTGCATTTAAGGCCTGTCCTTGGATATCAGTCCACAAACAAAGCTTAAGGTACTGCCAAGAAAGGGCTAGTATTAGCAGGCAGCAGTCACAGGAAATAATGTTTGCTTATAGATTATACAAAGACTAATAAATAATTATATGTCTATTATATATTCCCCCTGTGCTACATATATATATATATATACATATATATATATATATACATATACATATATATATATATATATTTTTTTTTTTTTTTTTTTTTCTTCTTCTTTTAAATAAAATCACTTTTAAGTAATGAATGACCCTAAACCGGACATGTTTAAATGGTTTCTAATGGTGTTTGGGATGAGTAATCTAATGCATATCCTTTGGCTATTTTATTCCTTTGCTATAATTGTGATTTACTGCTATTTAGCAGCCATGCACCAAGTTAAATGTATGAGACAATATAGCTGCTGCACTGGATGGGGCTCCAGAGAACCCCTAATTGACAACAGCTGCATGTGGAATAAAACAAATACACTTTAGAAGTGTTTTATGTTTTGGAATCGATTTTTACATCTTTAACAGCCTTTATCTCTAGTCTACCTTGAATTAAAGTTTGGTATATTGATTATGAGGTCACATTACAGATATGCTGCTTGTTTTTTTCTTCTGCTGAAGCAACACAACAAAATAAGAAAGAAAAAAATAAATGGGCAAATACAGCTTCTGTCTTTAAAGTGTCTCATGAGGAGTCCAATTTAGTTAAAGTTTAGGGCCCTATCTTTCCACATGTTGCTGTATGTTGAATATGCTACAGTCGGTCAATACCTATGCTTCAGTAACACAACCGAGGATGTTTTGTGCACAAGATTTAAGGCTAATGTGCAGAAGAGTCAAGTATTTTTTTTTTCTGTGGAATTAAAAATCCCACTGTGGGTTCACACAGAGGTGCAGGTACAGTATACTGTAGTTGGGTTGATAACACGTTGTCCACATTAAGCAATGATTGGAAACATTTTGGGGGCTTTTAACGCTTTTTTCAAGAAGAAAAGTTGCAGAATGTCTACTAAAAGCTGTCAGCTGTCCTTGTGTGATATAAGTAAATATAAACACACTTATCAGAAGATCATGGATCAATGAAACACCAAATTATAAATAGTCTTAGTATGCACTACAAATGTTGTGTTTTTGTGGTATCCTGGTATGGAAGGCTTACATTCACATGTTACAATTGTGATTACCTTTAATCAGTACCTGAACCCTCAGAGCCATTAACTGAAAAATGAACAGACAAATTATATCTCCCACAATCCCTTGAATCTACTCCCCTTAAGGACCCATTTCCCAGCCCTATCATGGCCCTATCCCTCCACATTTCCTTCTGGTCCCAAGGGCCCTGAAGCAGATGTAGGAATAGTTGGAAATTTTTTACTATAAAATCCAAATTTTTTGTGAAAAAAAAAAAATTTGAATTCTTCAGGGGTTTATTATACCCCAAGGATGGAAAACGTTTGAATCCAAAAATCCGGCATCTCAAACCTGCAAGGTTGTATATAATTCAATGGGAGAAGTCCAGAATATATCCTGATCTGCGCTGGGCTTCGTGCACAAATGCAAAGATTTCGTGGTTTGCGGGCCAAAAAAACGGAACACATTTTTGGATGATTTTCATGAGTTTTCCGAGTTTTTTCCCGAACTGGAATTTTTCTAGAAAATGTATTGATAAATAACAGGAAATAACCCGTGTGGACTTGGTCGGAGTATATTTCAGAAAATAATGGGATGAATTTGGATTTTGATAAATAACCCCCTAAGACTAAATAATATAATAATGTACTGATTTGAATATGTGTGTAATAGATTATTATTATTTAACCTTAAACCCTAATTACTTCTGTGTGACTAACATAATCATCCAGCACACAGAATTCTATCTGTCAGTGTTGGCTTTGATGGAAAGGGGGGATATCCTTTGCAATTGAATAACATTGTAACTAGTGATGGGCGAATTTGAGGCATTTCGCTTTGCTGAAAAATTTGCGAATTTCCAGCGAAATTCGAGAAACGGCGCTGGCGTCTCGGGAATTCGCCCCTGCCGAATAAATTCGACCATCACTAATTGTAACACTATTTAAGGCCACTATGAACAGAGTTATCTACAGTAAAACTTACAATAACATGTATACTGCTCAATTTACAAGCTTGTTATAATAGTCCGTAAAGTCTTGTTATGACCTATGTATTGCAGCTAAATGCCAGTTATCTGAACTCTACCATGGTTATACAGCCTGTCTTTCAAACAATATACCTTTTTTTCCAAGACAGACATGTAAAAAAGGGAATAGGTAATGATTTTGAGCCAAAGACTCCGTATTATACTTCAGATTATACTTCACATCCCCTTTCTGCATGCTGTAGAGATAATAATTGAAATGTGTAGTAACCTACATAAAATCCTGTGGCTTGTTTGCAAGACTTTTGGTTGCTCAGCAACAATTTGTGAATATGATTGAAATATATTGCTTTGAAAAACACAACTACTGAAAATAAGCTGCAGCAAACCAGACTCGCCACAATGCACTAGTTCTAGGTGTACTGAAATCATTGACCACAGAATAAAATATGCAAGTTCTTGGAGAAGGACATAAGTTTGAAGTGAGCAATTTAGTGATGTTGCCCTGTCTGGTGGTGATGTAGTTGCAGAAAGGCTTGGAGCAGCCCAAATGATTTCTTGAACAATCATAATATCCAGTACAAATAAAGTTTTTTTATTATAAATATGTGTATTACTCTGTGTGTGTGTGTGTATATATATATACTGTATATATATATATATATATATATATATATATATATGTATATATACATATATATATATATATATATATATACTGTATGTATATATATATATATATATATATATACATACATACATATATACATACAGTATATATATATATATATATATATATATATATATATATATATATATACATATATACACACACACATTTATCATCTGGGGTCATTTAGAAAACCGATGTAACTATGTAACCCAAGACCTACAAATGCATAGATATATTAAAAAGAAATTAAGCACGGACTATGATCAAAACGTTGCTGATACAATAGCAGAAATAATTACGTGGGCTCAGAATACTGAACAGAATTATGATGGTTAAATTAAAGCTATTGCAATCATTTTTCTTCCAGTTATTTTTATAATAAAGGCCAGAGATTAAGTATTGTTAATTAGCCTAATATATGTATATAAAAAACTGTATTAAAGCAGAATAGATAAAAATGTCATGCAAGGAGTCATGCAGTAGACAGAATCCCAATCTCCCCTGATACATTAAGTGCAAGTGCATGTATTCCTCCATGGGAGCCATAGAATTACCATCAGCCTGGATCTGCAGGTAATTTTTGGGTTGCATCACTAGTCGAAACTGACTTGCATCAAGTAAACTAAACACTAATGGCATAATAACACCATGTGCCAGAAGCAATGCCTTTCCAACAAAACTGCAACTTCTATGCAATTTACCAAAATGGATTATACTTTGTATCAATATTAGTGCAGCAAGTGCAAGCTTATTTGGATGCTAATTATGCTAGAACTCTGAGAAAATGTTTGCTTTTTTTCACACTCATACTGGTATAGTTTTAACTAAAAGAAATTGTTTTATTTTTCCCCAGTTTCCATGGTTTTCTTCTATAAACATCTAAGTAAAATGCTTAATCTGGCTGCAGACAGACTAACCGTTCAGCCAGCATGTGATGACTGCTACTATGGCAACAATTATGTCCGATAGTAGAACGTAAGAACAGTGGCCTCATGGGATGACCAGCTTATAGCATAGTAACATTACACTGTGACATTGTTAGATAAAGAGAGAAAGAGAAAATTACTAAGAAAAAGGAATTATTTCACCAAAGAAATAAATATCAGGTCCATGGGAAAATGTCAACATCATTAGACACAGTCAGCTGAATATATTGTATAGGTATAAGATCAGAACCCATTATCCAGAAAATTCCAAAATATCTCCATTGAGTCTTATTTAAACAATCAATTCCTGATTTTGATGTATCTCTGTAGCTCTGCAAAATACAGAACATTTGTATTTGATGGTAATTAAAATAGCATAGATCAATGTTGATGTTATGCATATTAATAGCCTGAAGGCATGGAACTCCAAATGATAGAAACATCCTAATTCTGGAATGTCCCAAGTGTTCCTGATAATACACCCCTTTATATAAAATGTAAAGGATTATATATACAGCACGTTTTATCATGACATCTCATTATAGAGAATTCACTGTGCTGTTGGTCACCTGAGTTAAAAAAACTAGTACCTTTACAATTGGTTTAAATTTGTTAGCAGTGTATTAAAATATATTAGGGCTCTTATGGATTTGAAAACCATTTTTTGCCCCATGCACCATTGTTTCCCCTAGAATTTCATCGTCATTTGAGAGCAGGAATTGGGTGCAACAGCACTCAGTTCAGAATAGAAGGCACTGAGTGCAACTATACGGAAATGCGAACAATGCAGCACCTTAATGAAAGTGGTCTTAAAAGCAATTCTCTGCAGAAAAGAGTGCAACTTGTCACTGCATCTGTGAACATAAAATGAGCCCTATTGTTTTGGTATTCTTAAAGAGAGTATAGTCTGACTAATTCACCAAATTTTAACCTGGTAGTAACCCATATTAGCAAATGCATTGGCTTACATGAGTTACTGCTAGGGTCGCCACCTGCCCGGATTTCACCCTTACAGTTCCGGTAAAAGGCCCTGGCCTAAAGCGGCAAAATATTAGCATGCCACCCAGCTGCTTTCTGAGGAGCACTGAGGACGTACAGCTCCCCAGTGCTCCGGCACATGTGCTCGTGGGGGGGGGTGCAGACGGGCTGGGCACTAGAACCTCGCGGCGTAGGGGCGCCCGTGCAGGAAAACTGCCACTGCTCTGTCCCCCTGCCAATTTTCCGGCCCCAGCAAAGGTGGGAACCCTGGTTTTTATCTAGGAGCAAATTTGCCAAGTGTTATTTCTCACCATGGGAAGTTTCTTGCTGAGACTGATTGGAAGAAGAAGCAAGGCAACAATGGGTGTAAAAAAAATTTTTTTTCTTTTACAAAACAACATTTTTCCTAGAGCCGACTACTTGCTGACATTTTTGCTGTAAGTAAACTGTTGTAATCAAGTCCCTAATCCTGCCTTTGACCAAAAACCTCTTACCATCCTAATTTGGGAAATGATCACTATTAAGGTGCAATTTAGTTTCAAAGCACATCATCATTTGTTTGTGGGAAATGCAGGTTTTGTGTTAAAGGGATGTGCTATAATTTCATGAACTCTTCACTAACCCAGAATGACTTTCCCCATATAAATTATAAACAGGTGCAATTTCTAAAAGATATATGTGACTTATATTAGCCTAGATAGAAAACTTTGAAAGTTACTTTAGAGTCATAATTGCTATAAACACACTTCTGAGGCCATTTAGGCATTTACTTGCCTTTTTTTTTTTTTTTTTTTTGATGCCCCAACAATCAGTTACTTTGACGCAATATTGCAATAGCAGTTTATTAATGGGTTTATTAATGGGAAGTGTTTCGGCATTTTTTGACTATATTTTCAGACTAGAAAGCCAAATCAAAACATTGATAGGACACAAACACATGTAATTACAATGTTATTAGCAACTTGTTTCCTAAGGAATCTACTCAAGCATCAAAACATGAGACATTTTTTCTCAGCGCAAATTTATTCCAGTTAATGCATATCTGGTTGCAATGGTTTCCAAATCTTTTCTTAATCTTATCTGTGCCTTAAAAAGATTAGCACATCTTATCTGGCTCTACCAAGCAAATGAAAAACAGGTGTAATATGTTGTCTCGATCTCGCCCTAAGCATCTGGAACCTATCAGGAATAGATTAACCATGCTAATAATTCACTGATGTTTGATGTTCAGCCCTAAAGTAGAGGTGACTGGAGAGTCAATAAAGATTAACTATTTGCTTTTCATTGCCTTCTGTTATTTCGTTTTCATCTGGCTGGGGAAATATCAGAGATGAAATTATCAAGATATATTGCTTTGCTTTCAGATAGTTTCTATTGTCTTGTATCATCTTTCCCATGGAGCTCATTTCTAAATTGGATAAGGATGGACCCTGCTGATAATGTTGCACAAGTGCAGTTGCTTCCAGCTAACAACACCATTAAATGGCCTTTCAAGTAGCATATTTAGAAGAAAAATTAACTCCGCAGAAATTGAACCCTTTAGCTTAGGGTTACCAAACCACTTCTAAATTCAGGGATATTTCTAATACATGAATGTTGCAGGGTGGCATAGACTGCATTTTAATTCATTTTCAATCAGTTCAGCCCTACTCGATACATTTTCTAGATGTGTCCTGACTTTTCAAGTGATCTGATAACTAGCAGTGCATCGAATCCAGGATTCGGTTCGGGATTCTGCGTTTTTCAGCAGGATTCGGATTCTGCCTGGCCGAAGCATATGCAAATTAGGGGTGGGAGGGAAATTGTGTGACTTTTTGTCACAAAACAAGAAAGTAAAAAATGTTTTCCCCTTCCCACCCCTAATTTGCACATACAAATTAGGATTCGGATTCAGTTCCATATTCGGCTGAATCTTTCGCGAAGGATTGGGGGTTGGCCAGAATCCAAAATAGTGGATCTGATGCATCCCTACTGATAACCCTACCTTAGGGTGGTTTGGGGGTGTAAGGCCTTAATACTCTGTGGCCTTTGAATGTCAATTTGCTAAAATTATTAGGATCTGTTTTACCTGTAACTGGAACAAAAAGACTTTTGTAGCCAAATAAATTGGTGGAAATTCAAAGCTGAAATGCTTAGTTTTAATAGAAACAGGGTTTGTTTTGCATGAAAGTGCTAATAAATAATAATTCGGAATTAATTGTGTCATGCTGTAAATGACACTGCACCATGCTATCATGCCCACTGATAACATTGTAGTGTTCTTTAAAGAATAATAATTCACTGCTGAGACACAGGCAGACTAAGGTATGATCGACTCACATAATGGATGCATTGGCATTGGCCTAGGGGGAGAGATTTAAAGAAAACAAAGGCAGGCAAACCCAGGTCACCCTGTCTCCAAGCATTCCTATTTATTAGCCTGATGAGACACAACACAACAGAAAGGCAATTCATCTCTGGCACATGGCATCATGTATTGCTTTCTTTGTCTGAGATTACACTTCGCTTTCTATCCTTAACCCTATGTATGTCATTGCTTTTTTATAAGTGCCAATATGGGAATAACAAAAGGTAGACTGATATTCCACTTCACTATCTATTCTTAATCCTATGTATTGCTTTTTTACAAGTGACAATATTGGAATAGCAAAACGTAGACAATCGATATTAGTAAGAACAGGGACCTTTGATTGTCATGCTATTTATATTTTCATTTGCCCCAACTTCATTTTTTTAAAATGTTATCATTTTATCTGGATTTTGAATTAATGATAAACTGTTCAGTTTCTGGTAGTGATGGGCGAATTTGCGCTGGAAAATTAGCAAATTTCGCAAAACGGTGAAAAATTCGCAAAATGGCGCAAATTCGCTGTTTTTGACGCCGGAGCCTGTTTTTTTGACTCCGGCGGCCGTTTTTTTCGACGCTGGTGAATTTTTGGCTCAGAATTTTCGTGGGAGTTTCGCGAATTCATTCGCTGGCGCCGAATCGTGCAAATTCACCGCGAATTCGCGCCTGGCGAATAAATTCGCCCATCACTAATTCCTGGTTATTTCCAATATTTGGGTTCAATTTATAGTATGCAGCAGGAACATGGGCCTGTAGCTTCCATTGGTTACCAGAAAAGCAATCCATATGTATTTTGCATGACAAATTATATGTTGATACACATACTGAAAGGAGAAGGAAAGGCCTATTTACTTGGGGGTGCCAAAAGTTAGGCACCCCAAAGTGAATGTGAATACATACCTCAGACCCCAGGCCGGTGCTTCTATCAGCAGAAAACTGCACTTGTCCAGGGTTCTTCCAGTGAGCACCAAGGAGCTATCGGCTTCATTGTTTCTTTAAATTTCCCGGGGCAGACGCATGCGCAGTAAAACAAAATAGTCGGCTTGGTTAAAGTTTAGGCTATCTGCTCTACTGCGCATGCGTACCCGGGCAAAGAAAGAAGAAACCGGAAGCCGTTCGATCGATGGTGCTTGCTAAAAGAACCCCCGGACTCGTGAAGTTTTCTGCTGATAGGAGCTCCTGCCCAGGGTTTCAGGAAAGTATATACCAGTGATCCACAACCAGTGGTTGAGGAGCAACATGTTTCTCTCCATCCCCTTGGATGTTGCTCCCAGTGGCCTCAAAGCAGATGTTTATTATTGAATTCCTGACTTTGAGGCAAGTTTTGGTTGCATAAAACCCAGATGTACTTCCAGATTCTCAGTGAGGAATCTCATCATCCCTAGGCCCGTGAAGTATGGGTAAAACCGGCAGTGGCCATGTTGGATAGGGGAAAGCGCGCCCTGCGCATGCACAAGTTCCCAGCGGTCATTTTGTTTATGGGCAAGAACGCGGAATGGCCGTCTCAGAGCGTGCCAAATGATCCTGACCAGCTGTTGGTGACTAGGAAGGTGGAACAGGTGCCTAACAGGCTCAGGCCTTATTTAAATGCCAGCCACACGAACCAGGGGTTAGCTGCCCAAAATTACTCGATCCTGCCTCCTGCCACGCTGCTTGGATCCTGCCATACTGCGGTTTGCTGTATCCAGACCTGTGCATATCCAGGTAACTAGTGGCTCTGGTATCAGGGGTTAATTAACCTTTTTTGGCCATCCATGTTTAATTTGCAAAATGTTTTTTAGGATGGATTCTGATCCAGAACCTGCTGCCCTCAGAAAGACTGCTTCCAGTAGTAGGTAAAAAAAAAAATATTTTTTAGTGTATTTACAGATATATTGCCAGTCCTGAAGGATATTATGTTGTTTCTTTCAGTGTGACCCTTACTCCTACGGGAAAAGAAATGAAGAAGGTCATAAAGGGATATTCTTCCACACAGAATTGTGGGACTCCTCTGCTAGATCCTAGCCATAGGATAACTTGTGCAGCCTGTGAGCTTCCTCCGATGTTAAACAAAAGATTGTGTGAATCATGTCGAAGAACTGCGGCAATTTCAGAAACCTTGGCAGATCAGGACATGCTAAATCTGATCAAGACAACAGTAAGGGAAGAGTTAAAGTCCTTTAAACAACAGACAGCAGAGGAGTCCACACAGAATTGTGGGACTCCTCTGCTAGATCCTAGCCATAGGATAACTTGTGCAGCCTGTGAGCTTCCTCCGATGTTAAACAAAAGATTGTGTGAATCATGTCGAAGAACTGCGGCAATTTCAGAAACCTTGGCAGATCAGGACATGCTAAATCTGATCAAGACAACAGTAAGGGAAGAGTTAAAGTCCTTTAAACAACCAACATCTTTTGAATGGCAGATGTCAGATAATGAGGAAGCCGGACCAAGTGGGTTAGTCTCTGGAGAAGATTCACTGGAAAGTGAAGGTTGGTAAGAAGAAGATGATTACTCCACTTCCCTAGATACCTCCATTATTGCTCCCCTTATCAGAGCAGTAAGAGAAGCCTTATCTCTGAAGGATTCAGAACCCATATTTTGGGTTCAGTCAAAAGATCAGCAGACCATTTTCATATCCATGAGGAGGTCAAAGCTTTGCTGCAGTCAGAATGGGAACAGATGTCTAGATGAGTTTCAGTACAAAAAAAGTTCCTCAAATACTATCTGTTTAAGGAAGAGGGTGTAAAGAATTTATGCAAAGTCCCTATTGTAGATGCTCCTGTAGTTCATCTTTCGAAATGTACGGCCCTTCCAATTGATGACATAGCTACTCTTCAGAATCCCATGGATAGAAGAATGGAAGCTGAATTATGGAAGCTGAATTAAAAAGGGCTTTCACAAATGCAGGGGAAATTTGTAAGCCAGCAATGGCAAACATCTCTTAGCTAAAGCCCTAGAAGTCTGGATTGAAAATGTAGAACAGACTCTCAGAGTAGGAAGAGATAGGAAGGATATCCTTGAAGGATTGGTGGAACATAAGCTAGCAGCAGCCTTCCTCACTAATGCAGCTGTGGATATCACCAGACTAGCTTCAAGATCCATGGCCTTATCTGTCTGTACCAGAAGAGTGTTGTGGTTAAGGCCCTGGAAAGCAGACACAGCCTCCAAAATGGCTTTGTGTCATCTGCCCTTTCAAGGTCAAATGCTATTTGAGAAAAAGTTGGAAGATTTAATTTCCAAAACTTCAGTAGGCAAAAGCCAGTTCTTGCCACAATCCAAAAAGAGGAAATATCCATTTAAACAATCAGGCAGAGGAGGAAATGCCTTCAGAGCCCAAAGGAACACTTCAGACAATCGGTCCTTTCTTAACAGACCCGAAGCTCCAAAACACTCCCAGTGGAGAGGAGGCCAGACAGGACTATTCAGACAGGCTAAAGGGAAGAGCCTTCCCCTTCCTAAAAAACAGTTCTGATGGTCTGCCAGCCCAGGGGTTTTGTGTAGGAGGCAGATTGGCGGAGTTCCAAAATTCTTGGGCGGAATCCATCAGAGACCAGTGGGTTCTGGAGGTCACAGACTAGGTTACAGATTAGAGTTCAAAGAACCCATCAGAGAAAAATTCTTTATTTGTTCCTCAAATCCTCAAGAGAAGAAAAAAAGGCTGGCCTTAGCGGATTGCATTCAAGATCTTCTGATACAAAAAGTCATTTCCCCAGTGCCAGAAGAAGAAAAAGGCAAAGGAATTTATTCCGTCTTCTTACTAGTGAAAAAAACATCCGGAAAATGGAGACCTATTCTGGATCTCAAGAAAATCAACAGATGCTTACAAGTAAAAAATTTCAAAATGGAATCGCTATCCTCAATAAAAAAAACTCCTTATCAACAGGAGACTGGCTATGCAGCATAGACATCCAGGATGCGTACCATCATATTCCAATATATCCCCAGCACTTCAAGTTCCTGAGGTTTGCCGTTCAGAAGAAGCATTATCAATTAATCACCATGCCTTTCGGGGTCGCAACAGCTCCCAGAGTTTACTCAAAAATAATGGTACCCCTAGTTGCCCACCTAAGATTGATGGGAATAAGGATATTCCACTCTTTGGACAATCTTTTGATTGCGGCTCAATCCAGGGAAAAGTTGTTAAGGGATTTGCAGATGGTCATCAATCAACTAAATTCCCATGGTTGGTGTCTGAATCCTCGAAAAAGTCAATTGAAACCAACCCAGTCTTTCCAATAATTAGGGGCTTGGATAGACATTGCATGGAATTCGAAGTCTCTCTCAAGAAAGACAGAAAAAAATAGCAGTTCAGATGAGGACCTGTCTGGGAAGGAGGGCAATTCCGGCACGCCAGTTTAAGTCAATGCTGTCTCCATGTCGGCATCAATAGGGCTGGTACCTTGGGCCCAATGGCACACGAGAATTCCTCAGATATCATTCCTCAAGCAGTGGAAAAGAGAGAGTCTGAATCAACAGATCATTATCAAAGAAAATGTTAAGAAAGAATTAAGATGGTATTACCTCTTTTCCAGTGGGCAGAACTTCACTTAGTGGACATAACAGCCATACATATTCCAGGCCCACAAAACAAAACAGCAGACTTCCTAAACAGAAAAAGTCTGGATTATCATGAGTGGGAATTAAATCAAGACATATTTCTCTCCATAGTGAGGAGGTGGCGAGCTCCCTCAATAGACCTCATGGCAACAATGAGGAATACCAGGTGTCATAGATACTTTTCCAGGAGAAAAGAAGAAGGGACAGAAGCAGCAGATGCCCTGGCTCAGATGTGGAATTCTCCTCTAGCTTACATATTCCCACCAATTTCCCTAATTCCGAAAGTCCTTCAGAAAATCATACGGGGAAAAGTGGAAGTGATGGGAGTATTTCCCTTTTGGCCTTGCAGGCCCTGGTTCACAATCCTACAGGAGCTGGTGATAGACCATCCATGGAGACTTCCAGAAATGGAAAACCTACTACACCAAGCAGCGATGTGTCATACGAATCCCTCAGGTCTGAGCTTGGCGGTTTGGAGACTGAGCAGAAAAAACTAAGGTCATGGGAGCTATCAGATGTAATAGAAACTCTTCTCAACTCTAGAAAAAACTCAACCAATGCCAGATATTGAAAGATTTGGGAAAAATTTCAACTCTGGTGTAGATCCAAAAAAAAACAACCCAATTTGGTAGCACAAGTCTTGGGGTTTCTTCAATCCAGCTTGAATAAAGGATTCAGCCCTTCAACTCTAAAGGTTCAAGTATCAGCCTTTTCATCAATTTCAGGTTGATGGGCCCTTCATCCACTGATAGAGAGGTTCTTCAAGGCTACCAGAAGATTGGTTCCAAATAAAAGAAGGTGTTGTCCCCAGTGGGACCTGCCCTCAGTCTTGGGGATTATATCGGAGTTTCCCTTTGAACCCCTGCAGGATGTTTCCTTATGGAACCTTACACTAAAAGCACTTTTTTTAGTAGCCATCACTTCGGCAAAGAGGGTAGGAGAAATACAATCCCTGGCCCATGATTCTACTAGTCCGATATTCCACCAGATAGAGTAGTTATAAAATTCATACCGAACTTCAAACCAAAAGGTTATTTCCTCCTTTCACGAAGAGAATGAATTGAATCTTCCCTCCTTAGACAATGAAGATCCCAGACTAAAATTTCGATCCAGTAAGATGTCTGAAAGAATATGTCACAAGGACAAAAGACATTAGAAAGACAGATAGACTGTTTATAATCCCAGGAGGTAAAAGGAAAGGATTAGCAGCATCCAAAAGTACCTTGGCTAGAGGGCTTATTCATTAATGGGCAAAGCAAGTCCGCTACAAGTAAGGGCTCACTCTATAAGAGGCATTTCAGCTTCATGGGCAGTGAACATGGGCACACCAATGGAAGTGGTCTGTAGGGCAGCTTCTTGGTCATCTCCGCACACATTCATATCCCACTATAAAGTGGATGTGCACTATAAAGTGGATGTGGCAAACTCAGCAAGATCCCAGTTTGGTAGAAATGTTCTACAATCTGTTTCAATCCAAAAATAAACTAAACTTTTGCAATATGTCGGATTGTCAGGAAGGTTATTATTGCCCTCCCAGTTCGCTTGGGTACTTCCAAGGCGTAGCTGACATGGTGTGGCCAGGGAAAAGGGAAAATTACTACATACTTACCGTGATTTTCCTTTCCTGGCCACTAACCATGTCAGCAAGTTACTCACCCCCCACCCCTTTTACGTTACTAAGACAGCTTGATACTAGACACCAGTTACTGGGCTGTGGGGCTATTTAAAGTTTATTGGGGTGGATCCTACTGTATGGAGGGTGGGGAGGGGCTTACCCAGGCGTAGCTGACATGGTTAGTGGCCAGGAAAGGAAAATCACGGTAAGTATGTAGTAATTTTCCCTTTTCCTCTATGACCCTCTCATCTGCCGCTTTTTCATTGTCCCCTGTGTCTGTCTCTTCCACCGATTTTTAATTTTTATATGTGTCTGTCTCTTCCCCAGATTTTTCATTTTCCCTGTGTTCCTCCCTTCCCTCATTTTTCATTTTCCCATGTCCCTCTCTTCTGCCGATTTTTCATTTTCCCGTGTCCCTCCCTTCCCTCATTTTTCATTTTCCCCTGTGTCTGTCTCTTCTGCCGAATTTTAATTTTCCCCTGTGTCTGTCTCTTCCCCCGATTTTTCATTTTCATTTGTGCCTGTCTCTCCCCCCGATTTTTAATTTTCCCCTGTGTCCCTATCTTCTGCCGGTTTTTCATTTCCCCTGTGTCTGTCTCTCCCTCTGATTTTACATTTTCCCCTGTGTCTGTCTCTTCCCCCGATTTTTCATTTTCATTTGTGTCTGTCTCTTCCCCAGATTTTATATTTTCACCTATGTCTGTCTCTCCCTCCGATTTTTCATTTTCCCCTGTGTCCCTTTCTTCTGCCGATTTTTAATTTTCCCCGGTGTCCCTCTCTTACTCCGATTTTTCATTTTCATTAGTGTCCCTCCCTTCCCCCATTTTTCATTTTCCCCTGTGTCTGTCTCTTCCTCCGATTTTTCATTTTCCCCTGTGTCAGTCTCTCCCTCCGATTTTTCATTTTCCCTCTCTTCTGCCTATTTTTCATTTTCCCCTGTGTCTGTCTCTTCCCCAGATTTTTCATTTTCCCTGTGTCAGTCTCTTCCCCAGATTTTTTATTTTCCCCTATGTCCCTCTCTTCTGCCGATTTTTCATTTTCCCCTGTGTCTATCTCTTCAGGTGGTGAAGTGAAGAATTTTGCCGCAAATCTATACCTGCCAAATACATTTGCTGATCACTAATGAGCTGGTGAGAGTGCAGAGATGTGCAATTTAACTGGTAAAAGGGATGTAGGATTTAAATTATAAGGATATACTGTCCAGGTTAGGGTTGTTTTCTCTGTAAGAAAAAAAACTCTTGCAAGGGGACATAATTACTCATCACAAGTACATTAAAGGACATTATAGACAGATAGAGGGTGATCTTTTTTCCCCATAAAAAGGATCACTTCACCAGAGGTCACCCTGTAAGACTAGAGAAACAGAACTTGGTGAGGAGATCAGAGAAATTTTAGTATCAAGGACGCTGATAAGTTCTAGTTTCACTCTTCAATAAATATGCCCCTAAAAAGGTTAAATAATACAGTAGATGTCTGCAACAGTATTCCTATTTGCAGAGAATTATGCATTCACAGAAACCCCTTGCAAGAATTAGAATCTATCCTGGGACCTGTATAATACATAAGTTTTTGCTGGGTTCTTAAGCATTTTGCTAACTTGAATAAACTGATCACTGACAGAGCTTTATTTTCTCAACATTATTTACAAAAAGAAAAAGGGTAATAAATGAGAAATTTATAAATGGATGTAAAGCACAAGATCCATGTACTTCACTTGTTTCTATCTGGTTAGGTAATGAGACCATAGTTTGTCATGCAATATAAGTCAATAATTGAATCAATAGCAATATACTTAAAAAACAATCCAAAGTAGCAAGCCATTAAAGCAGTCATTAAAGGAATAAAACATAATTTAAATGTAAGCAACTGTTGTAAAAAATATATTTTCAGTGATTGTTTTTCAAAGTAATTTATTGATGCAGTTAAAATCTGACATGGTTTAAATCTTGGAGCATTAGAAAATCTTGTACTCATCTTTCCAATCAAGGTAAAATGAGGTGGCAATCTAAATGTATAGAGAAACTGGCATATAGATTCAAAGCCTCTTTAACAATCAAAAATCTCTATATTTGTGGCCACCAATGCATTTTGTTAGCTCAGGTAGACTTGCTTGTGTCATATCTTTATTATATACAATATATGTAGATATATATATGTATGGATGCCATGTCATACTAGTGGTGTCGGAATGCAAAAAAATACAAGCCCCTGAACATACTGGATATCTTTTTCCCTTTCACAAAAGGTAATTACAAGCCCAGTCCTTAAAGGAGAAGGAAAGCTACGGGAGCATTTTATTGCCAATAGATTAGCTGCAATAATGCAAGCTAGAATGCTATATTTATTCTGTAGAATGTTTTACCATACCTGAGTAAAAAGCTCTAGAAACTCTCTGTTTGTTTAGGATAGCAGCTGCAGTATTAACATGGTGTGACCTCACTTCCTGCCTGAGTCTCTCTCTGCTCTGGGCTCAGATTACAGCAGAGAAGGGAGGGGGGGAGAGGAGCAAACTGAGCATGCTCTTACCCAGTGCAATGAGGTTTAAGCTGAAGGCAGGAAGTCTGATACAGAAGCCCATGTGTACACAATAGATGGAAAGAAATGCAGTGTTTCTTTTGACAGAGGACTTAGAGCAGCACTACTTTGGGGGTTTACTGTTATATTTAGATGGACCTTTCTGAAAAGGCTTACTTAGTTTTAACCTTTCCTTCTCCTTTAAGCTCCATTTCACATTTCCTATTGGCCTGAACGTTAGCAGATTTCTTGTGGAGTCCATGCTCAACTCACTTACACTAACCTAATGGTTACTGACCAATCAGAATTTGACACATCAACCTTATGATTAAAAGAATGAGTTCAGATTTAGTCAGTTCAATTGGAGTAGACCCTCGCACACCCGTTATGTAGATATATAGATTTGCTCGGTGCTCAATGGATGGAGGATACGGTGACCTCCCAATAACTGGAACAAAAAAACACACCAGCACACGAGACTTGTATGTGCAGGGCAAGCCCTTGCAAAAGTTTTTACTACGGTGGTGCAACGTTTCGGGGCTCCACCACTTTGTCAGTGCAGCAGTAAAGTCACATGACTGGGGGCACCTGTGAAACTGTCCATATGTCAAGCCCCATGTCAGATTTTGAAATTAAAGATAAAAAAAAATCAGCTTGCTCTTTTGAAAAATGGATTTCAGTGCAGAAGTCTGCTAGAACAGCACTATTACCTGATGCATTTTGAAAAAACCATGTTTTCCCATGACAGTATCCCTTTAAGCCTCATAAAACAAATGAGCATTGTGGTTGAAATGAAAATAATCTAAGTTTAAAAGGGGCTTGGTGATTCATACTGTAAATTCCGCATTGGAATAATTTATTCTGAAGTGGGATAAGAGCTTGATAAAAAATACAGATCTGTATTAAACCTGCCACTAACATGGAGCAAATATCATATCACTGCTTCTGTTTCTAGGCATCATTAAACATGAACTAACAACTACTTGTTATTCCAAAAAAGGATAATTGTATAGTAGCAGTGCAGCAAAAACATCTAGACAGTATACCACATAAAGTATGATTATTAAAATTAATTTTTAGAAATAAACAAAGATTGAAAACAAGTTCACTTTATCCCAATCACAAATTTTGTCGGAATTGACAATGCTTCTTAAACTGTCAGCAGCAGAATAAATGAGCTTGTTAATGCCATGGTTTTGAATGGCCTTATTATCTGCAGTCAAATCTCTTGGATCAATGTTCGTACAAGTGTATGTTCATTCCATATCAATTAATAGAAAAAGATTTGCGAGATACTTGTGCTATCTGCCAGGGTTTAAAAGAAAAAACACTAAGAAGCTTTGAAAAGGTTTGATAAAGCACTGACAAAATCCGATTTGTCCCTCATTGCAAAATATGTCATGTTTAGCTTTGAGAAACAAACAAACATTCAAACATAAACAGCGCCCTTTGTAATTAAGCATTCAGTACTTGCTGAAATGCAGATTGCTGCACAATTATAATAATTTAAATTTAATAATTCATAGGAGTCTAATGCATTATTAATCAATTATCGAGGCCTGAATTACTTTTAATGAGATTAAGAAGATTTTAGTGCTAAGCAGTTGAATTGTATTGATTTAATCAATGTGTTTAATTAAACTGTGTACATTTTCTTCAGGATCATGATTTCCAATATCCAACACAAGAGGCCACTTTGATATAGTAGGGGTTTTGTGTTCTTCTTTAGCCCTTATCTGCAATTAGGTTGATCATATTCAGAAATCTAAATCTCATCACATAAGTTGCTAATGGAGTGGAAAATGCCTTTACAGTTGAAAGCAGCTTTTAATTTATTTGAAATCTGAGACATTTATATTGTAGCGCTACTGTATTATTGTCTTGTTTTAATGAGTAGCAAATGAAGTTCTATGGTATTATAATGTACTGTTTATTGTGCACTTCTAAACAGCAGTGTCCTCAAACAGATGTAGGGGGTACAGGGATCAGCCCCCTCTTTGCTATATGGCTGTTTGCCTAACTGAGCTGCAACTGTAGCATCAATGAAAATGTTTTGTCATATTTTTAAATTGCAATAACAGTAATTGTATACTGGTAGAATTACCCTTATTTCCTTGTTTTGGTATCAGGAATGCGTGTTTCCATCCAAAGCAATGTAATTAATCAATCCAATAGGTGGGAAATGATACCAATAAGCACAGGGATTCTGCTGCAAGGTGCTTTTATTAACAACACGACATGTTTCGAGCTTAACAGCTCTTTATCAAGAACAAATCCACCGTGGTACAAAATATAAATAAATCTTATAATAATAAGAAAAGAGCACCCCCTCCAATTTTATTGGTTAACAAGCAACTGCTGGGAGGATTTACCAGCCTAGCTGATCAAAAAAAATACAAGTCCAAGTTACCCACAACTTGTAAAAGTCAATCCAGCCGTGCATCCAAGTCTAACATATAAAATCCATTGTGTAGTAGTGATTTCCATCCATTTCCTTGTGGGCCAACTGTTTGAAACTTTAAAGGCTATTAAAATTCAATAAAAACAATAAACACTTGAACCTCATCACTACCCGAAATAGAGAGATTGTTAGTTGAAACAGAATTACTAATAAGAGCTGTTAAGCTCGAAACATATCGTGTTGTTAATAAAAGCACCTTGCTGCAGAATCCCTGAGCTTATTGGTATCATTTCCCACCTATTGGATTAAGTAATTGTACTGTAGGGGGTAAAGGTTTCCCTAACCTTTATTTTATGTAGTCCTGTATAAGGGGTTTGGCCAGCTAATAGTTGGGCACGATTTACAGTTAGAAGGGGGATATGTTTCCTTCTTCCAGGAAAAAGAATTTCTATGGTAGTTAGGTATTTTCCAAGGGGGTATCAGAGTTCCCTATTTTAAAAAAGGGGAATCCTGAAGATTCCATGTCTTGGAACACGTGCACAAGTAGCATACACAAGCTCAGGATTGTGGTGAGGCGACAAGATTTTAGGGGCGGCATGTCACCAAGCTGCATTCTAAGGGACCCTGCAGTCCAATGCCCAAATCCAGGCCTGAGCATACAGAGAGAGAAGACACCAGTAGGGGTTGGGCATGGGTCCTATAGGTTTGGGTCAGGTGCGGGTTCAGGTTTTGCGGGTTATGATCAGGTGTGGGTTGAGTTTTTTTCATAACTCGCACATCACTAGAAGGCACCATGGCTTCTGTCTTCTTTAAAAGGGAGGTTTAGTATTACAGTACTAAACCTCCATATTCTAAAACTGAGGAGATCTGGACAAATAAAAGCAAGGGACCCAGTGTGTGAATTGCAGGTTGTGTGTCAGTGACTTCTACTATTAAGTTTAGGTTCCTGATTGAAACAGGGTTGGTTTTATGCATTAATTACTTCTTAGAGAGCAACTGGCCGAACATCACTTTTATTGGTCAGTGCACTGGGACCTTACTCCTTATCAGTCTAATTACTGCTGACTGATGCAATTTGGCCATTCATGTACATGGCTAAAATGAATCCTATCCATTCACTGATTTTCCTCCAGTGTGTTACCATCTTCAGGCTAGGAAGGAGTTCACTGTAAGATTTCTTTAAAAGTAGCTGAAATCAATCTATCAGTCTAGCAGAACTGATTTATAGAAGATAGGAGGTACTGATATATTTGTTGGAGGCCATCTCCGATAAACTCTGTTTTAATCAAATACAATTTATAAAACTGTTTTCCTTTTTCTCTGTAATAATAAAACAGTAAATGGTATTTGATCCCAACTAAGCTATAAGTAATCATTATTGAAGGAATTACTGGGTTTAATTTATGTTTAAATGATTTTAAGTAGAATAAAGGTATGGCGATCCAAATTACCTTATCTGAGGGCCTCTTCATTCATAAGTAGGTACTACTAACCATTTAAATCTAAAGTTATTGTATTTTATGGAAAGCAAACCCCACAGCCCTGATGGCTGCCACAATCACCACAAAGGTGTTTAACTAATATAAATTATGTTAGAGAGGCAGGTCTGGATAGATATAATTGACTTGGCCTACAGGTAGCTGCTTTACACAATATTTTAATAACAGAGAAATATTTGTGCTTCCTTTATATACCAGATAACCTACACTTAATTAAGGTGAAGTTTCATGTTAATGATTTTGTGCTACAGATGCCAAATTAATTACTGAATGTGAAACGCCAAAGGGCTTTATTATTGCTTCGCTACTATATAAAGCCTTATGAAATAAATTATCTGTACTTTTACTCTACCTTCCTCTTTATGGTTTTACCTAATTTCTGACATTTGGCAGCAAATAAATAGCAGTATAATCCCGTCACTGAATCACTCTGCAGAAAAGAAAGTCGAAGGCAATGTGCTGTAAAGCAATTCAGTGTGATAAAATATCCAGCTTGAATTCTTTAGCATCATCACTCACGTGCTGCCTGTCAGAGTTTGCCAGAGTTCTTCAATCATCAGTACCTCTCAAAGTGTATAAAATCACAGTTCAGGCTGTATTCATCTGGAGATCTACTGGAAGTTGCATATGTGTACTGACAATGCAATCACAACTGCTTTTACAATGAGAAGGCAAAGCAAAGCTGAGTTTGGGTATCAGTGAAAGATATGTTGTTAACTCTGCTTTGAGTGTACCTAGTGCATAATACAGCAACCAGAGAAGTTGGGACACAGAGTCTTTCTTTTTTTTTTTACAAATAGGTATTTTTTTATTAAGAAAAACTACTCACCATTAAGTGAATCATATGCATTTGTAAAGTTATGAAAAAAAAATCACACTCTGCTTAAGCTCCCCACATCTCTGGCTGAAACCAAATAATTATTTTAATGCCTTTAAGAGGGGCTTGGATGCTTTCTAGGTTAAGCATAATATACAGGGCTATAGTGATACTAAAATCTACATTTGGGGGCGGATTTACTAAGTTTTAAATGGTAAATTCGAATTTTCCAATTTTTTTTTTGATCAAAACTCATAATTTCAAATTTAAAACCACCAGCTCGAATTTGAATTCAAATGTGAGATTTATCACACCTCGACCCTGGAAACAGTTCTAATTCAATACTTCACCACCTAAAACCTTCAGAGTTCATGTAGAAGTCAATGGCAGAGGTCAGTTGAATGATCTGAATATGTTAATAGCCTTCCTGATATTCAAGGTTTTTTTTTCAGAGGAAAACTTGATATGAATTTTGGGGTTGTTCCTGTTCTATTGAATGTTAGACGTTTGAGTTTTTCAAAAATAACCTCCCATTCGAGTTGTGAGTACATTCAAATTTATTAGAGTTAAAATAAAATTCACTTAATTTCAAAATTTGACCTTTGATAAATAACCCAACCCCAGTGTGAGAGTGAGAGAGAGTGAGAGAGAGTGAGTGTAAGAGAGTGAGTGTAAGAGAGTGAGAGAGTGAGAGAGTGAGAGAGAGTGAGAGTGTGAGTGTGTGAGAGAGAGTGAGAGAGAGTGTGTGAGAGAGAGTGTGTGAGAGAGAGTGAGAGAGAGTGAGAGAGAGTGAGTGAGTGAGTGAGTGAGTGTGTGTGGTGTGTGGTGTGTGGTGTGTGGTGTGTGGTGTGTGTGTGTGTGTATTGATAAAGGCCCCAATGAGGGCAGAAACATTGGAAACACAAGTGATGTGTGAATAAAAACATTTGAAAAACAGTTGGAGTGTTGGTTCAATTTGAATTTGTATAGGAGACTCATCAGTTTGAGAAAGATCTAAGCACCTCAGCACTTTCTCCATACATGGAATTTCTTTGTGCCATCCTACTGTAGGGATATTATACAAGGAATTCCCTTTTGTGCCATCCTTCTGTGAGTTCTGGGGGCATTATACACGGAATTGCCACTGCGTTGTATTTGTAAAATGGGGGGTGGTTAGTGGGGGTGTCTTGCAACGGGGCTTGGCTTAAAAACTTTGATGTGGTGCACTACGTGAGCTGCCATGTTCTTCACTCTGAAAATCTGTTCACCTTACATTAACTTTCTGATCATTGGAATATGTTCATAAATATTGCTGATATTAAATGTACTTACGTAATTTTTGGTAGTGGCTCTTGTGTTTTGCTGAAGGCATTGCAGTAATAGTAACCAAAGGACATGCATTTCCACCCAATGTGTGACACAGGGTTTGCTGTTTAAAGTATATTGTCTTCGAATTGTGCCTTTGCTGTAAGAGCTCTAAGTGGGACTGTTGAAAAAAGAAGAATTTATGTCAAGTATTTGCTCAATACAAGAGACTTTACAAGATATTGATTAGTTTGCAAATGGACAAGCACCGGGTCTCGTCTGTTCAAGTTCCTAAAATGGGTTATTAGTCTCAGAGAGAGTGAAAATAAGTCTGTGATTACAGTCAGAATCACCAATAAATCTACAATAACATAAAGCCATCTGCTGTATTTGTGCAGCAACTACTAACTGAAATATTTGTCCAAATTATAGCCTGAGAAGTACAGAGACACTAATTCTTACAGTAAAGCCTTCTAAATTCACCAGAGAGCACCTGAATATTACAGTATAAATATAAAGCCCACTTCTTGCAAAAGTCCCCCCTCTGCTTAAAAGGATAAAATGTACAACTTCACAAAATACATTTCAAACAGGACAATCAAACAGATGAAGTGAGCAAAAGTTCTTTACTGAACACTTTTACTAAAGTGCTCCATAGGGTTATTGTCAAGATATTATATTTGAAACACTGAAAACAGCACTTGCCATAAGTCCTGTGAAGGTATAAGGAAAATGATAAGCCAGGTAGCAGACATCATCCATATGGGGGAATTTTAGAGTGAAAGACAGTGTATAATATCTTCTTCTCTTCTTTTCATCCGATGCCCGATAGCAAAATAGGTTTCTAAAGATAACAAAAATATCTTATAAACAGGTAAATATATAGCTATATTAGAATAGATATCATCTATTCTATGAAACATATAATATAATAATGGTTAGGGATGCACCGAATCCAGGATTCGGTCCGGGATTCGGCAAAGATTCGGCCTTTTTCAGCAGGATTCAGCAAAATCCTTCTGCCCGGTCGAACCGAATCCTAATTTGCATATGCAAATTAGGGGTGGGGAGGGAAATCACGAGACTCTTCACAGATTCGGTGCATCCCTAATAATGGTAGTGATACTATACATGGTGGTTGTTCAGCATAATGGGAACAGCAACTGATGTGATGTTTCATTTCACTGGTAAAGCACATTGCCCCCCTCCCCTCCATAACACATTGAACACACTATTGAAGTGTCTGTTTTAGCTTCCCTTTACCCTTCCCACAGTACTAGGTGTGTTTTGCTAACAGCAGTGCAGATAGTCCTGCAAGACATAAGGGGGTAAATTTATCAAAGAGTGAAGTTCTGCCACTAGAGTGAAATTCCGCAGCTCTCAATTCATTTCTATGGGATTTTGAAAGGCGTATTTATCAATAGGTGAAAGTGAAAGTTCACCCTTTGATAAATACGCCTTTAAAAATCCCATAGAAATGAATGGAAAATGGCGGAATTTCACTCTAGTGGCGGAACTTCACTATTAACTTCACTCTTTGATAAATATACCCCAAGGGGTGAATGTAGCACAACCAAAATAATATAGTTTTCGAATGTGCACGATAATTTAGTAAATTCTATAATTTTATTACTTTGTACCAAAGTACAAATTCATGAGTATTATGACAGGGTAGCTGGAAAGGCTTTATAGGGCAGGTGTATCGCTTCCAGAATGCTTTATGAAACAGATGAAATATGGATAAAAACAGAAGCTGTGTTCACTGAGCTGGGAAAGCCAGTACAGGTGTTGGGATTCATTTTTAAAACATGACCCATGGGGGCTGGGTATGGTCTGGCTCTCTGTCCATGAAGTGGGACGTAGCATATATGTTTGAACAATTTGGAAAAGAAGGGAAAAGAATTGGGAGTGAAAATAAACTTACTTTTACGGTTGTAATTTCAAAATCAATACAGGCTGAGACCCTTTAAAAGAACAAGTTTCCCTTAATTTTCAGACTCTGTTTGAAAAACCCTGCTGTGAGTAAAACTCAGGCACTGACCTGCTTCAAGTTTTTCTAGCTGTTGAGTTCTTTCTTTGTAAGAAAAATGTTACTATTTCTGCAGTTTGAGTGGATTTCCACAGTAGCTTTGATGTCTACATTTACAATAAAAACGTCAACTGTATGTCATGGTAAAGTTGACCTGGTCCGTTAGCTTTCTGAAAACTCAGAATAATTAAAGCAAACACTTGGGTTTCTTATATATTTTGCCAACACTCCAGACCAGCAAATACAATTTAAATATATCTGAAGCTCTTTAAGTCTCATGCCCAGTTTCTGATTGAATTATAAACACTCACATCTTTTTAAAAACTATTCTTCCTTCAAAAAGCACAATTTTCTTCTAAATTCAAGAACAGTCATTATATGCACTTTACACATAAACTGTATTGTGCCCAAAAGTACATTTCAAACATTTTTTTCTGAACAGTACCAATCATATTGTTGCCTAACCTAATATTGTGTAGAAGTTCTTTGACAAATTCCATCATCTCTGTTGTACTAGAGTATATAATGAACACTGATGGAAATCTAAAAGCTGTGAATTTGCTTCAATCAAATATCCTTATGTGTTTTAAGAGTTTCTCTAGCCCTAACAATCCCTGAACTAATGGAATAAAATTTTTTAAAAGAGGACGTGGATGCTAATAGTTCCGTTTGGTGCCATAATTCACAACATTTTATCATTTTTCATGACAAAATCATGAATTTGCAGACTGGTGTTCTGTCAATTACATACAGTTGAATGCATCCAAATATGATGTTGCAGCAGAATCTCTGGTTAGCCTTAGAATTGTGGTTTTAGTTGAAATTATGTTAAAATGATGACTAAACACAAGCAAAGGAGAAGGAAAGGTTTGCAGCACTTGGGGGTGCCAAATGTTAGGCACCCAAAAGTGATTGTATTGACTTACCTGAAACCCCGGCCAGTGCTCCTATCAGCAGAAAACTACACTGGCCCGGGGTTATACCAAAGAGCACCACAGAGCGATCTTATTCATTTGGCACCCCCAAGTGCTGCAAGCCTTTCTTTCTCCTTTAAGAGGTTTTACAGTAAATGTAGACAATGGTTTCCCTCTTGTTTATAGGATACAGTTTATAAATCATATGGCCATATAACCACTGTGTCTTAAGATCATTGATGCAAACTCAATTCAAATTCAATTATCTTTCCTGATTGAAGAGGAAACCCATATACAAACCACCACCCCCATCCAAAATCCTACACAGAGTCCACATGGGTGGAGATGTTCTCTTTTCTTTTTGTCTTTTCTTAAACTTAATTATTTCAAAACAAACTTTAGAATCTGAGTGTCAGGATGCTTAATTTATTTATTTGGCTTCCATTGGTAACTTCCTGTTTGTCAGATGTTTTCATTTCATTATAACTTTAGCTTGCAAAAGTAATTTATTGACATGATATAAATATGGGTATTTACATACACAACCAGCTCTAATCCCTAAAAAGTGAAAAGATAACCAGAATAAGGAGTGTGGGGAAATAAGTGTTGTCAACTTTTCTAAATAAATTTAAGGATCTCAAATATATTGATCTGTAGTAATAAATTAGAAAATTCCTTTAACCTCTCTAATTGTACTACCCTGGTCAGAATTAAAGAGACCTCTGATCCTCAAGGGTCTGCCCAATAATTCATTTTCAGATGTGAGGCTATCATAGGAATTAAGATGATTTGATGGACAATTTTTAGATTTGTCTCTAGAAAAAAACATTGGGATGGTTTTGGCAGTTTCAAAAACAACAAAGTACTGTAAGATGAGAACTAAGTATTGCTAAGGAAGTATAGGATATATGAATCATCTGGTTGCTGATATATTATCTTAGGGGGTTATTTATCAAAGTCCGAATTTATCTCAATATTTTCTGCTACAAACCCTGATCAAATCCGCTCAGGTTTTTTACCCTTATTAATTATAAAATTTTCCCAAAAATTTGCTTTGCGGAAAAAAAACAAACAGATTTTCATGAATTTTTTAGACTTTTTAATCAGATCACAATTTTTTCGTAATTTTCACTTGAAAACTGCGGAATTTTTGGGGTATTGCCCAAAACATCAAAAAATCATTGGGACTTCTCCCATTGACTTCTATTCAACCTCGACAGGTCTGAGATGCCAGATTTTCAGATTCAGACTTTTCCATCCTCGGGGTTTAATAAATTCAGATTTTTTTGAAAGTCAGATTTTATTTTAAAAAATTAAAAAATTTTCATGATTTTTGCATTCGGAGTTTAGTAAATAACCCCCTAGAGTATGTAGAGCCAATCAGAAATTAATGTAAATGGAAGGAGAAATTCAGCAATTAGATCTCAAAATCCAATGTGGAGGGATATTTATATGTTTTGCATAAAGGTTATCATAATGTTGGGGTACATAAGAGTGTGAAAAAGATGAACATTTATAATTGATTTTCCCCTGCCCATGTCTAATTTAATATGTATATTAAATTGTAACTGACTCCCAAACAAGTAATGAATGACCAGCACACACTCACTTGTAATAACAGATGTCATAGCCAGTTCTCACCCAGTAATTCTTCCCACAGATTGCATCCTTCACTGAATATAAAACAGGTTGCATACCTACAATACAAGAGCATTTGAGCAACATATTAATATCTGTCTCACTCTCATTATTATTATAATTTCCAATTCAAAAGTGTATATGACACAAAGATGCATATGGTAATTAAAATGATATAGTGAATAAAGTACCCCCTCTTTTAAAATGTAAGGATATTATAAGTTACCGAGGAGTTTCATCACCATATGAGTCATGTGACAGAAATGACATCAGAACTCACCATTTATAACTGATGACATCAGAACTCACATTTTATAAGGATATAATTTACAAGACATTCATGGCTTTTGTGTATTATAATACACAAAAGCCATGAATATCTTGTAAATGATATCCTTATATACGGGGAGTTCTGATGTCATCAGTTATAAACGGTGAGTTCTGATGTCATTTCTGTCACATGACTCACTGAAACTTGTGTATTATAATAAATAAAGTACCCCCAGTTGTAAAATATGAGGATATTAGACACATTTCTTTCACATGCATTCAGTCTTGAGGACTTTATAAATTATGTGAGTGGTGTTTTATTTAGGAGAGGATTCTTTTTAACTCCACAACAGTCGTTATTAATTAAAATAATTAGAGATGATTACAAGTCTACATTTCCCAGCAAACACAAAATGTACTTTTATTATTACTCTAATTAGTGATGGGAAAAGCCGGCATTGTTTCTGCATTACAAATTGGCAGGATAGTGACACATTTTTTTCTTTAGAGTTGCATTAAGGAATATTGCCTCGTATTTATGTCTTCAGTCTGCTCATGTATTTAATTTCATTCAAATAGCAATAACAGTTAATAAGTTAACACTGTTTCATCCTATTTCAAGTGGTAGTACTAACACTACACTGAAAGAAAAAAAAAATATGGTGAAAGGAAAGAGAATGAAGTTGTAGATTTCTACAGTGGGTTATGGCCACAGTTTCTTAGAGGCTTCATTATGGGTAGTTGCTTAGCAAGTTCATATTCTTTCAGTTAGAGCACATACTGTAGCTAGATACAACTCAGATACAGCATCACACTAAGATACATTAAGACTACCTATCAAATGGTTCAAGTCACTGAGTAAGCAAACAAATGATTATAGATTCTGAGAAAATGATTCTAATATTACACTAATTACTTGATATATAGTGATATACACTGTATAATAAGTTCTAGTGATAGGTATCTGCTGGTAGAAGTACAATGCTAAATTGTAGAACACACTACTCCTCTAGTATGCTTCTGAGTGTTTCATTCTGGCAAATAGTGCCTGGTGATCCCAGTAGAGAAGCACTATCATGCATTGTAACCTGCTGTGATTCACTGACTGCTCAGCAAACACAACAGTTTCATAGCACTGACTATCTCCTTCTCCAGTTTGCACTTACCGTTATTAAACTGACTGTTCATCTTTTCACAGTTAATGACATTGAAGCGATAAGGAACATTCGCTTTCATTGCACTGACTTCAAAATAAAACCACTGGTGATGCTGGTCAGTATTAACATCGGCATTCATAATTAGGTCATATTCAAACCTATTACAGAAATAAGAGTGAATAGAAAGCAGAATGACTTCTAGAAACATTGATTAGTTTTTTATCATTTTGCTTTATGAATCCTATTTTCTGTGCCTCAGTCTGCCTAACCTATACTTCTCTTTCTAAGAACCTCTCAGATTCACATTAATGCATCTTAAATTTTGTTTCAATTAACTTGTTTGTTAGCAGTAAAATCAGTTTTGGCTCCTTTTTTAATCAGAGTTATAACTATAACTAAAGGGAATCAATGGCTCTCTAAGTGAGACTCAACCCTCACCTCCAATGAGGTCTACAGAGACATATTACATGTATCCCTATACAGGTATCCCTTCTCATTCACATAAGGAATTTTGCAAATCCCTTGGAATAACAAGATGTGAGGGGAAAACTGATATGCGTAAGAGATGGGTGGTCAATACTTTATGAATGTCTATGTGTTACAACTATACCAGTCACCTCTTCCCATCTATAACTATTCTGGCAGTAACTGAATCTGAAGTGAGTGTACTGGTTCTGCACAGAGTTAATTCTAACAAAAGATCCAGATGAAAATACAGTACTGGGGTTGCAAAACGCATGAATTACACTGCATTACTTTTTTTTATTCAAGTGATTTTCTATACTTCTGATGATCCATTGACTGATAGACTTACTCTCTCACTTGTATAACTTTACGAAGATTTCCTGATTCAAACTTGGAGTAGAATTTCAAACAGTTCTCCTTCTCGCAGCTTTCCAAGACACTGAAAGACGAATAATACTTAGCTGATGTTTTTTGTTAAGCATTACATTTAACGTTACATTTATATCACCCACTTTGACATTCATCTTTGTTAAAGGAGAACTCAACCCTAAAAATAAATATGGTTAGAAATGCCATATTTTAAATACTGAAATTATTAAACAAGACTAAAAATTCTGTGTCTCTGTTGTAGTAATGATCCAGACTGTCAAACTTGTCACAGGAGTTTCTCATCTTTAGTTTAGGAGTGTCAGTGACATGCACATGCTCAGTGTGTGTAAAGTAGCTGCTAAGAAGCTAAGCTTAGGGGTTGTTGCAAATCCTCAAGCAGAAAATGAGGTTCCGGTCATATAAGATGATGCTACAGATGCTACAGGGCGGATTATTTAATTCTGAACAAATAGTGTTGGTTTCTGAGGTTCTGTATACAAATAATATGAATTATTGACTAATCAGCTTTTAATTGTGGCATTTATATTATTGTATTCAGTATCTTTCACATTGGTCACTAAAATCAGTAAGTGACAGCAGCACAGAGCTTGTGCAGTGAATAAAAAAGAAGACATGGAGCTACTGGGGCATCTTTGGAGGCACATATCTTCCCTGTTAAAGGGCTGTGGTTGCCTTGGGTTGGTGTAGAAAATTTTAAAATAGTATGTAAAACATTTCTGCCCTACTTCTTTATTTAAGCTTTAGTTCTCCTTTAACTGCCAAGTTTATGCTAGCGGATTACATAGCTTTAGTAACATACTGCAATCCTTACAAAAGTAAATGAGCCATCAAGTCCCCCTTTATATTTGGATACTCTTTACTAAGGGACACGGTTACTAAAATTACAGGTCCTAGAATTCTTTCAAATTCTAGTATAGTTACAGAACACTTTCTTGACTGTCAAAAGTTTCAAATATTTAACAATATTGCCAACATTTTGAAAAGGAAATCAATGTGTTTGACGACTTTGTGCAAACATTATCTTGTACAAGCGGGTATTAGAACTCAGTGGCAGGTATAAACTGTAAAACGCCTCCCAGTCACTCATGATTTAGACAAATCTTTTCCAACCAATCCACAAAGGTTGAGGTTAAGTAGTTCAAGTGTGAGTTTCAAGAAAGCAACATAATATTTAAAGATTAATTTACGAAGTCCCCCTTTATATTTGTGTACACTTAAAAAAGTTTACCTAGGGCTTTCCAAGTCAAATACAGTACGGTTAAGAAGGTCATCAGGCTTCAAATGGCGCTGGATATCTTCTAATATTTTGTACCTAGAAATGCAATATGAAGAATCTGTGGATAAATTCCAGACAGAGTAGATAAATTGTTATCAGAACATTGATTATATGAGCCTCCAGGCAATTGGGTGGTTAGATTAGCTCTACTAAAGACATTTTACACTGACCCATGGTGTAACACTAGAAAAAAAACAGTTTGAAGGTAATATATACTTCATTTTGATAATTTTGGACAAACCAAGATAAGATGTGGGTACAAAGGATTGACAATTCATTTATGCATTTTTTGTGAGTTTCTTGGATTATTCAGTATGATCTATTTGGTCTCATGGCGATATTTTTTTATGGACTAATTTTTAAGCTCTCATCTTAAATATTTAAGAAAAAAATGGTAGATGGGCTCTATAGTGATATACAGATAGATCATAGGCAGATAGATAGAAACAAGATAGATGCATGACAGTTGCATATTCATATAAAAATGGAAAATGTATTTTACATCAGTCTATTATTACCCACTGAATATATTTATAAATAGATGCTTTAATCTTCTTGAAACCTGGATGATGATAGAACACAGAATTTAGGGAAAATGCAATTTTATAGCCATTTATGTAGCACATTGCCTTATGCCTCCTTAAGATAACCACCATAGATTTATGTTGCATTTCAATTGGGTTTAACAACAGAGTCAGACTGGTTTGTGACAGTATAATGCATTTTTCATTAGCCCCTGTTAAACCAAACATGATAAATTTAACTTTAAAGCAGTGAGAAGTGAACTATGCTCCATGGATATGAAGCAATCTAAAATGCATTTTACTTTTCTGGTGATAAACACATATTTTGAGGAAATATTATGTTATAGCGAAAATTCAAGTAAATTCATTTGATTTAAAGACCGGCTTCTTTATCCCTATCAAATATCATTATACCCTTGCCCTGTAACTGTACTGAGATATATCTGCGCCAGAGCTTGGCTACTTTAATCAGATAGTGGTACAGTAGGGTTTGCTAAAAGACAATTATATTGCGTCAACTAAGCTACTCAACTGCATTTAGCATTCTTTTATGTGTTTGCAGTTCTGCCATTTTTACAATCTTTATCTTGTTACTGATAGGGGGATATTAGACAGAGTAGACATTGCTAAGCACTGGCGTAACTATAGAGGAAGTGGACCCTGCATTCCGAGCTGCCCTTCCCCCGGGAATAATTTTAAAAATAAAGCCTAGTTAAGGTGAGTTTGGAGAGAATGCCTATTTTATTTAGATATGTCTGGAAGCCAATACCTGGAAGTCAATTACAGTAAAATTAAACTGATTTTCTGTTCTAGATATGCGTGGAACTAAGGCTGAGCAACTGATACAATGATTTCATGTGTCTGTAACCTAAATTTTGCAGATAAGTGATCTCAAAGAAACAGTAGACTCCACTCACATGTGACCCATGGAGTGTAGTACATTTGAAAATCATCCTATGTGCCCAACTAAACTATTTAAATGAGGGGGGACACAAAAGAGAAATGTGCCCTATTTTACAGTTCTAATTCACCAACACCCCAATGACAGTAAGTTATATACTCTCCCTCAATTAATATCCCCAATGCAGTTTTTGGTACAGTGCTCAAGAGGTGTGGTGCAAAGGATACACAATGCATCTCATTCAGGTAGACCTGTGTTTTTGTAGTAGTGCCATCTTCTGCTTGATGACTGAGGTCTTCATTTGGCATAGAAATACGATGAAAGCCAATTGAAAAATTCATCAGCCTAAGATATCTGAATAACTTTAAGCTCATATAAAGGACAACATACGTTTAAACGGGACCTGTCACCCAAACATAAAAATCTGTAAAATAAAAGTCCTTTTCAAATTAAACACAAAGCTCACAATATTTTTTCTATTAAAACATCAATACCTGTTACACCTGTTATGTAATGTGTTCAAAAGTCGTAACTGTCAATCATATTTTCCTGCCCCTCCTCTATGCCTTAGTCATAGAGGCAGGACAGCAAAATGTTTCACTTTTCTACAATTCTTACATGTCCCTGAACTCTTCACATTCTCCCTGCATCCTCTTCATCTAATCATGTAGCCAATGCATGGGCATTGGCATCAGGTTTTCTCATTCACATCATGCAGGCTACTGCCTGCATGATGTGAATTCCAAGACTGAAATAGTTAATATAGTGTAAGTGAATTTTATTTTGCTTGACTAACATCATAAAATAGGATTTGGATTTATTTCTTTGGGTGACAGGTCCCCTTTAAATGACAACAATGAGTCTGGGCAGTAGAAGCTCCTGCGAACATTGCCCCATGAAGGCACCTGGATGTCAAAGAAGGTCTTTCCATGAGAGAGGATCAGCTTTGGCCATTATGATAATATCTTTTCTCTTTGAATCCTGCTTACCACCATGAAGAAATATGTGCATAACCTCTAGAAGTTATTTTAGATCAGACTAAGGTCTTCTGATTGGGCCAAACTAAGGTCTTCTGATTGGAGCACAAATAACATTTGGGAAAAAATTAATCACCTCTGTGATTCAAACTTCTTATCCGCTAGAGGCTGAGAATAGGATGGGGAACGGTGACCCCAGAAATCTGGAAATGCCAATACTTTATAATCTGGAATGGATTTGGTCTTCTCTGCATTAGCCATGTACAGATGAGGCTCATGAAATGGTATATTTCCTTTGTTTTGTTCCAAGAGCTTATTTACTATTGCATGATTTTCCGATTCATCCCAGTCACCCTGCTTTACTTTATATGGCTTAGCACATTTGCTTGGAAGTGAAATTGGCTCTGCATACATAGAACTGGCAGTAGGTGAAGCTGATGGATTTTTTGTGTGATTTGATTCACAGCTGGTTTTATTTAAACTTTTGGTAGCTTCGTCTTCCAGTTGTAATCTATTGGAATTTGCTTTTAGAATCTCTTTTTCAAAATGAGCCCATGAGGGATATTCTTCCCCAGGTATCTGGTAGCTGATCTTCCCACAGCAGTCTTCTTTTATCCTCTGAGCAGCCTGAATATTATGTGTATTTGCATGTGGCGTGGCAGAAATGTCGCTGGCATTTGGCTTGACTTCTTGATTTTCACATTCCAGGTCCTTTAAGAAGCCAAAAGAAGTAAAAATGTAGGTAGCTTGTGTAATATTGTAGAAAAGTAGAAAGGTAATGTACAATGGTGTAAATGCTATAAGACTTATCAGATAAAATCTGATGAAGCCAACAACAAACATGCCCCTGACTATAAATGACAAAACAACCACACAAGGAATTTGTTAAAAAAAACTACATAAAAATTTGTATTTAAAGATAAATGCACTGTAGTTTATTCATTGAGGGTTATCTTACATGTATTCTCTTAAACATTATGTATTTCCATAATACCGAAACTCCTTCCACAACTCTCCAGCTGATTTATTTAGTTATTTTTGCAGGTGTGTGTGTGCGTGTGAACATCTTGCAAAAAAAGACAGCTGTTGAGCAAGAGTAGGAATTTTGGGAGGCTGAACACAAGCCTGTCTTGTTGAGGTGTAATGTAATAAATGCAACATTTTGAGACATAAACAGGAGGGAATGCGCAAGAGGAGAGGTTAGTATATAAATGGATCAATTAATACATGTTATAATTAATGAACAAGACAGAAATAAATCAATAAACTGAAACATGCTTTTGGAAATAGGCGACATGATGTACATTCCATCGTGACGTGTATCAGTTTAAATATAACAACCAACCCTGCATTTATATCCTATGCATGTGCAAAAACAGGTAAATAAAAACCCACTTTAGTTCTAATGATGTCAAATGTATATCACCTCCCAGGCTGCGTAGACTGCTGGGATATGTCAAATAGAACTGCTGTTTAACATAACGATGCTTCTCTGGCCAGGAGAAATATTACACTGCTAGCAGCGTGAAAAATAAAGATTGTTGTAATAAATGATTTGAACAAGTATATTACTCACTGCCAGAAGAATAATTTAGTAAGGAAAACATCTTTTATATTAAAGATGCGATGCAATATATCATGCCTTCTACCACCTGTAAAGCACATCTGAAGAAAAATGAAGAATACATTTACAAAAAGCATAATTTGTATTGAAGAAAAACTGAACAGTTCTGAACTGTATGCAATAAGTTCTCCCATGAGATACACTAGGACACAATTAGGAAGAGACTAGAGACTAAATGCATGCTAGAATAAACTGGTGATCTTGTTATGACACATCCTTGCAACAAGTAGCGCTAAGCTTTAATTGAACAATTGTAGATGAACAACAGGTGGATCAAGGGGTATTAAAGTATACCTAATATAGCGCAATAATTTCTATGGCATGATAATCATGCTGTGTAAGATCACACTCAATCATTTATGGAAAGTTCACGCTAGGAGATTGCACAGTTTATGAATGTATGACTTGTCTTAGCAAAGCAATATGTATTTATCGACAATAAATGTGTCTTCTCTTATCTGAAGTTATAGCAAAAATGGTTCCCAAAGATAACTATACCATAAAACCAAAATATGCCCCATTATCTGCATTACTCTTAAATCTCTCAAGCATTTACAAACTCATATCATGCTCATTGCTTATCAGGGCTCATTTACAAATGGAGACAAGAGGTGTGTTTGTTACTGCTCTTTACACCTGCTGCTTTCCAATGCAAATTTTTGCAACTGATTTTTTTGTCTGATAGGTTTCCTTGTTCTGCATTCATTAGGACACAGTAAATAAGACTTATGTCGCAAAAATATTCTTCCTATTCTTTTCATTTAAAATAAAATCATATTATTATTACCTTGACCTATCTCCCTCCCCCACTGTAATTAAAATAGTTTATGTAGAGATAATGAGCTCTGTATAAATTAGGACACAGTAAATAAGACTTATGTCGCAAAAATATTCTTCCTATTCTTTTCATTTAAAATAAAATCATATTATTATTACCTTGACCTATCTCCCTCCCCCACTGTAATTAAAATAGTTTATGTAGAGATAATGAGCTCTGTATAAATTAGGACACAGTAAATAAGACTTATGTCGCAAAAATATTCTTCCTATTCTTTTCATTTAAAATAAAATCATATTATTATTACCTTGACCTATCTCCCTCCCCCACTGTAATTAAAATAGTTTATGTAGAGATAATGAGCTCTGTATAAACATCCATTCTCCCAGGGCCAGGAGGAATTCAGTACAGAGGGCTTAGCTGTGGATTTGTAATGCAAATAACTGCCCTCTGCTCCACCCTCAGTTTCTCAGAAGAAATGAGGAAGTTAGAAAGTGAAACTACTTTCAGTTTCAGCATTTGCGTTGTTTAGATCAATAAATAAAAACCCCAGCTACAGTATTTCTAATTGTAACCAAAAGGGAAAAATGAAATCCTAGTCATTGAACATTGGGTAAACTGTTACATTTCTGCATTGCCACAATCAACAACTCTTAGTACGATGGTTTTTATCTTGTCTAACATGCTTACAAGTCATGCTTATGATGAAGGTTTAAAATTTAGTTGTAAACATGAAGGGGCTTATTTATCAATATCCAGATTTTTTAAATAAAAAAATTCAGACAAAACTAGAATCCATGATTTGACATTATTGATTTGACATTATTTATTATTAAAAATGCTTGATTTAATAGGTTCGGGTAAAAACTTGAAAAAACTTGAGAAAAAACCCAAATCGTAAGATTTTTTCACCCGAATCGCTGGATTTTTTCAGGCTTTTTCCTAAAAAGCCAGAATTTTTTGGATTTTTTGCCCAAATATGCCAAGAAGGTTGGATTTTGAAGCTAATTTCAGCGCAGACCACAGAAACTTCAAAGTAGGATAGGAACCTCTGCCATTGACTTATACACAACCTCAGTAGGTTTGAGATGCTTGATTTTCGGATTCTGGCTTTTTCCTGCATAGGGCTTAAATAAATCTCAAAAAATTTGATTTGATTTAGTTTTGCTTTAGTTACTTTAATGATAATTATATGAGAGTGTAAGGGAATGTTAGAACAGGTCAAAAGTAGGAGTGAAGTTTTGACAATCTAGCCCTGTGGTAAATCAAACATAACTTTTCTCCATTGAGAGGACGATCCACTGACAACTATATTTTGCATACCATCCTTAAGCCAATTTAATCACCATGCATGCACGATTGAAGCTAGTGCATTTCAGAGTGAGTTATACATACAGATACATAGCAGAAACTTTAGAAAAGACTTTCCACCAACTAATACCATCTTGAAGGCTGTTATCCTAAAAAATTTGTACCCATACTGACTATTAGACCTGCTTGTTCTAGACTTACAAGGTATTGTTACAGAATATTATTTCACCACTCATGGGTCAACAAATGAAATATAGTTATGTCTCACAAATATATTTCATCTAGTCCCTATAAAGCTTTAAAATGTGATAAATCTAATCTTATGTGACAAAGAAAAGATACCCTGTTACTGCCACATGTAAATAGTATAACCCTTACTGTATCCATGTCAGTTAAGAAGTAAGTGAAGCCTGGTGCTGGCTTTGGCAGTTCAATCCGGAGTAGTTAGCTTTGTCTTTATCTCAGTCTTCCCTATCTCCCCAACCATAACAGGCATGTGGGCACTTTGGGACAATAATCTGAAATACGTAAATAGGTTTTTAAGGGCAGCAAAGCTTAACTGTCAATGTCGTTAAACTTCTGTCCTTCCAGTGAGGGGAATTCTCTGGTAGTCTGTTTTTTTTTCTGCTTAGACTAGAATTAGAACGTTATAAGCCTCTTTCAAATGCAATGCGTGTCCTTATGCTATATCATTTTTTGTTTTTCCCTGTTGGCTGTAACTCAAACAAAAACATGATAGTTTGTAAGATGTTATATTCACAAATAAGTTACATATCCTACCTGTAAATCGAGGAAGTATTCGGGAAAAAAAGTCTTATAATGTTCAAGTTCCTTATCATCTCGATCTGCTTTAGGCCTTGACTTCAATTTATTCAGATCAGTTTCCAAGTCATCGTCCTACATAACAGGGAAGGAAAGAATAATGTAAAAACTATAAAACCTTTAACATGACTTTGCTGTGTTAACATTTTTGTATAGTATCTTAAAACTTTGGGCTGATTCTTTTACTGTTCCCTAAAAAGCATTTGAATCCATTTGGCACGTGAGAATAAGCCCATGGCTCCCTGTTGTCAGAGCCTGCATCTCTATTTATTGGCTGCCTATTTATATACCAATACATTGGTTCCTTTTTGCCAGTGTCAATTCTATTTCATTTGCGGTGCACAAGCTAAATTGAAAAATACAAAGACATTACCGTTTGTTTTTTAAAATGTGCTACATTCACAGTGGCATAGAAAATAAAAGTTAGAAGTGAATGTCAAAGTGACAGAGGTTATGGTGTACCAGCATTTGATATAATATGAAATAATGAACTACCCTTTCTTCAAGTATTATGTGTTGCTGAAATCCAATTGGAACAATAGGGACATATTAAAGGACGGCTAAAGCTAACAAAGGATTATGTTAGAAAATTGTCCCCTTATGCATTTAGGTCAAATACCCAGATCAGTGATAAAGCAGCTTTCTTGAAGTAAAGATTCATGCTTCAAACATTAACCCATTTGCACCATATGTTTTTGATCTGTTAAAGGGTACACTACACAGTCTTTTCTTGTTTTCAGTAGTTTGTTCTGTTATAGATACTAATGGGGCATGTTTTTTTAGGTCCCCAGTGTTGCTTTGAGCAGGGGAATATAAAAAAAATCCACAATTATACGGCACAGCTTTGAAGTCATCATTTATAATAAATATAATTTTGGTCTCATTGGTCATTAAACTTGTAGCCATACAGGCAAAGGGACTTGCAATACTCTATACTCTACTCTATGTAGCACTCTATTTAGTATGTGTTATAGTCATTAATGGTATTTGGTAGAAACAAATAATTGTGTATAAGTAATAAACCACAAGAAGATTGTAATGTCTTGCAAGCAATTTCCCTTGCCTAACAATATAAAATTGTAACTGTGCATATACAGTATAATGGTTAAAGGTTTGTCTGGTATGTCTTGTATATACTGTATATCCCCATACTCTGTAAAGTGATGTGGAGAGGCTTTGTTGTATCATAAGTAAAGAAAAACACCCCTAACCAAATCTGCAAAACAAATTAAGAAAACTAAACAAAGATGGTAATACTAATAATACAAACACAGTCAAAGAAGAAAGTGGTTTTTGAGACTTTATTGACTGTAGATGTAGTGTGAAAATAAAGCTGGCCATAGATGTTGAGATTTTTAAAAGATCCGATCCTCATCGTGAGACCACGACTAAAAATACCAATTTGCCAGGAAAACAAAGGGGAGCTGCCTGCTTGGCCCTGCAAACATAGATAGATTTCACTGGGACCGACAAAGATTTTTTGACCTGGATCAAATTCCTGACAGATGTCGGCCAAAAAAGATGTACGATCGTTCGAATCCCACTAACCGCACTTTAATTTCGAAGGATTGGTCGGACATCCCTAAAAAAGGTCGTTCGGCAAGAAGAATCGTCGCGTCTATGGGGAGCTTACAAAAGAGAGGGTAGGAGAAGAAGATGTTCTTAGCCAGACAACAGCTATTGGAATGCAGAGTAGTTAGAAGGGAATGCTAAGCAAACAGCAGAAACAAGCAGAGGAACAACGAGAGAATAGATTGTAAGTAGGAGAAGCAGAGTTAGTCACCTTGAAGTTAAGGAGGAGTTGTAGTCTGGAAATGGATGGGAATTTTTAGAAGGAAGAAGACAAATATTTAGAAGAAGGCAACATGGTCCAAGCAGCTGAAATAACCATAACCTTCAGAGGTGAAAAGTCCCGTGAGGAGACAAGAAAGGATGAGAGTGTGAGTTAAGTTGAATTAAGGAGGTTATTGCATAACATTCACGAAAATTTTAATTTTATGTTTAGTCAACTTTCCATAAAACACATACTTCATCTTTGTTGTCTAAAACCTCATTTCCGTTGATCCCTTCTGTTTCTTCTTCATCTTCCGATTCATCTAGAAAAAGAAAAAGGTAGGGGACATATGAACAACTAGAAAATATACTGGATATTGTTAATGTTCCTTACATTAAAATATACTGATTGAGGCAGGCAGAATTTGTGTGGACACAGTCAGCTATATCCAAATAATTTACATTTCAAAGACAATGTAGATAGTGTGTTTCCCTTTAAAAAAATTCAAAAGCCCGCCATATGTTTCAAGTGTCTACTCTAGATAAAAGCCCAAGAGTTCCCCATCTAATTAGAATAATTTGCATCAATTGCATAAATGCTTACATGATCAAATTACATGAGAGCCATACCAAAATGTTGCCCTTCAAATATTTTTAATCTGTTCCACTTGTGGAAATATAAGCAGCTGCTTTGAAGTGCAGAATAATATTCTGAATCCTCTTCTTACTTGGAAACCTACACACTTGCTTCTGTTTTTTCTTTGACAGTGGCAAGGCTCGTAAATACATTAATAATTATTTCTGCATGCCGTCTGTACTTGGACCATTGTAACCCATACCCATAAATTTGTCTTTAATGAACAGAATTACCTTCCTGTGTATATGGTTTTGGAGGAGAAGTGTTTTCGATTATTCCAGGCACATGAAATGTATATGAACTGTTTATAATGGACAATGGCAGAGGACACTTTGGACAACACTTTCTCAAAACTTGAATTGCAGCATTCACTAAAGAGTCCAAGCTTTTGCATTGCAAACATTCCTAAAAGGGAAACATGCGAGACTAGTAAAAGAAATACCAAAGTATTTTACAGGGGGCAAAGATAGTTACCCCATAGCACAGAAAAATACAAAGAGGCCAACAGGTAAGCCAAGACTGAAGTTAGGAAAATAGAGGGGAAGGAAGAGGGGAAGAGCAGGGGATGATTTGATTGTATGGGAGATTATAGAGTAGAATGTTGGGTAGAAGGTAGAAGATAGAATAAAGAGAGAAGTTGAACTTGGCATGAAAACATTAGTTCAATTTGATGTTATCTGCCTTCCCTAAGAAATTGGATATATGAAAGAGAAATGGCAATGAATACTTTCAATAACTGTTGGCAAGAAAGGTTGCGATAGATAGAAAACAAAAGTAAAATATCTGTAAGGAGCCCTAGAGCAGCAATTCGTACCTGTAGTGCTAACTGCCGTGAAACTGTAAATCCACAGAAAGGCCAAAGAGTGATAGCTTTGGCCACTGAAGAATTGCCAACTGGACATTAGCTACCTAAAGTAGATGGCCCTTTGGTGGGGGGCAGAAACCGAAAAGGGAAAAATACTTCACAATAAATGCTGATGGCACTGGTAAATTCTGCATGTAAAATTAAATGCTAAAAATAAGCCACTCTTTTTTTCAAGCAGGATTTTGTTTTAATCACAACTTCACTATACAGTATATATATGTTCATATGTGTATATCACAGATACAATCCATCCCAAACTCAAGGGAAGACCGTGTAATAGATTGTAATCTAATAGACTGTTAAATTCACTGGACAGGTATTAATTGCGTCCACAAAAACTCTACATTGAGCTGTCAGTGTAATAAAAAAAAAAAAGATACACTATAAAAAGGTCTGTGCTGTTCATAGTACTTCGCCCTAGACAGGCTATGTTTCCAGTGGAAATACCAAATACTGGAATGCTTGCTGTGTTTTTTTATCCAAGCACTGTATAAACAAGCAAAAAACATGTTCCTGCCAACATATCATAGAGAGAATTTGAAGTATAAAAAAATCCTAGCAAATGTCCGAGAACATGAAGGCTGTTAAGGAGATTTCAAAGTGCCTTGCTGCTGTCAAATGGCTAAGAACTTCAGACAATAAAAAGGTCAATGTACAGGAAAATATAGCCTTACAAGTACTGCTACAAAAGAATCAGCTGATATTAAATCCTGTTAAATAATGTTTTATTTACTTGTGTTGTAGAGAAGACAATCTCCATTCCCTTGGCCTGCCGGAAGGCTTCTCTGCCAGACCGGACATTGGTTATGTGTTTCAGGCACCGTATAAGACCTCTTCGAATATGAATGTAACGGTTAGATGAATCACAAAGATGCCAGTCTTTGTAGAATTGCAAGAGGCCATCCACATAACCACTGTTGACAGCTCTTCTTCCATTCGATTCTAGGGGGGAAAAATAAAATCTATAATGTTTCTAGTTCAAGGTTAGTTTTATTAAAGGAATAGTAGCCCCGAAAAATGAAACGGTTTTAAATGAATATCAATATAATGTGCTGTTGTCCTACACTGGTAGAATTGATGTGTTTGCTTTAGAATCACAACTATAGTTTATGTAATCAAGCTGCTGTTTAGCCATGAGGGCAGCCAGTATAATTACCATATTACACTGATCCAACAGGCCCTAACACAGGCAGATAAGTCAGAGCTCTCATCAGGAGTGCTGGTTAGAGCCATTCTGCACCGAAGCGATAACCCCTACACATATGTAACTCCAAATAGATTATCAGTAGCATCTGAATATATATAGGCTACATTTTAAGAGACAACACATATACAAATTTACCGCATCACATTTCCATAACAATGCTTATTCTGTACATGTATAGCCAGCTTTATGGATGTTTAATTCTACAATTTTATTAACTATAATTAAGTGGGCTTTATGCAGGGGTCCATTGGATTAAGTTTCCCTATGATCTGAAAATCCCCATATGGTTGGAAATCCCCTGATGTGGCTAGCTAAGTGTTGGGCCTACATTGTATATGAGAGGAGGAGTGATTTCTTTTTCCCCAGTGAAGTGTGCCCTGGCATTTCCAGAATTTGGCCCGATTTCTAGGTGTCCCTGTTGCTCAATTTCTTTCTGCCATGTGCTCAGTTTCTTTCCAATTTCACTCCTGGAAAGAGTGCATGTGGCTGGAGCAAGATGAAAAGGCATAAGGACTGGCGTGGCCCTTGGAGGGCTTGGGGTATGGGCCTCAAGCATTGGGAGCTCAACCATGGAGGGTCTAGAGCTTGGAGACAGCATAGAGAATATGAAAGGAGCTGCTTGTAACTGGATTCCTATGAAAGAGGCTTTGTGGTGCTTGAAGAGCAAATATTTCTGTGGGACACCATGGATGCCTGTACCAGCTCTGTGTGAGTCCTTGGTGAGTGTTCTGCCTGAGGGAGGGTATTGAAAGGTCCCCTGTTTAAAGGACCAGTGTTGTCTATGTGCCTACTAGGTGGGAGCAACTACCTCTGTCCTACAGGAGAGGTATTTGGCCAGGTATCGATACCTGGGGAAAGTTTAAGTGCTCCTGGGGGAAAGGACTGAACTGAGACTGTGGTGTGGGACTGTGCCAGAGCTGGGACTTACCACATGGGTTCCCCAGGGCAGGGGTGTTATTATATTGATATACAATTGTCTTTCACATTCCTGGCAGTTATATAAATATATTTATCTCTCTCTCTCTCTCTCTCTCTCTCTCTCTCTCTCTCTCTCTCTCTATAGGTTTATTTGTTTCTGCACCTGTGTGTTTTATTATTACAGGAATTGGATCGGTTATCGAGAAACCCATTATCCAGAAAGCTCTGAATTACGGAATGGCCGTCTCCCATAGGGGCAAATTCACTAAAGAGCAAAGCGGTCAACGCTAGCGCAAATTCGCCAGTGTGACGTCATTTCGTTACTTCGCCGATTTACTAAAGGGTGCTGGCATAAATTTGCTAGCGAAGTGGACCTACTCTAGCGCTACTTCGAAACCCTTACATCAGACGAAGTTGCACTATGGCGATGGGACATAACTACGCTAATTGACTAACTTGCACATTTTACTGAACGTTACCTCTTGCGCCAGACTTGCCTTCACCAACTCAGACCAGGCAAAATGCAATAGAGTAGATAGGGCTTGCTTCAAAAAAAGTTGAAATTTTTCAAAAAACGCTGGTGTCGTTTACCTTTTTTAAGGGTGATAGGCTGAAAAAGATCGTAAATTTTTTTGGGGGTACCCTCCTTCCCCCCTACATTTCCTAACATATGGCACCTAAACTATACAGTGGGCACATGTGTAGGGCAATATAACACCTCTATTTTATTTTATGAAGCTTTCCCTGGCTTGTGTAGTGTAATGTATTTGCTGCTACATATACTTCCATTGTACTTTAACTTGGCGCCGTATGCAAATTAGGCATCGCTAGCGTAACTTTGCTTTCCTTGATGAATTAACGCTAGCACAACTTCGCTACCGTTCGCCTCCCTGAGCGCAACTTCGGATTTTAATGAATAAGCGGTGCCCTGGCGAAACTTTGCCTGGCGAAGTGTGGCGAAGCCTGCGCTAGCGCAACTCCGCAGGTTAGTGAATTTGCCCCATAGACTCAATTTGATGCAAATAATTCAAATAAATAAAAATGATTTTCTTTTTCTCTTTAATAATAAAACAACACCTTGTACTTGATCCAAACTAAGATATAATTAATCCTTATTGGAAGCAAAACCAGTCTAATGGGTTAATTTGATGTTTAAATAATTAACTAGTAGAATTTAGGTATGAAGATCCAAATTAGGAAATTTGTAAAAAAAAAAAAAAAATATTTATCAATGGGTGAAAGTGAAATATCACCCTTTGATAAATATGCCTTTTAAAATACCATAGAAATGAACGGAGAGTGTCAGAATGTCACTCTTGCAGACTGTGGAGATCTTCTAACATCCCTCTTTGATAAATATGCCTCTTAGACTGCATTCTAATCAAATGATTCAAATTTTTAAAAATTATTTCCTTTTTATCTGTATTAATAAAACAGTAACCTGATCCCAATTAAGATATAATTCATTCTTATTGGAAGTAAACAATTCTATTGGGTTTATTTAATATTTTCATGTTTTTTAGAGGACTGGTGACCCTTTTCCTGTAAACCCCCAGGTCCTGAGCATTCTGGATAGTAGGTCACATACCTGTACTAGTGATTAGTGAATTTGTTTTTTTGCTTTGGTGGAAAGTTTGTGAAACTGCAGGAAAACACTTTGAAGTCAATGGGCTGTTTTTCACTGTGACTTTCATGCAGTATTTTTTTCTCTGCTACTTTTTTTGTGCTAAATACATTTGATTCTTTCCGGTGATTTTTCAGTGCAACTCTTCTTCATGGCAACTTTTTTCCATGCAGAATACTATGGTTTCTACGACAACTTTTTTTTCATGCCAACTTTTTTTCAGAAATATTAGCAGATGGGAAAATATGATATTGCAGATAATCCATACCTGCCAAAAATGAACGCTCAATATTCAATACCAAAAAATGTATACATTTTCTCCTTTTTACCACTTTTGTATTAAATTACTAGGTTATATACACTGCTCTTGTTCTCGGTACAACCCAATTTAAAGTAGCAACATAAACAAAACCCTTCTAACTTATCATTAGGTTTTTTTGCTGTGAATTATACTGTACAAACACATTTTCAGACATTAACTTTAAATCTTTACATGCAATAAAAAAACTTAAGTATTGTGTTTGTACCAAATTTCTTCTGGATATGACAAATAGGTATTGTCTATCCACAGGGGCGGGCCTTGCCCCTCCGCCGCTTGAAAAATAATAATATGTTACACATCCCACAATTAATTTGTTTTTTATTTGTATACATATAAAGACAAGTTATCTCAATGAATCTGTCTGTTTGATATGGCCAACACTTGCATTCCTCTAACAATGGCTTCCTACAACAACCACCTTGTCCCTAGTTCAGACTTCAATGTTAAATATCAGGTTACCAAACAAAGTTATTCCGCATGATACCTACCTGGGAAAAGACTGCACGTTTTGAAATTGTCATAGATTAACTGGATAATTAGGTGTTATGAATAAAGAAAAAACTTGCCTTGAGCATTGAACTTGTAATTCCAAATGCATAATTAAAGTGCAGAATATGAAGTTGTAAACTTTTTCAATAAAATAGTATACTCTTGATATATCTCAGTAGATTTCATGTTATGTATTTATTTCTGAATGAGAACTTTATAGCTGGAAAGGATTCCTACTAATACTTGACAAAAATAAGCTTAAAAACTTGATGATGTGAGAGTATATTATATGTTATTGCATGCTCTTCTTGAGTGTAGGCTTTGGCAGATAGACCCTCTTTTCTTTATGCTGTTGGGCTCATTTACTTCTAGTTACACCTCACTAAGTACACACAGTAGTCACAGTAGATGTGGAAACTAACAGGGATTGTGTTTCCTCCATCTAAAGAACCGAGTACAGGTTGTTGCTGGAGAAAAAGGAGAAGAGCTTAAAATGAGCTCTCTGTCCATCTAACAACATATATATATTATTATATAACATTTACCATTAGGTTAATTCATTCTTGGCCCTATCAATGTTTCTGTGGTTCAATCCACCTTTTTACATGCGTCTATTTATTACCTAGAAACAAGGCAATATTCACATGGAGGCTCATTTAAAAACACCAGGTAAATTAAAACCCATTCTGTAACCCTAACCGGCCAAAGAGTAATTAGCTTTTGGCTGCTATAGATAATTTAATAAAAATACACTTATTAGTATACTGTGGAATAAAGTCCCTATCACATTCACACACACTATGATCATAAACCAATTAACTAGCCTGTATGTTTTTGGATTGTTATATAAAGATAATTGCAGTACCATAAGGTAGAATTAAAATGGAAACTTCTAATGTTCTAGATATGCTATTGCTACAGATGAGTGAAACAATTCGGCAAATTATGAGGCTCGCAGAATCTTGGATCAATTATTTAAAAAAAATGTTTTTTTAAACAAAACTGAAGCTTGACAAGGTCATTGCCCTTCTCTGGCTCATACTGCTTCCCATGCAACAATCTGCACTGTGACAACCTGCCAGCTTTACCTAACATTTTTTCTAGCATGTTCTACATAACGATGACACCTCTCCATCATAGGGTTACCACGTTTTTTTGTCGAAAACAGGCAGAGGGCAGGCCAGTGAAATATGGGGCCGGCCGGTGACATTGGGGGGGGGGGCAGTGATGTTGGGGGTAGGGCGGGTGATGTCCTAATTTGGAAATCCAGCCAGGAACTGGGCTGTCCAGGTGAAATCTGGACAAGTGGCAACCCTACTCCGTTATAATTGCTGAAAAATTCTGTATTTCATACATTTACTATTAATAGGCTTGTGGTTATAACTGCATTTTGTTGCTAATGCTAAAATTGGAATTCATGTAGGATCTCGCATACCCTATTTAATTGAAGAGATGCCTGGTGCACACAGGTATTGGTTCGGCCACCTCACAGCAACGACAATAAGAAAATTCCATGTTTGACAAAGGGGTTTTCTCCCCGAAACGTTGCATTGCACTCCGCTTAATAAACACTTGAAGACTTCATGCAGACCTGTGTGCCATTGGAATTTAATGCTAAAATTGAACACACATTATCATAGGAGGCACAGTGCCTAGAAAAGTGCATCGGGACTGTAGGGAGAGACTGTGCTTCCTTACCTTCCTCCCCCCTCCTCCCCGATCTCTGGGATGCGCGAGCCCCTCCACCTCCCTGGCGGCACGCATGGGGAGCATTGCTTCCTTTCCTGAAGAACAGAGCCAGCAGCTCCCACCCGCCCAATGTACGAAAAGTTCCTCTCCGCATAGGATGCACACTGTTTTTTGATAGATAGGTCATTATAGGTCAGTATTGTCATTAATAATGTTTTAGTGCACAATATGTCATATTGTTACTTTATTACACTGTTTGATGATTGTTAAAAGATTGTCACAGTGGAATTTTGATCCTTGCCTTATTATTATATGGGGGAAAATGGTTCTCACCTGCCCCTTGATCTGCAGTGACTGGCATTGGTTTTTGGTTTTGGCTGAAGTGGTTATAAATAAATGGTTTTTCAGTTGTATAAATATCTGTTTACAAGCGGGCAAGGATCACTGGATGAAACATTATAATAAAGCTGAATGATTGACATTTACCACAAGTCAGCTTCTGAGTCATTCAATGGGTATTATTGCAAGGGTAGAAATAGGTATAACAGTATAAGAGATCAATCTAATCCAAAAAAAACCAAGTAAACAGGAGAAACAGTGCTGCAAGTCAATTTTAACTACTACAGTCCTTGCTTTTTGTACGTGTAAATGTTTCCCCCCCTTTAAAAAAAAAAACACCATGGAAAAAGCCTGAGAGAACAATTTAAGCTAATTTTCTTAAAGCAGCGCAAGCTGTTAGTGCTGAAAAGGGCAAAAAATATGGGATAACAAAACTGAATGAAATTAGATTAAAATAACACACTGATAAACAAATTATTTGCCTAAAATAAAGAACTCAGGAAGAAATAAGGAAAAATACCTTTTATAACTTATATAACAGCATCACCATGTGGTCATAAATGGAAGGAAAGCACATTTTATTTTCAACAAGGCATGATGCCGTATATTAAAGAGAAGATTGTTTATATTATAAAAAGGCAAGCATTAAATTAGCTTTGTCTAAGGAAAAAATACAAATTTAGTCTTCCCATACCCCTGTTCTGATTGATAACATCTATTACAGGGTGCTACAATAAATGCATACAACCATGCATTAATTGTGTATTTTATAGGCTGGCAAACAACATGTTGCTCACAAACCACTGGGTAACACACCTACTTGTATTTAAATTTCAATCAATCGTATTGAAGAAGAGTTAAATGGGGTTATGTAATAAAAGGCACTAAGTTTGCCCAGGGGCAGTAACCTGTAGCAACCAATCAGCAGGTAGAATTTACTAGTCACCTGTTTAAATGCAATAATCTTATTGGTTGCCATGGGTTACTGCTCCCGGGCAAACTTAGTGCTTTATATTACATATGGGGTTATAGCTTTTAAAAAAATACATTCATATCATTTAGGAAATGCGTACTGGTGTTCACTTGGTTGTATGAATTCCAAACAGTATTAGCAGTTAACATTAAGGTTAAGGTAAATGAAAGAATGACCCCCCATTAATAAAGTTATGGACATGCTTTGGACTACAAGAAAGTCATCCTGTACTTCAAGATAGATGTAATATGCAATGGTGTGATATACAATGCAATTCCCACTAATAAACTTATGCTTTCTTGTGATATACACCGCAATAGTCCCTTACTCTAAAATAGGGAAATTTGGTACATAAGCAATTTCCTCTTTGTAATTTTGCAGTTTGGGCAATACATAATGTAGTTCTAGATCTAATGATGTCTAGGGACACCAAGAGTTTATAGCCAACAAATAGTCACATAGAACAGAATGATCTATGATGTCACCAAGATGTTATAGTCAGAAAGGAGAGTTGATAGCAGGGTCGGCCGAGACCTGCTGTCCAGATCAGCCGCCCCAAAAAGAAAAAAACATGCGAGCAACAGCGTACACATATGCACATGGCGGGAGTATGGAAGACGGGAGGGGCCCCCGGTGACTGCCAGGAGAGCCCTTGGTGTCGCAGTCAAGGTGCTCCCAATGCTTCAGTCTGACCCTGGGTGATAGGCAGAAAGGACAACATGATCTAAATATGACTAGGGACACCAAGAGTTTATAGCCAACAAATAGTCAGAAAGGACAGAATAATCTATGATGTCTAGGGACACCTAGAGGTGCTAGGCCGAAAGGAAGGTGTTATGTTTTGGGTAGCCGAGGATGAATAGAGTATAACAGTGCTTTATTAGCAGATTCATGCAGCCATTACACAACAGTAACTTTCACTTTTAAGATGACAGGAAGTATGCACAGTATGTCTTGAGCACAGTGACATCTACAGGCCATTTGTATAAACATCACAGGAGGCATGATCTAAATATGTCTAGGGACACCAAGAGTTTATAGCCAACAAATAGTCAGAAAGGACAGAATGATCTAATATGTCTAGGGACACTAAGGGGCACATTTACTTAGCTTGAGTGAAGTAATAGAATAAAAAATACTTCGAATTTCGAAATATTTTTTTGGCTACTTCGACTGGAACGATTCAAACTAAAAACCGTTCGACTACTACTTCGACCACCTACTTTGCCACCTAAAACCTACCGAGCATCAATGTTAGCCTATGGGGAAGGTCCCCATAGGCTTTCCTAGCTTTTTTTGATCGAAGAAAAATCGTTCGATCGATGGATTAAAATCCTTCGAATCGTTCGATTCGAAGGATTTAATCGTTCGATCGAACGTTTTTTCCTTCGATCATACAAACGACGGAAATTCGGTAAATCCTTCGACTTCGATATTCGAAGTCAAAGGATTTTACTTCCCCTAAAAGGTGATAGGCAGAAAGGACAGAATGATCTAAATATGTCTAGGGACACCATGAGTTTATAACCAGCAGATATGCAGAACTGATGTAATGATCTTATGATGTCTATGGTCACCAAGGGACAGATTTTTTTAAAATCTTAGATTAGAGTATGCCACAGAAAAATTTCTATTCATTCCTATGGAATTTTTAAAAAAAGGTATTTATCAATGGGTGAAATTTAGAGCTCACCAGTTGATAAAACGATTAAAGTCTTCTTGCTCTGCTTAGAACTGACTAGATATATTTCAGATGACTTTTCTCTACTTGGTAATTTAATTTTTCAAGCACAGTAATCTTTCTGTTTACATTAATTTTCTTCTGAAAAGCTGTGTAAAAATTTGAAAACTAAAACAAAATAAACAAAAGCATGTTTTGCAGCTTTTTGGAATATGAAGATGTTTCTTTATTTGTATTCATTTATTTAGCAAACATATGTGCCATTAGCAGGATTTTTCACAGTGCTGCCTATGTATCAGATTAGAAAAACTAGATAAAAAGTATTATATCTAATAAGAACAAACGAGTGGGGCATATTATAAGCAAATTTTGGCTGCAATATTGATCTTGAAAAAACACTAAAAGTAAATGTTAATCCCCTCATCATATAGTTTTCACACATATAGTACATACATGGCTTTGTTTTGAAAGACGAAAGTTTAAAGGTGAATTACATTTATTGCATATTAAAATATTTACTGGAGCAATTATGTTAGAGAAAGAGAGAAATCTGATCTTTGATTGAACTAACATGCTCACTAGAAAGGCACCGGTGGATCAATTGTTCAATAACTCAGACTTCTAATAAATAATGCTCTCCAGGCTTGTACAGTATATCTTCCACAGATACCAGACATAGTGCTTAGAGACCTTCAGTCTAGAATATTACCCCAAGGTCAGGTGAATTTTCGAATGAAAAAAATTCGAATTTCAAGCTATTTTTTGTGTACTTCGACTAGGGAATAGTCCAAATTTGATTTGAATTTTTAAAAAAAAAAAAAAATTAGAATATCTAAATTTATTGTGGATTATTGTCTCTTTAAAAATTCGGCTTCGACCATTCGCCATCTAAAACCTGCAGAATTGCTATTTTAGCCTATGGGGCCCCCTCCTAGAACCTATTCGGAGTTAATTGGTGGACTTTGAAAAATCTAAGTTTTTTTGGGGAAAAACTTTGAATCGAATTCGATCAAATGTGCTATTCCTTCAATTCGTACGGTTCTAATTTGGCCGATTACGGACCTATTCGATCGAAAACAGACCTATTTGACCCAAAAAAAAACTTCGACTTCATTTCGGTTGGTCTTTTTGAATTCGAATTTCGAAGTTCTTTTTTACTTCGAAATTGGACCCTTGATAAATATTCCCCTAAGGGGCAAAATGTGTCATTAGAAAAACTCCACTTTTTATTATTATTATTATTATTATTATTATTATTATCACCATTTGATAAATACACTGCTGAAGTGAGTTTTTCTGTGATGAGCTCTAATCACCCACATTGATAAATCTGCCCCAAAATGTGAGAAGCCAAAATAAAGCCCTGCCCAGTGTTGGACTGGGGGGTCTGGACCCACTGGGGCTGCAGTAATAAGGGTCTGCACATACCCACCCAGGCCCCCAACACCCACATCTCTGCCAATTCCACTGGTCCCCCACACCAGACGCAGTTCTCCTCCACCGGCTTCCCCCACCCCTCCAGTGAGTACGTGCTTTTCGTCTGCATTTCATCAGACATGGGTTGGGGAAGGTCAGGGAGCGATATTTTAAGGCTGGCTTGGGACAGTGGGTCTGGACCAGTGGGCCCATTGGATTGTTTTCCCTGCATCCCGCTGGCCTGTAGGGACATAGTCACAAGAGCTTACACTTAAAATGCAGGAATCCAACACCAATCAGTGGAAATGTGATTTATTAACTGGAAGCATTGTAATAAAAACAAGATGTGTTGAGATAATTGGCCATTTTAAGCAAAGACTCTTTTTTTATTATGAGTGTTTATCTCCCAGATAGGTTTGATCTCCCCAGGCCTCCATCATATCAGAAGATTGTGAAGAATCTATGTTTTTTGTCAGAAACATTTAGTAGAATGTAAATCCCTGGTCTGTAACGTCACTGAGGGATTGTAAAGTGACTAAGGCTCAGAGGCCAAGACCCAGAGTTATTGCAGTATGAATAAATTGTATGTCTCTATTATCTGAAGCAGGTGCATGCAGGGATTTATGTAAATGCACTGAAATGACATTAAATATTGAAAAGAACTCACAGAGAAGTCAGTTAAATGCTGGATTTTAAAGGTTAGGATTTATACATCACATTCTCAGGATATTACAGTATATTGCAGTACCAATTGGCCTGATCAGTTGAGCTTCTTATTATATAAAATACTATATGTATTTATGAATGTGGCACACTAAGCAGCAGTGATCTGCTTTAGGCCTCCAACAAACTACAGTCAAAGCCTGATTTTACATGCCTGGATATTACGTTTTCCTGGAGATGACGCTGTTATTTCTCAGTTATTTTTGTCCTGGATTTCAATTGAAATGCTGTTCTTTATGGCCACCAGGAGAATGTAATATCAGGGTTTCCAAGTGGCAGTCATAGGTCCTGAGTTTATCATGTGTTTCCATTGTGTAAAAGTTTTGTTTGGAAAAATGTACTGTCCAAGTTAAATATATTTGTTTTTCTAATATTTTTTTAATTGCTTTTTCATGTCTACTTTTTGTTTGGCATTTTTAAAATATAGGGCCTAAGGCGCCAGTAAAACAAGAGGAAAACATAAAGGAGAAATAAAAAGTTTTTACTTTTCACTCATCCGTAAAGAGTTTCACCTTTTCTTCATCTATCCTACTAAAGTATATAGAAGCAAAAAAAGACAATCAATAACCCTTAGCTGAAGAGCAAATAAATACATTAAAGGAATAACTGAGCTTGCAAGAAGAAAGTCAGAGCATGCATTTACAGGCAAAAAAAATAAATACATAGAAAGGTCTGTATTTTATAGTGAAAGTGTGATGTCAATCAGGCAAAAAAAACTTTTTTTTTCAGTATGAAACAAAGAACTTCCCAGTTGTCTGTTAAACCAGACTGTTATCAGAAAAGTCACATTGTATATGTTGTGTGTTGGTGTGAGTATATGTGTCAGTGGGTTTATTTATTTGCACATCAGGTCACTTACCATAATATTACACACCTCCCTAATTTTTCCTTGCTAACTAGAGGAAGGAACTGCTTGCAAAAATTACGGGCTTAGTTAGCCATTGATTGATTAAATATATTTTATACAAGATCCAGTTCCTCCTTTCTCTTGAATTGTGCTTAATACAAGGAAATAGCTGTAACATAGTAACTGACTATATTACTATATGTTACAGGTATGGGATCCATTATCTGAAAACATGTTATCCAGAGTGCTCTAAATTACAGAAATGCCATACTTTGTACTTGGTGGTAACTAAGCAGCATGAATCCATATTGGAGGTAAAACTAGGGATGCACCGAATCCACTATTTTGGATTTGGCCGAACCCCCAAATTCTTCACGTAGGATTAGGCCGAATACTGAATCCAAATCCTAATTTGCACATGCAAATTAGGGGAAAACATTTTTACTTCCTTGTTTTATGACAAAAAAAGCACACGATTCCCCTCTCCGCCCCTAATTTAAATATGCAAATTAGGATTCGGATTCAATTCAGCCTGAAAATCCGAATCCTGCTGAAAAAGGCCGAATCCAGAAACGAATCCAGAAACGAATCCTGGATTCGGTGCATCCCTAGGTAAAACATCCTTTTGGCTTTATTTTATGTATAAAAGAGTTTTAGCACAGTTATTGAATGGAAAGATTTTTTTAGAATACGCAGTTTTGGTCTCTAGTGCTCAAAAAAGATATTACTGAAATAAAGCATAGCCAGAGAATAGTCACTAGGATAATAATGGATACTGAATGTCTTAGTATCTCGGAATCTTGTGTTGTTTATACTGGAGAAGAGGTGCGTAAAGGAGAATTATACTCCTGCACAGACAATTGTTCCCCCCTTCCTGCTTCCTCCCTGCAGAGTCTATTACTTTAAAAAGTGCCCCTGGATGTAAAGCTGACCTATTGGTGCAGAGTAGTGCAGTGGAGATCTCAGGTGCCATATTGCATGTCTTTGGATTCCGTGACACTGAGCTTTTTTGCACATACACAGTTGGAACCAGTCCACTGTTAGCACCAACTACACAAGCACCAGAAAGCTCCAAAAATCACCAAAGGGAAAGAAGATACAGAAGGCCCCCTTAACTGATGACCAGTGGGCCACTCTTCCCTACTACCAACGCTGTTAGACAGTGATATCCAATCAGTAGCTGGTGAGCAACAATCGCTTACCAACCCCTTAGATGTTGATCCCAGTGGCCTCACTACAGGTGCTTATTTTTTAGGGGCAGATTTATCAAAGGTTTAAAAAAAAAATTAAATTTCGAGCTAAAAAATTGAAACCTCGAATTTTGAAATCTACTATCTCTTTAAAAATTCTCCATCTAAAACCTGCCAAATTGCTGTTTTAGCCTATAGGGGACCTCCTAGAACCTATTTGGAGTCAATTTGTGGACTTTGAAAAATGAAGGGTTTTTTTTGGGGGGGGGGGGAAGATGGCACCTATGATCTCCACAGCGGAGCACAGTGCATGTGGCTTTTGTTTCTGCTGCGGTTTACTTCAGCAGGTCGTATGATAGTCAAGTATGAAAATGTGGACTGCACATTAACATTTCTGATACATTTTGAGCAGAAGGCCTTGGAAACGTGTATCCATTGAGATTAGAAGAAAGAAGGTTTAATATTTCTACAGTACAAGTTGTGCAATTGTCGATTTCTCTCTCTGAAGCAGTTGTATTGCAGATATGAAAACTCTTATTTAAAAACTGGTTCAAGGGACAGGTCCATTTGCTGTTTGGACACAGGAAGAATTCTTTCCCACCAGAGGCAAACTGGAGACAGTTTCAGATTTAATCTACTTCTTTTTGATCAAAGTTATTTTAAGTATTATTTATGCAGGCAAACGTTTAATCAGCATGGATGTGGGTGTAGGGGGGGGGTTAACCATGTACATACATACGTTAATGCAAGTGAATGTTTTTTTTCCCAGCAAATCAACTATTATGTTGGTTCCCCTATCCCCGAAAAACGGTCAATGCATTTTTGCTGCATTTGTCAAACACTTTTTATTACAACTTTATTTTAAAACTACTAAATTGCTCCACTTAATGTAAACAATAATATCTACTGATGCCTGTGTATTCCCTGAAGAAGTATACTGATTGGCCCTAATGCCAGCCAAATCTCAGGAGGGGGAATTCTGCAATAAAACAGTAGACTGCTGTTTTAATCGAGATGCTGTGATTAACAAGAATTAACCTCCACGCAAGCAGAAAACGAGAAGGGGACTTAAAATAAACCGAAACTTGTTTTAAATAATGATACTTCACTGTTGATTTTATCTGATAGTACACAAGTGTTACACGTGTAAATCCAAAGATATTTTATGCCATTTCGGCACTGTTTTAAGCTGACAAACAGACTAATGGTAATGCCTTTTACAGCACTGGTCATTAGGTTGACAAATTATAAAAAGTTCCACCCATTTCTCTTCCCTTGTTGCATTCAGCTGATGTACTTTTTGGCATTTAACACTGTTGTCTGCATTTTTGTAAACGAATGTGTACAGACGGGCAAAAATATTAGAAAAATCTTTCTGGGGTTTTTGTGGAATATGTGGTCCATATTATTTTTCTGTAAACTGCCTAATTATAGTGAATGGCATAGAGTCCATTGGCATTAGGGTTTGTAGTTTGCATGCTAGCTAACAAAGTGGAGCAAAATATCTGAAAGATAACATGGAAAACAGAGGGAGGTCCATGGCAATGTGAAATCATGGGTCCTACTTTTTGTGAAAAAATAATGATAACCTCACTGGTGTTTTGCTGCTGTTGGTGGGTTGCTTTAGATCAGTGGGAGAGCTTTAGATCAGTTCAACAATAGACTAGACTTCCCTACACAGTAAACTGTAATGGGTGCTTAATAAATCTTTTTTTCACATATAGGTTTTAATGATTTTTTTTGAGATATATGGTTTATTATTGTGGTTCCTGGGGACAACATTTTCCTACTGCAAACAACTCAAACTGCTGTCTTGTGCTGCTATATATTTAGCAGACCATTTAAGATCTGCCAATGACTTGCACCTTTAAAGTTTTATTGCAGCAGATAAAAGATGTTGCCTTGAGGAACTAACAAACACATGGGAGTTGCAGACAGCATTACTTACTTACCAACAACAAAATTAGGACGTAACAACCAAATTATAGACACAGACACGGTGGAGAATGGCCACAGCTGTTGTTTATTAATCATATTAATCAGAACAGTAATCATTGCTAATAATAATAATACCTGCTCATACATATCTTCCCAGCCAGCCTCTGCATCAGATCTTTGCAGCGGACCGCCTTAAAGATTAACAATAATTATTCGTAAGCCCTGTCTATTTACCACATAGCCAGGGGCATAACTCCATGTCAAGGACAATTAAAGCATTACATTGGCCTTGGCCATTCCCCACACATGTAAAGCTCTCTCTATTGCATTTTGGAATCCCCTGTTCAGAAAGTCAAAACCGATCTCTGACAAATGAACACTGTCAGAGCAATACAAACCTTCATAACCTTGTTCCAACTCATAGTGCCTATAAACCATATTATTATTAAGTTTTTTACGGCATCTCTCAAGGGGATGAAAGCCTGCATCTTGAAGCCAGACTAATCTGGGCACGACTTCAGACCAAATTATCACAGTATTGGGAAAAATAAATTTGACCTGAGCAAGGTCTATTTTAATATTCCGAATTAAGTCAATATTTCTGCCCTTTCCTATGTCATTCACGGATAAATGAATCAGAATAATTGCTGGGAAACCCCAACGAGCTTTCATTTGCAAAATTATTGGTAATAAATCTGGCCATTTAAAGCCTTGGATGCCCATCCAAACAATTCTAACATCTTTAATGCCTAAATTAGTTGTGCAGGTTCGCTGTTCTGCTCTATCTCTTGCTCTGCAAACAAAAGAGTGTCCAATAATCCAAACCAATGTGGGAAAAACTGTAAACGAAAAAGAAGATAAAACTTACTAAACAAGAGTAGGTCTAACATAAAGTTGATATCTAGAGGAGTTCCATCTGCCTAGCTTTTTGATGAACTCTTCCCCTAAACCCATCAATGAGGCTTGCGTGGCAGCTCCAATGTGGAAAGAATGTGTGTTATAGTGGTCAGGTGGTATACCTAATTTACTGACAGCTCCTTTAAGAATTTTAGCAAATTGAAATCTTGTAACAAATGATCCATCACTGTGTATAAAGAAAGGGCCAGGAAGGCAGGGCCTGACTTGATGATAATGGCTAAAAGCTAATACTGGGCATAGTGACTGCTCAGTGCTATTACCAAGCCAAAGGGTTGTCCCTTTACCCACTGTATCAGTTTTAGATTTTTTCAGTATAATTTTTAATTTACCATCAACCAAATGAATGTCATCCCTCCCAATACCCCCTGGGGACCTTTTACTACGAAAGACCGACTCACTTACTCGAAGGGCACAGAAGAAAGCCCCCGAAAACAACAAAGTAAACAGGATTGTTTCAAACTGAGAATAGCATATTTGAGGTAGAACTAAAACTAAATCCTTCAACAATGTGATGGGTCTCCTAATGTCAACAGCTTGTGTAATCCTACCAACACCACAAAGGATTTGTTTGATCAAAAAGGATTTAGTTATGTCAGCTTCACCCTGAACCTTTAAAAAGAAAAGTTATGCCTGCTAATTTTTTCGTTATAGCTGAAAGAGTACTGAGCCTCAATTTGCTCCAGTACAAAAGACAATAGGACATCATTGTCCCCTTGATAACGATCTTTGGGTATACTTGCTTTGGTAGGACCAGCATGCTGGGGTGCGCTGTGTATGGCAGATGGTGAAAAGGGTGTCCTCTGCCGCCAGGTGGCAGAACCGGGTGCCCTGTAGTGTTACAGCTGATGCCCGGCGTAGGAGCTGGCGGCTGCCAGACCTCCCCCTTGTCCTGCGGAAGGAAAGGGCCCTGAAGTGTTACAGCTGTTTTGTTGGAGCGGCCCACCAATTGCATCAGCAGTGGAACTCGCTCGAGATGGAGGGGGGAAGCCGACGACCAAACTCCTGCTTTAGGTGGGTCAGCGACGATGCTCTTTTTGGCAGAGACATCTGTGATCTTTTCCTCGCCGCTTGTTTTCCTCTGGTGGCCCTCCTGGTTGGGATGATCTGCCTCGTTCCTGGTCCACGCGTAGCTGGGGTGCGCTGAATGGCGACGTCGGAAGCGGATCCTGAAGAGAACGGCGATCCCGGAGGTTCAGCAGTCAGAAGTGACGTCACCACTGGAGTCATCACTGATGCGAGCTGACACTGCTGAAGGAGCATCTGGATGTCTTCATGTCCCGCCTCCGCCTGGATCCATTGAAGGATGTCGCGAAGTCTGCCGCCGGAATCTTCAGGAATCCAGATTGATCCTCTCCCTTCGGGCGCCGGTGAAGAATGAAGACTGATCGGCATGTTTGCCTTTTTATCGCCGGCTTTTCCTGTGAAGCCACGCCCCTTTTTTAAAGCGACCAATCAGAAGACAGGGATTGAAAAATTGACCAATTGGAAAACAGGTAAGCTTACAATGGGAAAAAAAACAAACAAACACCTGAAGCAAAACTTTAACCAAAAAAGAGCTGTCACACTCCCATGTATTGGAGAGTTAAGTCTCTCCCCGTTCATTAATTCATTTGAATAACATTTTTATTATTACAATGGTTCCCTTTAAATGTTTATCATTTACAACACACATTATTAATTACAACACACAGTAGTAATTTTTATTTACCATGGCCATTTTCTGACCGAAGGCCCCCTTAACTGACGACCCATGGCCCACTCTCCCCTACTACCAACCCTGTTAGATAGTGATATCCAACAAGTGGCTGGTGAGCAACATCAGTTGTGTAACTACAGGAGGCTGGGGGCTGTAGATAATACATTTCTAATTTAATTTGTAGGTGTGACCTAAAATGAACAAATATTTTACAGATATAGTAATTAAGTGAGTCCTCCCTGCTTTTCAGTACTCTAATTGCTCTTTGCAGATTGTTTTTTCCCAAAAGCTGATCCATTAATAAATAAATAAAGTCTTGTTTTTGGTTCTCTCTCATTGAATTGATATGCGGAATGCAGAAACCTTTCCCACGGAAATCTGTTATAGCAATGTTTATTCTTTTAACCATGAACACAGCAGCTTGCTGAAATGGCATTCAGAGCTTACATTTGTGTAAACTCCGAATGCAAAAATCCTGAAAAACAAGTGATTTTTTTTTTTTATAATATCTGACTTAAAAAATGTTCGAATTTTTCTTAATTTTTTTTTTTAAAACCCAGACGATGGAAAAGTCTGAATCTGAAAATCCGGCATCTCAGATCTGTCCAGGTTGCATATACTGTAAGTAATGAGAGAAGTTTCGGGCAATTGTTTTCAAGTGAAACAAAACAGAAAAAATCTTGAAAATCGGATGAAAAATTCGAAAAAAAACCTTGAAAATCTGATTTTTTTTTCCTGCAAAGCAAATTTTCTGGAAAATGTAATAATAAATTAGTGTAAAAAACCCTAGCGGATTTGATCGCAGTTTGTAGCAGAAAATATTGAGATAAATACGGACTTTGATAAATAACCCCCATGGTGTCTCCTGCAAGCCTGCAGGTTGTATCTGATTTCATCTCCATTGTATGCTTTCTATATGTCTGTCGTTGCATTTTAATTAAGTTATAGGGCATCTCTATTGATTTGGCTGTAATAATAATTCATAGTATACATTAAATGAGAACTTACTTGATTTAAGAAGAGCTGCAAGGGCTTCGATTGCTGCCCTAAAGATTGTAAAGAAAAATTGTTAGTTTTGCCAATAATTCATATTAACACATTTTACTTCATATCTTGATCTTTTCTAGGATCTACAGCAGACATTGTGTATTTTTAATCCTAGGTATCCACTGAGTACATGTTATATTTTCTCCACCAGCAATTTGTATTTCTGCCGCTGCCACTGCTGCTGCCTGGCATTGACTTGCAGACTTTACTGTCTTGGATGTATCTTGATTCCATCTGAATTATAAAGGTTCATAACATATATAAATAAAAGAGAAAACACCAGTCAAGCCTATTTGGGAAAATGTAGAATTGCATTTCTTCTCGAATTGAATCTAACCCATAATGCTATGTTTTTTACACAATAGCTAATACAATCTAATAGAATTTACGTCATTCTCAGTATTCCTAAAAGTTTCTGAGGCAGCGTTTGACTAGTGACCTTTATGCCTTGTGACAAGTGTAAGCACTAAGTCAACTGCACAATATTGATCAAATTAGCACACATCTGATGTTGGAAAAAGAATGCGGGTGTTTTAATCACCATTACAAAAAAGCCATAAGCATGGAACAGTCACTGTGAATAGTGCTGCCATCAGTCATATGGCCTCGTTCTACTAAGTGAGCCCTCCCAAGTATTAGTCCACTGGTCACCTGGGCCTTTAAGGTGGTGGGCATTGCCAACAAGTAAAATGTGGACCCTGAAAAAAAGGCCCTTACGTGCATAGCTACATGCCTGTTCAGTGCCAGGATTATGTTCTATTAACAACAATACCAACTGTCACAAGTATGGTATGGTTATTTTTGTGGTTTCCTAAATAATACATATGAGATTGTTTTGGGTAGGTTAGAGAGCACATTTACCCAGCATAAAAAACATCCCTTAGCTTGATAAAAGCATTCTTAAAATGCCCGGACCCATCCAGCGGCATTTCTCATTAGAGAGAGAGAGAGAGAGAGAGAGAGAGAGAGAGTTATTATTACTTTTTATTACTAATGGTTTTAATTAGGCCCTCTTCTATTCATCTTTCAACAATTAAACCATTGTCTGGTTGCTCAGGTGAATTGGACCGTAGCAACCAGATCGCTGCTGATATTCCAAACTAGAGAACTACTGAACAAAAAAGCAAAAATACTAAATTTCCATTTATAAAAAAAAATGGGCAACATCACCAGTAATGTTTATTTCCACTTTTTACAGAACATGATAAGGTTAACTAAATGTTGCTCTAATAAAATTACCCCTTTAGTACAAAGGTAAAAATTACCAGAAAATCCATTTGGGAGTGGTAAGTTGAATTGCCTTTTAAGTCTCTCAAGGCCTGTAGTAAGACAATCAGGTTATAGAGCAAAAGTTGATGTTTTTAAATAAAATTAGATATTTTTTACAAGAAGTATCGCGAAGTTCATAAATAAATTAACAGGGACTCTGAATAATACAATAGAGAGGAGTTCCACTGAGTTACAAGTGAAACAAGAAGTGTTATCCTGCAAAGGGTAAAGGTTACTGATCGTTTGGCTGGAAGTTAATGGGCACAGGAAATAGCAAACAATGGAAGCTGCTCATTGCACCTTCCAGGGAAAGTGGAGAAGGCTTCAGATGAAAAGATTGGACATAAAGCTGAAAGTGATGTCTTGTGAGTGCCAGGACAAAGCAACAAGTCAGCTTATAGTGTACTTACAGTAGGTCTTATTTCAATTACTGCTTCTGGGGGAACCTGATTAATTAGAATTTTAGATGTTTGGAAGGGAATTTTGTGCATTCCATATGAAATATTGCACAATGTTATGCTAAGTGTATACATGGCTCCATTACATTTATTCCTTTCCCTGTTACAGTGAGTCATTGTAATTCATTCTTGTTAAAACAAATTGGTTTTCAAAGAAAATATACCATCTGTTTTCTGCTTTACGATGACAAAGACTGTTTTTTAATCATTGCTACTTAAAAATTGTATAGCTTTCTTAAGAAACTTGCAATTTTCTTGTTGCCTAAGGCACAATATGTAGGACAAGCTCAGATTTCCATATCTGCCTCAGAGAAGAGAAATCTTAATTCTGCAAGGCTAGGAGGTTTCAGGAAAGCTCCTGTCTTTTCACATTTAAAACAGATCTGGTGCCCTATTATAGTAATTCACTGCTATTACTGTACATTTCCAACAACCTGATTTCTTTAAGACAGGCAAATTTCACTGCATAAAAGGGGTCATTCACGCTGTATATCTTTTTAGGCTAGGGGCACACGGCGCGATTTCGCCGCGATTCTGCGCTGGGCGAGTTGTCGCTGCGTTTTTTAAGCCGAAATAGCTTTGCTAACTTTGGCGCTGGCGTCAATGCAAATCGCGGCGAAATCGCTGCGCTAATTCACACGCGGCGATTCTTTTTCTACTGTCGCCTGGAAACGCCCAGCGAGGCAACTTCGGACGACAATAGAAAACGAATCGCCGCGTGTGAATTAGCGCAGCGATTTCGCCGCGATTTGCATTGACGCCAGCGCCAAAGTTAGCAAAGCTATTTCGGCTTAAAAAACGCAGCGACAACTCGCTTAGCGCAGAATCGCGGCGAAATCGCGCCGTGTGCCCCTACCCTTAGGCTTCCAGTATTCTTTGTTTCACCTCTGTTTTTACCTCCTGCAATCACAATACATGTCTACTCTTTTTCCCTGCAGCTTTGCCGATCAAATTTTTTCATTTATTGCCAACAGCTAACACCACGGGCAGAGAGATTGCACAGTGCAGAGTTAATATAATAACAAGCACAATGTTTGCTCCAGGTCTAGTAGCCCACAGCAATCAGTCAGGAGCCTGCTTTCAAACAGACCAGTAAATGCTACCTGCTGATTGGTTGCTACGAGTAACTAGAACATTGGACCTCTGATTATATTACCCACTGAATGCTGTTATGCAGCTCACATATTATATTTTCATTCCATGAGCTGTCTGGCAGAAAGGCAAATGTGCTGCCCATTATTAGCATGCCTACTCAGCAGCTTGCAGTATGTATGTGGGATGGTTATATGGTAGGGGCATAAAAAACTACAAATTGATATGACCATAGAAATGGTATTTTTGCTGTAAGTGCAAGGACACTTTAACAAAAGCAAAATGGACATCTGCCCATGGCTATGATTTTGGGAGCCCACTGTGCCTGCCACAAAACTCCACACAATATCCAAAAAGCAAAAAAAGGCTGCAATCGGCCATCTTTGATAAACTTTGCCAGCTGTGTAATGCATTGTGCAATTGGCTGTTTTTGAGCGCAGAGACCTAAGTGCAGTCTGTGTTTGGGCAAGACCAGACATGGCGTTTTTACGTTGCGTTTTTAAAAAAGCTCCATTGAGCGTAAATTCACCACTGAAACCACACGTGACCGCCAATGCTGGCTTCCCGTGTCGGATATCAGTTTGCAAGCTCCCTGTGAGAATTGCCATAGTGTGTTTTCCATTATTCAGTGGTAGTGCAGTTTATACGTATTTACGCCCGACTGAGCTTTTTTAAAGAAGCAGCGTAAACACAACACGTAAAATGGGCAGGAGGGAGCACATACTGTAGGTGCCATATACCCCCAACTTGCTTGTGCAAATGAGTGGAAGAGGTCTTCCCTCCCATTGTTCTCTTCCCAGAAGAAAAAAAGGTTGTTACAGCAGCAAAAGAAGGATCAATTTCATATTAATACGATTAGTTGTTGGACAGGCATCTGGATACTTTTGACCATATAATGTTTATTCCACAAAATGACATACCATTATTATGGAACCGCTTATCTTAGGCTCCATATATGAAGGTTCATTCTTTAACCTTACTCATAACCAGTGGTGTAACTAGTTGTTACTGGGCCCCATAGCAAATTCAATTTAGGGCCCCAAAATATTTATAAGTTGGCCTATTTTACCAAGATATATTAAAATTGCTCACTGGGCCCCCTACACTCCTGGGCCCCCCTACAACCGCAGGGTCTGCTTCCTCTATAGTTACGCCCCTGCTCATAACAGAAGAATTGCTGCTAACCTACTGATGATTCAAAAACTGTAGCAATGCAGTTTCTTTCACCTACAACAAGAGTCATTTAGTTAAGCAAAATGCAAATAGAATGTAAAAGGTCACCCCTGTCGCATACAGTGATGGAAACATCAGAGAATGGGGTTGTTTTGCTGCATCAGGACTTGGACAGCTGCTGTCATTACTAGAACCAAGAATTCAGCAAAAAAGGCAAAGAAAAAAGTTTTCTGCATTACAGTTAGAACGTGTGTGGGTGTAATGTTGTGATCCTACCATTAAATAATAAAAAGAAATCAAAAGAAATCAGGTTGCTGGAAATGTAATAATATAGAACACCAGATCTGTTTTAATAGTCTTCCTATTATAGTTTTAGCAGTATACAAAGAAGTAAATCAGTAATGCACCACAACTTTCTCTCGATGCTTTGAGCCCATTTGGGGGGTTGGTTCAGTGTCACAGTTTCAGAACCTCTGCCATAAAATAACCCCTCTGTATTTAAATATAAAAATACAAAAGCTTTTACTCTGCTCCCCAAATGCTTTCTATACAGAAGCTTGTTTATTGCATTCTTACACAAATGTCTGCCATTCCAAACATGACAATGCTGAACGGTTACTGAGAAACACTGATAATGTCCTGGACTGTGTCTTATATCAGCTGAAAGTATGTTCAGTAATCATTTTCTAAATTTTCTGCTGTTTATAATAACTGAATGGGTGCAATTTATAAGCCAAGTTTGTGACAGTGCAAGCTGCTTTATTCCACGTAAACAGAACTCTATGATATGGCATAAATGTATCAGCAAAGATCTCTCTCTCTCATGAACTCAAAATTCTAAAAAAAATTGAAATTTATTAAAAAAAAAATTATCAAAAAATTAGAATTTTTTCAAACTCAGGTGAATAGGATCTACCTGCAAAGTCGAATCAAATTCAGAGGAAAAAAAAAAAAAAAACTTGATTTTCAGGAAGGCTGCAAACAGCTCCAAATTGATCCTAGGACATCCCCCATAGGCTAAAACAGCAATTCTGCTGGTTTAAGGTGGCAAATAGTCTGATTCGAATTCTTAAAGGGCCAGTACATGATAAATATTGAAAATCAAATTTGCATTTTTTTTAGAAACTCAAATCGAATTTTAACTATTCCCTTGCCAAATTCCACTAAAAAAACTCAAATTCATCCCTTCCCTTCCATCAGTGGAGAGAAAATTTTGAAAAATTGGTGTTGCATTTGTTTTTGCCTATAATCCATTGGTTAATTCCCACTTTCCCATTCTCATGTCACAATGTTGCTATGAACATGTTTCTTGTTATTTTTCTGGTCTGTAGTGTTCTTATTCCTCACCACAGTGCCATGATTGGAGATCAATTGCTGCAAGAACCGAGTGCCCTGGAGAGCAGTCATGTTTAATATAGTTTCTATGCAAAATACAACCTGCTGACTCTTGAAACTACTAAAACATTCTGCCCAGGACATGGATTCTTCCAGCACCAGAATGGCCCTCTGTTTACCATTCTCCTTAGGTAACTTCTCGGCTGCCCTAACCACCACCTTACTGCATGGGGCACTGAATTCCGGCTGTACAACCTCCCTCTCTGATCCCACCACTTCAGATGTTGGGGCACCCTCCTCCACAATCTCCATTCCCTGGACAATTTCCTCCTGTAAATTAGGGCAATCCCTAACAATGTTGTGCCAGGCATCAGGGCAAGAACAGTCATATCTCACACAGGGGCCTGATCTCCTGCCTGGAATGTTGGTTATTAGTGTAGATTAGATGCACACTGCTATTCCATTCATCTCATACCACTTTTTCATTCTACTCTATATTGTACCATTGGGTCACTACACATTAAAATCTGTAAATATACAGAGTCAATAGTACCAAGAACTGATGCAAAGTTTTAGTTCTTAGAATGTAATGTTGTTGTGTCTTTGGAAGAGCTCCCTATATGCCACTCTCATAATGTATTTTATCAGATCCTTTCCTTGTTATCAGGCCTTATGTTATGGTTCAAGTCAACACTGTCTTCTGTTTTCATGGGGGTACGTATCTTATCTGGCCAAGGGACTGAACATAGAAAGTGTTAGTAATATCCTTTGTGGGGGCGACGTTATAATATAGAAACCTTTTACTAATGTGATTCGAGGAAGCTGGGTGCTGTTAAGAATTTGGGAGACTTCTTTCTGCTCTGCTTCTTCTTAAAGTAGCCATATAAATAATAAATATAGTCCTGCCTCGGTCCATTCTACTTGACATTTCAAGATAAAGAAAGTGAACACATTATTATGCAATACAGGAATGTATTCATCTGCTGACTTATTTTGAGTCCTTGCTCCTGTATTAGTTCAGCACGTAGGTACTGTATAACATGTAAGCAGTAAATTAGCATGAGGGTCCCAGGTCTCACTATAATTCAAAGCACAGCACAAAATATAACAAAACTTATGATACAAATCAAACAAATGATACTTACTTGATAGTTTGCGTGTGCTTTCTAGTATAATTGCAGATGACCTTAAAGAACAGCTCCAGAGCCCCATTGATACCCAACACAGATCCAACAGAAACTACATAAGACATAATAAGATTTATAGTATTAGAAATACATTATAAAAAAACTAAACTTCAGCATAGTCAACAGAAAAGATATTTTCCCCTGGGCCTCTTTTATACAATAAAAAATAATAGGTATGATTTCTGCGTAGCACATAACAGTCAATGTAAAATTGGTAAGGAAACATTTTCATTTACATGTATCCAATTTGCTGACACATATGCTGATTATAGATTATTACAAAAATCAAAGTGTTAGTGCTGCATTTTGTCCAAAATATGTAAGTACAAGTGCTCACGTGTGATTGAGTGGTTCACTTTGTACTGATGAGCTATAGGACATAGACACAGTACTAAGTAAGGGGTAAGTGAACCCAGTTCTACTTCTCAGTCACATATAATGCACATTGCTATGGGTTTAATGTTTTTAAATGCACTTCAGTATTTAGAGCACAGTAGGCAGTGTAGGGCTCATGTTAAATGAGGGACCTTGACATGGCAAGTGAACTTACAAAATGTAGTACTAACACCTTAATTTTTGTAAAATCTATTTAAAGGGTTGAATTTAAGCACCGAGTATAGACACATTTTTTTTCTCTTTTGTGCAGTTTAAATGACAACATCAAGTGCCAGTCCCATCAGTACTAATTGCTTGTCAGGCACTAGCCAGCTAAAATAGCTATAGTGACTTTTTGGGACCCTAGTATGAGGTTTCTTTAAGTAAAGCAAATGGCAGCAAATCATTAATAAGTGCCAGAATAACAGTTGTTAAAGCTCCGCTTCATTTAAACAAGTCCCATATGGTATAAGGAATCAAGAGTTTGCCATAAGCAGCTGACAAAGCAAATCTGTTATTAATTCACAGGCATCGATCAGTCTTTAAATAGTCCTGCTGACCTCTCTGTATATTTACAGTTCTCATGGTGCCTGCCTTTAGACCTGCTGAAATAATTATTCCCTTTTTTTTTTTTTTTTTACATAATATGCTGCTGATTAAATGACTCTTATTCTACTTTAGTATAAGTGACTGAATTACTTTATTCTACCTTGGTGTTTCTTCCATATAGTTGTGTATGTGCTATTGCTGAAAACATACAATTTAGCAACACTGGCTCAATCTAAAAAGTTGGCTGACTCTGAGACTAGATATTTATAATTCCTATTATTTTTTTAAAAATACTTCTCTACAAAAGCCCTTTCCTCGTGTTGCAATCAATCATAGACCCCCACCAGTATTTGCCTGCTGGAGTCAGTGTGACTGTAAAAACCAACAGTTTAAACATGCAAAACAAAGCTGATAAAAACAATGAACAATCTGCAATTTTGTATCTTTGTCCACAGTTTACTGAGGGGCAGACTTATCAATTATTGTGATGGATTAATCAAGTCCAGTCAATCCATATTGACTGGACTTGTTCCTAGTGATGGGCGAATTTATTCGCCAGGCGCGAATTCGCGGCGAATTTGCGCAATTCGGCGCCAGCGAATAAATTCGCGAAATGCCCGCGAAAATTCGCAGAAAAAACAGGCGCCGGCATCAAAAACGAGACGCCGGCGCCGTTTTGCGAATTTTTCGCCGTTTCGCAAATTCGCTGATCACTACTTGTTCCCCATTTATCATGGGGAACATAATGAACCTGTTTCAATATGATGCAGTCAGAATGGTTCAGAATGCATCAGTCAGCAAGGAAAGCTTATATTCAAACAATCTCAGTCAATATCAATATTGATCGAATCAATAAGGAAAAAAGATAAAATTTTGCTAATAGCCTTTTACAGGGGTCATTTACCAATCTGGCACAAGTACAAGGGTACTAAGGGGCACAGGAGTGTGCCTATTAATGCTGACTTATAGGGGCAAATTCACTATGCGCCGAAGCGCCTAACGCTAGCGTCAATTCGCTAGTGTTAGGCATTTTCGTTACTTCGCAAATTCACTAACGAACGCTGGCGTAAATTCGCTAGTGTTACTTCGCACCCTTACGCCTGGCGAATTTGCACAACGGACGTAACTACGCAAATTCACTAACGCACGCAGTGTACTGAACGCTACCTTTTACGCTAGACTTCCTTCGCCACCTCAGACCAGGCGAAGCGCAATAGAGTAGATAGGGATTGCTTCAAAAAAAGTAAAAAAAAATTCTAAGTCCCAAAAAACGCTGGCGTTTTTTCTATATTATGGGTGATAGGCTGAAAAAGATCTAAATTTTTTTTGGGGCTCCCCTCCTTCCCCCCTACATTTCCTAACTCATGGCAACTTAACTATACAGTGGGCACATGTGTAGGGCAACATAAAAATTTTATTTGATGTTTTGAAGGTTTCCCAGGCATTTGTAGTGCTGCTACATATTCCTCCATTGAAATTTGAATTTGGCGCCGTATGCAAATTAACCATCGCTAGCGTAACTTCGCTTCGCTTAGCGAATCAACGCTAGCGCAACTTCGCAACCTTACGCTACCCCTGAGCGCAACTTCGGATTTTAGTGAATTTGCGGAGCGCTGGCAAAACTACACCTGCCGAAGTGCGGCGAAGTTACGCCTGGCGGAACTACAAATCTAAGTGAATGTCCCACCTAGAGCACTTGCACCCTGGGGTTGCTGCTCTCTGCAGTAAGTGTCATATGAAAAACCCAGCACTCAGTACAGAGAACAGCATTAGTGGGTGCAGCTCAGCCCTGTTTTTACCACCTGCCTTAGGGCAGGGGAATAAGGACAGAGTCCTAATGTGCATTGCGAGTCCTTCCACTCCCAATTTTCACATGCAAGGTAGGAAGGTGTAGCTGGCATCAAGGCTCTGTCCTAAGGCATGAAATGCGGAAAGGGGGCAGGTGAGGAGCTGCCAACAACTCTACACCCATGTCAAGTTTGATCAAATTATTCAGACTGGCCTATTATTTTTACAAATCCTAAACAGAAACAATGCATTGCGATTTCCAGTCTGTCCAGATTTTACAGTAACAGTAAGTTAACTTTGACAAAACTTAGGGGCAGATAAATCAAACTGCGGTTATAGAAGGATTTCCAGAATTTAAATATTTGACCCATTTCATACACAGTCAGCAACAACAGTAGAAAAAAGGGGATCAACAAATCCTGCTTTCAGCTGCAACTGCATTTACAAATAGAACAGACAATATCAGACAACATACATTGGAGAGTTGCTTAGTATTTTGCTTTCTTTCATTAGGCAAAAATGTATTTTTGGCTTTACATCAGACAGTATTTTTTCCATTCTGGAACAAATCATTCCAGTGCAGACAAGAAATTCAACTATGAAATGAAAAAAAAAACGGCTTATTTTTTTTTAGTTGCAATCATTGTTACTGCTCAGCAAAACAAAAACAACTTACATCACTACTTTGGCCTCTGATTGTTTTCAGCAGGTGCTCCACAAAATTTGATTTCTTTTTATTGCTTTCTAGTTTATACTGTTCTTCTATAAACGTACATTATTATTTGTTTTATTTTTTTCCCTCAGATTAATTTTTTTCAGAAGTAGCCGAGCAAGAGTGTCAGTGATTAAACTCCCCATGTGCCTCTGCCCTAATTAAAATGAGAGAAGCTAATGTTATCAGCTTGTAACTGTAAGGGTAGGGGATAGTGGTGACCAGGGGTCGGCAGGGACGCCCACAGCCATAGTCCTTCCAGCTCCACGTGGATTCTACCTATGATGCGCACTTCCACATTTTGTGTACTTGGCGTGATGATGTCATTGCGCTTTGGTGTGAAGTTTAAATATTTAAAGGGGCTAGAAATCATTGCCCGTTGTTAGGTCTAATTTGACGAATACCTGGTTGTGATTTTGTCTGTGAATTCTCTGGTTTTGATCCCTGCCTGTCTAATTCTTCTTAAACTCTGCCTGCACCGACTCCGGCCTGACTATTCTTGAACTCTGTCTGTAGCGACCCAGGCCTGCTTGACAACGCTATGTCTACTCCTTAAAGATGTTGTTGCATTCTGTCCCATCCTTGGTAACAAGCATGCCCCTTTGCTTGTTCAGAACGCTTGCTTTGCTCCTCTCAAGTTAAAGGAGCAGTAACAGTAAAAAAAAAATGTTTCTACTTACCGATTCTCTGCTTGTGCTCCTCTTCAGAAACGGCAACAGGGCGACGATCCATCGTGCGGCGCTCGATTTCTCCTTCCTGGCTATCTCCTATAGAAGGCAGGGAGGAGAAATCAAGCTCTGCATGATGGATCGTTGCCCTGTCGACGTTTCTGAAGAGGAGCACAAGCAGAGAATCCGTAAGTAATTTCTTAATAAAGACTTTGTGAATTAAAAGTTAAAACTGCCTTGGTGGGTTTTTTTTTTTCGTTAAGTAGAAATAAAAATTTCTTTTAAAAAAAAATGATGCTACTGGTCTTTTAAGACCTGGTGGCATCTGAGTAGCTGAGGGCTCCTCCTGAGGCCAAAGGCGGTTGCTACAGGTAGAAGATTGAACCGTGAGGAGCTTAGAACTTGTTCTGAATTTAGGGAGCCGTACGTGACAGTAACAGTTTAAAGAGCAGGCTTGCTGAGCTGCTGGGACACACATTTTTTGTTTTTAAAACATACATTTTAGGAAAAGTGTAAATCTCAAAAAGTGAACAGCTACTGAAATAATTTATGTATAGTAAACTACTGTAAATCTATACAGTTTGTCAAGGTGAACTACTCCTTTAAAACGCTTATCAATAAAGCTGCCATTGGTGTTGGTTGTATAGACTCTATTTTACTATGCAGCTGGGATAATGTTCCAACAGGGGTCAGTATTTCTCTTCATATGAATTAAAATTGTAGGTATATTCCATGTCTCTTACACTGTGACACTGGCCATATTTATTTTTTATATTCCGACAAGCCTATGGGAATGACAAGCCTATGGGAATGACAAATAAAAAAAAAAAAAAAAAAAACAGAAACGTACCATTGGAAGCATAGACTTGTAAAGCCAAGATACATGGTGTGAGGTTCTCATATCTTGTAAGATTTTTTCTTGCTATGCTAAGTGTAACATCTGTAGCCTCCAGTTTCTGGGCTTTTTCTCCAAACTTTCCATCTATAGTCCAATAAAAAGAGAATTTGTTAAACAACATATCTCATTCCATGCAGAATAATATATATTGAATTGACTGAATGTAAATGGTTTCACTTATGGATGCTGACGATCAGAAATAACACTAGAATAATAGAATAAATATCACTAGAATAAGAGAATGAGCCAATGATTAGATTCACAGTTTGGTTTCCACCTCACAGTTTGGACTGAAGCAAAACAGATGGGGATTAACATGGAAACTCTATGCATCTACAAGTAGTGCCCCTACCAAGGACACAGTCATATTAACCAATTCAAATGTTTTGGAACTAAAAATTATAAATGTGAATGGTTTAAAAATACAACTTTCTGATATTTATTAAGCAGAAAAAAAAACCTCGAATTCAGCATCTAAAAACTTGCGAGATCATGTAGAAGTAAATGGGAGCTGTCCTAGCCAAAAGGTAAACTATTCCGTTTGAATTTTTAAACTTGTCATTCCCACATGATTTTATTAGTTTGAATTTTCCTGAAGCAGTAGAGGAAAGCGTTTCTCTCTAGAACCAAGACTGAGTTTTTCTACAGGTTACTGTAAAACTAATACCTATAACAGGGGGTTATTTACTAAACTCCAAATGCAAAAGTCATGAAAAATTCATAATTTTTTTAATAAAATCTGACTTAAAAAATCAAAAAAATTTCGGAATTTATTAAACCCAGAGGATGGAAAAGTCAAATTAAGAAAATCCGGCATATCAAGACCTGTCTAGTTGCATATAAGTCAATGGGAAAAGTCCCAATGATGTTTGTATGTGTGCAGGGTTTAGTGCAAAATTCGGGTGAAAAATCCAAACAAAATCGGATGAAAAATCAGAAAAGATTGGATTTTTTCCCGCAAAGCAAATTTTCAGGGAAAATGTAATAATAAATAAGCGTAAAAAAACCGAGTGGATTTGATCTGAGTTTGTAGCAGAAAATATTGAGATAAATTCGGACTTAAATAAATAACCCCATAGGACTCATTTATGAAGTGCAACCACAGTTGCAGTAGTGCAAAGTTTGCCCCATACATTGCACAAATGTACACTTTTTTGTGCTCAAAGCTGCTCCTTGTACTTGCACAATTTGCCACCAAGTGTAAAGTGTTCAAGTCTGGTTGAATTACATTACAGCAAAGGTACAGAATAGGAACAAGTCATTATTTTGACACTGTATGCCAGAATTTATTTATAATTTTCAGTGCAATTGCATCCAATGAGTACTGAAATGCAAGTGCAATTGCGCCTGTTTTAAGACATTGGCATAATTACCTCAAGTGCAACCCAACCTTGTAGGAGATGCTAGGATTATGGGAAAAAGAATGCTGATCTGTGGAGAACAACAAGGTAATTTGCAGGCAAAATTGCATGTTGTACCGCGGGGGGCACTTGAGATACGTTTGCCCTGGTGCAATGACCTTATCAGCAGATAGTAATTATTGGTCACCTGTTTTAAAGCAGACAGCAGTCTTTACTATTGGTTACTGCATCTGGGCTAACTTAAAGCATTTTATAAGATGTGGTTTTATAATCCTCAAGTCCTTTCAGCATAAGGAGTTCCAAAAGTTGGTGCTCCAGATGTTTTTGAATAGCATCTACACCAACATCCTCTAGGTAGAATGTAATTCAGTCATAAATGAAAGAATCTGCAAAAATATGAATGTAAAACTATGTATTTTGAAGACCTGATGGCGGCATCATGCTTTGTGTTTTATTACATATATGTGCACTGGGGCAAATTGCTAATAATATTTTCTATGTTGATGTTTGAGTAGTTACAGCATGTCTTCACAAAACATGTGAAGAAACTTTTAAGGGCTTTTAAACTTTTAAATAGAACAATATATTTTTTTTTTATATCTGTGCTCAAAGGAAATATTGCTTGTACTGAGCACATTTTTTGCATTAACATTGTTTATTATATATTTATTATATTTTCACTTCTGATTTGAAAATTATAATAGGGTTCTTTTGTGATCTTAGGGTTTGTGCTTGTATAGGCAGTGTAGGACTGGTCCACCAGGAAAACTCCTGGTGGGCCCAGATGTCCTGCTTCTAGATATTTGGCCTATTTCATGGCCCTTTAACTTTTTAAAAAAGAGGCTAAATAGATGGAATAATAGATTATAGTATTCTAGTATGCAAAGAAAAGAGACTAGGAGAAAAGAGGTTGAGTGAGGAGAGGAAGAATATTACGGTAGTACTGAGAGTGGGCCCCTGGTCTAAGGTTTTTTTGGTGTATCCCTGGTGACCCAATCCGACACTGTGTATAGGGACATCTTAATAGAATAGTTAAGTCTACTCTTTTTTTCACAAAGCAGCAGTTCTGTCATGTTTATGGATTAGGTCACAGTGGACAGGAACCCTACCTCAAACTGTTGTTTACAACACTGGATTATTGTAAGACCTTATCAGGATAAATTAGCACAGTGACTGAGATGCAAAATAATTCCAAGCAGTTGATGGACTTTTGTATACTGTATATATCTGCGATCAGAAAGCTTCATAGCACACTAAGCAGCGTACAGTATATTAAGCAAAAATGTTTAAAAAAAGATGATTTAGGAATGGAAGGTTCCCCCTTAACAGAAGTTGAGGGCCGCTGTTTATTATTCCTATCTTAAATATGCTGTTTAAACAAGAGAAGCAAATAAACCTTTGGTATAGATGAGTTTTATGCTAAAAAAAAAGAACTTTTTGATGTGAATTAGGTGAGTAACTACAATCTGAGTGCCACTAAATATACAGAGGTATATACGTACCTTTCTTTCCTACCTTGACCAACAATGTGAGAAGCGGTACTAACAGGCTATAGTCAAGGGAGTCTGACCTTGCCAGGTTTACTAAGGTTTGCAGCAAGGCTTCACTGCCACCTTTGGAGATCATATAATAAATCCTTTTGTGTGTCCCTGTAATTAGAAGGAAAAGTTAGCATCTGAAATGTGCATATTAAGAAAATGACCGATGTATACTGTGGTTTGTTATATATTGTTGGGCATAATACAATAAAATATGTTCTCTATTTCTTGTACTTATTCTAAAAGCATTTCAGTGTTCTGTAGGGACAGGAGCAAGCACATCCTCGGCATTATTGTTGTAAACTTCGCAGAAGGTCTTCACCTCCAAAAGTGATTTGTATTAACAACACCCTCACTTTTAAGGCTATTAGCTGCAATAAAACTCTCATCCAGTATGGTCTCTTACCCGCAGACAGCAATTCACTCAACACAGTGATGATGTTCAGGGTTACATCTTTTTCATATGAGTTCTGTGATAAGAAGAGAACAGAAATATATTTACCTCCTGAGACACTGTGGTGTGTGTGTGAGAGAGAAAGAACAAAAGAATGATCCAATCTTTATACTACACCATTTTTGAGGTCCACTGCTTTGTAACATTACATTTTAGTCAGGTGCCTTGTTAGTTAAGCCATTACAGATAACTAGCAATGAGCACATTTTTTTGCCGCGTTTCGCCTCAAAAAGCACACCCATAGACTTCAATGGGTGAAAAAAAAATAGTTGCGCAACAAAAAAAATTGCTGCCCATGGACTTTAATGCATTTTGGCAAATTTTTACCATTTCACGAATTTTTGGCAAAGCGAAACGGGTCAGATTCACCAATCACGACAGTTTAAATACTTATAGGGTAGAACGTTTGATATGAAGCATAACAAAAGTGGTGTAAAGGTGATACCTTTATTGGTTAACTAAGATGATAACCACAGCAAGCTTTCAGAACATTTCAGTACATTCTTAAAGGTAATCAGCGTTGAGGAAGGAACTGCAAATCAAATCAAAGCTTGCTGTGATTATCATCTTAGTTAACTAATAAATTTATCGCCTTTACACCACTCTTGCTATGCTTCATATAAAAAGATCTACCCTATAACTTTTTCAACTGGCTAACACATTACAAAAAACTTTACCTGGATTCAATACTTGTAAGCAATTGTGTTTACCTAGCATTACAGTTCTTTATTAAGGCTCCATTTAATTTCTTATAGAAAATGCCTGTCTGGCTTGTCCTTGGCTTATGTCTCACTTATGTCTTAACTGCCATGCAGTTTGACAGTGAGAGACAATGGGGTGAGGATTGACTTGTTAGACTTATATGGAACATGTAAACAGAAGGCCTGTTGAAAGTAATGGTGAAAGGAGTGACTCCTCTAATCACTGGACTCAGCTTAAGTCTGAACTACTGGATCAAATATTGGGCCAGATTTAATTTGATTAGAAAAACGTATCTCCTAATTCAATTCCAGATTGTCCCATAAAGCAATGAGAAAAACATCTCTCACTTTATCACATGAAAACTCTACTGAAGAGAAAAAACTGGAAATGAATTAGGAGAAAAGGTTTTTGTCCTCTAATTGAATCTCGTCCATGTTTTCCACGTGATAAACCATAAATAATGGGCCAGATTCAGTTCAGTGGGAGAAAGATTTAACATTTGAAAAGTCATGGATAAGATCCAATTTGAGATGCAATCCAATTCAGAATCTGACCCGTTCTTCTTCAAAAATGCAACGAAGTCTATGGGCGACAATTTTTTTTAATGCGCAACAATTTTTTTCATCCATTGCAGTCTACGGGCATCTTTTTTGCGGTGGAACCTGGCAAAAAATTTCATTCATCACTACTCATGGTTTTTCATGTGAAAACATTATTCAAGTCTATGGGAAAAAACTGGAACGGAATTAAGAGAAAAGTTGTTTTTTTTTTAATCTTGAGTAATGTAGCACGCTCGCACACCCAGGCCTTTGGGTATTCAGCGCCTGTGCACGGGATCGGCACCCTCCTCAACAAATGATCCAAGAAAACACTGGCACTCAAGGCAAGCAAATGCAGGGATATACCCTTGCAAGTTTTATTCTGCAAATGTGTGCTTCCTTCCTTTGGGTATTTGAACATGATGATTGGCTGGGAAATACCCTGAGGAGTTGAATGCACCTGGAAGAAATTGTATATTGATACCATTAGTCTGATGTCACTACTGAGGATTCCTTTTCCTTTTCCAGGGAAAGAAATGTAACCTGAGCATTTGTTTACAGATCCCCTAGGTTTACTAAAAGGAAACATTGTCATTACGGAGGTCATCAGAAGGAATGGATCTGAAAAAATGAAAAAGAACTTAAGGAACAAGATTCTATTTAAAGATGCCAAAAGTGAGACATTTGACAACGTGTCCAAGTAACATTTAATCCATGCGGAGAAGTCTCCACAGCTGAGGAAGATCACATAACCTTTCACTGTACAATGTGCAGTATCACTGATCTCTCTAAAAAAAGTCAGAGTAAGCCAAGACTTCTCTGCTTCATCTTGAAAGATAGTTGCTATGCTTGTAGTTAACTGCAGAAATTCCATTTCATTGTGAAATAAAAGGTCAAAGAAAGCCTAGCTGTGTGTTGCTTGGTATCAGAAGAATCTATTCAGTATCTTTAGTATAACAATAAGCAGTGTCGGACTGGGATGCCAGGGGCCCACCAGAAAACCTTAGGTTGAGGGCCCACTTTTCAATCTATTATACCTCCTCTCCTCACTCAACATCTTTATTCTCCTAGTCTCTACATAATATACTCTATTCTTCCATTATTAAGCCTCTTTGTTCTCATAAAGAAATAGGGAATGACCATGAAATAGGTCAAATGGTTAGAAACAAGAGGCCCACTGACACCTGGGCCCACCGGGAGTTTTCCTGGTATCCCGGTGGGCCAGCCCGACACTGACAATAAGCCATTGATAAGAGACATGTATACTTTATTTTGCTTAAAGCACACATAAATAAAATAAATCACTTTTGATAAGGTATAATAATTCCATTAAAAATACCATCTATGAGTGCCCCTGAGCACAATGCAAGAGCACTAAAGGGCAAAAGAACATGTCTCTTTCATACAGGAGCATTTCTGCCAAGGTAATGGCTAAAAAATCAGACAAAAGGTGCAGAGCACAATTATCAGTAGGTGTAGGCCCAGTCATTCTGGCTTGCATCAGTCTCTGGGGCAGATTCACTAAAGTGCGAATTGTCGCCAACGACTGGTTTACACACATCGCACCACTTCGCCAGGCATAAATTCACTACCACTACACTAATCCACTAATATGCGAAGTTGTGCCCTGGGTGCTGAACGCTGGCGGCTTTTTACTAGTGTTACTTTGGCATTGTGAGTATTTTATAGTGAAGATGTGCTAGCATTCGTTTGTGCCTAGTGAAAATTCACTAGTGATCTTGCGCTTAGGTCAATTTGCATATGTTGGGTAATTTAAAGTGAGTAATTTAAAGTGCAAATGCTTGAAGTTACCCCTTTTTTTACAATTGTCCAGGGAACCTTAATAAAGACACGAGAATTTATACAATGCCCTACACATGAGCCAACTGTAAAATTATAGGATATAAAATGTGTTGAGAAAACTGGTTACCCAAAAAATTTAATTAAATTTTGCAGCCAAAAAAAGGAAAACGTTGCCAGTGTTTAATGCATTTTCTGCACGCAGGATATGATGTAAGAGACAGAAGATTGAGGAAGATCTAGCTTCTTTTTAGCACTTCGCCTGGTCTGAGGTGGCAAAGTCAACTCTGGCAAAAGAGATAATGTTCAGTAAAATCCGCACTTTAGTGAATTTGCATGGTAACGATCGTTCACCAGAGCGAAAAGTCGCCTGGCAATAGAGTGCGAATGAAGACTATCGATGTTCCCATTCGCTAGTGAATTGGCGCCTGCGCCTGTTAGTGAATTGGCGATGTCCCTGTGGGTGGCAACAATGGCGAAAAGTCAATATCATTAGCCACTTCACCCTTTAGTCAATCTGCCCCTCTGTCCCCTGGCTTGCATGTCCAAATGACGTGCACCCCTTGTGAATACAGTGCTGCCAAATACAAGGAACATTGTATTCATTGGGTAGCCGAAGGTCTCTGTTTTCCGTATTGGAGCAGAGATCTGCAGCAGACAGATCAAAGTTAACGGTTGATTGATTGTAATGGCCACTGTGCTGGGGTATATGTGTTAAGCATAAAGGTGGCCATACACAGATTTTAGATGCCCATTCAGCTCCTTCAGTCTGAGTTGACAGCTTATCTATCTGCTCGTATTCAGAGCACTCCTCCAGGCCTATCCGTCCAATATCTGATTGAAAACAGACCATATATTGATTAGACAGGTTTAAAAATCTTGTCTTGGAGATGACCACATCAGGTCATTGATGAATTCCTCACTCTTACGGCCTTAGGGTCAGCCTCAATGTGGGAATAAAGATCTGACAAAATTTTGTATTTTTCAATGTATGGTCATCATAAGTAAATGAGCCACAATGAAAGCTTATGTCAATTGGGGTAATGGGGAGTGGGCAATTGTGATCTGTACTAAAGTATTTACTGGTACAGCTTCTTTTACTTACTTTTATTGAAACAAGTAATAACATTAACATTTAAGAGGAAATCATAAAAACTTTATCATAATGCATCTATCCTGTCTATCCCATCTATCCTGTCAACTGACACATAGCTCAGCAAAGAGTTAAACTGGAATTCCAATGATTTTGTGGCTATTAATCATGGACATTTTTGAGACATTTTAAGGGACTGTGGTTGGGAAAGTTGTTCCTAGAGTATTGCAGCTGTTAGACTGGCTTGAATGAGAACAGTGTAACAATATGGACTAATGGGAAGAAGACAAAGCACATATTTGGAATGTTTAAGCAACTTATGAGGCTGTTACATAGAAAATGTGATTTGCCAAAAATACATTATACATATGATAGGATTAAGAAGACCAATGTCAAAATGAAAACTCCTACTTTTATTTTTGGTATAAAGAGCACAATTATAGAGTGTGTCACAATTTTGTGTTTCTGGCCAATAATACCAGCAGCCCATGCAAGTGATTATGCACAGCACCCTTTGACATACCTCACAATGGATCCAATATGGACCCCAAAGGGGGATTCTGGGTGGGGGGGGGAGAGTGGTGTTAGGAATACCTATATAGTACAGTTATAGGATCCATTATTTATAAACCAGAAAGCTCTGAATTCTGGGATCCTGTTTTAATCTAATATTTCAAAATTTTAAAATTGATTTCCATTTTCTCTGTATTAATTGTCACAGCAGTGGTAGGATCTTGCCAGAGTGCTGCACAGGAAATTATAGAAGAGGGAGAAATGAGGTTCTCTCCTGTGACTGCACGGTGGGTTGATTGATACAGACACTACGACTGCTTGTGCCAGGTGACAGTGTGCTTGGATTCTCTATCACGGAAGGGTCACCATGCAGCTCCTGCTGGTATCAGAGTTTGGGGCCATCCTCTCTGTAGGTAGAGGCAGCCTAATACTCAGTAGTGGATATAATGACATAGTGCTGATCTCAAGTCTTTAAAGAGGAACAGCAGAGCATAGTTGCGATCTCTGAATTCTGGCTTTGAATATTGCCTTGAGGTGAGGCTGACAAGGTCCTATTTATTTGATAAAATGTGAATAAATGTTGTGGCCATTTTACAACATTTCTGTCTCCTGGTGTTTCATTAAGATATGGTAGTTCAAGGTATGTGGGGTTCAGTGGGATGGCTGAAGGCAAAGGGTCAATTGAAGAGTCCTCTTGACATGCTGTTTTTAATATTAAAATATTGAAGCTATGATTTAATAAGGGACATACAGTATATGCAGGGTCGAACTGGGCCAGATCTGCACCCTGCTTTGCTTCCTGCCGTGACCTGTTGGTTGCGGCAAAAACGATGTGCACGAGCTTACGCGACGTGGGGGGGGAGAGTTGCCAGACTCGGAGCCCTGAGGTAGAATCCCTGTTGGGCCCCATGCCCCCCAGTCCGACCCTGCATATATGTATAAAGTATAGATGTAGATCTGCTTTACATGGGTCCCTACACATGTATTTCATATGTGCTCTCTTATGACAGATGGTTGCTGGTGTCCATAGTTAAGTACCTTGGTGACGCAGTTGCAAACTAGATACAACATTCTGGTGTGATTTGCACTCTAATTAGACCTTGGTCTTGTATTTGCAGATGCAAATTAGCACACAAAGTCATGCTTAGTGGTTAGTAAGAATTGTATTAACTATTAGTAATAGGTAAACATGGTAAAAAAACTAAATTCTGACATAAAGATAAAAGGAATTCATTAATGTTTTTATCGCATACAAAAATAATTCATGTTCTCCCTTAAACCTTATTCTTGTTCTCCCTTATTCTTTAAGTCACATTTTCACAAAACAATAGAAAATATCTGCACAAAGCCATTAAATTGCATCTTAATTGCGAAAGAAAAAAACCTGATGCTTCCAGGGCGAAACTGCTCTTGTGCACTACCTAAACATGACTTTGACAAATAGCTATTTAGATGTCAGTCCCAATTTAGCATTATGTTATTTATAATGGTTAACAATAGAATCAGGTTCAGTTTACAATGCAGTCTTTTGTCAGTGCGAGCTAATCAGTGGCAGTCCAGCTGTTGTTGAAGTAAAACTTCCAGAAGTCATTGACTGGTTTAGAATTTCAGACGTTATAGGGGTCATGTAGTGATATGTTCAAATGTTTCGACTTTCCACTAAGTAGACAAGCACCTGGAGAATTTTTTTTTGATTAAATGTTGACCAGAGTGAATGATTATTGGTGCCACTGGTGCCGTTGCAACAGTTATTGGTTTTATAAATTAAAACTTGGCCAATACATAATGTGGTTTGGCTGGTGTCATCAACCAAGCCAGAAATGCAAATATTACTGTTTCCTGCACATGTACTGAGTGATCACATCAACCCATGGTACAGTTCAAAACTAGATGTGTGGCTAAAGCTGGCCATAGACGCAAAGATCCGATCATATGAATTGAGGATTCAATTCTTGGACCGTGTGTGGAGAGTCACGACATTTTTTGTCTGGCGGAGATAGGTCGTTTGGTCGATCGGAGAGGTTAAAAGATCTGTTGGCTGCCGATAATTTCTTTGTGTGTATTGACAATCGTACGATTTTCAGTGGGAGACCAGCTTTGCCGGACAAAACTTTTGTACGATTGCGGTCAGGGGCAGAACATCGGCTGATCTGTTCTTTTCTACTTTATTTGATCTGAATGCTTAGTAGCAGGTCGGGAGATGATGAAGTCCAATCGTTCGAGGATTCGATATATATAACCTGCCTAACTTCTAGTTGATCCAGAGGAAGGCAAAAAAACTTGATGTCTCTCCAATTGGCCTCAGCGTGGGGGATTCCTTCCTGACTCCAAGATGGCAATCGGACCAGTCCCTGTATTCCCTCACTTGCTAAAAAGTCACCCAACTCTTTTTAAAAGCTATCTAATATGTCAGCCAGTACAACAGATTCATGGAGAGAATTCCACATCTTCACAAATTGTGAGCACAGCAATTAAACTTGATGGACCACTGCGTTCCTCAATGTTCAGGCTACTAAAACTGTCTAACATGGTGGAAATATATTAACTGTTTTTCTAAGTGCCACAATCCGTACACCCACAGAGGAAGTGGTATATAATAAAGGTCACGTTGTAATTATAGGATTCTATGTTTTTTGGAAAATCTGGCCTTTACAGTTGGACCTGAGTAGCAGGTGACAACAAATCTAACTGTGGTTCAATAACCTATAGTTATGTTCTCCTTAAAGCATTTATAATATTGGGACTAATAACCTCTGCCAATCTAACTGGCACAGGAATCAAATGCTTGTGTTTGCAACCACAGAGGTACAAAATGGATAATTTTCTCAAACTTAAATTAATCTAATTTAGTAATGGCATTGGCTCTTCTAAATAGGATTCATGTGTTTCATCTTGGAAAAGCAGACACTCACACAGTAAATAGGTGAAAATGGCAGCCAATATTTTTCCTGTAGCACAAGACACATCAACAATATGAATTTGCTTTTAGGACAATATGCAGCTGTGAAATTTACAAATAACTATTTACTTAGGAAGCAATTAGCTGTAGTAGAAAAAATAGAAATGCAATAAAACTGCAACATTGAACCTGCTCCTGTGTATCAGCAAATGTTTGCCTCATTTTCACAATGCATTCCTATCTAAAACCTAATAGGGAACCTTAATGGAAAATAGTCTCAAATGTGCACTCAAGTTTGCATTACAATAAACTATTTTTTGGGCAATTTGTATTGTTTTATTTTGTTTTTATTACATAGTTCCCAGAAGGAGAGACACCATTTTTATTCTGCCCCAAGTGCCAGTTATAGAGGGCTTTTTAGCAAAATGTGTATTTGCCTAATTTTAGAAGTTTTTTCACCCTAAACTAAAAAAAAAAAAAATACATTTCTACTTTTTTATTAAAAGATTTGAATATAAAAAGTATGAGCAAATAGAAATGAAACAAATGTTAATAAGAATACATAAACCTCTAAATCCTCATTCTCGGAAAAATGTTTGTGCGATTACAATTATCGATCAAAGCAAAAACCTCTAGGTCCCAAAAACCTCTAATACAGTAGGTCAAAGCAAAGAAAGATTTACAACCGGAAAAGGATAGAAAGCAAAGAAAGATTTACAACCGGAAAAGGACAGATCCCTTTTACAATTGGAATATATAATGATATGTGCTGGGTTTCATATAATAATCCAAATAATTTTTGTTTTTTGGGCGATGATCCAAAAAAATCTGGTTTTCAGGCATCAAATCTGAAAAAAAAAATCATACGATTCGATTTTTTTTTTTAGAGTTTTTTCCAGCACCAGATTTTTTCGAGTTCATTTATTGATAAATAAGGTAAAAATGTGGATGGGAGTTTGGTCGAAGTGGTTTTAAATAAAATAATGAGAAATATTCTTTTAGTAAATAACCCCCTACGGTTATTTAACATCATAGTATGTAGGCGGGGCAGGCGGATATGAGGGTGGGAATGGGTGGACGTGGGTAGGGGATGGGGCAGTTGGCAGGCAGGGCGGTGCAGGTGGACGGGTTGGGAATTGCAGTGCGTCGGCCCCTCTGAAGATTTTTTTTCTGTGGGACCCGGCGCACTTTAGTTATGCCACTAATAGGGGAATGTAATAAAAATAGCAACGAGCACAATAGTTCGCACAAATAGCAATAACAATTCGCATTTAGCAATGGAATATTTAAACTGTTATTGCATTGCAACTTTTCATTTTCAAGAAGTTTCATTACATTTACAGAGCACTGGCGCAAACTATAAAATTTGCAAGCATTCTTCCACTGTCGGAAGTGGTCGCTAAACAGTTTCTGGGAGCGCAAAAGCTATATTACATTTTTCGCATTACCGACTTTTATTACATTCCACCATAATAGTATAAACATACCAATACTTGTTACTGTCACAGTATGGACAGAAAGGATATTACTATATTACATTTGCTCAAAGGAAAGTTTGTTCCCAAAGGAGTCATTTTTTGTCACAATGAAAACATTTTTCCAGTTACTTTCTACTACATTATGGTATAAACATACCAAAACTTGTTGGACTGGGGCTAAAAAGGAGCATGGATTTAAATGTGCAAAGATAACTATAAGCATAGTCTATGTATTCAGGCAGAATGATGTGCCCTTTAGTTGACGGGTCCTCACACTTTATGTATAGCTTTGCTACTGTAAACAAACGTATCTGTTCTCAGGATCATTTAGTCCTATTCCATCTCAAGTTTATTACTGAAATTGTTAAAACTGAGATATAAGTAGACAAAGAATGTGGGTAAAATAATTAAGTACCATTTTGTTTGTGTTTGTGTATCAAGCGTTAAAAACTGTGAGGAAAGTATCACTAGATAATGAAACTTGTCAGACTGTTACTGACACTGGTATGATCCACATTTAAGATCCAACCACCAGTTTTGAGTGTGGTTAGGGGTATATATAAAATACCCATTGTAAATGCCACCATCTTTTTTTATTGGTGAAGATTTGGATCATGTCTGTACAAAAGTGTATGTGCCATGAAAAAATGAAAGTGCCTTGTAGGCTTGGACTATTGAAGACTAAAGTATTGATAAGATAAAGCAGCCTTTGATATGGCTCACTCATCTTTAGAAGTGCTACTAGCAAGAGCACATACAGCTAACATAGTATTTTACAAATGATAAGAAACAGACACAGACTTACACAACCAGCAGAGTAAAGCTGGCCATAGATGTTGAGATTTTTAAAAGATCAGATCCTGATCGTGAGACCATGATCTTCTCAGAACAATCGTACGAATTTACCATCAACTAAAAAGACCAATTTGCCAGGAAAACAAAGGGGAGCTGCCTGCTTGGCCCTGCAAACATAGATAGATTGCACTGGGACCGACAAAGATTTTTTGACCTGGCCGATCAATTTCCTGACAGATGTCAGCCGAAAAATTGTAAGATGTACGATCGTTCGAATCCCACGAACCGCACAATAATTTCGAAGGATTGGTCAGACTTCCCTAAAATCGGTCGTTCGGCAAGAAGAATCGCCGCATCTATGGGGAGCTTTAGTAGGCTTGCATATTCCATGAAAGATTACAATCTAGACTGTATTGGAGACAAGTGAAGACTAAAGAGGTTTGCATTTGCTTAGTCTGGCTGGATAAAGCCAAAGAGGCAGGTAGTCCAAGCTCCTATCATTTCTCTTCTGCATTCTACCCCTGCTGGCTCTTTTAGAGTAAGTCTGGCTCCTGTAGACACTTGGCTGACTACATTTAAGTAAATTGATCTAGATTAGGATTCAGATGATTTATTGTATGATAAACATACAATACATAATGATTGTTCTACAATTGTCAGAAAATCCTAAAAAGTATGTTTCTACATTGCAAATGAAAGAATTACTACGACAACATACTTGACAGCCAACTAACATCATGGTGGTGGTTTAGGAGTGAAGGTTATCATATCCATGTATTCTTATACATGGATATACACTGTATAGGGTTTTTTTCTTCAAGGGGTTCAAGCCTGTAAATGTAAATATCTGTATTATGAGATTGGTCTATACACTGTAAATATGAACTCGTCTGATATGTGTAACCATAGACTGTAGCATATTAATATATAGAGATGGTATAGTATAAGTATACTACCTTTCATTTCTCTCTTATAGTATAAGGGAAACCTGAATGAAAATGAAAGGAAACAGATCAGCAGTGTATTGAACTATAATGCTTGTGATGGCAGTCTAAAAAAGAAGAGACACATTTGGGTAGAAGAATAATATAGTTAGCATTGACTTTTGCCAGCAGTGCAGGGATATCTTTGATAATGTAAAGCTATCATCATTGTTAACTGACTTTAAAGGGATACTGTCATGGGAAAAAAAATTTTTTTTCAAAATGAATCAGTTAGTAATGCTGCTCCAGCAGAATTCTGCACTGAAATCCATTTCTCAAAAGAGCAAACAGATTTTTTTATATTCAATTTTGAAATTTGACATGGGGCTAGACATATTGTCAATTTCCCAGCTGCCCCAAGTCATGTGACTTGTGCTCTGATAAACTTCAATCACTCTTTACTGCTGTACTGCAAGTTGGAGTGATATCACCCCCTCCCTCCCCCCCCCCCAGCAGCCAAACAAAAGAACAATGGGAAGGTAACCAGATAGCAGCTCCCTAACACAAGATAACAGCAGTCGCCTGGTAGATCTAACAACAACACTCAATAGTAAAAACCCATGTCTCATTGAGACACATTCAGTTACATTGAGAAGGAAAAACAGCAGCCTGCCAGAAAGCATTTCTCTCCTAAACTGCAGGCACAAGTCACATGACCAGGGGCAGCTGGGAAATTGACAAAATGTCTAGCCCCATGTCAGATTTCAAAATTGAATATAAAAAAAATCTGTTTGCTCTTTTGAGAAATGGATTTCAGTGCAGAATTCTGCTGGAGCAGCACTATTAACTGATTCATTTTGAAAAAAAAAAATTTTCTCATGACAGTATCCCTTTAAGCATGACATATTCAATACAGACAAGTTTACGTTGTCTCACAAAGTCAATAATGTCATAAAATGCGTCTCTCTATTTTGGAGTGCAGCCAGTTAAAACAAATTGATCTTGCTCTGTGGGTTTCACAAGGACTCTATGAAAACAGGTGCACATTGAGAATCTATGAGTCAAACCATGTTTAAAAGGCTCCAGCTACACAAAAAAGCCACAGTGTTTATGTACAGATAATCCTACAAGTGTCTGGTGTCTGTGGCCCCAAATAAAACTCAATCAGGCCTCTAATCTCAAAAAAATCCTGCAAGGTTGCCAAATACCAGTGAAGCGAGGATTATGGTAGAACTGGTCAAGGGTAAGATAATAAGCGAATCCAAATGATGCATGCTGTAAATATTGGCAGTCTCTCTTAGAAGAAGGTCAAAGAAATTGAGCTTTAACAACTGCAAGGCAATCTTGCACATATTGGCCAAAAGTGAATCTCTTGAGAATATATGAAATAAAGTGTATCACTACATTGTATTTATGGGTAAAAGTCATGCAAACTAGTGTTTGGTATCAGATGCTTCTATTGGAGCACAAATTCCCAAAATTATGAGTCCTAAGCACTGCGTGGGGTGGGTGCTCAGCCTGAAGGCCATTTAGGATTTAGGAGATGAAGAATATTTGCAATCTTAGTTTTTACTGGAACTACTGCAATGTGACTGTTCTGTCTGTAACTGCATGCTGGTTGCTCAAGCAAATTCAGCAGAGAAAAGGTCAGAGCCAGTGTCAGAATAAGTATTTTGACGACCAGCTGAAAATAGTGGCCAATGGATGTGTTTTATAAAGAATAATGATTGATATAACAGGGATGCACACCCTTACTGAACTTCATAAACTACAACCCCTAGTATTCTAGGAGTTGCAGTCCAACATCTGGAAAGGGACAGACAACGTATCTTTGTTCTATAGGATATGATTTTGAACATTCCAGACATTAGGGACAATTCACTTCCATGAGAAAAGTGAATCTCATGGTTTAGCTCATGAAGATGCAATAGGGGGAAATGTGGCATTTACTTAGGAAATACGTTTTTTCTCATATAATTAAATCTGACCCATAATGTGTAAAGCTTACCATAATCTTTTGCCTTTTATATATCAACCACTTATTTCCAGAACCCCCCCCCCGTCCACTGTCCTTTATGTTTGATTGTTGCACTGCTGCTAGCCTGAAATCTTCCTACACCTCTGCTGTTGTTGATTTATGTCACATAAATGAGAGTCCCAGGGTATAGCCAGTTCAGTTTGCATTTTCAGCAAAAGGGATGGTAGAATCAGGAAGCAGAGAGTGGGACTATCACTGAGTAGTTAACACCTGCTTAAATAATGTGTGAGTTATGTTAATGTCACTGACAGGCTGATAACATGCTCTACTTCTATATGCAAGCACAAGCTTATTTCCCATAGGTTTAAAAGCAGGATTTCTGAGGAAGCCTCAAAAATTACCTTTACTTGTGTGCAAGTGGTACTGTTTGTTTAAACATGTACAGTAAGTGCAGCTGTTTGGACAAACTTTATAAATAGTAGTTGTGATCTTGGAACAGAAACAGTTTAAATGGAAGCTTTTATTTATTTGCCAAGCCTGGTGACATATGGAGGCAAATTCACTAAAGGGCCACACTTCACACCACTTCATCAGGCGCAAGTTCGCTACCACTACGCTAATTCACTAAAATGCCAAGTTGCGTCTCTGCAGCCAAATGTTAGTTTCTACCTTGCAAAACTTTGTTAGTACTCTTAAGCTTAGATCATTTTGAATAGGGCGGGTACATGTAGGTCGTATATACAGTATATCTTTATTAGTGATGTTGGTGCAAATGCTTGAAGTGGCCACTTATTAAAAATGCCCAAGGAAGCAAAATAAAGACAAAAGAGACCCTTAATGCCCTAGATATGAGCCCACTCTAAAATAAATGCAGCATGCCCCTCAAATGGTTAAAAAAATGTTGAAACAAAAAACAGTTACAACTTTTAAAGACAATCCCACTTTAAAATATACAAAAACACCAGTGTGTTTTTATCATTTTTAGGACTCTTTGGCATACAGGATATGATGTCATTGACATGGGATTGAGGAAGATGTAGCTTCATCTGACAATTTGCCAGGTCTAAGGTGGTGAAGGAAACTCCGGTAAAAGAGGGAACGTTCTGTTAAATTTGTACTTTAGTGAATTTGCGGTGTAATGATCGGCCTGAGTGAAAATCCGTCTGGCGATAGGGTGCGAAACTTCATTAGTGATGTATTCTTTCGCTAGCGAATTGTCCTCTACCACTGTTATTAAATTGACAATGTCCCTGCGGATTGTATTTCTGGCGAATTTTCGCTAGCGACGGCCACTTCACCCTTTAGTAAATCGGCCCCATGGTGTCTCAAACATGAAACTATCAGGTACTATTATAGAAGACATAGCAAAAACAATCAGTATCCATTTAACAGTTGCAGCATATACAGTATATGGTTTTTCCAATAGGAAGTATTAGAATGTTACATGGCCTATATCATCTTTTCTAAATGAACTTTGACCTGGTCACAGGATGTATGTGTTCATGCAGATCATGGAATACCATGTTCACTTTGATTCCCCTTTTCCATTTTAAGTAAAATCATCCATTATACATAAATGGTAGCTTTGTACAAAATAAGCAAAATATTTGTGATCTCATCATGCTTTCTTGCCTTCATAAAAGATTAAAGTTCCATGACAGGGATGGGCTTTCCACCTCCTGAGAAGGCTCCTGTTTGAACATCAATGTTACATGATTCCATGTAATACACAACTGATGTGACTTCAGCTGTAAGAAGTTGGCAAGAGCTGTAGATTAACAACACTTGGTGGGCTAGATGCCGAACACATGAGGACTGATTTTTTGTCCTTACTTTTTAGTAAAACAGTATTAATAACATTAGGGATGTTACTTCAACAAGGTTTGATGGACTATAGATTGGACATACCCATTGGTCAACTGTCTAAGGCTTATAAATATTATCTAAAGACTGATTATTCTTATAAAATATAAGCTATGTCACACATTCATATTATTTTTCACATCTCTCCAGCATACTGTAACTGAGTGCCAAGTATAAAACACTTGTATGCTAGTGGACTTTTAAAGTACTAGCATCATATCAGCTGTGGTAGGGTGTCCCAGCTTTGCACTTTCATGCTTGGCTCTTCACTGTAACAGCAAATTGGAAACTGAACTAACAGGGAGTCTTAAAAAGCCCAAGTGTCCAAACATCTCTTTACAGATTCAAAGCAGATAACTTTGATGCATTATTCCATGAAATTCAGGGTTGAAGGGCTTGGCTTTCAGCATAAATCTACATAAAGTGCTGCAAGGATGAATAAATTACCTTATGCCTGCATTTTATGTGGCCCTATTCTATATCTAAGAACAGTATATTGCTATCATGTTTATTTATATTTATTTTGCAAAACATGAACTGGCACATTTCTCATGAAACCATCTTTGATGGGTTCATGCTGATTAGATGTCCTCAGTCACAAATTCCAGTTGTAAATTCATTTGAGGCTATAATGTGATCAGTGGCGGAACTACCGGGGGAGCAGGGGGTGCAAGCGGGCCAGGGCCCGCATCCCCTCAGGGCCCCCCGGCAGCCCGCGCACAACTGAAATGCGGGCCGTGCGGAGGGGGCGGGGGCCCAGCTGCGTTTCACGCACGAGGGCCCGCCCCCCTCTAGTTACGTTACTGAATGTGATCACATTGCCTGGCAAATAAAAATATTACTGGCAGTGATTAATGCATAGCAGGCAATGGGCATCATGGTCTTTTTATAATCTAGGTATGTGGCAATCCAAAAGTGGAAACAGAAACTGGACCTGCACCTTAAACCCAAGTAAAATGGGCAACATTTTTATTTTATCATAATTCACTTAGAATAGTATCAGCTGGTAAGAAAATAAAAATTGTTGTGACAGCATAATAGCAAGCAATGGAAATTGTAGAGGAAGATATATAGGTAAAACTGTTCATGTTGTCGAAAGGGCAAGCACAAACCAAACAGAAAATTAAACTTTACGAGACTTAAAGGACATTTTAAGATCGGTGCAAAAGTTAAATCAACTGAGTGAAAAGCCATCACCTTCTTCTCTATTGATAGACACACTTGTGTTCCTGGAAGAAATTTGAAATCCATATTTCTTTTTGTTCTACGGCAGTAAGTTTGCACTGAAAAATATAGAATTCTGTATTGCCCTTACTATAATATATTGTAAAATCTGAAAAAAGGAATAACTTTTGTAATTACAATAAAGTAAATAAAATATCTAGCTTGTAAGTAAGCTTGAGTTTTCAGTGATTGGCAACAGTATTAGAAGTGTTTGGAGTACAGTCACTGTAGAATAATTAATTGTTTGGGCTGAAACTACTCAAGACTGAAAGCGAACGAGTAAATTTGCTGTTCAACTGCTTCGAATGCTGCAGCACTCTAGTAACCCATAGCAAACCCTAGTACTTTGCATTCAAAAAGTAACTAGGGAGAATCATAAATGAAAAAAGGTCTCAATATAATTTTAAAACATCCAGATGAACCATAATTAAGCTTAAAGGAGAAGCTGGAGTATATGTTATCTATAATTCTACGGAGGCAGTTTTTAAATATGTGCCTACAAACATGTATGACCACAAGTAACCGAATAATATAACATGCACAAAAGTTTTTGATTGCCTTGGCCCTTCCATGGAAACCATTTGTGACAAATGTACCCTCCCTAGTAGTGATAGCTGAATTCGCAAAACGGCGCAGTTTTTGACGCCGATGTCCGTTTTGGCGAAAAAAAAATTTTGACGCCGGCTAATTTTTTCGGGCGAATTTTCGTGGGCCTTTCGCGAATTTATTCGCTGGTGGTGAATCGCGCAAATTCACCACAAATTCACGCCTGGCGAATAAATTCGCCCATCACTACTCCCTAGATGAATTTTTTCTTTCCAATCTGAATTTTATCTTTTTTTCTTTGTGTGGGATTAGCACTGTATATCACACAAGTGTATTGTCAAGGAATGCAGAAGTTCTTTTTTCTGAGTTATACCTGATACATCAAATCTAAGGGGGTTGTTTATCAAAGTCCGAATTTATCTCAATATTTTCTCCTACAAACTCCTATCAAGTCCGCTCTGGTTTTCTTTACGCTTATTCATGATTACATTTTCCCAAAAATTAGCTTTGCAGGAAAAAAAAAAATCAGGTTTTCACGACTTTTCGGGATTTTTTCATCAAATTTTCACAAATTTTATGATTTTTTCAGAATATTCACCCAAAAACTAAGGGGTATTGCACAAAAACCCAACGCACATCAAAAAATCCTTGGGACTTCTCCCATTGACTTATATGCAACCTCGACAGTCTGAGATGCCGGATTTTCAGATTCTGTCTTTTCCATCCTCTGGGTTTAATAAATTCCGAAAAATTCGTGATTTTTATAAAGTCAGATTTTATTTTAAAAAAATCACGTATTTTACGCGATTTTTGTTTTCGGATTTTATTATTTTTTTATTATTCTTATTAACCCCCTAAGTGTGTCTGCCATTGCACATTTTTGTATCTGCCTGTGGAAAAGGGGGAGTTAATAATGGAAATTCTTGTAGTAATGAAAATTCATGTTTGCCATGGGCATTGAACCACATATCTTTCCATAATAATGCATAAGCACAGAGAAAGGATATCGAACAACCTCTGTGGGGGAGACAGAGGGGTAGCGATGACCATGCAGGTATCCTAAACGATGCACAGTATGGGGCACATTTACTTAGGGTCGAATATCGAGGGGTTAATTAAACCTCGATATTCGACTGTCGAAGTTAAATCCTTTGACTTCGAATATGGAAGTCGAAGGATTTACCGCAATTCATTCGATCGAAGGAAAAATCGAACGATTCGAAGGATTTTAATCCATCAATCGAACGATTTTTCCTTCGACCAAAAATTTGTTAGGAAGCCTATGGGGACCTTCCGCATAGGCTATCATTGCACCTTGGTAGGTTTTACTTTGCGAAGTAGGGGGTCGAAGTTTTTTTTTAAAGAGACATTACTTCAACTATCGAATGGTCGAATATTTGAACGATTTTTCATCATTCGATTCAAAGTCGTAGGTCGAAGTATCCAATTTGATGGTTGAAGTAGCCCAAAAAACGTTCGAAATTCGAAGTATGTTTTCTTCTATTCCTTCGCTCGAGCTAAGTAAATGTGCTCCCACGTGTTCAAAACAGATTACCTTCCCCTAAGTATGTGGTAGTCATAAAAAGAGTTTGCTTTAGAGCCCAGTAAGTGGCTACACCACTGCTTTTAAGTACCCATTAAGTACCATAGAATCTTCAACATTGACACAAAAATACTTACTAAATAGCCCAGAGATGTCAATTCTGCATCTATGTTTTTTTCCTTATGGAAAATACATGCTGCAAGGCAACATGGGGTGCTGGTTGCAGCTGTTGTAGACAACACTCAAAGAGTTAAACATTAGCATTAATGCAATTTAAAATCATTTTTATATATGTTTTCAAGCCAGCAACCCAGTTAAATTAAGGCTCTGCAAGGACAGCAAAGCTGCCTGAACTTTCCTAGACTCAGCACTCAGTCATAGTACATATAAAAAGGAGTTGCTTACTCTATGCAACCCAGTCGGTGAGCTACTGATCTATTTTAAATCCCTGTGCTCCTTACAATAACGGAAAAAATCACCAAGGACACAAACAGTTACATGGTTGCAATCATTTGGCGTATCTCAGCTTTCATCTTTTAAGACTTCAGAGAGTTGACTGATAATTTTTAGGTGTTATATATGTATTAAGCTGGCCATAGACACAAAGATCTGATCGTACGAATTTGTACGGTTTTCGTGTGTGAAGAGTCCCAACATTTTTTCGTCCGGCGGAGATCGGTCGTTTGGTCGATCTGACAGGTAAAAAGATTTGTCGGCTGCGGGTAATATCTCTGCGTGTATTGCCGATCGTACTATTTTTAGTGGGAGACTGTCACTAGCTTTTGTCGGACTTACTTTAGTACAATTGCTGTCAGGGGCAAAACATCTGTTCTTTTCTACTTTATTTGATCGGAATGGTTAGTGGCAGGTCGGGAGATGGGGAAGTCCGATCGTACGATGATTCGTACAATCGGATCTTTGCGTCTATGGCCAGCTTTATACAGGGCAGTAAGACAAATAGACAAATATCTCTACCCTGCATCCAGTAAACTAATATATTTACGATTATTTGATTCCTTGAGAATTGTTTGCTGTGCATGTATAGAACCTCAAACTGCTGTGTCAGCATTAGACCCAGAGCAACAATGGCTATACATCATTCCGCTTGATATATTTTATTATAGTTAGGCTGTCCTATGTTGTAAATAAAATACACTGAAAAATGGCTTCTAAATACACATTGCTTAACATTTCTCTGTATTTCAGCCAGCAGTAAACAGAAGATACTCTACAAAAACTCCTTAAATGAAGTACATGCATTAAAACACCTAGTTAGCAAGTGCTCGTTTGTTTGACTTTGCAGTGATTATTTATGACCATCAACTCTACCAGTGACCTCTCACACCATCTCTTTTTACAGCTGCATACTCTCCAATCTTCACCCTATCTCTGGAATGTCCTGCTGTGCTTCACCTGACCTTCCATGAGCCAAAAGGACTTTTGTATTTCCTGAAAACTTGGGTCAGAAATTCTGAATTTACATCTTCCCTATTGACCAAGTCCAAGAGACAATATTCTCTACTTTTTGATTTGTTTGTAAATCTGGGTAACAACATCTTATGATCCTCGTAATAGCGATTTATAGGGTGTTTAAAGCTAACATATGTGGTTCAGAAATAACCCCTTGTGCAGAAAAAAACAAGGTATCAAACAATCTACGTAACAGTTCCCATACCTGTACCCCACTCTCCCGCTGTATATTACTTTCATAAACAATTTTATGTATACATGCTTGCCTGCATATCAAATCAATTATTGTCTAAATAAGAAAAGTGTATGTAAACTGGGGAAAGATGCTAAAAATAATGTTCAATGAAGGATATTTCTAACATCCACTGTTGCTTATAACCCCACCAGCATGTGATTGATTACAATGGCAATATTAGAAAGTTTCATTAGTACTCAGCCAGTGGGCACTCATATTCTGAATTACAAGTTTCTGGATAATGGATCGCATACCTGTATATACATACACTACAGAGCAGTACAGGTATGAGATCCATTATCCAGAAACCTGTAATTCAGAATGCTTAGAATTTCAGAAAGCTTATTTCCTATAGACTCCATTTTAAGAACATAATCCACATTTTTAAAAATTATTACCTTTTTTCTCAGTAACTTGTACTTGATCCCAACTGAGCTATAATTAATCCTTATTGAAGCAAAACCAGCCTATTGGGTTTTTTAATGTTTACATTCATTTCTAGTAGACTTATGGTATGAACAGTGGTGTAACTAGATGTTACTGGGCCCAACAGCAAATTAATTTTAGGGCCCCCTAAATGTCCAGAGGTTCTCCTGTTTTACCAACATATGTCGAAATTGCTTTTTATTTGGACCTCAAATGGGCCCCCTGTACCTCCTGGGCCCCCCGTGCAGCCGCAGGGTCTGCTTCCTCTGTAGTTACGCCCCTGGGTATGAAGATCCAGAATTACAGAAAGATCCATTACCCAGAAAACCCCAGGTCCCAAGCATCCATGATAAAAAGCTCATCAGGAATACATGCAAACTGTATTAGAGAAAATCACTTTATCTGATCTAAACGTGGATGTTCTCTAATAAATACTTATAACTGATGAGTGTGGCTCTCTGTCCTGCTATTCAATAAACTTTCTACCTACAACCAAGCAAGCTGTTGGACCTGTTATTTGGGTGCTCCTGCTTAGAGATATATTTATATACATATATACAATGCTTCATGAAAGATTCAGATGAATTCCGAACCAAATGTGAATCCTAATTTGCATATGCAAGAAAGGGTCAACCATGTGCTCAGTAAGTGGAAACACTTGCAATTTCCTTGTTCCTGTGCCAAAAACATCTCATATGAGGAAGGTGGGTTGGATGTTATTGACCCCTGACATGTCCTCTATCTTGTGCATCATTCAGGGCAGGCAAGGTACCAGAGGACACTAAAGCTGGTCACAAACGCAAAGATCCAATCGTACGAATCAATGTACGATCGGACTTTCCCATCTCCCGACCTGCCACTAACCATTCAGATCAAAGTCTTACCATTCCGACCAAATAAAGTAGTAAAAGAACAGATCAGCCGATGTTCTGCCCCTGACAGCAATCGTACGATAGACAAAGCTAGTGACAGTCTCCCTCTGAAAATCGTACGATCGTCAATACACGCAGAGATATTATCGGCAGCCGACAGAAATTGTATAACATGTCCGTTCGACCAAGCGACCGATCTCCGCCTGACGAAAAGTGTCAGGACTCTCCACACACGTTCCGAAAATAGTACGAATCCTCGATTTGTACGATGAGATCTTTGCGTCTATGGCCAGCTTAAGACCAAGCTACCCTCCGCCCAAGAAGGTATGAGTGCTTGGGATAAACCATTATACCTACAGTTCATGCCTATTTTCTTGCATATACTAGCGCAATTATTATAAATTTTGACCTTAGAAAAGTTTTTCATGCACTATGGATGCTTCCCATCTTATTTATTAGCATGGGATTTACTGGGGGAAGTCAGACTCTCAACGAACAAACTATAACTATGTTGGTGTCTTATTGTTATTATGTGAAGGAAAATTGCGTCAGGTCGGTGATGGCAATCCTTGGATTACCAGAAATGGTGTTGGCATACAATTCTTTTGGACCAGTTGAACCCTGAGACAATACCTGCTTACGAAAGCTGTTAGGGTTCCATTGCCTCTGTGTGCCATGTACCACTAAATACAGTAAAGTGCATACAAATGACAGATTACTGCATGGTACAAGCATACTGTCACAAGCATTGTAGTGAATGGTGTGAAGCTCCACAGTTAGAAAACGCACACACATGAAATATGAGTTTCTTTTTATAGTTTATAGTTATGTGTGGGTAGAAAATTATGATCTCTTTGTCTCTCCTTTAAAATGTAATTTTTATTATAAGGCACTATGCAATTGGCCTTCATTTTCTAATTTTTGAGGTTTTGTGCCAGGTTGCTAGGGCTTGATTAGGCAGGAAGACAGAATGGAAGAGGAATATTAGTGCACTTTATTATTAACGTATTTATAGAGTGCCAACATACCCCCATATGTAGCAGTAACCTGTAGCAACAGATAAAATATTTCCTTTTAAACAGGTGACCAGTAAATGCTACCCGCCGATTGGTTGCTGTGGGTTACTGCTCCTGGGCAAACTTAGTGCCCTTTATTACATAACCCCATTAGAATATAGAATTATTAGCTTTTAGTTGCTATGGTCAACAACCAGATAGCATCTTTCTGAAATAAATATCCAACATCTTATCCTATATAAATAATTTTGAACTGAAAAAAAACCAAAAAATTATATATATATATATATATATATATATATATATATATATATATATATATATATATATATTTATATATATAATATTAAACATATTATTGCAGTGACTGACATGCTCCCACATTTTATTCATAACTAGAACTCCACATTTTTGAAATTATACAAAATCTATGTTAGCATCTGTGATCATTATCTATAGCGTAACTAGCAGCCTTACAATTAGACTTCCTGGTTTCTCTGATCCTAGAAGACTACTTCCCCGTGGGTACAGAGATTGTTTCAAATAGCTTGAGGTCTGACCAGTTGTGGAAACTTTACACCAATATATTGTCACGCAACAAGTAGTCCCTTGATATAAAGCCGCTTGATTATTTAAACGTTTCCTTTAACCATCGATTGCCATGATTGTTCTATGATTATTCATAAATATGGCCAATATTCCCATCTCCTGTATAATTCATTTCAGCCAACCAGCAAATAGCTTTTATTTGTCTAGTGCACTGATGAATAATACAACCAGGCATTCCATTAGTTGCTATGGGCTACAGGGCTAACAGGGACCTCATCAGTGTTTGTGCATAACCATAAATGTACAGTACCAGCAGCAGTTTCATCATAACACCTATTGCTACAGTGTTTGCTTAAGCTAAACACACACGGATTAAACATCACGATTTTAATTTATGTCTGAACTTCAAACCTAAGCATCCCTTAAAGACTTTGGGCTTTAGATGATGCTGGGGGTTGTAGTACAAAAACAACAACTTCAGGTTGGACATCCTTGAATATCATGTAACTTCTGACAATTGTTTCTTACCTGCAAAGTGGAGAGAAGAACTTGCAAGCCACTGGCTCCCTCGGATGCCCCTTCAGCCGCCATGCTCGTGCCAGTGCCAATTACAGTGGTGGAGACAGACACAATGAAGCTCACCAGGGTTCAGCCAAGTCTCCGCTGTTCTCTGTCCCGAAGGCAGATCAAGTCACACACAGAGACGCATGTTACAACTCACACTCAAAGCATTGCAATTCTAGCCTACAGCTGGGGAGATAAATGCCAGTCAGCCACTGTGACGAGCACATTCATTTCCTATATAAAGAATCCCAGGGATTAAACGGGGACTTAATGCTGGTGATATTTGTGAGCAAAGGGAGGGGGGGGGAGAACTCCTTGTTGGGATAAATGGGAAGGCGGTGAGAAGCCTTAACTGAGGAAACAGGAACAGGGCATACATAAGGGATGGTGAGAAAAAGGTGACAGACATGGGCAGCCTGTGTGTATAGGACAATTCTACCCTGGCCTTTCAATCAGCCCTGTCTCCTGCATGAAACTGGATACTGCCTGGAGTTTACTGACCACCGATGGCCAACAGGAACACTGTGGGCTGGAGATTCACTAAAAATACCAGCAGATAACAGATACATGTGAAGCTTGTATCTGTGTGCAGCCGGAAAAGAGAAAAATAATTGCAGTAGTTGTATTTTCCCTTTAATGTCATACTTTCCCTCCTACAACACCGATTTTAATTGAACCAATATAAAAACTACCATAAGGCCAATCTGTTTGTAGTTTGCGGAGAGCTTTATTAAAAAAAACAGAACACAGAACTTTGAATTTTTTTTTTTGTTAATCAGGAGGGATTTTCTTTTGTTGGAATGATCACTGCAAGTATTAGCAATTTTGATGGCAAAATCTAAAAAGTGTTTGATGTTGGAAGCAGCACAGAATATGCAATGCCTTTTGGTCAGACACTGGTTTAACTCATGCTTGGGCAATGGAATGTATTCCTTTGCACTTTCCTGCTATTTTTATCTTGTACAGAACACGATTGTGCATGTTCTCTTTAAGGACTGAAGCAGATGATACACTTTGCCATTACAAAGCTGTTTTTAGGAGATAAACTGCACAATCAATTTGCTTCCTAATGCTGTCCGTAATAAATGATTTGCAGAAATCCAGAAATGTCTTGGCTTCCGTTAGAGGGCCATGGGCGTACAACTGTAGCCTATATTATCCAATATCATTATAGTATAAAAATATGCCAATTTCCTATTTTATTTGCAATCTCTTCTAATTGCTAAGCAGCCATATCTAAACTATTTATAAACTGAGCATAATTAACCTCTCTTATTTTATTCTGCCCAGGGGGGGGCCTAATTTATTTGCATTCATGTGCCATGCTAGTTGTTCTAGTAACAAAATATAAAAAAAATTCAAAGTTCTGTGTTCTGTTTTTTTTAATAAAGCTCTCCGCAAACTACAAACAGATTGGCCTCATGGTAGTTTTTATATTGGTTCAATTAAAATCGGTGTTGTAGGAGGGAAAGTATGACATTAAAGGGAAAATACAACTACTGCAATTATTTTTCTCTTTTCCGGCTGCACACAGCCCTGCTTCACATGTATCTGTTATCTGCACACACTGTACATCACAAGGGCTTTTTCGCATTTTCCAGCAATACACTGGTGCAGGTATGGGATCAGTTATCTGGAAACCCATTATCCAGAAACCTCCAAATGACATAGGGGCAAATTCACTAACTGGTGAAAATTCGCCAGCACTGGCTTTGCGCACATCGAAACACTTTGCCAGGCGTAAATTCACCTGGACAGTGCTAATTCACAAAGATACAAAGTTGCGACAGGGTACAGAACGCTGGCGAAATTACTCCAGTGAAATTACGATCAGCAGTTCGAAGTTACGCTAGCGTTGGCTAATTAGCATACGGCGTGCAGTTAAAGTACAATGCCCGTATATATTGCAGCAAATACATTACACTACACAAGGCCAGGGAACCTTAATGAAATTATATAAAGTTGTTATAATGCCCCACACATGTGCCCACAGTATAGTTTAGGTGCCATATGTTAGCAAATGTAGGGGGGAAGGAGGGTACCCCAAAATAATTTACGATATTTTTCAGTCTATCACCCTTTAAATAGGCAAAAACTCCAGCGTTGTTTGGGACTTAGAAAAATGTTCAACTTTTTTTTGAGGAACTCCTATCTTCTATATTGCACTTCACCTGGTCTGAGGTGGCGAAGGCAAGTCTGGTGATAGAGGTAACGGTCAGTAAAATCAAAAACTTTCACGTAGTAACGCTCTTTCGCCAGACCGAAAATTGGTCTGCCATTACAGAGTGCGAAGTTGCGCCAGAGTCTATCTCCTTGGCGAAATTATGCCAGCTACCGTTAGTAAATCGGCGAAGTGCCAAAATGACTTCACGCTGGTTAGCCACCGTTAGCCACTTCGCCCTTTAGTAAATTTCCCCCATAGACTCCATTTTACTCGGATAATTAAAATTTTAAAAAATGATTTCCTTTTCCTCTAAGAATAAAACTTGAACTTGGTCCATACTAAGATATCATTAATCCTTATTGGAGGCAAAATTAGCCTATTGGGGTTATTTAATGTTTAAATGATTTTTAGGAGACTTACCAAACTATGGAAAGATATGCTAACTGAAAAAAACAGGTCCTGAGCAATCTGGATAACAGGTCCCATACCTGTAATATGGCAATGCCCATGTAAGCAATGATGGAGTATGTGAATAAAATAGTTCACAGTATAAGGGCTTGTACAGATGCAGTCAATTATTTTCACCCGGGCTGTACTCACAGACGCATGTAAGCTGCGAACGAAGGTAGAATGTAGCATGTTGCTCCCGTGTGAGTGCGGGCCCCTAGAAATGAATAAGTTGCTTTCTTTATTGTGCTCCCCTGCAGCCGAATGCTTTAAAACTGATCCAGGGAAGTGCTGGAAAAACAACTTGTCTGTACAAGCCCTAAAAATCAACACTAACCCCTCTTTACATTTGCCTGTGTGATCTGGGTTCTCTATATCACCGCAGTCTAGCCATTGCAATTCATCCATGTGTAATATAAATAAAACGAGCAATAAAAAGAAATCAGGGCCTTTCTTTCATTAGGGACTCTTGCAGACGAGCGGTTTTACCTGCGCTCCCCTGCGTTGCGCTTTCTTCCATTCATTCGCAGGGGAGCGTAGGAGTAGACGCACTGAATTATTGTCAATGGGGCTGTACTCACACAGACATGTTTACGTTGAACGCAGGTAAAATGCGACATGCTGCGTCACAACTTGCGTTTGGCGCTTACATGTGTCTGTGTGAGTACAGCCCCATTGACAATAATTCAGTGCGTCTACTCCTACGCTTCCCTGCGAATGAATGGAAGAAATCGAAACGCAGGGTAGTGCAAGTAAAACCGCATGTCTGTAAGAGCCCTTAATCAGCATACAAAAAGCTACATGATAATTGCTTCAAAATTAATTAAAGGATACTCCTATTTTTGAATTGTTGCTGGAGAGCCTGGCTCAATGTTATAACTGAATAAGTGAATAAAAAGTGAATGAAACAATCACATTTACATATGAAATTTGACATTGTGAAATCAAGCATTTTAAGATGAGAATATAATTACAGATGGAGTACAGGTATGGGATCCGTTATCCAGAAAGTTCAGAATTACGGAAATGCCGTCTCCCTTAGATTCAATTATAATAAATGAAAATTGATAATAAATCCAAATTTGTAAAAAATGATTTCCTTTTTCTCTGTAATAATAAAACAGTACCTTGTATTTGATCCAAATTAAAATATAATTAATCCTTATTGGAAGCCAAATCAGCCTATTGTGTTTATTTAATATTTATATGATTTTCTAGTAGTCTTTAGGTATAAAGATCCAGGTTACAGAAAGATCTGTTATCCGGAAATCTCCAGGTCCGAGCATTCTGGATATTCAACTTCATAGTCTGAACAATTATGTAAATTAGGCCACAGCATTTTAAATGCACTTTCACATAAACAATATTCTTTGTAAATTTCCTCTGGGACCACATTGTGCATTCCCACGTGGCTTCACACTAAACACTACACGCAGGTGTGGGCGACAGTTATAAGTGCAGAATGGTCATTCAGTGCTTTGAATTAACACCTGCTTTTACGAAGGCACATGAATGGCTACAATTACTTATTTCTAAGCAGAAGGACCTTAGGGTGTTCCCAAGCTAAGAGGTATCTGTCACTTTGCAGTTTAGAACGTTCAGTTTCACATGAGAGTGGAATCTGCTCACTACACAACATCAGCTGCAGTTCTAATCCCACTGCTGATGACAAGTGCTGCTGCACATACTGCTGAGTAAAGCATTCTCCGAGCTTTGAAAAAGTAAACCACTGTAAAAGATTTCATTTATGCTTTTGAAAAACTTCTTTTAATTAGTATAGGCAATTAATATGTCATATAGATGCATTTTAGATGAGAAGATTACTAAATGCCCAGATTCTCAGTTGTTTTGCCAGCCACGTTTTTAACTAGGACTGCCACTTACATAGTAACATAGTAAGTTAGATTGCAAAAATACAGACGTCCATCAAGTTCAACCTTTTAACTTAATTATAACCTGCCTGCCGGTTGATCCAGAGGAAGGCACAAAAAACCCATCTGAAGCCTCTCCAATTTGCCTCAGAGGGGGGAAAAATTCCTTCCTGACTCCAAAATGACAATTGGACTAGTCCCTGGATCAACTTGTACTATGAGCTATTTCCAATAACCCTGTATTCCCTCACTTGCTAAAAAGCCATCCAACCCGTTCTTAAAGCTATCTAATGTATCAGCCTGTACAACTGATTCAGGGAGAGAATTCCACATCTTCACAGCTCTCACTGTAAAAAAAAAACCCCTTCCGAATATTTAGGCGGAACCTCTTTTCTTCTAATCGGAATGGGTGACCGTGTGTCAGCTGGAAAGACCTACTGGTAAATAAAGCATTAGAGAGATTATTATATGATCCCCTTATATTTATACATAGTTATCATATCACCCCTTAAGTTGGCCATAGACGCAAATATCCGATCGTTTGAATCCTTGAACGATCGGACTTCCCCATCACCAGACCTGCCACTAATCTTTCAGATCAAATAAAGTAGTAAAAGAACAGATCAGCCGATGTTCTGCCCTTGCAGCAATCGTACGAAAGATCATGATCGACAATAGCTGGTGACAGTCTCCCATTGAAAATCATCCGATCGGCAATACACGCAGAGATGTTATCAGCAGCCGACAGAAATCTTTTAACCTTTCCGATCGACCAAACGACCAATCTCAACGGGATGTAAAATGTCGGGAATCTCCACACATTGTCCGAAAATCGGACGAATCGAGGATTCATACGATCGGACCTTTGCGTTTATGGCCAGCTTTAAGCACCTCTTCTTCAGCGTGAACAACCCCAACTTGGCCAGTCTTTCCTCATAGCTAAGATTTTCCATACCTTTTACCAGCTTAGTTGCCCTTCTCTGTACCCTCTCTAATACAATAATGTCCCGTTTGAGCACTGGAGACCAAAACTGTGCAGCATATTCTATATGGGGCCTTACCAACACTCTATACAGTAGATTCCTGCCTGAATAAAAGCATTAGTGCTGGTGCTTTCACTCTACCCAATAGGAGGAAGCAGAGGGCAATTTTGCGTGACAAAAACAGCAATAATAATGCTGGGAAATAATTTTTTTATGTACAATAAGCCTAACTAACTAATGGCAGGGACCACACAATTATAATACATTAGCATTAGAATTGGCTCTCCACATGACAGTATCATATACAGCAGCACTATCTATTTAAACATCTCTTTAGTGTATTTCCCATAATGGTAACCCTATGTAGATGGGACAGTATGGTCAATTTCAGCATCAGTAGCCAACCATAAGCAGACTTGCTAGTGACAGGGGTCACACATACCTCAGCTATTTATCCAAACAAGTACATGGCCAAACTGAACAAACTTGCTTTTTAAATTACGCAAATATTAGCCTATATTTGGTCATCTTAAAACTGGGTACATGCAGACTGTGAAGCTTGTAGATTAAGAAAACAAAACATAGGGGCAAATTAGTAGGAAATTTTAGGGTTGAATAATCATTACTACAGGTATGGGATTCATTATCCAGAAACCCGTTATCCAGAAGCTCAGAATTATGAGAAGACTGTCTCCCATAGACTCCATTTTAATTAAATAACTCACATTTTTAATTAAATCATTCACATTTTTAAAAAGAATTTTCTTTTTTCTCTGTTATCATAGTAACTTGGCCTTGAGCCAAACTAAGATATAATGAATGGAGGCATTGGAGGCATAGCAATTTTATTGTTTTCATTTAATGTTTTCATTATTTTTTTTAGTAGACTTGAGATATGGTGATCCAAAATATGAAAAGACACCTCTTCTGGAAAACCCCAGGTCCCAAGCATTCTGGATAACTTGTTTCATACCTGTACAGTGGTACTAATTCTGTAACCAAGAAAAAGCGCAAATTCACTATGTGCCGAAGCGCCTATCGCTAGCGTCACTTCGCTAGCGTTGGGCATTTTCGTTACTTCGCAAATTCACTAACGAACGATGCCGTAAATTCGCTAGTGTTACTTCGCACCCTTACGCCTGGCGAATTTGCGCAACGGACGTAACTACGCAAATTCACTAACGCACGCATTGTTCTGAACCCTACTTTTTATGCTAGACTTCCTTCGCCACCTCAGACCAAGCGAAGTGCAATAGAGACAAAAAAAGTTAAAATTTTTTCTAAGTCCCAAAAAACGCTGGCATTTTTTCTATATTATGGGTGATAGGCTGAAAAAGATTGAAAAAATTTTTCGGGCTCCCCTCCTTCCCCCCTACATTTCCTGACTCATGACAACTTAACTATACAGTGGGCACATGTGTAGGGCAAAATAAAAATTTTATTTGATGTTTTGAAGGTTTCCCAGGCATTTGTAGTGCTGCTACATATTCCTCCATTGAAATTTGAATTTGGCGCCGTATGCAAATTAACCATCGCTAGCGTAACTTCGCTTCGCTTAGCGAATCAACGCTATCATAACTTCACAGCCTTACGCTACCCCTGAACGCAACTTCGGGTTTTAGTGAATTTGCGAAGTGCTGGCGAAACTACGCCTGGCGAAGTGCAGCGAAGTTACACCTGGCGCAACTACGAATCTTAGTGAATGTCCCACATAATGTTTTTAGTAGTACAGGCATAGGATCCATTATCCAGAAAGCTCTGGATCACGGAAAGGCTGTCTCCCATAGACTCCATTATAATGGAATATTCCAAATTTATATTTGTTCCCAATAATCCATGTCCATCAAGTTCAGGTTTCAATCTATTGGGCAGGAATGCAATTAAGTTGGTGATTAACACAAATTATTTAAAATTAAGTTTTGCTTGTGAATTGCCCAGGTCATTTCAAAGGTCAACAAGAAAGAGAAAATGGCACGTGCTGGCAGCCCCACCTTTGTGTATTTTTCCCATTGATAAATGTTATAACTCCTCCCCATGACTTTTAACCCTGAAGCCAGATGATTCTCAGCTGTCTGTTTTGGCAACTTGTCTAGAGAGTATTAAGTCCTTAAGGCTGGGGAATGTCAGATGGCCACTGCAGGAACAGCTGCAATAATCATAGACCATAGTTTAAAATGAAGAGAGAAAACAATCTAGCGCAGCACAATAAAGCACATCAAACAAAGACTCATTTAAGAAACATATTCTCATCAAAATAAAATGAATGTTTAGTAAAATGAAAGGCTTTGGAGCATGGCGTGTTTTATTGCTGCAGGGAACTAAAAAGATTGTAAATTAAGAATAATTAAATAGGACTACAATAGCAACATTTTCTAATCAATACAATTATATTTCTAGTCTATTTATCTAATAATTGCCTTTGATGGCAGTGATGACATCAGAGAAGGGAACAATGATGTCGGTGGAGCTATGTTGCCAGGCGAGGTTATTGCATCACTTAGACACAACTGCCTCCATTTCTGTTTTGTTTTCTCAATATTGTAAACCGGACAGAAAGTTTTGAATGGACAGGACTTTGAAAACTAGTTCAAAATCACATGGGTGGCAATTTTATCTCTATCTATATTCTGCCTGATGGGTAAGCCCAATCCTTTTTATTACAGGAATGGGATCTATTTTACAGAAAACAGTTATTCAGAAATCTCTGAAATATGGCCATGCTAATTTAAAACAATTTCTTATTTTTAATTGATTTGCTTTTTTGTTTCTGTAATAATGATAAATAAATTGCCATGTTGAGGTGAGTATCTTAGTATTTAAATGTTTTTCATATATTAGTCCGATTGTTCGGGTTTCACATGGCCTCAACAAGCCAAATCGTTTGGGTAAAAACCAAACAGATAAAAACCTCTTCTGTGTAGGCAGAAATAATGCCCAGTGAGTCCAGTTTAGTTTTCTGAAAATGTTGGTACACTTAGGGGCACATTTACTTAGCTCGAGTGAAGGAAAATAATTTTTTTGGCTACTTCGACTATCGACTACGTCCTTGACTTCGAATCAAACGATTCAAACTAAAAATCGTTCGACTATTCGAACATTCGATAGTCGAAGTACTGTCTCTTTTAAAAAAACTTCGACCACCTACTTCGCCACCTAAAACCTACCGAGCATAAATATTAGACTATGGGGAAGGTCCCCATAGGCTTTCCTATGTTTTTTTGATTGAAGCAAAATCGTTCGATCGATGGATTAAAATCCTTAATCCCTAAATCCTTTAATCGTTCGATCGAACAATTTTTCCTTTGATCGTATGAACGAAGGAAATGCGGTAAATCCTGCGACTTCGATATTCGAAGTCAAAGGATTTTACTTAGACCAACGAATATCGAGGGTTAATTAACCCTCGATATTCGACCCATAGTAAATGTGCCCCTTAGTTATAGACACAAAGATTAAAGGTAAAAAAAAAAAGTATTAAGAATTAGCAACATTCACTGCTTTGTAAATCCTTTACAATAGTTTTGGATTTCACAACAGATTGCTTATAAATAAAGATAGCAGATAGAAATATGTCACACACCAGAAAACATATGCAACTTATTCAAAGTAAACACAGTTATGCAAATGACATGATAATACGACAATAAAAGAAGAGGATGTTGGGTATTATTATTCTTAACTTGCATTGTGCTGACATACTCCACAGCCTATTCAAAAGTCTTACATTCTGTTAGAAGTTCAACAAGGGAAAATCGGGTACTATAATAACAAGGAATTCTTAGCAATTAGACATTTTCCCCCATAAGTGCACATTTACAAGATTCTTTCAAAGTATCATGGGTGAATCAGTCCGAATGAATTGTTATACTAAATCTGCCCTTGCTGTATATTGTTCCAGCTCTATTTTGGAGACAATATCCTGAAAATGTTCGGTGACTGGGGGCCTAAGGATGGGTTTGAAAACTACTAATTGCAACTCAAGATAATTAGTATTGTCAGTTTGGTGTATTTGTAGGTGGGAAATATCAGTTTAAATGTTCTCTCTATAAATATGAATTAGGTTGTGGCACAAACAGTGTAGACTAAGGGTTATTACATCGGATCTAAAAGTATTTGAAGAGAAAATGGAGAAAATAATGTAAGAGTGGATCTTGTAGCTTAAAGATTGGAAAAGAACAGTACTTTCAACTGGCTATTATCAATTTGTAATAGTAAAACTCTTGGCCTGCCATTCTATTTTATTGATGTTGCAGAACCTGTTCAAGTCTTTACACTTGACTGTATGTTATTGCATTCAGTTAAAGGACAAGGAAAGTCTAAAATAGAATAAGGCTAGAAATGCTGTATTTTGTATACTAAACATAAGCATGAACTTACTGCACCACAAGCCTAATCAAACAAATGATTTATGCTTTCAAAGTTGGCCACAGGGGGTCACCACCTTGTAACTTTGTTAAACATCTTTGCAAGACTAAGACTGTGCACATGCTCAGTGTGGTCTGAGCTGCTTAGGGATCATCATAAACAAAGCTGCTTGAGTTCTGCATGGCTGGTAAGTAAGGCGGGGGCTCCCCCTGCTGTTCATAAGTATGATTGTTTCCCTGCTCAGCAGTTAGGGACCATCTGACAATCCCTATCCACAGCAGTAAATGAAGGGAGAATCTCACTGCATAGAGTCAGGTTTCTTATAAAAACGGTACACATTTTTTAAATTAAAGTATATTGGAGATAGGTTTCTTTTTCATTAAAGAAAATAAAAATGGTATTTTATTTTTTTGCCTTTCCTTGTCCTTTAATTATAGAATTCTCAAAATTTTACATATGGCTGGAGCATGGGGTGTTCCAGTCCTGGCATTCTTTTTGTATACGGCTTATCTCTCCAAACTAATGGTTAAATAGTTGGCTTATTTGTACCAATTATTTCCTGCAGTCATGCAGTTGGATCTCACTGGAATACATAGTTAGAGACCCCAGGAAGAATCTGCTAAGGAGCATTAAACCACGTATTTATTTTCTTGATTTACACATAAACATAGAGAATTACAAACAAAAAAAGAATTTTCTTCACCCCTTTGAGTCATTTATTGGTAGAAGACCATCAGAAAGAAAATGAACCTTGACTTACTTATTATGTGTCTATAAATTGTTTGCCCTTGTTATATGCAGAATGTGCCCATTAGATCAGGCTTCAGGTTTGTTGGGTATGATCCATAACCTGTAATCTTAAAGTTAGGGCACATTAGTTGTTTTACTTACCTTAGCCCTTCAAGTTTTGCCATGGGTTTTTTTTTATTGAATCTCTTATCTACATTTAAACAGGGCATTCAAGAAAATTCGGTGCAATTATTTAGCATTTCTAATACGAGAATATTGGTTAATGAACAAAGATTTTTGAGAAATTTCTAGTGGAGTAAATTGTTATTCTGAGCCAGGACTTTCTGTTGCCCTGATGCTCACACTGATTAACAGACCCGAGGCTTGATTTGATTATAACACATCAACGCTCTTTTTATTTTGGAATTTTCCATATAAAACAATGTGTGGCAGAGAACTCCATTCTGGAGGGAATTATTTGAAGTTGCAGTTAGCTGCTCAGCAGATAGCTATGCGTTCCATATCTAATCTCTTGTATTACATAGTCAAGAGACAATTTTGGGAAACTTCTATACGGCTATATAAACACGGCAGCAAACAATATTTATTTAGTTACCAATGCAGCCTGGAATGCATCTCTGATCAACTGCCACTGGCATCCTTCTACAACAGAGTTGAAGTGTGAGTGAATATTTGGCTTACAATAATCACTGTTTATTTGATAATGTCATGATGTCAATTAAACCAGCGCTGTTGTCAGAAGTTGTCATGCTCTAATAAATGGCACAGCAAATACTATTACCCTTAAAGGACAATTAATTATAACTTGTCTATAGACTTAACCATTGCTATAGGCCTACAAGATATGTACAGAGGTCCCTCAGACTAACGTAATGGCCTTTCAGAATAGTGTGATTTCTCTTTGGTTCACCCTTCCTAGTAGATTTCATACTGTTCATATATGAAATCTATGAATGCTTGGGTCCTTGTTCTTTACAACTGAACAGCAAAGCAAGAATTAGGTTTAAATAATATAATGAGATTAAGAATGGCATAGTCAGTTTTAGAGAATTCTGGATAACAGGTTTCTGGATAATAAATGCCATAAGATAAATATAAATACCTGTATTGGTGACTTAGCACATCATACTGGTGAACACATCTTATACGAATGGTGGTTATGAAATATTCATTTCCTAAATAGAAATAGATAAAGGAATAATAGGCTGGCTCAACTTTAAATGCTCATATGGCTAATAAAGCTCAAAAAATGTGCAATGGCTTAGAGTAAAATCATGTTAAATTATTTTACCAATACAACTATAAATGATTATGTTCCTTCATTTAATATTCATTTTGCAAATGCACTGCATCCCATACAAATTCACATTAAAAGCATCTCCTTCCTGCACTGGTAAAATGTTGAAGCAAAGTAAGGAAGCCTAAATTGCCAGGCATAGAAAGTATCAGAACAGCTCTATATCATTGGAGCAATACTTGTACAGGTATGGAACCGGTTATCCAGAATGCTCGGGACCTGGTGTTGTCCGGATAATGGATCTTTCCCTAATTTGGATCTTAATAAGTCTACTAAAAATCATGTAAACAATAACTAAACTCAATAGGCCAGTTTTTCTTCCAATAAGGATTAATTATATATTAGTTTGGATCAAGTACAAGGTACGGTTTTATTAGTACAGAGAAAAAGGAAATCAATTTGAAAAATCTGGATTATTTGATTATAATGGAGTCTATGGGAGATGGCCTTGGTTTATACATAGTGCAAAAAGTGTATATTTGTCTGTGCATGCAGCAGATTTTCACTACTATCTTTAAAAGGACTTTACACAACGACTACTACATTTATCCAACCCCTTAGCATACAGTGCTCCAAAAGCCTATTTTTTGGAAGAGGAATTTCCCTGGTGTAGGATGGACAGGAAAACCTATGATACCCAATTTATATTGTTGGCATACATACTGGTATATAATGCTAGGAATGAAAGTGATCTGTATCTTTGGCTGAATTGAAATGATCTAGCTCTGAAGAGCAGCAGAAAAAGTCAAGGACCCCATCACCTCTAGATGATGGCCCACACACACCATCATTCAGGGTCTCCACAAACAGGTTTTAGCTCCAACAACAGGACTGTATTCTGAATGAATTGCAGAGTGGTCTATGAAATCTGCTACCCAAGGGACCTATATATGTAGTAAAGGTCAATCTAAAAGGCAAAATCAGCCAATTTGCTAGACCATGGATGGGTACACTGACTGTGATTATTAACAGCTAATTCACTTTAGTTAATTTCATGTAAATTAAGGACAGAGTCTTTTTAACCACAACACCAATTAAAAGAACACTGAAATATTGCAAGGGCCTGGGCTGAATATAATTGTTCAGTTGATGTTAATTGTAGTCAAAGGTTACAGAGTACAGAAACAAACAAAATTCTTGTTATATAATGTACCTAGTGCTAAACATATCTGCAACCTGCATACATATTATTCACCTTCACAGCATACTTTTGTTTACTCAAAAGTGGACAGTTAGAATTGCTTTACCATATGACTATAGACAGAGGGTTGGGCTCATATCAGAATCCTAACGTGACAAGCTATCCATTAAGTGCACAATCTGCTGCAAATAGTACAGTCCCCCTGGATTGCCCAAAGTCAGGCCACCAGTATTGATCTCTGTCATTCACCAAATGCACATCACATTTGCTCAGACTCATCTTACATGTCATGAACAGCTGGCTAATCTGTTATTCATTATGAAATCCAAAGCAGTATTGCATTCTTATGCAACTGAACAAACTCTGTTTCTGACATGTGTAATTTCTGTATACGAGCATTCCAAATGTGTGGCAACAACAATACCTATGCCCTAACTCAGTATAACAGATTTTCAGAGCCTAAAGTTTGGCTCAGGTTTCTCATGAAGCATTTCCTCTAGTAGTGTAGCCCACCAGATCCTGTATATTGTTTTGTGCAACTGTTTTAGCACACCTCCAATAGCTTTTGCTACCAGGCTGGATATGGACACATGAAATTGCAGTTACTATCAGGCCAGCCAAACCGGCCGCCCCTAGGCCAGCTCTGCTCTTCGCCCTCTTCCCCTGCCAGTTCCGTCCCACTCCACTGTCCCCTCCCCTTCCCATTTTGTCCCCCTCTGGTGACTTCTCCCCTTCCAGGTGCCGTCCCGTCCCCTTCCCCATGCCAAGAACCTTCCTCTTCCTGCACATGCGCACAAGTCTTATTAGTTGGGCACAGCACTGGAGACTGAAGTGTGTCTCCAATGCTAGTAGCTAATTCCAATGCAGCTGGGCGGCATGCCGCCCCTCAAATTCTGGCACACTAGGCCTGGGCCTTTGTGGCCTCACCACAAATCCGAGCCTGGTTACTATTGACACTGATAAAGTTTTCATGATCAGAAAAGGAATATTTTTGATTGAATAATAGGGACTGATAGATGGTCCTATTCAATAAGCAAGTTATTATTAAGTCAGGAATTAATTAATTTTACATTTTAATAAGCTTTGCACATCCATAGTAAAACATTACAACATAGTCATTTAGTTTAAAAAGACATCCTTCAAACTCAACCTGCAAGATCCTCTTCCTGCTTCTTCTTTCTTTGCTCAGCTGCGCATGTGCAGTAGAGTGCAAAACTGAGCATTATCAAAAAAAAAGTCGTCTATTTCACAATTTGTGCAAATGTCTGCCCTGGGAAAACTGAAGGAAGAAGAGTTGGAAGAAGATCAATCTGTGGTGCTAGCTGGAGGTACCCCGGCAGGTGCAGTTTTCTGCTGATAGGAATACCAGTCTAGGGTATCAGGTAAATAAGTACAATCATTAAGGCGTGTTTACTTTTGGCACCCCAAGTTAAAAAGCCTTTCCTTCGCCTTTAAGTTTGAACAAACTTTTAAGTACAATATTGAGCTCTGTAAGGAAGTGCCAAAGATGGAAATACTGTATGTTAATTGATCCCACAAAGCATTTTTACAGAACTATATTCATAGTAGTCCTTTGAAATGCAGGTTTAATAGCCTTTTTATACTAAATATATCAAAATTAAAACAAATCTACATTTAGAATGTAAATGTAAATGTAGAAAATGATTCCAAATCCTAGTTTATCACGTTAGTCAACGCAAAATGAACTTTAATTACACTATATACAATTTTTTAATCTTGTTTCCTTCGGCCTGGGAATTTAAAATTATAGCAAGCAGACAGGAGCCATTTTGTGTTATTAAGGCAAGCCTTGCATCATCTCAGAGTCTTGTTTGTGCACAAGAATGGGGAACCCGATGTCCATCCCCATGCCCTGGCTACACAATTAAATGGTAAAGAGAACAATGGAATGTGGGGAGAGCAGTGACATCTAGGAAGTGCTGAATGAAAAGTGAAAGTAATTGCCTGGCTTGCCTCTATGTCTAAGGCATAGAGGAGGGTCAGGCAATACTTGATTGACAGTTGAGATTTGAGTTTACAAGAGCTATGAATGCTTTAATGAAAAAAAAAATTGGGTTTCATGTTTAATTTGAAATCGACTTTTATTATATATCTTTTTATGTCTGGGTGACAGGTCCCCTTTAATCAAGGTACTGTAATTTGATTTCCCATTTAAAGATTACATTTTAGGGGTGGTACATACAATGGTCATTTTATTAATATTATACTTTTGTAGAAAGACTAAAGCAATTGGGAAGGGGGTTATATCGGTTTATAGCAATTAAAAATGTATGTGTCACGTTCGGCACCCTATATCCAGAACCCAAGCTAAGCTCCCTGGTCTCAGCTCTCACTTCTGCCTTTAACCGCCGCCTTTCACCTCGGGAGGAGCCCTCGGCTAATTGGATGCCGCCAGGTCTTAACAAAGAGAGGAGCAAAGCTAACGGTACTGGACTAGCAAAGTGGCACGATCGTCTCACCAGGATACTGGAAGGAAGAACACCACCAAGAACAGGCAGGTCGGGCCAGCACAAGCAGTTAGAATAGTCAGACAGGCCAGAATCAGGATTAGAGATCGTAGAATAATCAGAGGACAGGTAAAGGTTCTGGATTGGAGAGATAAACTTAGTCACAGACAGGCACGGTCAGGATTGGAGAGGTCAGAAGAGTCAAAAAAGCAGGCAAGGGTCAAAACACAGTAGATCAATCAGAATACAATTTAAGTCTGAGTTTATTGTTAACTGTTAATTTATTGCTAAAATGCTTCCATTGCCATAATTCTGGCCAAAGCATCAAACAACAACGCTGTGGCAGAACAAATCATTAACACAGGACTTGGTTATAAATCAAAAGGACTACTGTACATTAAGCAAAACATGCAGTCCTCTCCCAACATATTCATATGACCTGATCTTTGACTCATCAGCTGAACCATCAGATGTCATTTGAATAGCTGGTCATAGATGTTGAGATTTTTAAAAGATCCGACCCTCATCGCGAGACCACGATTTTCTCAGAGCGATCGTGCGAATTTACCATCAACTAAAAAGACCAATTTGCCAGGAAAACAAAGGGGAGCTGCCTGCTTGGCCCTGGAAACATAGATAGATTGCACTGGGACCGACAAAGATTTTTTGACCCGGCCAATCAATTTCCTGACAGATGTCGGCCGAAAAATCGTAAGATGTACGATCGGTTGAATCCCACTAACCGAACGATAATTTCAAAGGATTGGTCGAACTTCTCAAAAATTGGTCGTTCGGCAAGAAGAATCGTCGCGTCTATGGAGACAGTTTACAGAATATGTTTTCAATATATAATAATCCTGTGCAGTGTTTCAGCAGCAATCCCAGAAATGAAGCAGTAACATATCAAAATACTATAACTGGAAACAATATTTTTTATTGTCTTAATCCAGCTTTTATGAACATGTTTTTGAACTCCTCGGCCAGACTGAAGTATTGATCTTTTCTGTGCTGCTAAGTCATAACCAGACCATATTTGAAGACATAAACTGTAAGAGAGATAATAAAGATAAAAGACAACATAAACCTTGGTTTCTTCCCCTGGATAAAGCCCGGTCTATAAATCAGAACAGATGCTATTAACTGAACACTATGGACTCCAGCTTTAGGTCATGTTTACTTCTTTACCTACATTTTGCGTAAGCCTTTGGTCCCATCTTACAAGCTAATTTAACTGCTGTCAAACACTCCATTATATTGCAGTTTGAAGAGATAATGCACAGTTAAAGATTGCTTGAACTAAAGGATATCATAAATTGTCTAAGCAGTGGTATAGTTTAGTATTAGGGCTGGGACACACTGGGCGATTTGGGGAGATTTAGTCGCGTGGCGACTAATCGCAGCGACTTTTCTCCCCGAATGCCTCCCCTCACTCTGCGCCTGGATAAAATGAAAAGTCGCCGGCGCTAATCACACACGGCGATTTGTTTTCCGAAGTTGCCCGAAGTTGCCTCACGAGGAAACTTCGGGCGACTTCGGAAAACGAATCGCCGCGTGTGATTAGCGCAGGCGATTTTTCATTTTAGCCAGGCGCAGAGCGAGGGGAGGCATTCGGGGTAGATTGGTCGTGGAAAGTCGCAGCGATTAGTCGCCAGGCGACTACATCTCCCCAAATCGCCCAGTGTGTCCCAGCCCTTACAGTCTGAGGTCTCTGCCAAGTTTATAATAACAGAGAAGAGGTACAATTAAAATAAAACAATATTAACCATTCAGTGTTTGTGAAAGATTTTCACGGCAACAGGTTTTTAAGGAGAACTTGCATTCCTCCCCTAACTATGTCCATGAAGTAATCCTAGATAAAGGGCCCAAGAGGCAGTTGGGTATCCTGGAAAGTGGAAAAGTAGTTTGCGTCAAAACCATTGCGCTTCAACACTATTCGGACACCCATTGACTTTAACGCCGGCGTCAAAATTGACGCAAATTGACACGGGCGTCAAAATTTCAGTTTTGCTAATTTTTCGCAATTTCGCAAATTTCCCTTGGAAATTTGTTAATTTTTGCCGAAGTGAAACGGGAGAAATTCTCCCATCACTGATACAGAATGAAAAAGCCAAAAGATTTCACAGCAAGTTCATTGTAGTATATGACAAACCCCTTCATGTAAGTAAAAAGGAAGAGGCCTAGCTGTGGCAAATAGGAAAAGCTGTAGGTTTGAGTAAAGTCTTAATAAATGGGAGATTTTATCCAGATATTAAATGGAGCAATAACACTGCCAGCACTGATAATGGAACTGATAATGGAAACAAATTCATAAACAGGGGCCAAACTTTGGAAGCCCAGGCCTCCCTAAAAGGAAAAAAATTTCGGAACCCCCTCTGCAGTGATGGGCGATTAGTCCCGTTTCGCTTTGCCACGAAATTCCCAAAAATGGGTGAAAAATTTGTGAAATGCGAATTTTGATACTGGCGACCGTTCACAAGCGTAAAATTGACGCAGGCGACAATTTACACACATTAAAGTCAATGGCCATCCATTTAAATGCCGAAACAATTGCGGTCGTCTGAATTTTTTTTGACACTGCAACATTTTTGCAGCAAATTTGCGTGAATTTGTGCCTGACGAATAAATTCGCCCATCACTATGCATCTGCAAAAAATTGTGGGTGAACCACAATGGCATGCACTGCAGGTTGCACAGATGTTTAAAACATAACAGTCAACCCCATAACGCAATTGAACACAACAGACAAGCGGAGACTTTTTTTATATAATAGATATAACATAAAATAATGATCATACCTTCTATTTCAGAACATTTTTACACGTACAAGAAAGAAACCAGTACTTCAAATTAAATGAATAATGCTAATTTGTGGTTACTTGTCCTTTAAAATGGTTGACCCTGGTATCAAGACATTTTGGAGTCAATTATTTACACCCTTAATTGCTTTGGAATGTTTTACCTTTTTTTTGTATTCCTATGTCTTCACAATTTAGGAATGGGCATAAGGTTGCACAAAATATATTCCTTTTGTAGTTTATACACGTAGAAGCGAAGTATAGCTAGTCCAGCTGTCCCACAGGTGCTCCGTCCATACACCTTTATGTACCAATGTATAAAAACGGAGGACAAAAGGACAATATGCAGGATAACTGCCAATGTGCAATTTTATTGCTATCCACACGACATGTTTCGGGTGTCACAGGCCCTTTCTCAAGTGTATATTCAAGTATATATTCCTTTTCTTTAGTTGTAACAGAGCTTTACCTGAAATAGATTTCAATATTTTCTTAAAGGGGTGGTTCACCTTTGAGTTAAATTTTAGTAGTTTATAGAATGGCCAATTCTAAGCAACTTTTCAATTGGTTTTAATTATTTATTTTTGATAGTTTTATAATTATCTGCCTTTTTCTTTTGACTCTTTGCAGCTTCCAAATGGGCATCTCTAACCCCAGCTAAAAAACCAATGCTCTGTAAGGCTACAAATGTGTTGTTACTGCTACTTTTTATTACTCATCTTTCTATTCAGGCCTCTCCTATTCCAGTCTCTTATTAACATCAATGCATGGTTCCTAGGGGAATTTGGGCCCTAGTAACCTGATTGCTTAAATGCTAATTGAAGAGCTTCTGAATAGAAAGCTAAATAACACAAAAACCACAAATAATTAAAAATGAAAACCAATTGCAAATTATCTCAGAATATCCCTCTCTGCATCATACTAAAAGTTATCTCAAAGGTGAACAACCTGTTTAAACCTATCTGCAATAATATCTCTGATTATGAATCCAGTTTCTGAATGTTTCATTAGCAGGGTGAAAGGAAACGGTTATTATAAGTTCCTTCTTCATCTGGAAATACTATCTTTCCCAAGACTCTGAAACACTCTAGCTATGACAAGCCTATACCATCAAAGACATTCCATATAAATAACAGTTGTCGCTTTTATATACAATAGAATGTGACCCCAATTTTTACAGGTTAATTGCTAAGATCTCCCAGTTCACTAATCAGCACAAAGAAATAGAGAACACAAAAAAATCATAACACTTTTGCATAGCTGAGTTTAATTGGACACTTAAGGGTTTCACTTGTCCTTTCCTATCAGCCTGGACAACTTTTGAGTGTCAATCTCGCTGTCAAAACAGCATGGATTTGTATGAACAGTCCCAGATACAAGGAATCTATTGAAGAATCACCATTCAATTCCATTTTTTAAGTCTCAGAACATCACCAGAAATGTAGTAATGGTGTTGTTCACACTCAGTTTGCAGTGGGAAAACTTTATAAACTCAATATGCACTCATAAAATCAGTTCACAATTGACAGAGAATAAAAAAAAAAGAGATAATAAAAGACATAGGGGCAAGTTCACTAAAGGACGAAGCGCCTAACGCTACCGTTAATTCGCTAGCATAGCGCATTTTCGTTAATTCGCCAATTCACTAACAGACTCTGGCGTAAATTCGCTAGTGTTACTTTGCACCCTTACATCTGGCGAATTTGCACAACGGACGTAACTACGCAAATTCACCGACATGCGCATTTTTCTGAACGCTACTTTTTACGCCAGACTTCCTCCGCCACCTCAGACCAGGCGAAGTGCAATAGAGTAGATAGGGATTGCTTCAAAAAAAGTTTACATTTTTTCTAAGTCCCAAAAACGCTGGTGTCTTTTCCTTTTTTAAGGGTGATAGGCTGAAAAAGATCGTAAATTTTATTGGGGGTACCCTCCTTTCCCCCTACATTTCCTTACATATGGCACCTAAACTATACAGTGGGCACATGTGTAGGGCAAAATAAAAAAAAAATATTTGCTGTTTTGAAGGTTTCCCAGACTTGTGTAGTGCTGCTACATATACCTCCATTGTAACTTCAATTTTGCGCCGTATGCAAATTAAGCATCGCTAGCGTAACTTCGCTTTGCTTGGCAAATTAACGCTAGCGCAACTTACGCTTCCCCTGAGCGCAACTTGGGATTTTAGTGAATTTGCGTAGCACTGGTGAAAATACACCTGGCAAAGCGGACGCCGGCGCAACTACGAATCTTACTGAATTTGCCCCATAGGGAATTCAGTCAAAAGCATCATACAAAAACCTACAAAAATTGTTTTATCCATACACTGCAATATATTCAACACTTCTAACTCAATGAAATGAAAGTGAATGTAGAACCTGCAGACTATGAATGGGTTGCTTCTTTTAAAACATTTTAGCAGATACACAGATTACTACTAGAGATTGGACCTCTATATAGTTAAAAACATATGTTTAAAGTGCATCTATATAAACAATAATCCTTTTGTTTTTCATTCATGCAATATGTAATCATGAAAGGTATTTTAATACCCAATACATCTGCAAGATACACGTGACGTGCCTGTGATTCTTCATTTTGAACAATTAGACCTTTACGAATGGATAAAATATACAAATGTCAGGAAAACCAAAAAGACATTTAAGATACACATATTGGTTTTAATTGAGGTTAATTGAAAAAGTCATAACTGATTTAGAATCATATTTATGAAAATTGTGGATTAATTTGCTTAACATAGCTTGCCATGATTCCAACCAAATCACCAAATGCTCAAATGAAATTTACTTATCTGTAGTAGGCTCTGATTTTAATTACAATACCTCGGTTTTGCAAAATATGAATTTACTTATCTGTAATAGGCTCTGATTTTAATTATAATACCTCGGTTTTGCAAAATATAGCCAAAGAAAGTTTATCAGTAAATTATAAAAACTAATGAACAAATTGTGGAAAACGTATGTTCTAATAACTGAACATTCAGAAAGAGGTTGTAACTGTCCAGTTAATATAGTCTATTGCATATAAGGTTAAACAAATTAGAGGATGATATATACAACAGACTAGTTCTAGTAACTCAAATCAGTCAATGGGATCTGTGTTCAATAAATGTACCTTCAGAATGTTTTCCAGCTATGAACTTTGTGGCTGTTCAGTGATGTAACAAAGGGGGCCAAGGCTCCCTTCCCTTGCAATTTTTTCACCATCACCAAGCATTAATTGTGGGTGACCCACAGTGCGGATGAAATCACAGGTTCCACACAATTTCCTGTGCATCGTGGAGTCACCCTTGGGTCCACTTACAGAGGAAGAGAAGCTGGGTGTCTCCTGTGGTCACAGTGAAGCAGAAAAAAAAAACAAACTGACAGACTAACTAGCACAAAAGCAAGTTACTCTCTATGTTCCTTCATACTATCTTTCACTCTGGATGGGAGTTGCAGCAGGGCTCCTTTATAGCTTCTGGTGGCCACTCTGTGATTGGGGTGCCACAGTCAAGCTCTCCTTAGGTCATTCTTTTTGCCCAGATGTTCTCTAGGGCTCCCAGCAAGTCTTTCTCTTGCCTTCCAGCCAATCAGATCACGCCCCCCTGTCTGTAACCGAGCTGAATGATTTCACAAACAGGGGGCAGTTAAGGCACAGGAGCTGGTTGGCAGGCAAAACAGTAGGAAGAGTTATCCGATCTACTACATCAGCAGTCCCCAACCTTTTTTGGCCGGGGACCGGTGTAGAGCCAACTTTTTTTGCAAGGAGAGGGGCGAATTTATTCGGCAGGCTCAAATTTGCGCAATTCGCCGCCAGCGAATAAATTCGCAAAACTCCAGCGAAAATGCGCTACAAAAATTTGCCGGCGTCAAAAACGGGCGCCGGCATCTACAAAGAGAACCCAATTTCAGGATGAATCAAGTATAAGGTAACAAAAGGCACAGAAATAAAATACATAAATATGATTTATGTATTCATAATAGAACATTTTTCAAAGAGTTGTTTAATTCCTCAAGGTGAATAAAACATTTTGCACAAATTAAGGCAGAACTATTGCCTTAATAATCATTGTGTTAGTAACGGATTTCAACTGGAGTAAGCCAGTAAATTTGATCAAAACTCACAATTTCGAATTTAAAACCACCATCTCGAAAATGGAATCGAATGTGAGATATATCACACCTCGACCCTGGAAACGGTTCTAATTTGATGCTTCTCCACCTAAAACATGCTGAATTCATTAAGAAATCAATGGCAGATGTCCGTTGAACCATTTGAAGATGTTACATGCCTTCCTGACATGGGGCACATTTACTAAGCTCGAGTGAAGGATTCAAAGTAAAAAAAAATTAGAATTTCAAATTTTTTTGGGGTACTTCGACTATCGAATAGGCTACTACGACCTTCGACTTGAACGATTCGAACTAAAAATCATTCGACTATTCGACCATTCGATAGTCGAAGTACTGTCTCTTTAAAAAAAAAAGCTTGACTACATACTTCGCCACTTTAAACCTATCGAGCTACAATGTTAGCCTATGGGGACCTTCCCCATCACTTTCCTTAAGTTTTTTTGATTGAAGGGAAATCATTTGATCGATTGATTAAAATCCTTCAAATCGTGTGTTATGAAGGATTTTATCATTCGATCGAATGATTTTCCCTTCGATCGTTCCATCGTAGGATTTACCCCAATTCGATATTCGAAGGATTTAACTTTGAGGGTCGAATTTGAGGGTTAATTAACCCTCGATATTTGACCCTTAATAAATGTGCCCTCAAGTGTTTTTTCGGAGGAAAATTTATTTCAAATTCGATTCGAATTTTTGGGTCGTTCCTATTCTATTGAATGCTAGACGTTCGAGTTTTTACTTAAGTAACCTCCCATTCGAGTACATTCGAGTTGTGAGTAAATTCACATAACTTTGAAATTCGACTTTTGATAATTAATCCCTTAATATTCACAAAATACTTTTGCCTAGAAACATTCCTTAATACCCCCTTGTGTAAAAATGCCGGCACGTTTGCTTTACTAATGGTGCAATGTGAAATACACAGAGCATCACCTAAGGGAGCCATGGAATTAAATGTATTTACCAACACAAATGCAAATTAATAACCACGTTGTTGTTGTAAGCAGCGCACAGCTTGCGATGCATGCTAATTAGCCAGTGCCTGCTATTACACTGGAATTCTGGGTGGAAAACTGCACAATGGGTAAAAATCATGGCAATTTTAATAGTTTACACTCTGTACATGCGTTGTTAATAAGCCCTTTGATGGTTTGTTGTCAGTACCTCAATACCCAGTTTCCAACAGAATTGTGTCTTAAGATATGGTTTCCCTTTTATATACAGTTTTAAAAAACAAATAAAAATGACAGTTATTATGACAGTTATTATGTTAGCAGGCATTTGGGATCAACATAGATCAAATAATTGCCATGATCTTATTCAAGGACAGTAATTTTATTTCATTGCACAAGAATACCCAATAATATTCAGTTTATAGCTACATATATTTTTCTAGTTAGAACTAAACAAAATGTTAGTTTCACATTCTATTGTCAAATAATACTTTTTTTTTTTTTTTTTTTTTTTTAAAGTTTTTATTTTTGCATTTTAGATTAACACAAAACAGCGAATTAAAGAGAAGAAAGCAGGAAAAGAAAGAAGGAAGAAGAAGTGGAGCAGGGAGAGGAGAAGGATGTTCATACAGTTATACATCACATGTCAAAGTTGATTATGTTAAATGACAATAGTCGTATTGTTCTCGTCATGAAATGATACCCAAGTGCCCCAAACTGCATCAAACTTCTGCGGGCAACCTCTGGCAAGATATGTCAGTTTTTGGTTAGACAATGAGTTATTTATAAGACTTCGCCAGAAGTTTAGCGATGGTGGGCCAGTAGCTTTCCAGTTTAGGAGAATGGCCTTCTTTGCGTAATAAAGAAGTTGAAGATAACACAGTCTAATGTGGTTATTGATGTCCATGTCCTCTTCAACTCCGAGAAGGCATATCAGGGGCGATAGAATTCTTGGTAAATCAAGGACATCAGATATATAGTGTACAACAGTTCTCCAAAATGACTGGATTAGTGGGCAATGCCAAAACACATGCATGTAGGAACCAATTTCTTGTTCACACTTAATACAAATATCAGATGTCTGGGGGAATATTTTCGAGAGTCTATATGGGGTAAGGTACACCCGATTGAGGAATTTTATTTGAACATACCTGTCATTCAAGGATATTGTTAAGTCAGGTACTTGTTTCAGAGCCTCCTCCCATAAATCCTCAGTCAGGTTTGGAATATCTCTTTTCCATTTCGCAAAAGTTTTTGCCAGGGGGTCTTGGGAGGTCTGCCCTAGGATAGTATATAGGCGGGATAGAGGTTTGGTGAGGTCTTCTCTCCTGAGGTACTTTTCTAGAGTTGTCTCTAGAGTAACTAACGGCCTGGTCGGGAATTGTGCTCGGAAGGCATGAGATAACTGGAGGTATCTGAAGAACATGGATTGGGGTAAATGGTAGGTCTCTTTGAGGGCCTGAAATTGTTTTATCTCCCCTTCCCATACAATATCACCCAACATTTTGATACCTCGCGAGGCCCATACATTAATGTCAGGGAGGGAGGAAAAATGGGGCAGAGACTTGTTACCCCATAAGGGTTCCCATTTGGACCATACCAAAGCCCGCCCTTGTGCTAGTTTAAGAGCCTTTTGAAAGGCTGCGATCACAGTTAACATTGGAGTAGTACAGGCTTGGAGTGGTGGAGGTCCCCGGTATGGGAGGTTGGCCAAGGCTTCTAGGGATCCCATTATATTTGCCTCTAGAATAATGGAGGTATTGTCAAGGTGGGGGGATAACCACCAGTGTGCGTATGTCAATTGACTAGCGAGAAAATACATTTTTAGGTTAGGTAGGGCCAAACCCCCACGTGTAACTGGGGCCTGTAGAATCCTGAAATTGAGACGGGGGTGTTCCCCAGCCCAAAGGAATCTTCTAATTATTCTATCAAGGTAATTGAACCAGTGGGAACGCGGGGTTATCGGAGAGTTGTGCAGGGCGTATAGAAACTTGGGGAGAAATACCATTTTAAAGAGATTTACTCTACCAGGTAAGGTGAGGGGAAGTTGTTCCCAGATATCAATCTTTGTGGATAAAGCTCTAACTATGGGTTTAAGATTAGTTTCCTCATAATCTTTGCAGTTTCGTGTAACTATAACCCCCAAGTATTTGAAGGAGTGCACCACTTTTAGTTGGCCTACATTAAGTGTCTGATCAACAGGGAGTTGGTCAACAGGGAAAATTACCGACTTAGTTTGATTGATTCTCAATCCAGAGTAATTCCCAAATGCTTCCACCAAGTTAAGTGCAGAGTCTAGTTCCCCCCTGGAGTTGGCCAGGTACAGTAACATGTCGTCGGCATATAGTGATACTTTTTCCCTCAAGTTACCAACCTGAAATCCTACTATGGTGGGTGAGTTACGGATTAGGATAGCCAACGGTTCAATAGCTAGGGAGAAGAGAAGGGGAGATAAAGGGCAACCTTGCCTTGTGCCCCGATGAAGTGTAAAGGGGTCAGAGAGCACACCATTCACCGATATTCTAGCTGTGGGGTGTCGGTACAAAGCCTTAACCCAAGTGACAAAGCGATACCCAAAGCCAAACAATCGAAGAACTTCCCAGAGATAAGGCCATGAAACAGTATCAAAGGCTTTGGCGGTGTCGAGTGATACTATAATTCTGTTACCTTTATTTTCGTGATTAGTCTCAAGATTATTGAATAGCCGTCTGATATTTATATCAGTGGCATTATTAGGCATGAAGCCCGTTTGATCTGGGTGAACTACTCCCCTCACAGTCCGCTTCAGTCTGTTTGCAAGTATTTTTGCAAATAATTTAATATCACAGTTTAGGAGGGATATGGGGCGGTAAGAGTCGCAACTGTGGGGAGGTTTACCATCTTTGTGAATTAAAGTAATATGCGCCATGAAGCATGATTCGGGTAGTAAGAAGTCCTCTGAAATGTTATTGAACAGAGATTTGAGTTTGGGTGTTAGTGTTGGGGAGTTAGCTTTGTACCACTCGGAGGGGAGACCGTCTGGGCCTGGAGTACGGCCAGTGGGCATCTCTGCCATTGCTCCACCGATCTCTTCCTCAGTGATATCACTGTCTAGGTATTCCAACATGTCTTGTGGAATAGTTGGGAAATCAATATTACCTAGGTAGTCTAAGAGCTCAGCTTGCGGGGGTGAGGGGCGGGCTGCATATGTATCACAAAAATGTTCCTTGAAACATTCAGCGATCCCTATTCTATCTGATATTGTATCCCCATTTACCCCAACAATGTTGGCCACTGCCGTACGAGGGGTGTCTGCTTTTGCAAGTATTGCCAATAGTTTGCCATTTTTATTGCCTTTGTCAAACCAATTCGCTGAGCGATAGAGTTCCTTTTGGGAAAATTTTTCTACAGTTAGTAGGTCTATATTTATTTGGGCATTCTTCATGTCATCCTTTGTTGTGTCATTGGGGTCGTTAATAAGTGCCTGCTCAGCCACACTGAGGGTTGCTTTAGCATTGGCAAGGGCGGCCTCTGTCTCTTTCCTGGCTGCTGCGATAAGGGAAGTATAAAGACCTCTGGTGTGAGCCTTGCAGGCATCCCAGACTACTTGTTCAGGGGCAGAATTTGCGTTCAGTTCCCAGTAATCTCCCAATTGCGTGGCATAGGGATTCGCTACCTTAGGGTTGAAAATCCATTTAGGGGAAAGTCTCCAATTGTTAGGGGGGTTGGGGCCCTCGCCTTCTAGGGTCATCAAAAGGGGGGCATGATCGGAACAGATACGGGAGCCAAAGTATATATTGGAAACTACCTTGAGCAAATCCGAGGTGGTCAGGAATATATCTATTCTGGATAAGGCCGACGTAGCAGTTGTGTAACAGGAAAAATGCCTGAGGTCAGGATGTTTCCACCGCCATACATCCGTGTAGCTAGTGGAGTCTAACCAGTTTTGGAATATTCTGGTGTCATTATCGTTAGGTTTTAACCTATCCTTGGATGGGTCCGGGACCATATTAAAATCTCCGCCCCACACTGTGGGGAGAGGTCCTAGAGAAGCTACTTTTTGAAACACCTCACTGAGAAAATGGATATCGGCGGGTGGAGGTAGGTAAACATTAACCAAGATGAGGGGAGTGTCATTAATTCTGCATTTAAGGATTATGTATCTTCCATTTCTGTCAGTAAAGATTTGTTCAAAGTGAAAGTTCAAGGTTTTCCTAACTAGAATGGCCACTCCCCTAGAGTATGTAGAGAATTCAGAGTGGTAATGCTTGGCTACCCAGTATCTATTCAGAGCTCTAACCTTCAGACCTACTAAATGGGTTTCTTGAAGCATAATCAGGTCAGCCCCTGATTTCCTTAACTGTCCCATTACAATTGACCTTTTGATTTTGTCATTTAATCCCCGGACATTCCAGGATAATAAAACAATTTTACCGTCAATCATTTTGAAAGACAAAACATGTTTACCTTGGTGGTGAGAGTAGCCGCCCCGGAGCCGCCTCCCGCAAAGATCGGACATGTATGGGTTATAGAGGTTACCGAGGTGGGTTTCAGGCCCGGAGCAGCGCGTGTCAGTAGTACCTTGGCATGTTCTTTTGTACAGTAGTAGAGTGCTAAAGACCCCCTCTCCCTAAGCTCCAAAAAGAGAAAGATGCAGGTAAGAAAAAAGAGAAAAAGCCAGAAATACAATTCCCCGTCAAAGTTCCCCCCCACCCCGTATCCCCCCCCAACCTGGAGATACATATTTCCCAAACCAAACATTTTGCAATCAGGGCGTGGATAAGACCACTTTCAAAAATTTAGGTAGGAATCTCCGAATATCTGGGAGATAAAAGTCCGGCAGTGCCTGCCTGTAGGTGTCCCGTGCCTATTAGAACAACACCTGTCGGGAAAAATGGAATTTGGATTAACAAACAATATCTGTTATATTTCTCTTCTGGGAGAATTTCTCCTCCTCAACTCAAGCCATGAAAAAACCTCTTCTGGTCTTTCAAAAAAGTGTGCTCTCCCTCCCTCTAGGACTCTCAACTCGGCGGGGAAGAGCATGGCGTAGGGCACATTTTGTTGGCGGAGACTCTGCTTGGCTTCGGAGAATTTCGAGCGTAATTTCCTAACTTCTACAGAAAAATCAGGATAGATGGAAATTCTCACATTTTCATGAAGAATTTGCTGTTTTTTCCGGGCTTCCAATAGTATCTTATCTCTATCCCTGTAGTTAAGGAGCCTGGCAATAAAGGATCTTGGGGGAGCTCCTGGAGGTGGAGGTCTGCTTGGTATGCGATGAGCTCTCTCCACGACAAATGAAGGGGAAAAGTTGTCGTTGCCAAATTGGTTGCGTAGCCATTGTTCAAGAAAGAGTTCTGGGTTGTTTCCTTCTGCCCTTTCGGGAAGACCAACAAGTCTGATGTTATTTCTGCGTAATCTGTTCTCTAGTTCATCTGCCTTGGATTCTAGAGCTTGGATCTTACGCGTCATAGAGGTTATACTCTCAGGAATAGGTGCAGTTAGATCTTCCAGCTCGCTGATACGACGCTCTGCTTCAGTAGTGCGGTCCCTGACATTTTGCACATCATGTTTTAGGAGTGCCAAGTCAGACTTCAGATCATCGAACTTGCTTATGGTAACTGTGTGGTTACTGGCTATTAGCTGCATAATTTCAGCAAGTGTGGGCTGAGGAGGAGAGGCCTCCTGTGTGTCTTCTGGTGCATATTGCAGGGGAGGCACAGGGGAGGTATTTGAGGAGCATCCCGGAGAAGCTGCCATCTGTGCGCCCTGACTCTCCGTATTCTCACTTTGGCCCCTGGCGTAACGTTGCAGTTTTTTTGCCACGTCTGAGCCCGCTTTCTGCCTGTCCGCAGAGTTGGTAGTGACGTGATGCGGGTCGGGGTTTCTGGATGATGTGAGTGGGGAGGTTGTTTCCGCACTTTTCTTGGAGAATGTGGAAGAGGACCCCGCACTTGGTTTGTGGGTCGGAGCTTTGTTTCTTTTCATGTCTACCCCTATGAAGATGGATGCAGGTGGGGCCTTGTAAATAAAGGAGACAGGAAATAATGTTCCCGGTAGAGTGCAGGATGATAAGCAGGATAATGAGGGCACGGGCACTAAGTCAGGCTACAGCACCGCCATATTACTTAGGCCATTGCTTAGATGGAAGTCTTGAAATTGGGTTGAGCATGCAAGATCCGAAAGTCACTGTCTGTGCTGCCCCTATACTGCCGCCGCGCCAACACAGTGGGCCAATAGGCAGTCGATCCAGCTAAAGGGTTAATTTGCGGCCAGACTTGTGGGTAAAGGTGGATCAGGTGCAAAACTGTTTGCCATATGTGGTAAAACAGGGGTCAGGTATGGATGCTGAGTTCAGGAATCACCTGGGTGCACATCCACATTAGCAGTGGGTCAAAGTCTCTAGCACAGGCCTGTGGCTGATTAGTATATAGGGCCCTGGGTACAGCACCGTGGCCGTGGTATGGGCTGCAAAAGGGGTCCCAGGGCTCCAACTCCACTCACCCCTCTTCTGGTGTCCCCTGCCGGATCAGCAGCAAAGTCCTCTGTGCCTTCCGTGTGTTCTTGTAGGGAACCGCGCCAAAGGTATCGCGCAGGCGGGAGTCGCAAGTACGCGAGGCCGCGGCTCCGCACGTTGTAATAGGCCGCAGTAGGAACTCAGGACGGCGACGTGCTGGGAGACCGGGGATTGCTGCAACAGGTGGCGGACAGCGTTCCAGCCCTCGTGGGCTTACTTAGCAGTTGGGGATTTGAGCCTGTGTGGGTGGATGGGGCGCCGGGGTGGTTGGAGCCCCAGGAGCGCCACGAGATGCGTCTTGCCAGCAGACCAGGCCAGCCACCAGTCAAATAATACTTTAACGGGCATGTCAACCCCAAAAAATAATTTTTGCCTAATACATACTTGTTTATGTATTGCTACTGAAAGTAGTCGCTTTCTGTTGGATGCCCTGGCTCTTGAAACAATGTAACATAAGTCAACCGATTAACAAACCAGTCATGGTGGTGGAGAAGACAGGCAGGAGTTTAGCAAATGCTGCTTTCAATTGCAGTTACATTTACAAATAACCAGTAAAGCCTTAACATTTTTTAATAAATTCAAACTGTAAAGTTGCTTATAATTGTGTTTTCTTTTATTGGGCAAGAAATTATTTTTTGGGTTGACATGTCCTTTAAGTGAAATGAAACACAAGTAACTGTGTATACTTGTGGTATGGTGACAAAAAGGTCCCCAGTCTCCTGGGGAAAAGTGATTGATGGAATTTATGTTGGGCCACGGATTCCCAGATATTGTTACTGAGGTGAGACCAGTTGTGCTGTTAGCAGAGAAACACTATGGGACCCATTTACTTAGTTCGAGTGAATGAATAGAATAGAAAAAATGTTTGTTTTTTTGGCTACTTCGACCACGACTTCAAATCGAACGATTCGAACTAAAAATCGTTTGACTATTCGACTAGTCGAAGTACTGTCTCTTTAAAAAAAAAAACTTCGACCACCTAGTTCTCCACCTTAAACCTACCAAAGTCAATGTTAGCCTATGGGGAAGGTCACCATAGGCTTTGGAACAATTTTTAGGTCGAAGAAAAATTGTTCGATCGATGGATTAAAATCCAATCGTTCGATCGAACGATCCTGGGGTGTGAAGTCACCTCATTTGCAGCCTACCAGCGAGTTGTTGTTGTGTGTCTCCAATAAGGATTAATTCTATCTAAATTGGAATCATGTCAGGGCCGGGACTAGGGGTAGGCAGAGTAGGCACGTGCCTAGGGCGCAAAGGTGGAGGGGCGCCAGGCACGTACTTACTCCTACCCCTAGTCCGGTCCCTTCTCTGCTGACCGCCCATCTGTGCGAGTACCCGATCACATGTGTCCATTCGCACATGCGCAGAAGCGTCTATGTGCTGAAGCGCCTTTTCACGTGTGCGCAGAAGCGCACAACTAGCCGGCGCAGCAGCCGGGCAGGCTGCCTAGGGCGCCTGCCCGGCTTGGCGCGGCTCTGAATCAAGTACATGGTACTGTTTTATTATTACAGAGAAAAAGGCAATCATTTTTACAAATTTGGATTATTTGGATAAAATGAAGTGCATGGGAGATGGCCTTTCTGTAATCTGGAGCTTTCTGGATAACGGGTTTCCGGATAACAGATCCCATACCTATATATACGTATATGCATTTATACTACTGTTTTTTTTACGTTGTTATTTAACACAGTTTTAGCTCATAAATTAGAAGCCGGAAAAACGGTTTCATTGCCAGTGCCAAGAACACAGGAAATCTTTTATAGAAATGTAGCTTTTTGAAAAAAGTCCTCTCGGCAATTTAAAAGGAAGACGGCCCTTTGCTTCCCAGACTAGATTTGAATTAGATTTGATTTCCCCTTTTAGACCCTTTAAATCTTCAGACAGCTATTTAGAATGTAAATCCAGGCAGCATAATCTAGAAACATGGCACTACAATGACCTACATAATCTAAATGTATGTGCCTGTGCCTGGGTATTATAGTAGCAATTTCTCTCAGTAGAACAGCAGTATGGGTTTTAGCATGCATTATTCAGAATAAGAAAATAAATCACTATGTGGGAAAAGCCTGTTTGAAAACAGATGTGTTCATAATGACATCTAGGGGGTTATTTATTAAACTCTGAATGCAAAAATCACAAAAAATTGGTGATTTTTTTTTTTTTAGGGAGATGTATCGAATCCAGTTTTTTTGGATTCGCCGAACCCCTGAATCCTTCACGAAAGGGGTGGAGAGGGGAAAACATTTTTTATTTCCTTGCTTTCTGACAAAAAGTCACGCAATTTCCCTCCTCATCCCTAATTTGCATTTCCAAATTAGGATTCGGATTCGGTTCAGCCGGGCAGAAGGATTTGGCCGAATCCTGCTGAAAAAGGCCGAATCCTGGCCGAATCCCGAACTGAATCCTGGATTCGGTGCATCCCTCATTTTTTTATATCTGACTTTTAAAAAAAATCACAACTTTTTTGGAATTTATTAAACCCCGAGGATGGAAAAGCCCGAATCTGAAAATCCGGTATCTCAGACCTGTCGAGGTTGCATATAAGTCAATGGGAGAAGTCCCAATGAATTTTTCGATGCGCTGGGTTTCGTGCAATACCCAAAAGTTTTCAGTGTGTTCAGGCAAAAATCTGAGTTTTCGGGTAAAAAATCCGAAAAAATTGTGAAAATCTGATGAAAAATCCGATTTTTTTTCCCGCAAAGCTAATTTTTGAAAAATTTTAATAATAAATAAGCGCAACAAAACCCGAGCAGATTTGTAGCAGAAAATATTGAGATAAATTCGGACTTTGATCAATAAACCCCTTTCTGCTTTAAGAAATAGAATCAATGAGAACAAAATAGTACTGATATAGGTCAACATACCTATTAAAATATTAAACATATGTACATTTATGCAGCTGATTAACGTTCTACTCATAGACTAGCTTCTTTTTTTTAATTTTGTTTGGTATGAATCCATTGTAGCATTTGTTCTGTGACTAAGAGGCTGCAAACTAAGGTTAAATTACAGACCACTAATCTCCTGCTATCTCTCCCAGCCTGTCGTAACTAAATGCTAATGGAAAAGGGGCCTGGTCTATTTAAAAGAATAAAAAAAAAAAAAAAAGATATCAGCAAAGGTGTAGGGACTCTCTTTTTGATCATTGGGAGCTGTAATAACGGCTGTCATTGTATCTCCTGGCAGGCAGTTCCTAAGATAAGGCACTTGCTAAAACTTCAGCTTCTTGACCTCTTGCTATATTTTTACAGTCTAATAGAAGCTCTGCATAACTGTTTCCTATTACATAAGACTGGTGCCATAAGTTAATTGGTGACCCTTTTTAACATCTGATGGATAAACTGCTTCTATCAATATACACTTCAAGTGCAGGTATTATATGACAGGCTCAGGATAAGCCCAATACCCTTGGCAGATATATTTGGCATATGCTGTGCAGTAATCTGCCAGCCTTGTTTAAATTTCACATGGCAACATCACAAAACCTTTCCAGATAGATTGCAGCTGAATGTGTGGAATAAGGACAAGAATGTTCTCCAAGAATGGTTCCTTGTATGAACTCTACCTTCAATGGTAGAGTGCATAGGTATTTTCAACAGAAACGGCTCTTCTTTGCCACTAAAACAAGAATGTGTTTGGATTAGTTAGCTACTCATAAACCCCTATCATATGCAGAAAGATAACCTCGGGAGACAGCACATTTGTGCTATTTGCATCGCCAGTCTGCAGTTCTACTTTACAGCCTTGTTAAACTATCTTCTCATTACAGACAAATCAGCATTTTACACTAGTAACATTGCCAAAAGAAATAAACCATAATTCAAATATTACTTATGGCAAGACATTTACGAGAAGAAATTAGAAACAAAGTAAATACTAAATAATGTATTTAAACATCATGAACACTGATTATGCCCTTCATTCTGCTTGTTCAATGCACGTCTAATACACCCCTGCACAGAAAAATTATGACTTCAGGCTACACAAATTGTGAAGTGTAGATAAAAATATCCACATACAATTCATTAGTCACTCAGTATTGTAACTACTTTCCATCTCCCTTACTTCCAAACATAGCAAAGTGCTAAGACACTTGAATACAGTATGACTCAACGTCCTTCCAATTCCTACACCTTCGATAAATGGCAACATTGTTCTTTTTACAAGGGTGATCTGCAGTCACAAGGAAAAGAGATTTACCGGATAAAAGTATAAAAAGTGCATATCCATTCTGACAATCCCTACAGTGGCTTCCACTTCTCTTCAGAATTAAATTCAAATTAATGACCCTGACATTCAAAGCACTTCATAACTCTGACCCACCTTACATCTATGAATTCATCTCTATATACTCGCCAAACCACTTGCTATGCTCCTCTACTGACCTGCTACTCAACTCTTCTCTCATTACCTCCTCACATGCCCGCATTCAAGACATTGCAAGGGCTGCACCCCTCCTTTGGAATTCTCTCCCACGGTCTGTCCGACTTTCTCCCAACCTTTCTGCTTTCAAGAAATTTCTTCAAATGCATTTCTTTAGAGAAGCCTACCCTCACTCTTAACTACCAAACGCAACACCACATACAGTAGCACATCTCTCACCCACTTAATTCTGATCTTGCCCACTCCCACACCTTGTGTATTATTCCCCTCCCTTTAGATTGTAAGCTCTTTCTGCACAGCGCCTTTCTCACCTTTTGTACAGGTATTGATTGTGATGTATGTAACTCCATATGTTCTATGTATGTAATTCATGTGATTTAGTTGTATAAACACATTTACTTTACAGCGCTACGAAATATGTTGGCGCTATATAAATACATGTTAATAATAATAACAAAATAATAAAAGTTTGCAGGCCATTGACCATAATTTCAAAGCAGAGAGATCTGTTGACAATGATAAAGATATTTCTGTGCTAAGCATAGGCTACATAAATACATAAACACAGGTTGTATGGGACAGTCAACTTTCCAGTTCATAGCATATTCTATACAAAAGGTTATATCCAAAGATATATGTCCCAAGGCTTATAACAATTTAAAAAAAAAAAAACATTAAAAAATTGGATACATACTGACTCCACACGGTCCACCCTACGCATTTTGTACCCTCTGGAACTTAGTCACACCTATGACTAAGTGCCGGAGGGTACGAAACGCGTAGGGTGGGGCGTGTGGGGTCAGTATGTATCCAATTTTTCAATGTAATCTTGAATAAACTTCTTGTTTTTACTTATGAAAAGCCTTGGGACATATATCTTTGGATATAACCTTTTGTATGCTGATTGCCTGGGAACTGGGGCAAGTCCCTTTGGTTTAACAGAAGATATACAGAGATCAGGCGTGGATTCCCAATACAATATTGTTACATAGCATATTCTAGCCAAATTCCTTTCAGTTAAAAACGTGTATGGGATGGGGTTAAATCGTTATATGTGTCAAATCAAAGTGCAGAGTAACAGCAGGTTAGGAGGTGTTACAAAAATGGCATCTTTAATTCAGCCAGATCCATTCAATTCATACATAAACCATCAACTAATTTTCTGCTGCTGTGAGCTACAGCAAATTATCCGCAATAGTACATGCTTAACATAAGGGAATGAGCGATGAGTGATAAGAATAAACCCTGATATATATATGAACATGGAATGTGACCGTAGGATCCAATTATACATTTGACAAATGATGCCCATGACTAGCAAGTTAAATGGCTTGTACATTAAATATTATTCATCAGTGGCCACAAATGTCAAAAAAACAAATGTAGACTGATTTATTTAGGATCTATGCAACAATTTCCATATTTCCTACTATACTTTCTTTTCTTTCGATTACTGTACTGAATAGTATAAATACGACAGGTATGGAATCTATTATGCAGAATGCTTGGGACCTAGGGTTTTCCAGATATGGGATTTTCCATGATTTGGCTCGCCACACCTTGGGACAAATTTATCAAGGGTTGAATTTCGAATAAAAAAAAAATGTCGAAATTTGAATACAAAAAGATCAACCGAAATTTATTTTCGTTGAATTTGAATCATACGAATCAAAGTAACATTATTTGATCGAATTTGATTCAAAGTTTTTTTTAGGAAAAAAATACAATTGGATTTTTCAAAGTCCACCAATTGACTCCAAATAGTTTATAGCAGGTCCCCCGTAGGCTAAAACAGCAATACGGAAGGTTTTAGCTGGCAAAAGGTTGAAGTTGAATGATACATTTTGATATTCTAATTTTCAAATTTTCTTCAAATTGGAATCGAATTTGGACTATTCCCTAGTCGAAGTACACTATTAAATAGCTCAAAACTCAAATTTTTTTTAATTCGAATGTTCATGTCGACCCTTGATAAATCTGCCCTCTAAAGTCTACTAAAAACATCATTAAATTGGCCAATACAAATGTTTTGCCACCAATATGGATTCATGCATGCTTAGTCAGGATTGGTACAAGGCACTTCAAATCACCAAACTAATTTGTGTGTTCTGTACAGTATATTAATCCCATAATTATTCTACACTTAAGCGGAAATTGACAAAAGCTCCAATATTAATTAATTATAGCAGAAGCGATCACCCAATTTGTAAATTAGTTTGAGTGTCAATGCCCAGAACCTCCCACTCAAGACAATCACACCATATATTTCAAAGGCATGGGTCACTCACCACTCCTGTTAGGTGGTCCAGGTGCAGCACCCTGAACCCGTAGAAAGGGGAGACACCAGTCAATCAATGCAAACGCAGTGAGCACTTCACGGACCTTCAGGAAGAGGTGCACTGTTTTATTAATATAGCGAAAAATCTAATAATTTGTAAAATTGATAATTTTTTTTTTTTTTTGTATTTCAAGAATATTTTATTCAATAAGAATAAGCAAGCGTACATTAAACACAGGAAAAAGAATCATATCTGATCAACTTACAGACATGTTAGCATATGCTGTTGTACGATTACAGTAAAAATGATAATTATCTTAAAATGGACTCCAGGTGAAGTGCAACAGAGTAGATAGGAGTTCCTAAAAAAATTGTTGAAAAAAACGCTAGCGTCTTCCTTTTTTCAGAGTGATAGGCTGCATAAGACCGCAGAATTTATTTTTGGGTAACCGTTTCTCCCCCTACCTTTCCTAACATATGGCACATAAACTATACACTGGGCTCATGTGTTGGGCAATATAACAACTTTATTTTATTTTATTAAGCTTCCCTGGGCTTGTGTAGTGTAATGTATTTGCTGCAACATATACATCCATTGAACTCCGCCGTAAGCAAATTAGGTAACGCTGGCGCAACTTCGCCAGCGCACGGTGCCCTGGACGCAACTTCGGATTTTAGTGAATTAGCATTGTCCTGGCGAATCTATGCCTGGCGAAGTGTTGCGCTGTGAGCAAAGCCGTCTCTGGCAAATTTTCAGAGGTTATTGAATTTGCCCCTTGGTGAAACAGCCATAGCCACAGCGATATATTTCCACATTAATACCATAAACAATATATACAATACATTATATATAACAATGGGAAGAATACATATGGTATGTTCCACCTGCTCTGTTTATTCACCTGCATGATCCAAACACAAGCCCCTAATGAACATACTTAGCTCTTTCCCAAATGCTCATCATCTACATGAGATCAGCATGCTATATTAAATTGCCAAGTGTTTATTAGGAAAACAGTAATAGGTAATATGAGATCTCTGGTGAAATGTTATACTATTGACCAGGTCACACTATCAATATTTCTTGCTGCTGTGTGACATTTTCCTCATTCTCTTCAAAGTACTAACTCGGATGCCAAAGTATTTTCTGGACCCATGCCCTCTATCAGGTCCCTTTCATAGGGAATGATTGATAATGACAAACACTGCACTTGCAGAGAGAAAACAAACTCATGGTTTCTTTGACAACACATTTACCAGTAACATTTAATTACAGATGCACAGTAACCTTGTAAACAGTAAAATCCAGCTGAAAAATAATAAGCAAAGTCAAAACAGTTGTTTAGGAATTGTATCATGTTATTTAAGACCCATTATATATTTTCCTATAAAATACCAGATACCCTTAATATTAATTGCATAATATTAATTTCTTGTTTAGCATCTGCATAACAAATACAGGGTGACAAGAATAAATATTTGCTGTATTAATGTTTGAAAGTAACCCTAATCAAATGCGGTTTAATGTTACTAGTTACTGAATGTTACCGATTAAATAAACAAAAAGATTTTGTACATAAGGTATAACCTACATATTCAGCGTGACTACCTGGAACCATGCTGAAGTTCATCTTTAAATAACTATAGCTTCCAATATGTCTTTTAAAACTGCTCAGTTGGCAACAGTTAAGACAGATGAAGGATGTATGTAGTACTTCTATAATTCAATCTTGTAAAACCCCTAATGTTTTCTATTAATAAAGTAGTAAAGCTCTATTATCGTTCCACAGTTACTGTTCTGTTGGTTGTCTGTCACGAATAAAAACATAAAATAAATTTACACATAACATGCTAAAAAAAAATTGATATACCAGTTTAATAATCGGTTTGCTAATAATCTGTGTAATAAGAGTCATTGAGCCACAGGTACATATTAAAATATGTGCAATCACTGGCCAGAAACCAGTTATCCAGAAAGCTCCACATACACATAGTACACATAGTGTACATAGTACGTTAGGTAGAAAAAAAGACACATGCATCAAGTTTAACCTTTTAAGTCTATGTCTAACCTGCCTAACTGCTAGTTGATCCAGAGGAAGGCACAAACAAAAACATTTGAAGCCTTTCCAATTTGCCTGGGGAAAACAAATTCCTTCCTGACTCCAAGATGCCAATTGGACTAGTCCCTGGATCAACTTGTACTATGAGCTATCTTCCATAACCCTGTATTCCCTCACTTGCTAAAAAGCCATCCAACCCCTTCTTAAAGCTAACTAATGTATCAGCCACTACTACTGATTCAGCCAGAGAATTCCACATCTTCACAGCTCTCACTGTAACAAAAAAAAACCCCTTCCGAATATTAAGCCGGAACCTCCTTTCTTCTAATTGGAATGGGTGACCGTGTGTCAGCTGGAAAGACCTACTGGTAAATAAAGCATTAGAGAGATTATTATATGATCCCCTTATACATTTATACAGTTATCATATCACCCCTTAAACGCCTCTTATCCAGTGTGAACAAACCCAACTTGGCCAGGCTTTCCTCATCGCTAAGATTTTTCCATACCTTTTACCAGCTTAGTTGCCATTTTCTGTACCCTCTCTAATACAATAATGTCCTGTTTGAGCACTGGAGACCAAAACTGTACGGCATATTCTAGATTGGGCCTTACCAGTGCTCTGTACAGTGGAAGAATGACCCCCTCCTCCTGTTAATCAATGCCCTTTTTAATGCAGCTCAAGACCTTATTTGCCCTTGATGCTGCTGACTGGCATTGCTTGATACAACCAAGTTTATTATCTACAAGGACTTCAGGGTCCAACTCCATTATGTATTTGCCTAGTGCAGTCCCATTAAGGGTATAAGTGGCTTGGATATTTTTACATCCAGGAGCATGACTTTACATTTATCAACATTGAATCTCAGCTGCTCAGATTGCCAGTTTGTTAAGATCGTGTTGCAAGGATGCCGCATCCTGGATGGAATTAATTGGGCTGGATAGTTTTGTCATCTGCAAACACGGATACTTTACTTACAATACCCTCCCAGAAGTCATTAATGAACAATATTTATTCATTCATTTTACAAAATTATGGAAAGACCATCTCCCATAGAGTTCATTTTAAGCAAATATAATTTCAAAAATGATTCCCTTTTTCTCTGTAATAATAAAACAGTACCTTGTAGGTGATGGTAAATTAGTTGCATGGATCCATAACATATTGGATTTATTTAACATTTAAATGATTTTTAGCAGACTTAAGATATAGAGATCCAAATTATGGAATGATCCCTTTTTGCATCATAAATGAGCTATTTATTGTTGCTAACTCTTTAAATATAAGCCCTGAGACCTTTAGACTAACAGTCATTATTAAAGTCTATATGAGGACATTTCATTGGTTAGGAGAGGCTTTTTGCATCGCTCTTTTTATCTGAAATGTAGCTGCATATGAAAGGTCTATCTTAAAGGGATCCTGTCATCGGAAAACATGTTTTTTTCAAAATGCATCTGTTAATAGTCCAGCAGAATTCTGCACTGAAATCCATTTCTCAAAAGAGCAAACAGATTTTTTTATATTCAATTTTGAAATCTGACATGGGGCTAGACATTTTGTCAATTTCCCAGCTGCCCCCAGTTATGTGACTTGTGCCTGCACTTTAGGAGAGAAATGCTTTCTGGCAGGCTGCTGTTTTTCCTTCTCAATGTAACTGAATGTGTCTCAGTGGGTGAGTGGGACATGGGTTTTTACTATTGAGTTAATTAGATCTACCAGGCAGCTGTTATCTTGTGTTAGGGAGCTGTTATCTGATTACCTTCCCATTGTTCTGTCTTTGGCTGCTGGGGGGAAAAAGGGAGGGGAGGGATATCACTCTAACTTGCAGTACAGCAGTAAAGAGTGATTGAAGTTTATCAGAGCACAAGTCACATGACCAGGGGCAGCTGGAAAATTGACAATATGTCTAGCCCCATGTCAGATTTCAAAATTGAATATAAAAACATCTGTTTGCTCTTTTGAGAAATAAATTTCAGTGCAGAATTCTGCTGGAGCAGCACTATTAGCCAATTCATTTTGAAAAAAAAATTGTTCCCATGACAGTATCCCTTTAAAGACTTTTTACCAGCTTAAGAAAAACAAGTTTAAAGTATTAAAATACAGAAAAAAACTACAAAAAGCCCTGGTCTGCAATTGAATAACTATTTATAAGATCTTGTAGTGTTTCAATTGGCAGTACATATTATAGTGTAAAAGGCTTTCTTATTAATTCATCATGTTATGGGTGATGAAGGAGTACTTTTGTCCACAGGATAACCTGCAAATTATTAAAGTTCAGAATTACAGAATATATACCAGAGCTAAATGAGGTGCATTCAGAAAAGACAAATAAATATACCATACTTATTAGTATTCTATTAGTGTTAGTCATTTTGTTAGTTGACAGAGTCAGCACATATATAAATAAAACAGACACATAGACATAACGATCATACGGTAACACTACTGTTTAGTAACATTTCTTTAACAGCATACGAACTTCACTGAGTCAAATGTTCCCTATTGCATATTTAAAAATTTGCCAAGTACCTTCCCAACAATTCACAGGACTTGCGAACCCAGCCAAGGAATTTTCTTGCACCACCTACTGGTCAAGTAGTTCGCCATACAACATATGACCCTCCACTTCTCCCCAGTTAAAAATTTTCCTTGTGTGCCACCTCCTTCCTTCAGCCATCTTGGCACTTTGCCAGTGCCCCCTCTGGCTTTTCCATATAATTTTTACATACTATATTCTGTATGTATTTTTCCACAACAATTGCAATTAAGATCTTTTTTGCAGAAAATATAAATTTCACTTAAAATCACAAACAATATACTTAATTTCTTTACCATCCCTAAACTGTTTGAGGAACTTTGTCTTTAAATGTTGAGGATATATTATCTGAATAATTCAAAACCAGCTGTCAGGTTCTTAGAATTGCTATGCTGGAAATTTAATAACCCGACATATGTGTTTTGTTCTTCTGGTAGGGTTGATACTTCTTTGTATTCCATTCTCCCAGTTAGATTACATACTTAGTTACATCTGTGTGTATTTTTTGCAGCAAGAGAGTAGCACGTCAAGGGGGATCTCATTGTTTCTTACGTTCTCAATGAGGCTGAAAATTTCGAATGTTTTTAAAAACTGGGAAAATAAATCAATAAAATTGTTAGAGAATATTCCCACTTTCTATAAAACCTCATCTGCTTTTACCTGCTGAGCTTTTTTATGGCAGCTTTTCGTGTTTATTTTATTTCCTTTAGTAAATTCAGGCTATTCGAGGTTTCAGAACATGTACATATTTATTCTTAAATTCGTTGTCCAACTAAAATAAACTTTCATCCAAGTTTCAGATTTTAGAAGACAAACAGGTGTATTTTCTTTATTTTGAGCATTCATTTTTTCATCTTGAAATTGGAATTCACCTTCTTGGCATCAGAGTTAGTTTCCATTGATTGGTTACCAGGCAGTTAGTGATGGGCGAATCTGACCCGTTTTGCTTCTCCAAAAATTTGTGAAACTGCGAAAATTCTGCAAATTAGATTGAAGTCTGTGGGCATAAAAATTTTTTGTTGCGTGATGTGGTTATTTTTGTTGTGCAACATTTTTTTTTCACCCATTGTTTTTGGTATTAGAGCTGCATGCTAAGGATCAATTGCAAACTCACTAAACAGTTACTGTATATACTCGAGTATAAGCCATCCCGAGTATAAGCTGAGGTACCTAATTTTACCACCAAAAACTGGGAAAGCTTATTGACTCGAGTATAAGCCGAGGGTGAGAAATGCAGCAGCTTCTGGTAAGTTTCAATAAAAAAATTGAGGGTTTCTGCTCCCATTGGAGGTGCCGGCGTCTCGTTTTTGGACACCGACGACCATTCTTGGATGCCGGCGACTATTCTTGGAGACTATTCTTGGATGCCAGCGACTATTCTTGGAGACTATTCTTGGACGCCGTTGACTATTCTTAGACTCCGGCGACCGTTTTTGCGCTTGATCCGAGTATAAGCCGAGGTAGAGTTTTTCAGCATATTTTGGGGGCTGAAAAACTCGGCTTATACTCGAGTATATACGGTATGTCCCATGTGGCTCCCCTTTAAAAGACGCTGACTAACTTAGAGCGTGAGAGAGCTGCAAAGCAGGAAGATGGGTTCTGGCTATTGTTAATGGATAAAAACTTTGGATTTGGAAGGTCTAAAATGATTTTCCAAGTAATTTTTTAACCTACTTGGACATTTGTGTTCTAACAAGAATATTGTTTTTTATAAGGCAATTATGGCTACAGTTTATGTTAAATTCTTAGGAGAGAAATAAATAAAACTATTTGTGATCCATAAAACTATAAATACTATGGTTTTGATTAAATAAACAGGCGGTGCACCAATTTTTTTCTCATCGCCAAAAAACAGTAATAAATATAAAAACTTTGCATAAAAAAATATATAATGTGTAAAAGATATAAAATCATCATAAAAATCATTGATCATAAAATCTATTTAGATAGCTGAAATTGTATGAACCACAATCAATATTAAAAGGTGCATATAGTAATGTAAGTGCTGTACTATAGATGAAAAGTAATCTTACATGGATAAAAATGCAAAGTTCATAGCGATGATACTATAAGTGAGCTCCCACACTAATGGGGTTAAAGGTGATTTGCAAATGCAGATGAGATGTTAATTCGTTCTAAACATACACTCAACCCAACTGATGATTACCATTTACAGTCTGCACTTCCACAAGCCTAGTTTTAAGTGATTCATAAGTGATGAAAGATGACATGATAGGATGATGAGATAACAGCTTGAAAACACACAAATGCAGACCTTTATAGGATGTAACTTAGCACCCACAACTGTTATTATAATACCAGATGAGAAATCCAAAATTAGTGGGATCTAAATCACATCCCACCATCTGTTAAGAATAATATCAAGCAGCTATACACGCTGGTGCCTACAGAAAAACGAGTATCCCTCACCCCACCAACCTCTCATGTTACACCACTTTTACCAGCATCCCCTGCCAGTCACTATACCTGTAGATCTCCACAATAACAAGTCATAACAAGTTTTAAATCTTTAAGCTGTTACTGTTACGAAAGATCCACAGAAGAGACAATTTAATCATGTCTACAAATACAAACAAATGACATTTTAAAAGAAATCTGGCATCTCTGCCCCATTTGCAAAGCAGACAGATTACAAAACTCATAATTAATTCATTAATTTTCGGGTTACAGTCACAGCAGGAGTTTATCCAACTGACACAAGAGAAATAAAAAACAGTTGCCACAATCACGGGTTAGTCGTGATATGCACTTGATCATATTTATCATAGTGTACCCTTTTCTGACACAGAGACAGAGATAGCATTGTATTGAAATAACCTCCTGTTTATAGGGCATTGTTACTTTGATGTTGTAATGGTTTCAAAATGACTCATGTGTCTATATTTTTCATTACTGCTGAATATAGCGCTGTGCCTTGAACAAGTCGAAAAGTTTCATTTACAACATCGGATGACAAAAAGCAGGGTCTAGTCAATAAAGGGGGTGTACTGTCAGTTGGGCCTCCATAATTTTAATAACTGTAGTTATTCACCCCTGAGGCATATTTCCACACAGTGAGCATCTTTGTACCTGTGCAGTTAACCACAGCTATGGGTTACTGTATTGTGCAGAGTTATCAGTTTTGATAAAATCTGGCACCTCCAATTTTTGGTTTGTCACTCAACCATGGGCTCTAATCAAGAGTGAGCATCAGAAAATCAGGAATTAATTGATGCTTACAAAACAGTGGAAGACTATAAATAGATTGAGTCTCGCTCACAATTTCCACTTATTGCAATGTCATCAAGGAATGAAAAGCCAAGGCAAGATCTGGAAGATCAGGAAAACAGTTCATACTGTATACTGGCTGGAAAGGCAAAAGCAAAGCCAGATATAACTGCAATGACCATGGTGCAAGAGTTATCACAAGGTCATGTGAGGTCATCACCTCCAATGGTATCCAGATATCAATATCTGAGGCAGATTTGCTTAAGTAAAAGGGCAAACGGGGCATTTGCCCAGGGCCCACATGTTTTGGTTTTTTTTTATTATGTAAATTTGGCATCACTGCCACCGCCATCACTCCTGCTGCTCTCCTCACACCCAAAGCACTCTTCTGTTCTTTGGCAAAGGACTGTGCATTCCACTGTGGAACACATGGCCATTTTGGATTTTTCAGCAGCATATTGAGCAGACAGGTATTTAAGGGAGTGGCCAAAAAGTGGACAAGGTCTAAAATTTTGCCATATTATGCGTGGCAGGATTATGGGAACCCACCTGTTGTAACTTTGCCCAGGGCCCACCAAAGCCTTAAAACAGCATCTACATAGCCAACACCTTTTATAAATAAGTGCTCAGAACTGATGAGGTAAAAATGTAAGTATTTGGCAGCAATCACCAAAGGTTTGTTTGGTGTTTCTGTTCCTTTAAACATGCAAAACTGCCCTTTAAGAACTTGGAATTAGAAGAGATCTGCAAGGAAGAGCAGTCAAAAATTCCTACAAGAACAGCTGGATACAAAAGCAATTAAAAGCCATGATCTGTACCAAAGGGGGTGGGGGCTACTAAATACTGACATACTATGGCATCCAAACATTTGCAAATGCAATAATTACCATTTTCTTTGTGTTTTGTTTTGAAATACATCACATAAAGGTACCTGTGCATATATATGGTTTTTGAACACATTGATTACTGCAGTAGCTGTTTCCTACTTTTCACTTTCAAAATTAAACATATATGTAAAGGGTGTCCAAACATTTGCATCCAACTGTTTCTACTCAGACTTTGCCCACTGACAATTTAAATATTGCACCAACCCATAACTACCAAATACAGTTGTTTTCAGCAGTGTGTTTACAAAAGTGCATACAATCCTTATAATAGCTTTTATTTCCATACAAACAAATGCATTGGGAACACTGTTCTCTATTTCAAATCAAAATATGAAGAAAAACTTGTCAAATTTGTGTTATCCCTTAACAGAAAGTGAAGAAAGGGGAATGTTAGGCTGTTCTTCTTTACAAACTCAAACATTCACTGTATAAACTGAAAAGTGTTTCCTTTCAATCACTGAACTAATATTTAGTTGTATAATCAGTGTTTCTAAGAACTGCTGCACATCTGTGTTGTATGGAGTCCACCAACTTCTGACACATTCCACAATTCTTCAGCATTTTTTGCTTTTGCCTCAGTAACAGCATTACTGGTGTGTTTGGGGTCATAGTCATTTCAAGGGCATTTACTCTTCGGAATAAGGCAACATGACCCAAGTATTTTGGTGTATTGAAACATTTATGATCACTGGTATGTGATAAATATGCTTAACACCATAGTATGAGAAACATCCCCATATCATGACGCTTGTGCCACCATGCTTCACTGTCTTCACAGTGTACGGTGACTTCAATTCAGTGTTTGGGGGGTCGTCTGACATCTGAAATTATCTGTGGCCCCTAGAACCAAAAAGAAAAATCTTGCTTTCATCAGTCCACAAAATATTGCTCCATTTCTCTTTAGGCCAGTCAATGTGTTCTTTGGCAAATTGTAAGCTCTTCAGTATGTCTTTTTTCAACAATGGAGGCTTCTTTCCGATAGCTTGGCATCGTATTGGCTATTCTTTTATCCATTCGAATGGTAGTTTTCAATTTTTTTTCCACGTCTGTAAGGTTTTTAGCTGAGCACTATCATTTTCTGCACTACTTTATGTTTCCCCCTCCCCAATTAACTTTTTAATCAAAGTACGCTGTTTATCCAAACAGTGCCTGGAACGACCCATTTTATCCAGATTTTCAGAGAGAAATGCACTATAACAAGCATGCACAACATTTCCTTCCTTTAGTAAGGCCAGTAATTGACACCTGTTTTTTCACAGAACGAATGAGCTCACTAATTTAACTCCACACTGCTACTATTTGGAACAAGCTATTATAATTGTGAATACTGTTATTATTTTGAACAAGCCTCAATTAATGATTCCATTACACAGAATCAGCAGCATCATGTCATGACTGTTTGGTCTGTTGGTTTTCTATTACGCGACTACACCTACTAGTAAAGTATTTGCCATGTAAGAATACAATTTCAACCAAAAACAGTGATTGATCAGGTTAGTAATGTCATACTGCTATTCCTCTGATCACAACTGCAAAAACACATAACATGCCAGAAATATGGAAATAGCACTTAACACACCCTTCAGAAACTAGCAACCAACATTCAACATTGTCTGTTCTTTCACGTGTTTACACACTGGCTACCAACTTAATTACAGTATATAGCTCTACATAACAGCTGTTGGGTCGCCATGAAAGGATGCATTGCAAATCTATCAATGTTGTAGTAGGTTCCTGCAGAGTAACTGGAACAAGAGCAAGTCTCTATAAAGAAAAAAGTGGCCTTTTTAGCCAGGCAGTAGTGGCACAGGTAAGATAAAGGCAGATTTTCTTTTACAAAGCATGTCAGCAAAATAAACAAGAGGCACGGTGGGATATGAGTACTAATTGTCCCCTGCTTTCCTTATATCTGCAGTTTAACAGCCAGATTCAAATACCTTCAAACACCTTGGTTCTCATGTCAGTTTATACACATGCAAAGCTCTCATTGTGTCCCATGCATCAGTTATTGACCAGCAAAGCTAAAACCTTCCTGATTGGGTAGCTGAGGGTAATTGGGCCCAGCTATTCAACATGAAACTTTTTCCTTTGTTACTAATGTGTTGAATTTGCAGTACAGGTATGGGACCTGTTATCCAGAATGCTCAAAGAAAATTATGTAAACATTATATAAACCCAATAGGCTGGTTTTGCCTGCAATAAGGAATTAGACACTCACAATCACAACTGGACACCTCAGATTTATTAAGGTTTGAATGGTAAATTTGAATTCAAGTCTGAATTTTTGTGTCAAAAACTCACAAATTCGAATCTAAAAGCACAAATTGTAATGTAAATTTGAATATGAGATTTATCACCTCTCTACTATTGAAATAGTTCTAATTTGTATATTTGCCACCTGCCAAATTAATTTACAAGTCAATGGTAGAGGTCCGTTGACCAATTTGGATATGTTAATAGCCTTCCTGACATCTGAATTTTCTTTTTTCGGAGGAAAATTCGATTAGAGTTTCGTTCGTATTTGATTACAAAACAAATTTTCGGACGTTCCCATTCAATCGAATTTTAGATGTTTGATTTTTTTTCATAAATAACCTCCGATTCGAATTGTAAGTACAGTCGAAATTATTAGAGTAAAAAAAATTCACATCAATTCAAAATTCGACCTTTGATAAATAACCCCCTAAGAGTAGTATATTACCTTCCAGTTGCTTGCTGTAAAAATTGTTTTATGAGACAGCATTTTAAGAATACATTTTTCCCACCTTCATTCATAGTTAAATTCCATTTCTTAGCAACAATGTTGGTTTTAGCAGAAGGTAAAATATTCTGCTTTTCTTTGTATTCCCTGCTGCCTGGCATTAGATTTATATGCAACAACACACTCTGGTGTGCTTCACATTTCTATTATTGTGCTCCTGCAATTTTCTCATCAGCACACAACAGAATAGGGATCAGTATGATTTAACCAGAATAGTTTTCTTCAATACCATCACAAAGCTAAGGATAGCTCTAACATTTTAAAGAATTATTCTGTTAGATGATTTATACAAGTTTCTCACTTGTTTCAAATTTCCATGAAACACTAATCTGCTTCTTTCTTTTTCAGAGTGAATTCTAATCTAACTGCACCTCCCATGACCCCTTCTCTGCTTCATCCATTTCTGCCTCCCTGTCCCAAGATTGCAGTTCTGGATTTCTAAAGCAGAGGAAGTCAGGTCCAATATAAAAAAAGGAAAATGAAAAAGACTTGAAAGACCTTTTTATCACTGAGAAAATGATCATGTTAAAAGTACTGAGTTTAGCCGAGAGAACATGAGCTTTACCCCCCACATTAAATGAATACATTTTTTGCAGATCTCTTTCCTCAGACGAGTCAAGCTAGCAAAAGGTGAATTTTTATATGACTTTAAGGCAATTGTTGCAATTCTTTATGTCTCAAAAAATAACCACAAATTGTTTTCAACGTTTTCCAGTTTAACACAAAATAAATCATTATTTTAACCCAACTTTATTCTGGAGTAAAACCTTGAAACCTAAAGAAATACTATCACTCAAAAAAATGCTGTATATTTAATTATGCGCAGTTAACGTGCTTTAAACTTGATTTCTAATGAATTAATAAAAAAATATGCACAACCCTTTTCTTATCTTATAGCCAGATCTATCACTTAAAGGAGAACTAAACCCTAAAAACACTCATTGTGAAGTCACCCAAGTTTCCTCCATAGGCAACTTTGGGAGAAGGAAGCGATGCGTTAGTTTTACTGCCGGTGATTTCAATTATTTCCAACGGAGAGGCATTTCCGGGACATTTGGGACAAGCAGTTGTACATTTTTATTGCGCCTGACAAATCTCCCTGTCGGCCAATGCCCTAAAGCAGAGTCTCCGCTTCATACATATCCAAAGATGAGTGTAGTGAGAAAGACTCACTAGATAAAAAAAGAAATATGGCACTTCACCTTCCAAAAACTCTTCATTGAATGGCAACCAATATGAAAAAATTAAATCTACTAATCATCTTGATAATCTTGCTAATATTCTGTGACATTAATTGCCAACAGTTATCATTTTGTAGTTCAAGCTCAGCCAGAAAAATAACTGCAGAAAACAGATTCAAATCATTGCAATTACCGCAGGTATGCCATTATCAGCAGAAAATGCATAACTTTATTAAAGGGTACCTATCACCCTAAAATATTTTCCCCCACCAAAGGGGAGGGCTAATAGAGCCTGCACTTAGGATGGTGATAAAAGTATTTTCTTTTTAATTGCCCCCTGCTAGCGCTAAGACACCTGCACTGGAAGGAAGTTTTTGGTTGGAAAGGCCATGTTGGGGCACACTTATGCTCATTATGCACATACTGTATGTGTGACATCAGACACTCATTATGTGCATGCACGCTGCATAACATGGCCACTCGTACCGGGAGCTCCCTCCTTATTGCGGTCTTGCAGCTTAAAAGAGCCGGGATTTTTCTTCTAGGATTGGTTTGTCCTATAGTCTGACAAAGAGACAGAAGGCAATTTCAGGTTATTGTTTTGGACTTACTGTAAGCAAAACAGTCAGCACAACTTTGTTAAATCTTCTTACTTTGTATGGGTGCAGGTTCTCCAGTGGCCACTTCCTACCAGCAAATGCAGCAGAGATGCAATAAAGGCATTTTTACTATAACAAGACATTGTGGTGCTGTTCATATCGAATCTCTATCGTTTTGGACTTATCTGTACAGTTTTCTGACCCTGTCCTGGACATCTGACCTTGACTTAGCAGGTTCCTCTCAAACTAGAGGTCTAAGACAACTACCCTGGAATTTTTTTTTTTTTTTTTTTAAACATCTGCATAAAAGTGTTTCACACCCAGAACAGACACCAAGGTCCCCATCATGGTTCACGCTCCTGCCTATAACAGCCACCCCTGTTGCTTCAGGAGGAGCCCTCCGCTACTCAGATGTCTCCAGGTGAAAGAACCAAGGATAGAATTCTGGGCAGACAAGCAGGGGCGATCCTGGCCCCTCCGCCGCCCGAGGCAGCAGTTGCTGCCGCCCCCCCTTCCCCTGTGCGCTTACCTTTTTGCGCCTGAGGGGTTCCGAGGGGGTCCACCAGGGCAGCAGAGAGGGCCAGTGCACTAGCGCAGAAAGCCTAAAAGCGCTCTCTGCGCTAGATGAGCCGAATTTCTGGTTTGAAAACCGTACAGTACCAAGAGCGGCATTGTTGCCGCCCCTGGTACCTAGTGGGGTGCTGCCACCTAAGGCAACAGTCTCAATTCACCACATTGGCGAAGTGCCCCTGCAGACAAGGGAACCTGTATGTGTGACAGGAAGGATGGGAAAGAGTAAGCATAGTCGTGAGACAGGCCAGGGTCAATGCCAATCAGTGCCGTACGGAATCAGGAACAAGAAGCGTCACTGATGACACAGGCTGGAGTCAAGCGAATCGGTAACGAAGTACAAAGTCAGGATCCGGAAGAATGGTCAGTAACAGGCAAAGGATGGTACAGGCAATGAATCAGCAGAGGTTAGCTACAGGCAAGGGTTAGGAACAGGAATCCAGACAATAAGTGCATCCAGGAACCATCTAACTTTAGACCTACGTTGGATGGCTTTTAAATATTTAAATTACATGCCAAGCGCGATGATGTCACACTGTGCACCAGAAATAAAAGGATGCGTATGTTTGGACTCAAGTCAAATACAGGAAGGGGAACAAAATGCCGCCACCCCACCAGACATCCTTACAGGTGTTGTGGGATGTGTTTTTGTTTTAAAATAACTTTTTTGATAAGAAGCTTTACTATATATACACACACACACACACACACACACACAACATAACTGCAGACAAAAAAAGTGGCATCTTTTTTTCTGATGGGGCACAAACTGCTAAATACCTTTACATTTTTACAAAGCATTTACTGGATAAATGCAAATACACACAAACGTATGGGGGGGGGGAAATGATCGTGCAGAGGAAACAATGTCTGTGCTGTACTTCTTTTGCAATTAATGGTTTTTATAAATACATATCTTATTTTGTAAACATGGTTCTCAAATTGTTTGTTTCATTTTTGTTTCCATGAAGGCAAAATGAATTAATAGTTTGATATCTCATCATAATAATTAAGTTAAGTTGGATCCTCATGTACACACTCATGAGGAATAATGTCAGTTTTAGAGTGTGTAAAGTTATGTTTCTTGTATCAGTTTCTTATTTGTAGCACTGCTTGATACATTAGAAGGTTTCTTGTTTTTTTAGAAATTCAAGCTCCTCTGAGAGTCACTTAAAATAGCCTGAATTTTGTAAACATTTTAAAAGTTGTTCTGTTCGATAAAAATGACACATCGGCATGTTGTGCCCTGTGTAACCATTGCCACCTAATGGATCAAATTGCTAAAAGCAGTCAGAAAGATGCTTATTGTGTTTAAACATTACAAATACTAAAACCTAAAAGTACTTGATTACAAGGAATGTTGTATTAGCATTAAACAGTGATTCTGTGTGTCTGAAATGTCAATTTAACAATTTCAGTGTATATGTTTGTTCTAATTTCACTACTCTTTCTAATGTACCTCATCTGTGCATTTAAAGCAGAACTAAGCCACCACCCTCTTTTTTTCTAAAAACGAGGCCCCATAGCGTGGGGCCCCTCCATGCCTGATCTGTATATGCAGAGCTGTATATATTAACCTGAAGGCTGAAAGGTTTGGTTATGTTACATTCAGGGGCAGATTTATCAAGGGTCGAGGTGAATTTTCGAATGAAAAAAAATTTGAATTTCGAGCTATTTTTTGTGTACTTCGACTGGGAATAGTCTAAATTCGAAAATTTGAATCTAGAAATTTATTCTGTACAAATTCAACTTCGACTAGTCGCCATCCAAAACCTGCCGAATTGCGGTTTTAACCTATGGGGGACCTCCTATTGGAGTCAATTGGTGGACTTTGAAAAATCTAAGTTTTTTTGGGGAAAAACTTTGAATCGAATTCGTTCGAATGCGCTATTCCTTCCATTCGTACGATTCGAATTCAGCTGATTACGGACCTATTCGACCAAAAAAAAACTTTGACTTAATTTTGGTTGGTCTATTTGAATTTGAATTTAAAAGTTTTTTAAATTTGAAATTCGACCCTTGATGAATATGCCCCTCAGTGTCTGGCTCCATGAGGACTATGGCCATGCATGCTAGAGAAGACAGATACCAGACATGAGACAGCCAAACCAAATTTTTTAGTTAAATACAATGGGTTTAATTTTTGATTTGTTGGTCATTGTGCAAAAGCAAATGCAAAATAAAACAGGCACAAGCGGACATGTTTTTGCAGCAAGGCCCCATAGGCAGGTTAGTATACTAGCACTAGATTTTTTAGAAATTCTAGAAATTGTCTAGAAATAAGGGAACCAACATGTCACGTGTAGATTAAGCAGTTGCACAGTTGCTTCATCAGTAAACAGTAGGTTATAAATGCATGTGCAAATAGCTTAAAGTTACCCAAAACTGATCACAAGTGGGGACTGAGCCAGTAACTGAGAACAAGACAAGGCTAGGAAATGGGGAACAGGAGGAGTGTGTTGGGGGTTATGGGTATTGTAGTTTCCTGGGTTGCCTGTGAAGATGGGAGGAGACACGACGGACTAAAGGAGGAAGGAAGGGGGTGTTTTCTTTTACCTTGAATAGCTCCCATCTGCCTTCCCCAGAGCAAGGGGGGTAGTGGTGTAGAGGGGTGGTATTAGCATAGAGTTGCAGAGGGAGGGGCCATAGGGGGGAGCTGGTGATAGTAGTATCAAGCGTAAGACAAAGCAGGGGTTATGCCTAGGATCAAAGTGATGGAAGGGAGACCAGTGGAAGGGATATGAGTTATGGAGGAAACTGTGTCTACAAGGGACAACAGGTGAGCCCATCACTATTGGTAAAGCTTTCTGAGGAAGTGGGTTGACCACGAAACGCGTAAAAGCTATGGAGCTATTGGGCTCACTATGCTCTGTTAATTTTTTACTATTTTCTAAATAAACGGATGTTTTAAATTTGCTGGTGCTCCGTGATTTCAAGATTAAGCTCTGTAGTATACAATGGGATTCATCAGAACTTATCTGATATATATTGTTTATCCTGTGCTTGAATGGCTGCCCCCATGGCTACACAGCAGCTTCTTTACATAAACTATAGTTGTGTTTCTGAAGCAAACACACCAGATTTACCAGTGCAGGGCAACACTACATTATACTGTCATTAGTTTAAAACACTTGAATGTTTTGGTGTTACCGTTCGTTTAAGTATGGGATTGATCCCCCACCATCTTCCTCTAATGATACAGCTATTTTTCCCCTTACCCAGCTGATCCACGGTCCAGAGTGACATTACTTCTGGTCCACTATGCCATCACTTTTAGTTTTGCAGGTCCCAGGCGGGTTTGGTAGCCGGTCTGGGGTCGGACAGGGGTCTGCCCAACCGAAACCATGCAGGAATCTAACTTGTGCCCACTGATGCTCATAGCAACTAGTGGCTACTTGCAGAGAGTGCCAGTGCACCTGGCCAGAGTAGTCTGATGAACAGAGCAGAAGTGTTAGGGAATCCTGAAAACAGAGGGTTACATCAATAGTTGCAATTGACTTGGGCCAAGTAAATTAGTCATTAATATCATAATTAAAGCCACAACTTGTGTATGATTTACAAAATTGAATCCTTTTTTGCATCCATATTGGTGTTTGTAAGCAAATTGTGCCAAATGGCTGCAATTGCACTGGAATTCTGGGAAATATACAGCATTGTGGTGAAAAAATCTGCAATTAATGTCAGGATATTGTACTTTGCTATATGAACTAGTTGCATAAATGAGGCCCCTGGAGGTTAAATAAATGGGGTGGAAAAACTTTTTATGACGTATAAGTGTCTATTTATCATTTTAGCATAGAAATATAAAGCACGCAATTCTGTCCAAAGTCAACAAAACATTATGCTGTTTTTTAAATAAAATATGCCATTCTGATGGTAAAGATAATATTTATGGATTCATATATAATTTAGTATATTTGGGACAGCAGTGACATCTAGGGGGTTATTTATCAAAGTCCGGATTTAGCTCAATATTTTCAGCTACAAACTCTGATCAAATCCGCTCTGGTTTTTTACGTTTATTTATTCTTACATTTTCCCGAAATTTGCTTTGCGGGAAAAAAAATCAGAGTTTTACAATTTTCTCAGATTTATATCCAATTTTCAAATTTTTTTTCGGGATTTTCACCCGAAAACTTCGGGGTATTGCACAAAACCATACAACCATTGCACATCAAAAACTCATTGGGACTTCTCCCATTGACTTACATGCATCCTCGACAGGTCTGAGATGCCAGATTTTCAGATTCAGATTTTTCCATCCTCAGGGTTTAATAAATTCCGAAAAATTTGTGATTTTTTAAAAGTCTGATTTTATTTGAAAAAAAAAAATCAATCACAAATTTTTCAGGATTTTTGAATTCAGAGTTTAGTAGATAACCCCCTAGTGTTTCCAGCCCATGCCATGTATTTAACCAAATTTCTAGCCAGGAATTTCATACTAATGTCCAAAAGTAAAGGTTGATATATTTCATCTTCACAAACTCCCAGATGCCACATATTTGAATTAGTAAAATGTCAGCCTTTGTCTGGTTGCTTATGCATTTACAACCAGACAATGTCTTGAAAATTGAAATATAAAGGAATCAGAGAATGTCTTGTACAGTAAATGTCTTTGCTGATGTCAAAGGGAAGCACTGTATAGCAGATCTTCCAGCATTTATCTGATTGACATGTACATCACCACTGACAGAATGAATTTTTCAGTCTTATCTATAATTAAATTGGAATTTTATGAGTTATCAAAAACACACAGAGTAGATGCAGAGTTTAAACTCTGCAACTGGTACGGTGCATGTAGTTCGTTTGTATTAGGCTTGATACATCGTGCCTATGTACATATTAATTTAAACGACTGTTACTTTAACCAGTCCCTGAAAACATTTCTGTTTAGTGAAGCTTATCGGATTCCTGAGCAATTGTTATCTGTTTATTATCCCTCTCTTTAACCTTTGCCCACAATTTCTCTGTTAAATTCATAATCGTGGATATCCATCAATGACATCTATTCTCTATTGCAAATGATTAAACTGAAAACTCTTTCTACCCAACAAAGCAAACTGCAAGTAAAATGCGTTTCTTTTATACTTAAGCGTCTGCACTTCTGTACAGTAGGTACATGTTTATGTTTTCCACTGCAGAGCAACTGAGGTGTTATTTGACTGCTCTTTTGGCCTGAACCCATGGCAGTGGAGACCAGCACTAAAAAACAGAAGTGAAAGTCCAATTAGGTGATTCACATTCACAGTGATCAAACATTTCGGCACCGCATGGGTCCCGAAATGTTTGATCACTGTGAAGTGTCATGAGCACCATGGAATAAAGATTGGCAACCCCCCATTTGAAGCAGACAAGGTATTGGCGTCAATCTTTTTCAAACTAAAAAACAGAAAACCTTCGTGACAACTACACCTTTTTAATAATGACATACAGTAATTTTCTACTAATAGTTATTTTTTGTCCTAATTGTATACAGGATAACTATTTATCTATCAGAGTTATGTGACTGTCTTTCTTTCTGCCAAAGATAGTATTTTGATATGAGCAAAAATCATAAATTAAGTTAAAATGCACGCTCAAAAATGTATTGTTTCATAAAAGTCATTATCAGACAATCTCTAGATTTGGGGGGCAAGAGAAGTAGGTAGAAAGAGCAAAGGTACAACATGAATATTTATATGTTCAATTAGAATTAATTTCAAAAGCAAACTGAGACTAGGAATGGCAGTAATTACTTAATAGCAACCACTAATAATAACTAATGAATAAACTGTTGCTTATGTAAGCATGAGCATTCTAAGAAGTGTTAAAATGATACATTTACTGAACACAGAACATTGTTTGCACATTTGTTACACTAGATGGCATTGTAATTGCATACATGAATGTTATAACAAATCACAGACAAAGGAAAGTGCTCTAAAATGTATGATCTAACCCAGTGATCCCCAACCAGTAGCTTGTGAGCAACATGTTGCTCTCCAACCCCTTGAATGTTGCTCCCAGTGTCCTCAAAGCAGGAGCTTATTTTTGAATTCCAGGCTTGGAGGAAAGTTTTGGTTGTATAAAAACCAGGTGCACTGCCAAATAGATCCTCAATGTATGTTGACAATCCACATAGGGGCTACCAAATGGCAACCACAGCCCTTATTTGGCACCACAAGAACATTATTCATGCTAGTGTTGCTCCCCAACTCCTTTTATTCTCGATGTTGCTCACGGGTTCAAAAGGTTGGGGACCCCTGATCTAACCAATACAGCAAAGTAGTTGCAATTTAATAAATAAAGGTGGAAGGTTACTCAGCGTTTTGCCACCCATTCTTAGCTCGGGTGTAGGGATGGGCAAATTTTTTCGTGTATGGAGTTGTGCGTCAAAGAGAAAGATGCGCGTCAATTTTTTGACGCCCATAGACTTTATGGGAGTCAGCAACATTTCACGAGTGGCGAATTTTTTGCAAAACTTTGTTTTAAAGGGCACCTGTTACCTTTAAATATTTCCCCCCACCAAAGGTGCTGGGTAACAGAGCCTGCACTCCAGTTTGGGGTAACAATGGTTTTGTTTTTTAAGTTGGCTCCACCATCTGACACTTGCACAGGAAGGGAGCTCCCAGTGTGAATGTTGTGCAGCAGGAACATTCTGTTACCAAAAAATTAAGTCCCAAATCAGTATTGTTCCCACTCCTGCAAAACAGAGTAAGTCCTCTCCAACCTCAAAGTGCTCAAATATTCAGAATCATGTTGCTGGAAGAGCTCAAAAACATGAATTTCATGGGAAAGACAAGATAAAAATAATAAAGTGTAGCATTCTTAAAAATCACATCCCCTGTGTCAAAACACACTTTTACACAGTGTAGGGGATTAATCCAATCACAGCTGCCCCATATCTAAATGACCCCTGTTGAATGACATTTACTCTACAGACATCTTGAACTGTTCTTGAATTGTTGTGGTTATAAATTCATGTCAAAATGTAAAATAGCTGCCAACTAAACATGCCAGTTTGTTTTGTGGCTTTACTTCACATAACAAATAAATACACTAACTAGCAAGAGCAAGAGAGATCTTTGCGTCTATGGGGAGCCAAAGCCCCAAGACCAATCTGTCTTATATATAAAAATGTAATACTCCAATACCAAAACTCTGGGCCTATAGTAATTAGAGATTAAATCATCAAGTATAAGAAACCAAAGTTTATTTAAGTGTAAGTATATTTAGAAGTATTGGTGTCAGGCTGCACCACCATTTATGGTCTATGCTGCCCCCGGCCTGCAACAATATATACGTCTCACTTCCTTGCTAGTGTATGATATGCCTCATTCATACATGTTTGTGTGAAATTCTGAACTGTGGTGTGAAAATTGTGTATTTTTGGAAATGTTCAAATATTCAAATCAAATACAGGTCACAATGTATACTTTGTCCCTTATATTTATACTCATAGCAACAAAAATTAAATTGTTAATATTTTTCTGTATCTTGTCCAGTGTTGTATCTAAAGTATCCAGCACAGCTCTGTGCAAGGTTAGAACACTATTTAAAACGTGTAGCCGAATAGTATGCTAAAAAAATACAGTGAGAAGCCAACAGTAATTGAAGAACACCAGCAGATACAGAATAGGATTGTGACATAAAATAATAAATCTACTGCATCTTGGGTAGCTGCAAAGGTCAAGCTCAAAGCGCAAAGCTGCAACACCCAGACTATATGTAAAGAATGTATTATCCAGAATGATTCCAAACAGGGGTTTTTCAGAAAAAGGGATCTTTGTAATTTGGATCTCTATTTAAGACTGCCAAAGAATATTTAAACATTAAGGGGCAGATTTATCAAAGGTCGAGGTGAATTTTAGAATGAAAAAAAATAGAATTTCGAGCTATTTTTTTGTGTACTTCGACTAGGGAATAGTCCAAATTCGATTTGAAAAAAATTAAAAAATTTGAATATCAAAATTTATCATGTACTGTCTCTTTAAAAATTCGACTTCAACCATTCGCCATCTAAAACCTGCCAAATTGCTGTTTTAGCCTATGGGGGACCTCCTAGAACCTATTTGGAGTCAATTGGTGGATTTGGGAAAAACTTTGAATCTAATTCATCGAATGCGCTATTCCTTCGATTCAAACTATTTGAATTCAGCCCGAATATGGACCTATTCGATTGAAAACGGACCTATTGAACACAAAAAAAAAAAACTTTGACTTGATTTCGGTTGGTCTTTTTGAATTCCAATTTTAAAGTTTTTCAATTTGAAATTCGACCCTTGATAAATATGCCCCTAAATTTGCCAGCAATAAGGATTATGCAGTTCAGAATCAGGTACAAGATACTATTTTAGTATTTTAAATAAATAAAATAAATCATTTTAAATCATTTTAAAAGTTTGGAATTATTGGCACTCTGTGGGAGATGGCCTTCCTGTAATTCACAGCTTTATTCAATATTCAAACTAATTATATGGCTAAACATTTAGGTTTAACATGCCAACCATATTAAAATGTAGTTTTGCCAATGGGGCAGCTTTGGAAGCATTACATTTCATCCAATTTACTATTTATTGGTATGAGAAGCTCTGTGTAGGTACAATATGTACAATTACTCTTTCCATTTGGAATTTCCTGCATTTCAACTAAACGTATGTGTCTTAATTAATAAGCTATGCAATTTTGTTTGTTTAAATCCAGACACCACATTCTCCACAATTTATTAGCTGTGCATTTCTTTGTCAGGGTAATTTCTGCAGCCATGAAGGGTATTTATAAAGGCAATGTAAAAATCGTAACAGAATTACCCTATTTTGCATTTTTTTCCGTTAGCCATGCAACCTTTGCCACAGTTATAAAGTAGGAGGTACAGCCGATTCCTGGGGGGGTATATTTATCAAAGAATAAAGTTAAAGATCACCACAGTCCGTTAAAGGAGAAGGAAAGCCCCAGGGCGCAAAACCCCTCCCCCCCTCCCCTGTGTTGCCCCCCCTCCCTCCTCCCCCCTGGGCAAATGCCCCTAACTTGTTACTCACCCCTCTGCGCAGGTCCTGTCCACGGAGTTCACAGTCGCCATCTTCTCCCACGCGCGTCTTCTTCCTGCTCTGACCGGCGTCTTCTGGCGCATGCGCAGTAGGAACAGGTACGGTACAGCTCTATTGCGCATGCGCCGAATGTCACGAAGTTTTCCGATTTCACTTCGTGACATTCGGCGCATGCGCAGTAGAGCTGTACCGGTACCTGTTCCTACTGCGCATGCGCCAGAAGACGCCGGTCAGAGCAGGAAGAAGACGCGCGTGGGAGAAGATGGCGACTGTGAACTCCGTGGACAGGACCTGCACAGAGGGGTGAGTAACAAGTTAGGGGCATTTGCCCAGGGGGACAGGTAGGCCAGGGGGGAGGAGGGAGGGGTTTTGCGCCCTGGGGCTTTCCTTCTCCTTTAAGAGTGAAATTCCGCCTCTCTCCTTTCATTTCTATGTGATTTTTAAAGGCATATTTATCAAAGGGTGAAAGTGAAAGATCACCATTTGATAAATATGCCTTTAAAAATCCCATAGAAATGATAGGAGAGAGCCAGAATTTCAATCTAGCGAACTGTGATCTTTGACTTTACTCTTTGATAAATATACCCCTTGACACTGGAGTAGTTACTACATGTTTGCAGAGAATTAAATTGCAAGGGGAAAACACAGTTTACAACATTTGGAGTTTATACATATGCCCCTAAGCAGAGAGCTATGCTTCCTCTACTAGAGAGCATCCAACAATTTAACAGCCTATATTGCCAAGGTAAGACTTTCCCTTTGATTCATTGTACAGGCAGTCCCCGGGTTACGCACGAGATAGGATCTGTAGGTTTGTGCTTAAGTTGAATTTGTATGTAAGTTGAAACATATACATTTACTTATTAAATGCAACTTAGACAGATGTTTGTCTTAACATAGCATTTATTTTTACCTTTCTGTGTTCCGCAGTAGACATCACACTCTAGAGGGGATTGGGACAGGTGGTTTTGGGACAGGTGGTTTATTAAAGCAAAATGCCAATAAAGGCCAAGCAAGCCACAGTACGAAACTGTAATAGCTAGGGTTGCACCGAATCCAGTTCAGGATTAGGCCAGGATTCAGGCTTTTTTAGCAGGATTTGGATTTGGCCTAATCCTTCTGCCCGGCCGAACCAAATCTGAATCTTAATTTGCATATGCAAATTAGGGAAGGGAACTCACATGACTTTTTGTCACAAAACAAGGAAGTAAAAAATGTTTTCCATTTACTACCCCTAATTGGCATAGGCCAATTAGGATTCAGATTTGGCCTAATCTTTTGCAAAGGATTCAGGGGTTCAGCCGAATCGAATAGTGGATTTGGTGCATCCCTAGTAATAGCCTATGTTTGTAAGTATGAGTTGTATGTAAGTCGGGTGTATGTAACTCGAGGACTCCCTGTATCTTGTTTAGAGCAAAGCTTTGCAGAATAGTAGGAATGAGATCCTGTTTGTCTGTACTTTTCTCAACATCTTTGAGTATTCAGAATTACTAGATATATGGTAAACCACTGCATGAAAGATAATAGCAATATTAATATGAATTTAAAAGATAATAGCAATATTAATAACCAGATGCTGTGATATTGCTTATGCATTTAGTACATACCAGTGTAGTACATTGTGTAAAATGTCATGTAGCCAGTTCTGGACTGTATATATTGACAGTACATTAGTTATTTCAGCGGTCTATTGTTTGATTTGTGAATTACATTACAGGGGTTCAATTAGCTTGTGTCAAGACTCCTAATGTTACGTTTACTTTGGGAGGCACATTTATCAAAGGTCGAATAAACTCCCATAAATTCGACCAATTGAAATTATTAAAATAGAATTTTTTCTTCAACTCGGAACAATTGAAACCACCCAATTGGAATCAAATTCGATCAAATATGATTTGAGTCTTTTGTCTATAAAACTTGAATGTCAGGAAGGCTACAAACATCTCCAAATTGATCCCTGGACCTCTCTCATTGACTTAAACAGCAATTCGGCAGGTTTTAGGTGGCGAATAGTCAAATTAGGATTCTTAATGGGCCGGACTATGATAAATTTCAAAAATCGAATCGAAGAATGTTTTTATTAGAAAAAAAAAAAAAAAAACTCAAATTGAATTTGGATAACTCCCTAATCAAGTTTGACAGTTTTGACCATAATTTTTTTTTTTGAAAATTCAAATTTTCAATTCGAGCCTTAAAGGGGACTCGTCACCCAAAAAAATTATTCAAAATCCTATTTTATCACATTAGTCAAGCAAAATTAACTTTAATTACACTATATAAATTATTTGAATCTTGTTTTCTTCAGTCTGGGAACTCATAATTATAGCAAGCAGGCAGGAGCCATTTTGTGGACACTGTTATTAAGGCAAGCCTTGTATCATCTCAGAATCTTATTTGTGCACCAGAATAGGGGGCGATATGTCCATCCCCATGCCCTGGTTACACAATTAAATGGTGACGAGAACGGGGAAATGTGGTGAGAGCAGTGACATCTAGGAAGTGCTGAAAGTGAAAGCAATTGTCTGCCTCGCCTCTATGCCCAGGGCATAGAGGAGGGGCAGACAATATTTGATTGACAGCTGAGATGTTTAAATGAGCTTATAACAGCTATGAATGCTTTAATAAAAAATAGAAATTAGATTTCATGTTTAATTTGAAAAGAACTTTTATAATACAGATTTTTGTGTCTGGGTGACAGGTCCACTTTAATGAATCTGCCCCTTAATGTACACAGTATGGTTTTTTTTGGGGGGGGGGGGGGGGAATAGGCAACCCAGGATGATTCTTGTTTATCTGACGAATGCGAAAGTCTGGTTATGAAATGGAATACTGTATATGGATTTGATAACGCTGTATGCCTTTTAGGACATTAGTTCTCTTCTTTTAGCTTAATATATAACATATTATTGTACATGATGGATTCATAACCCCATGTGTTTAGAAGGCTATTACCTATTACAAAATTCCCATGGTACATTTTATACTGGAGCAATTACTGTGCTTCATCAGGAACCTTAGCACTAGAAGTCTAGAGTGATCTGCAGCCTCCTAAAAGGCATTCTTGTTCTCTACACCCAATTCCAAATCATTCACTAGGGGGGATGGACACATCTGATATTGGTCTTCTACAAATAGGGGGTTTAAAACATGCGCACCCATGCATTTTGCTATTAAAATAAACTCCTCCAACCCTTGTAATCATTAGCTTCTTATCATTAATATTGCATTGCATTTATGACTTCATCTCCTCTGGAGAATCCGCTTTCCAGTTATGGTATTAATCAAAGCATACAAATTACTTACATGTAGTAGGTCCGCATCTACCCTCGTGGTGGCCCTCCGCCGACTAGACTCCGCTCCAGAAACAGTGACAACGTCCAAAGTGATAATAGATAGACGGGAGCCTAACAACCATGGGAAGTGTTTGAATAAAAAAAAGTCTTTATTGCCAAGCATCTTTAAAAACACAAACAGGTATCTTCCTGGAGCTCTTTAACTAAACCATGACGTGTCTAGTCACCTGATGCATTTCGTGCCTCTCTTTGGCACCTTTTTAATTAAAGCATGATGTGTCTAGTCACCTGACGCGTTTCGTGCCTCTCTTTGGCACCTCTGATGAAGTGCCAAAGAGGCACGAAACGCGTCAGGCGATTAGACACGTCATGGTTTAGTTAAAGAGCTCTAGGAAGATACCTGTTTGTGTTTTTAAAGATGCTTGGCAATAAAGACTTTATTCAAACACTACCCGTGATTGTTAAGGCTCCCGTCTATCTATTATCACTATGGTATTAATCAACCATAAAAACAATGACTACATTGACAGTGCTAAGTTTAACATGGACAACACTTAAATGACATGGATAACATGTGAACCGAGATCCTCGATACTGATCAGACAATCAGTTGCAGTCCATGGAATTGCATGCTTTTTCTTCATCCAAGAGTAGCAAAACAGAAACTGGTAAACAGTTCCTTAGGGCTTATTAAAGGAACAGTAACACCAAAAAATTTAAGTGTTTTAAAGTAATGAAAAAGGGAAGATTGTATCATACTTACTGTGATCTTCCTTTCCTGAATAACTCCATGTCATACTTACCGGGATAGCCCCGCCCCAGTGCTCCGATCAGAAGGATCCTCTCCAATGCTATAAAAGCCCAACCCCACCCCCCAGTCCGGTGTCTCGTAATAAGCTTCTAGAAACTACCGAAGAAGGGATGGGAACTATGACATGGAGTTATCCAGGAAAGGAAGATCACAGTAAGTATGATACAATCTTCCCTTTTTGTGGACAACTCCATGTCATACTTACCAGGATTTAGCAAGCTAATATCCCAATGGGAGGGAATTTGTTCCACATAAGTAAAACTGGCCGAGTGAAATCTATACCAGATAAAACTCAGAAGAGTGAAACCCCCATAGGTGGATGGTGGACCGAAATCACCTTGTGGAAAACCTATGAACTCTGTATTTTCAGAGGAAATGGACTGGCAGAGAAAGAAAAGGAAATAGTACTCCTTAAAGGAAGAACCCACACGAAAGTAATGATACAGAGTGTGAAACCAGCATGACAATTCCTTTTAAAAAGAGAGAACTCTTTGATTAAAGAGAAGCGGATAGGAACACAGAGTAACACTTCTCCATAGTCTTACTCCCACTACATACCAGCACATTTATTCCAACCGTATAACATTCTCAAGAGGATTCTTGGAAATGGCTCGAAAGCATGGTACCTGCAAAAGAGGATTTAGTAGGGGAAGGAAAAATACTATCACTAGTATTCTACATGACCCTGCTTTGTATGACACTACCAATACATGATATCACCTAGTGTAGTTCCCCATCTCTTTAATACTAAGGAACCTGTATTTATTATGGACCATAACCAATACACCTCTCAAAGAAAGGTCAGTGAAATTACTCATGGAGAAGGAGTGCTGCCACTGTTGGTATACCTTACCTGCCCTGTGAGGTATCTAGGAGCATTCTGCAGTCTGTATAGATTGAAATTGTTTTTATCATTAGCTCATGATCCTCCACCAAACAAGACTGGATAGTAATTATGATCACCGTGCCCTGAAATGGACCTGGTAACAGAAATTCATGCAGATATACATAACCTTGCTATGATACCGTCCTCGAGCCTTCACGGATGTGACCTGTACATAGCTAAAGTTATTGTATCCCATAGATTGCCCCTAGAATCAAATCCGTATGGCATGTTCCCACGAGTTTACCCTCTAGGAAGAAATTTGACTGATTTCAGGAAGTAGAACAACCAACAATACTGCTAGAGATGGGTTATATTCATATCCAAGGGCTCTGGCTTGGGACCAGGACAGTTCATAAAGACTATTCTTAAATGTTCAAGATTAAAATGAATCTAGGTATGGGGATAGAATTATTCACCTATTATTCTGTAATGGAACTCCCCTACTAACTATACTAGCATGTCCAAGCTTGTTGGTAAGAGATGCCATAACCAGGGCCTTGCCTAAGGCCGATACTGCAGCCTTGGTCCAAAAGGATACAGTGAATAAGACAATTTTTATAGCTTGAAGTTAAGGCTTATGATACTTATCCCAACTAGCCAGTCTATGGCGGTGTAAAAGGCCAAACCCAGAGTAACAGACCTTAAGAACCCAGTATGCCATAATTGCATGCCTCCTGTCCACCATAAGGGTTAACATGACAGAAACAGCCTGTTATAATGAACCTATTGATTGATTTATTTATTTTTTAAATGGAACTGAAACTTTAGCTATAGCTGCATTGATGGAGTATACCTAATTTTACAGCCAGCTTTATATGGTACCCATTTATATAATATGGCCCATGAGCTGACTGGACCCCTATTGTACTTGAGACAAACTGAATAGGTCTGTACTATAGAACACCTCATTGCAAGGCTCTAAAACCCTGCGGCAGTAGAGGATCCAGTATATGTGAAATAACTAAAATTTGCACTGACTGATGTACCCACTGACTTCCAGACTGAGACCAGATAAGTTGCACCCCTGTAACCTAAGAAAGAGATCTTGATGACTATCATACCAGTTTTGTAAATAGACCTAGATTTATCATTGGAATATACAGAACATTTATCTTGCCTGATCTCCGGCTGTGGCGATATTAGAATCCTTGTTGAATAAATATATGACTGTACACCTATCTACATCCATTCAGCCCCAGGCCAATCTTATCACAAAATGCAGGATACAGTATATAGCTTATTTTCTTAATAAAGTCCAGTCATAGAAAATAGATTCTAATTAGTGAGTACCTTAAGACTGATAACTACTCCCAACAGCCTATAGTTATGAATGTAACAAAAATATGGACCACATAGACCCCAATGGTTGTGGTCTACAAGCTCATGGTTATAACACAGCAATTGTTCAATACCTACCTGCTGTTTGATTATTGCATTAACGCCCATATGCAGTATAGCTATATACCTTTAAGCCAGAATTGGCCACTACTCTCACACAACCTTTGTGATACACAGTGCATAATCCTATATATTACATAGCATTTGTATGAATCAGAATTGGCCTTAGCCAATCCATTTGGACAAGACATATGTCTACATCAGTTACCACATTCACTGTATCTGTAACCTATTTACTGATTGGGGCATACTTACCAGGGCACAGTCCCCCATTATGGACTGCTGTATATAAGGGTATAATACCTGATGCACTTAATTAAGTTCACAATACATATATCTGACTTGGCTGCTGTCTTTAAATCAGTCTTGGCTGCTGTTATAAGCAAGCATACGATACCCAATTGGCTTATTTGCAAGAGTAATCCATGCTTGTAACCTAAGTGAATGTTATTTGAAACAAACATGACCCAGGGATACTGGAGCCTTGACTTGTGTTACCATGCTTACATATAAACCTGGAGGCTCTATAGGCACCCTCTGGAAATGCCTAGAACCTTACCACACCAATCACTCAGCATTTAACATCGACCTTCAGTTTGGTTGTTATATTGATTGGTGTCCAAACCAGAAAATGTATTGCATGTACATTTATTTTTGGTTATAACCTTAGAAAGCCCCAAAGTCACTGAAATGTTTAAGCATATACATACAATAAGGTTATAGCAGTAACCAGTGGCCTGACCAAATAATGTATGACATGTGCATTAATGTGGTTATTATAGCCAGCCCCCGAACCACTGATGTTACCTCATCTACATTCAATTTGGTGTAATATTAAGCAGTTCCCAGACCAAAAGTGTATAACATGTACATTCATATTTATTATTAAATCCACAAGATTCCACATATACAGTCAGTTTGGTTACTACATTATGCAGTGAGAGGTCCATAAATGTATAACATATGCATTTGTATTTGGTTATTCAAGCCAGCTCTAGAATTACTGAAATGTTTCCACATATACAGTCAGTTTGGTTGTAATATTAAGCAGTGCCAGGACTACGATTTCCTACATTATGCAGATTGAGAGCACTCTGCCCAAGAGTAAAGAGGCCAGTTTCTCTGGTTGCCAAATCCCAGCTAGCCAGTATTTACATGCACACATACACATATACATATACATATACACATATACACAAATATATACTGGCTGAACAGTTTCTTACTCCCTTTCAGCACTGTCTAAGCTTCTAAACTAGCTAAAATCAGAAAGCAGAGTAGAAGAAGTACATGTTAGTTTAGTTAACAAAGATTTACTATAAAAGAGAAGAGTTGTAACACAGACTCTTACCTGATGCTTCAGAGAATCAATCTGAGCTGCTAAGGGAGGAAGTGGGAGGAGTATCTACCTGTTAATTAACTGCACCTGAACACTGACCTCCAGAGTAATTGCCTAATTACCTAATTACCTGCAGCTGCTGCTCACAGAACCTGCAGACCAACATAATATTCTCAGTGCTCAAATATGGAGACTAACATTGTATTAGCAACATTCACATAACATATAGACAAGTCTTGCCTTAATGCTGCTTTCAGAAACTGCAGATAATCATTGCACAGAACTGCTCCCAGCACATGGAAATAATATTGCTTTATCACTGCATTATCATTGCTCATAGAACGTACTGTATATATCAGCATTGTCTCTGCACAGTTCCTCCAATGGCCAATCTGGCTCATCCATTTTTAAAAGTTAAGAGACTCTGGAAAAAATGTGGCATTCCCAGATTAATTTTAGCTTTTAACTGCCAGTAGATTGAAGACCTCAGGGTTTTCTTTTATTTAACCCTGGAGGCCGCAAATTACCTCAACCTTGGGAAAGTCTTTTGAGGGAGGCAGCTTGCTGTGAAACCTAAAATTCCTCCAGAAGAAAAAAATAATACCCCCGTATGGGGAGGCCATAAGGTTCAGGCCGCTAACTAAACATTGTTATCAGAATAACGTAACTAACTGTCACCTCCCTCTCCCATCCGTAAAAAATCATAAGGGCCTATGGGCCATATACCCCAATGCTGTTGGACGCTTTTCAGACATGCCCAGGTAGGCATACGGATGGGGGGCCATAGTACTTGCCACAACCCTGGATATAATCAGGCTTCAGGGCACATTGATTAAGGAAAACCCAATGATATTAGCCACAGTAACACTGTGCCTACCTGATCCAAATGATAAAACACTGAAGACTCCACCTGAGATAATGTGCTTAGGGGTAAAAAGATCGTCAGGACCAACCCCGAGTCCCTAGGACGCAGCCCCAATGCTTCACCAAGGTTAAAAAGAAAACTTGCTTTTAACAGGTGCAAAAAAATAAGCTGAAGCAGAAGGAAAAAAAAGACACTGTACTGGGGGGGGGGGTAACATTAGTTGAGGCACATACAAAGTGTTAACACAAAGACACAAGTAGCAGGGGATGAGTTTGTGGAAACTTGGGCATCCGTGTTTGGGTGAGGGCTAACTCTAGCTCCGGTGGACACAGAATGGCACAACAACAAAAAATCTGGTAAAATTACTTACCACAGTCACCTGAAGAGATGTAGCGGAAGCATTCTTGGACTGAAGAGGAACTGAGAGGAGCTGTTGGAAATAAGGGTAAAAATACACAAAATAGGGTTACAATAAATAAGGGTTCCGATTTGGGTTGGCATATGCCAGAATCTTTTGCACAGAATTCACTATTCCACCAATTGCAACAATTGTGATGTCGGTACATCTCTAATTAACTCACAGCTGGCAATGTGCATTCAGAATGGAGTTATGCACTTTCTATGTTAAAGGCAGAGCAGAAATATGTATTTTATGTAAACTATGTAAGTAGAATTCTCTACTTTTTCAGTCAGGCAGCTGTGAAATCAAATTATCTTATTGGCTTTGCAGTGAAATTGTTACTTTGCATGGTTCATCTGTCAATGGAACCAGGGCTTCTAGAAAAAATAGACTAGTACAGCTACTGAATGACGGTGTTTATATAGGCTCATTTATAATCCACTGATCATGTTTGCGTTTTACCACTGACAAATAACCCTGTCACTGTATGGAGTAAGGACTTATATAAGCAGCAAGGATTACAGAATAATCATATAAACGGTTATATGATCATTTGCTGCAAAAGCCTTGTTGTATCAGGAATCAGTTTTCAGTTAAAGTGGAATGTCCAGAATAGATGCACCTTCTGTAGTGCCGGATGACTATCCTGCTGCTCCAACCATACATTTTACACCTAACACTGTCACATTCTTTTTCTCTTGCCAACATTTACTATAGCCAACATTTATTTACATGGCACCAGGAAGTCATGCGGCACTAAACTGATATTATAGTGAAAAGGGACTTTTAATAAAGACATTCTGTATCTATAGGCACAGGATACAATAGGAGAATTACAGCACCCTGTTAATAAGACTTTTCAATCTAAGCATTGCCCTAAAGAGAGACAGGCTGAACGAAAAGAAGAATGAGCTATAAATGTCCCCTAGCTTAAAGGGGTTGCTCACCTTACAAACCCTTTTTTCAGTTGAATTGTTTTTCAGATTGTTCCCCAGAAATAAAGACTTTTTTCAATTACTTTCCACTATTTATTTTTTTTAGAGTTTTTCCAAAAACTAAGTTTAAAGTTGAATGTTCCTGTTTCTGGTGTTTGGGTCTGGCAGCTCAGTAATTCAGGTGCAGACTGTTACAATTTTGCAACATGTAGTTGATACATTTTTCATCAGCATCTGTGGAGTATTAGCAACTATTGTATCAATTCTAACAGCTGCCTGTAATGAAACTCGGGGATTCAGCTCAGCAGGGACAAAGATAAGCAATGTATCAACTAAATGTATCAATTCAGAACTAGTGATGGGCAAATTTATTCGTCAGGCTCGAATTTGCGTGTTTCACCGCGGCCAAAATTTGCCAGCGTTGGAAAAATCTTGACACCGGCGACGGTTAATGGATGCCGATTGACTTTAATGGGCGCCGTCAACTTTGATGCCGGTGCCCATTTTGACGCGGTCGGATTGGCATCAAAATCATTGTTTCGCAAATTTCTCGCCAGTTTTGCAGGATTTTTCATGAAATTCGACAACGGCGACGGTTAATGGATGCAGATTGACTTTAATGGGCGCTGTCAACTTTGATGTCGGTGCCCATTTTGACGCCACCGGATTGGCATCAAAATCATTGTTTCACAAATTTTTCACTGATTTCGCAGGATTTTTCACGAAATTCGTGGCGAAGCGAAATAGCACAATTTCACCCATCACTATTCAGAACAGTTAAAGAGTTGGTGACCCCCCATCCCAGAGCTGCTTTAGAAGATGAAATATTACACTTTACACTTCAATATTAGAAAAACGGTCACAAATAGAAAATAGAAAGCAAAAAGTCTTTATTTCTGGTGAACTATCTGAAAACAACTAGGTGTTTTAAGGTGAACAATGTACATTAAGGGAAATTGGTTTTCAAAAAGCTATCAATACCTGTCAAAAAAAACAGTATAACTCTCATGATTCATCATTTTCTCCATGAACAAATGCAAGCAAATTCATTATTCTTTATAATCCTGAAATGCAGATATGTTAATTTTTAGCAGTTTGTAGTTGCTCAATTACGTTTTAGAAACAAATTAAAAGAACTGATTGAACTTCTTAAATGTTATAATATTTGAAACATTCTATAATTGTGACCTAGTTGCAGCAACGAAAACCAGGGCAATTAAATCCCTGGCAATGCTTGCTCATCTGTGAGGTACCTGTTGTTCAGAGCCAGTGTACATTCTTGATAGCGGATAGTTATGGGCGAATTTATTCGCCAGGCGCAAATTTGCATGATTCGCCACCGGCGAATAAATTCGTAAAATGGCTGCGAAAATTCCCCGGTGTCAAAGAAAAAATGTCAAAAACGAAACATCGGCGTCGTTTAACTAATTTTTCCCCAACGCGAAATGGCGCAATTTCGCCCATTACTAATAGCGGAGTTTTATTTTATCAAAATATCAGCCCTAATTTCTAAATTATGCCATCCAACAGCTGGTTAGTTTTACAGGAGCAGTGCGAATCTGTGAAAAAGAGCAGTTTTATCACATATTCACATGAACTGCTGGGTGAGCAACTGGTACCTCACAGTAGGCCAAACTGAAGTTAAAGGGATACTGTCTTGGAAAAACATGTTTTATATATATATATATATATATATATATCACTCCAACTTGCAATACAGCAGTAAAGAGTGATTGAAGTTTATCAGAGCACAAGTCACATGACTGGGGGCAGCTGGGAAATTGACAATATGTCTAGCCCCATGTCAGATTTCAAAATTGAATATAACAAAATCTGTTTGCTCTTTTGAGAAATGGATTCAATGCAGAATTCTGCTAGAGCAGCACTATTAACTGATGCGTTTCCCAGTATCCCTTTAAACTTTAAAGCATCGTATAGCTTTAGTTAATGGCTAGTATTAGAAGTAGGAAGGTGATACATCATCCTTGGTAGAAAGACTGGATAACTTATAGGGTACAGAATGAATGTTCACTTAAAGAAGAAAGGTGAAATCAATGGGGGGTGCACCACCCAGCCATTGTGTTCACTTACCTGGGGCATCTCCCGCCTCACAGTGATATCACCTATCCTTCTCCTTTAAGGGCTGGGACACACTGGGCGATTTGGGGAGATTTAGTCGCCTGGCGACTAATCACCGCGACTTTCCACGACCAATCTTCCCCGAATGCCTCCCCTCGCTCTGCGCCTGGCTAAAATGAAAAATCGCCTGTGCTAATCACACGCGGCGATTAGTTTTCCGAAGTCGCCCGAAGTTTCCTCGTGAGGCAACTTCGGGCGACTTCGGAAAATTAATCGCCGTGTGTGATTAGCGCCGGCGACTTTTCATTTTATCCAGGCGCAGAGTGAGGGGAGGCATTCGGGGAGAAAAGTCGCTGCGATTAGTCGCCAGGCGACTAAATCTCCCCAAATCGCCCAGTGTGTCCCAGCCCTAAAGCTGTAGGTGAATGTGCATGCATTTTCCCTTATTCTTATCATCATTAATAAGTAGATCCACTTTGCCTATTTCCATGGGGTTCCAGTACAGGATGGCACTGTGACCTTACTTACAAGACAAGATGCTGCACTTTGTCTCTCTCCCCCCTGCTCAGACCAAAAGTAAGAGAAGCAGCTGCTGCCAAGCATACACAGGACAATAATCTGGTGAGTCAGCCCCTTCATACAGCTGCAAGTTTATTTGCCTGTGTATGTTAAAAAAAAAAATAGCCTGCGCCAATAGCTAGCCAATTTCTTGGGTACATTTGAAAATCCTGTAGAAAGAAAACTGCATTGACTTGTTGATGTGGGCCTTGCCTAAAGGAATTTCATAGGCTCCTTGTAAAGACCCATTTTAGGCCCACTTTGTGAGTTGCTACATCAGATGGTATTTATGCTATTGTTCTTTCTTGGTTTAAATTAGAGATGAACCAAATCAACTATTTTGGATTCGGCCGAACCCCCTACGTGAAAGATTTAGCTGAATACCGAACTGAATCCTAATTTGCATTTAACTGATAGGGCACAAAAAGTCCCTCCCCACCTTAATTTGCATATGCAAATTGGGATTCGGATTTGGTTCGGCCGGGCAAAAGAATTCGGCCGAATCCAAATCCTGCTTAAAAAGGCGGAATCCTGAACCAAATCCTGGATTTGGGGCATCCCTACTTTAAATCTTATCTTTCTGATCATTCCTTAAAAGTTGCCTAGTCTAAACATGGGCCAATAAAAACTGCAGACAGTCCAATTTGGCAGCTTATTGGCCAGTGAATGGGGCCCTCCGAAGGGGCTTCCCCCACCAATATCCAGTTGTTGATCGGGCAGATTTAAAAATCCCCAGATCAATCAAAATATTCCCTGATTCGATCGTTGGACCCTACTCAAGGTGGCCATTTCGGGGCAAGATCCACTCCAAACAAGCTGTTCTGCCCATGTATCACCACCTTAATAAACTACTTTACAGAATATGGTTAATTGATTACAATTTATGAGCCATGCAGGCTAGTCACAGGCCCACACAATATCTAGCCACAGCAGTGACCGAAAATAATTTTACTCTCAGACACAACAAAACTTCACTTTGGAGGCCAGTTTGCAGCATTCACCATATTATCCCTATTGTGTGATACTCTCATGAACGCAGGAAACCTGGAAGTTTCCAGGTTGTGGAGCTCAGTCCCACACTACATCACTGGGTTTTACCTCAACTTCACCTTATATAGAGCATCCTCCGTGAATGGCACCGCCCCCAATGCCATGGACACGCCCATACCTACCATCTTTCCTCCGGGACTGGCTCTTCCGCACGCAGCTCCGCCCTCACCTTTGCTGCTGCTTCGTGATTGGCCAGCTCATGATATCTGTCATGCCGCCCCTCCCCTACTCTTGTGGGAACTAGTTTGTTGTCAGGCTGGATACATTGTGTCTAGTACCTGGCAGGAGGTCTAGCCGGGAGGGAATGGTGAATGTCCGGAGACTCTTGGCAGGGTAAGTGGATTTTACCAAGAAATGACAATGTATAGCGGCTCCTGTGTGCGAGCGTCTGACTCCGGCTCATTGTTTAATACTTGTAATATTGTATTCGGCACATAATGAGCTGTATTGTACAACCCGCCTTGTGCTGTCTCTGCTGCTCTTCCCCACGCTCACTCGTGCTTACATCTTGCGTCTGAATTCTGTAACTTCACAGGACTTGGGAGACTACAGCTCCCAGCATGCCCGGCTGTTCAGCAGCAGATGGGGAAGTGCAGGAACAGATTGAACCCTAGTGTGTGTGGGTCACGTGCTGCTGAGTTGTGGCTGCCCATGGAGGGGGATGATGGGATTGGGGGGTTAGTTATTAGTGATTCAGCAGGATCTAGATCAGCCCTGAACACAATGCTGGATTTGTGCCCTTTGTACTGAGTCACATTCCCAAAATTGTGCTGATTGGGAAATCCCAGTGGTCTGAGCACATTGTGTTACCTGTGGAGCAAGAGAAAGGCTTATTAACTGTTTGTGAGGCTGGAGTGGAGCACTGGAGCTAGTCTGACTTTTCACACCTGCCTTGGGATTTTATTTGGAAGCATCTCATACCTTCGATCAGATATCATCATTTTATACGGGTTCCCTAAAACGTGATTCTAGGCAACCTTCCAATAGACTTTACAATGGCATTAAACGCCTTTGCACCACTTCAGTCCCCTGCAGAGACCGCCCAGCCCCCCTTTCAAACTGCTCCATCTGGGCCCCCCACCACTGCCCTGCTCCACAGCAATACTTCATTATAAAAGGCACAGCAGGGTTAGCGGCCACCATCTCTGGCCACTTGACCCACTTTCCCTGGGTTTCTGGCCGCTAGGTAAAGCACCTACACCGTTTATAAGTTTCTCTAGATGCTGGATGTGCCAGTGGGTATTCTAGACAAAGGAAGGGCTATCCCACTGAAACACTGAACTGAAAGGTCTTGCCCCACAAACATATCTGTAGCTTCTATTGCTGTAGCTCTCTGAATGCTGGGGGCATGCAAAGTACAATCCAGGGCCAGATTATTTTCAACTGTGCATGATCAGCCATTACAGGAAAGGACCTTTACCATCCAAAGATGTCACCAGCCAAGCTCCCTGGGCTACTTTGCTTTTTATTATGAGTAGTGCATTCTGGGAAGCACTGGAGTGCCAAGGTGGCATGGATTGTGATGCCTCTTCTGGGGATTACAGCCAAGGGTTTTGTAAATATATAGTGAATAAAGTACCCCCTCTTGTAAAATATAAGGATATTATAAGTTACCGAGGAGTTTTATGACCATATAAAAACACGAGGCGGAAGGCCGAGTGTTTTTATACAGGTCATGGAACTCCGAGGTAACTTCTAATATCCTTATATTTTACAACTGGGGGTACTTTATTTATTATAATACACACATTTCAGTGAGTCATGTGACAGAAATGTCATCAGAACTCACCGTTTATAACTGATGACATCAGAACTCACCGTTTATAAGGAAATCATTTACAAGATATTCATGGCTTTGGTGTATTATATATGTCATTAAAACCAGTATCCATAGCCAAAATCAGTTTGTCTACAGTATTATTGCAATATGTAATTGCACACACTACATTCCACAAGCAAACATCCATTTGACAAAACTCCAGTAAATACATAAGATGCCTTTAGGCTTGAAACATTGCTATGCTTGAGAAAGAGGCTTATCATCTTGAAACTTTGCTACTCTGTGTCCCAAACTGCTAAATAAAGACATGTTATTTATTCATTGGAGTGCTATCAAATGGATTTTTGCCAGTTCATCTCCAGGTCTGATAGTGAGCAGCTTCTGCTTTGTTGTTTCAGTAGTCAGAACGAGTAGTGCTGAGAATATAAACATCCAGGACAATGTACGAATTGTATTAGCAAATAAATGTACAACTTTCTTTAACTCCACTTATCGTAATTCATTTGTATTGATACATTACATTGAGTAACTTTTTTTTTTTTTTTTTTTTTAGAAAAAAAGATTAAGGGGTTTATTTATATATTAGAAGTCCAAATGTCAAAAACTCGAAAAATTCAAGTTTTTTTTTATTATAAAATCTAAATTTTTAGTGGAAAAAGAAAAGTAGATTTTTGTTCGGGATTTATTAAAGCCCAATGCTGCAAAAGGTCCAAATCTGAAAATCCGGCATCTCAGACCTGCCGAAGGTTGTATTTAAGTCAGTGGGAGAGGTATCCTTTTTTCTATTGTCGCCTAGCGAGGCGATTTCGAGCGACAATAGAAAAAAGATCGCCGCGTGTGTTTTTACGCTGGCGATTTGTCGCGATTCCCCATAGACGCCAGCGCAAAAGTTTCCCCAGCGATTGCGGATTAAAAGTCGCGGCGAAAAGTCGCCGCGAGTCAAATCGCGGCGCTATCGCCTAGTGTGGCCTTAGCCTAACTGGCGCTCTGTGGTAGAAATTGAATTAAGCCAAGAACTAATTGAATCAAGTGTTTACTGAAATACCAGTTTAAAAATTAAAGTACTTTTAGTATCAGAAATATAATTTGACAGATTTAAAATCCTAGAGTTTAAAGGGCAAGTAAGGGCTGAAGAAAAAGTTTTTTTAAAAAAAAAATAGTATTAAGACTAGGACTACAGTGCCACTTTCCAGAGAGAGAGTCATTTTATGCTGCTTAAAGGAACAGTAACACCAAAACATGAAAGTGTTTTAAAGGAAAGACAATATAATGCACTGGTTCCCTGCACTTGCTACAGGTAAACAATGATACTTTATAGAAACAAGCTGCTGTGTAGCCACAGGGGCAGCCATTCAAGCACAGGACACATAGTAGCTAACAGATAATCTTATCTTTTATCTGCTTTGTATCCTGTGCCATTTCAGCTTTAAATGGCTGCCCCCGTGGCTACACATCAGCTTGTTTATGTAAGCTATTGTAGAGTTTCTGAAACAAACACACCAGTTTTACCAGTGCAGCACAACAGTACATTATATTTTCAGTGCTTTAGGACACTTGCATTTTTTTGGGGTTACTAATCCTTTAAATTACATTCTAGTCCCAGGCTTGTTAAATTTCTGTGTTGCTGGCAGAGAGGAAGCCCTGTGGGGCCTAGGGTTGCCACCTTTTGCAAAAGGTTGGTGGGGGCGGGTACAAAAAGAGGGTGTGGTGTGACGTCAAAGGGGGCGGGGTTGTGCTGCAAAGGGGCGGGGCCACGGCACGGCCAGGACAAGAACCGAAGGACAAGGTAAGTTTACAGGGGATTGGGGGCGGGCTGAGGGGGTCTTTTTAAGGGTATTACAAATTTACCGGCAGCTATATTGCCGGTAAATTTGTAATACCGGCCCCGGCCTTGCCGGTAAAATACCGGCCGGGTGGCAACCCTAGTGGGGCCTCAGCCTTATAACAAACAAAAATAAAATAAAGTTCCCTTGCACAGCTGCTGGGATTACTTCTATGTACAAGCCTCAGTGAACCCTGGTTTCTCCAGTCATACATTGCTGGCTATGGCTGCCACTGTATATAATGGCAGATGGACTCCAAAAGCACAGCAGTATGTTGCAACCCACTGGCTTCAGTAGCGATTCAATGGGGGGCTGCTTGCACCCCCCCCCCCCAAGAATCCAGCTTGTCCGAAAGACAAGGCATGTTGGTATTCAGCCTTTTTTTTTGGAGCAAGTTGTCTTGGATCTTGTACATTACAATCTACAGAATCCTACGTTTGCACAGTGAAGTATGAGATGCAAATTTTGGATCCAAGTGACACTACGTGAGTGACCGTGTGATCTGTTTAGTGTTGCAAATGGTCTGACTTTTTGTAAAGAATAACCTAAGGGCTGCAAGAAGTCACAACACTATTGTGTTTAGCCTAAGAAATAGGATCAGCTTGCAGTTGGGCAGGTTTCATTTAGACAAAAAAAAAAAAAGTTAAACTTGATCATTTGTGCATAACTCCAGGCAATTGAGCACTTCTGATATAGTGCTAGTGTAAATAACAGAGGTAGAGAAACTCAACAATAATTAAAGGGACCCTGTTACCTTAAAGAACTATTCCAAATCCTATTTTATGATATCTTCACTATATAAATTATTTAAATCTTGTTTTTTTTTTTAGTCTTGGAATTCACAATCACAACAAGCAAGGTGCCAAGCAGGTGCCATTTTGTAGACACCGTTTTTAAGAAAAGCTTTGCATCGTGAAAAAATCTTTTTTGACCAACTTTTTAGGGCAGATACACATGCTCAGATTCGGGGAGATTTAGTTGCCCGGCGATAAATAGAGAAATTTTATTTACTTACCGTAATTTCTATTTCCAAGTCACCTTCCATGGCAGCATTCACCAACGTGAGTATTCCCCGCCCCTCAGGTCACTGGACAGGAACGGGTTAATTCAACCCCCTATAATATCCGCCCTCCACCGCTTCCTCCTTGTCTATGTATCCAAGCTCTAAAAGGGAGGGAAGTTGGTGAATGCTGCCATGGAAGGTGACTTGGTAATAGAAATTACGGTAAGTAAATAAAATTTCTCTATTTCCCAAGCCACCCATGGCAGCGCTTCACCAACGTGAGAACTTCCAAAGCCAAAAAGAAGGGAGGGACACAATTACTGCTTATATATTTTATTGTGAATGCAATACAGCTTGCAACACCTTTCTCCCAAATCTAGCATCCTGGGAAAGAAAGACATTCAATTTATAATGTCTAATGAAGGTATGTAAGGAAGACCATCTCGCAGCCTTACAAATTGCATCAGGCGGAGCTCTGGCTTCTGCCGCCCAGGAGGCAGCCAATGCTCTGGTAGAATGAGCTTTTAGGTTCCTTGGTACCTCTCTGCCTGCCTTGTGATAGGCTAACACTATGCAGCCAACAATCCAACGACTAATGGTTGTCTTTGAAGGAGCCAAACCTCTTCTTGGGCCCTTCGGTATGACAAAAAGTCTTTCTGTCTTCCTCCATGACTGTGTCCGATCCAGATAGTGCGAAATAGCTCTTACTAAGTCCAATGTGTGCCATTGACGTTCTTGCTTAGTTTTAGGATTCGGACAAAATGAGGGCAAAGTTATTTCCAAATCTAGGTGAAATTTGGACACCACTTTCGGCAGAAATTCAAACGCTGGTCTTAACACAACTTTATCAGTAAAAAGGACTGTATCGGGTTCCCTCGCCGAGAGAGACTGAATCTCGCCCACTCTACATGCAGAAGTTATTGCCACAAGGAATAGGACTTTCAAAGTAGCATGCCAGTCTGAGGCACTTTCCAGAGGTTCGAAAGGAGCTGATGCCAAAACATTAAGAACCAAAGGCAGATCCCAGGGAGGTACTCTCAATCGTTTCGTTGGACACTCTCTCTTTAGGGCATTGAATAAACGTATCACCAGAGGTTCTTCTGCCCAAGACTTGCACGTCAATGCTGACAGAGCGGACACTTGTCCTCTCAGGGTACTAACACTGAGTTTCCTTTGATAACCAGCAAACAGAAACTGCACTACCGCTGTCGCACAAGGACTCCTAGGGTCAAACCCTTGATCTTCTGCAAACTTGGCAAAACACGACCATACACGGTAGTATTGAGTCGATGTCGACCTCTTCCTGGATTTTAATAAAAAATCCACCAACTCCTTCCCCAGACCTACATCTGAAAGCCTCTGCCTCTCAGTTTCCATGCCGTCAGCGACAGGTGGAAGACATCTTGAAACGGTACTGGACCCTGCATCAGAAGGTTCTTGACTGCAGGTAGCTTCATTGGCGCTTCTACCGCCATCTGTCTCAAGAGAGGAAACCAGGGACGTCTGGGCCAAAATGGAATTATGGCAATTACTTGTGCCCCCTCTTTGTCTATCTTCTTTAGCACTCTCCAAATTAATGGAAAGGGTGGAAAGACATAACTGAATATCTGCCTCCAATTCTGATTCAGAGCATCTACTCCGCTGGACATTCGAGAGGGGTACCTTGAAAAAAACTTTTCGCACTTGTGATTGTGATCCGAGGCCATAAGGTCTATTTCTGGACTGCCAAATCTTTGAGTTATGGTATGGAACACAGCGGCGTTTAGACACCACTCTCCTGGATCTAGCGCATTTCTGCTTAGAAAATTTGCTTGCACATTTAATTTGCCTGGCACATGAAAGGCTACTAAACCCTCTAGGTTTATTTCTGCCCATGCCATGATTGTCGACACCTCCTCGATCAGCTGTCCACTTCTGGTGCCTCCTTGCTTGCGTATGTAAGCCACCACCGTGGCATTGTCCGATCGGATCTTTACCCATCTGTGGTCTATTCTCTCTGCGAACACTAACAGGGCCATTTTTATAGCTCTCAGCTCCAACACATTGGAAGGGAGAAGAGACAAGTCCCACTGTCCTTGGGCAGACGACTCGTCCAACATTGCTCCCCAACCTGTTTGTGAGGCATCTGTTGTTATTGTCACATAATCCGGCTCCGTTAACGGCATTCCCCTTGACAAATTTTCTGGAACTAGCCACCAATCTAGACTCAAGATTACCTGCTCCGGAATATGAAGGTGTTTCTTGAGATTCAAAGCGTTGGCTGCTCCTGACTTTAGGAAGAAGATTTGGAGAGGCCTCATATGCCACCTTGCCCAACGCACCATCTGTATGGTGGAGGAGAACAATCCCAGGAGCGACATGCAATCTCTGATGGGAACACTGGGTAACTTTCGGAAGGAATTCACTCGATCTATAATCTGAGATATCTTCCGTTCTGGCAGAGACACTGTCCCCTGAACAGTGTTCAAAACGGCCCCCAGAAAAACGAGCTCCTGTGTCGGAATCAAGTGACTTTTCTGCCAATTCACTACCCATCCGAATTGTTGTAGCACTGCCATGGTTTTGTCCCTGCTCCTTATCGCCTCCTCCTCTGAGCTGGATACCAGAAGTATATCGTCCAGATAATGAAAGGCTGCTACTCCCTCCACTCTCAAGAAGGCTATCACTGTCACTAAGACCTTTGAGAAAGTTCTTGGGGAGGTGGACAGACCGAATGGGAGACAAGTGAACTGCACGTGTTGCCCTTGAAATACAAACCGGAGATATTTCCTGTGCGGGCTGTACACTGGAACATGGAAGTATGCATCCTTGAGATCCAGATTTACTAGCCATGCCTGAGGAGGAATTGCTGCAATTATCGAGGCCAGGGACTCCATTTTGAACTTCCTGCAGTGAATGAAGCGATTCAAGGGTCGCAGATCCAATACTGGTCTGTACATTCCCGAGGCTTTCTTGACGAGAAAAAGCTTGGAGTAGAACCCTTTTCGCTGCTGTGCTAGAGGTACGGGTTCTACTGCTCCAATCTCTAACAATTGATCTATGTATTCTTGAAATATTTCTTTCACCCCTTGAATTCTTGGAAGTGAAGATATCTGAAATACATCGTGTCTTGGGATTCTGGAAAACTCTAAACAATAACCTTCTGTTATAACCTCTAGGACCCAGCAATCCCGTATATTCTCGACCCAAACCTTTTTGAAGAGTGCCAGACGCGCTCCTACACCACAGGATTGGGCCGGCCAAATCTCATAGTGTTCTACCTGAAGAGGTGGCACCAAAAGAAGTTGTCTTTCTCGGCACCTGGCGCGGCTCTCCTTTTGCGGGTCTCCAAGATGATTGTCTACTTTGTGTTCTTCCAGGTCTGTACTGTCTTGAGCCTCGAAAATTTCTATTTCCCGGTGATTCTGCTCTCGACCCCTGTCGTCTGAACCTTCTCTCTTGTGGAAGAAAAACACTCTTACCACCGGACACTTTTTTAATTATAGAATCCAGATTCTCACCAAACAGTCTGCCCCCTTCAAAAGGCAACTGACACAAATTAGCTTTGGAAGCAGAATCAGCCAGCCAAGGTTTCAGCCATAATGCCCTTCTAGCCGCCACTGACAGAGACATGGACCTGGCTGCCAAGCGAACAAGATCAAGGGATGCTTCGGCCACAAAATCAGTTGCTACTTTCATATCCGATAACATCTCTCGTAACGTCGACCTTTTCACATTTGTGGAAATAGCCTCTTCAAGATTATTCACCCAGATTTTCATTGCTCTCGAGGTTGATGTTAATGCAACTGCCGATCTACAAGATGCCCCTGCCGAGACAAAAGATTTTTTTAGATCAAACTCCATGCGTTTTTCCATGGGGTCTTTAAATGCCACTGCGTCATCAACCGGTAAAGTCGTCTTACGAGCTAACCGCACTACCGCTGCATCCACCTTCGGTGGGTTATCCCACAGCTTTGAGTTCACTTCATCCGTTGGATATTTCTTTGCAAACTTCCCTTGTATAACAACTTTTTTCTGTTTTTTTCCATTCTGAATTGATTAGCTCCTTAATCGAACCATGGACCGCAAAAGTAGATAAACGTTTCTTTACTGACGGAAACAATTTGTCAGCCGAAGAACTTCTAGGCAATTCTTCAGTCAAGCTTAAGGTTTTCCTTACTGCTTTAACTAAGCCATCCACAGTAGAAGAATCAAAAGTAGATTCCTCCTCAGAAAGAACCTCTCCTTCAGACAGATCAGACTGACCATCCGCCGGATCATAGAATTCCTCTTCTGAGATCTCTGACAACGATTCATAAATCATTTCCCTAGACCTCTTAGGTCTTTTGACTGAAGATGATGCTTCCTGCATTCCCTGCACAACAGCCTGTTATCAATAAAACCAAAGCATCTAGTTGAGGTGAAGGAGGGGCTTGAGGCTCCGCAGAAGATTGTTCAGTCACTGACTGTTTTCTTGATTGCTGACCTTCCCCTTTCTGTGTTTCCGTAGAGGCAGAGAGGCTAAAATGGAAAATAAACACCATAAGCCTTAAACTCTCTCTCCCATACTAGCTTAAGCATTCTTCAGTTTACCTAGAACTTTTAGGCTGCACTCCCTTCCCAGAGCCGGGCTGATCCATCTTTGCCTGTAACCTATTAATCCAAAATAAATAATCAGCAACTGCACCTGAAAGCAAGAGAATTTCTCTCCTATATCCGCTTACCAGCAAAATCCACCGCTCCTCGTTCAATCTGGGACGCGCGTATGACCTCAGTGCGACCTAACCGTCGCATGTAAATAGGGTGAGCGGAAGGAACATCCTATTGCTGGAACGCAACGTACGCGTCCGTCTTCTGGCTCTGGGGGGGGGGGACTTCCTGTGACGCACTTCCGGGAATTGACACGCATCTGCGCCATTATCCACTGATGTAGTGCGCTCGGAAGCTAGCGGTTAAACTAGAAGCCGCATACTACCACCAAAACACCGGCAAGCTTCAGCTATACGCCAAACAGGTGGAAAGTTGACCCAGCCTACGGTCCTTCTCCTCAGCTATCCCCTCCGGGGAGCATTCGGGAGGCATCAGGGAATAGAGGGAGATTACTACCCCTGGAAAATCGGTAAGCCATCCTGTAGTGACCTGGACAGGAAAAAGACAAGGAGGAAGCGGTGGAGGGCGGATATTATAGGGGGTTGAATTAACCCGTTCCTGTCCTGTGACCTGAGGGTGACGTTGGTGAAGCGCTGCCATGGGTGGCTTGGGAAATTGCCTCTTGCTTCAGGGATGACTAATCTCCCCCAACTGCCTCCTGCTTTCCGAAGTCGACTGGAGTTTCCTTGTGAGGCAACTTCGGAAAACAAAGTGCACCTATTTCCATACTGCCGGCAATTTACATTCTAGCCAGCGGGAGGCAGTTCAGGGAGATTAGTCGCCCCGAAGCAGAGGAGATTTGTCGATCGTGACTAATCTCCCCGAATCTGTGAGTGTGTCTCTGCCCTTAAGGTGGCCATATGTCGCCAAATGAGCGGATCTTATCCCCGATATGCCACTAACGGCAGGGCTATATCGGGGGTAATCTGAACGTTCGGCCCTATAGACCAATTACCACTGGTTCCGTCCAATGAAGCCTTATAATCAGCAAACCGGTTTGGTCAAAAACAAAGCTTAGCTGCAAAATTCAAGTGCTTTATTTACACTACTTGTTTCAAACAGAGAGCTCTCAGCACTTATAAAAGAGCTCTCTGCTCGAAACATGTAGTGTAAATAAAGCACCTGAATTTTGCAGCTAAGCTTTGTTTTTGACCAGTTTTTAACCACACCAGTTTGTCAAAAGTCTTTTTTGTGCACCAGAATGGAAGACCCGATGAACATGCCCATGCAGTGGTTACAAAATTACATGGCAAGGAGGGGGAATGTGGGGAGTACAGTCACATCTAAGATGTGCAGAATGGAAATTGAAAGTAATTGTCATCCCCTCCTCTATGTCTAAGGCATAGAGAAGAGGCAGGCAATATATGTGTATAGCTAATCTGGGCTATCCAGACCACAAATAGTTTGTGTGCAGCTATTGGTATGACCATGGGTTACATTGGACTCAAACATCAGGATCAGGGCCTTCGCTAAGTGGAAGCTTTCTTTTTAAGGTGTAGTGCAACTACAACACACAGGCCACTGTACATGAAATAGATTGATTGTAGCCAGGAGGCTCTTTTGATGAAATAACAGATGTATTTATTTACAAGAGCAACAATATTGACCACAGGTTTACTCACGTATGAGGTAGGTGTAACAAGTTCGAGCTCAACCAGTTGGATAGGACACCAGCAGCCAAAGAGGAAGAGGCCACTCCTTTCCAACACTATATGGAAGTGTGGCAGGAAGTAGTCATACCCCCTTTGGCCAATGACTAAAGTACTTAAACTAGATACATGGACTTTTGCCTAGTAACTAAGAAATAAGGTAGGGTAAGGATTTAAAGCTATAGGAGCCTAGCAGATCCTATAGGTCCCTACATATGATTGACAGCTGAGATTTTTTAAATGAGTTTATAACTGGTATGGGTGTTTTAATAACAAAAATCATTTGGGTTTCATGTTTAATTTTAAAAGGACTTTTGTTTTACAGCTTTTTATGTCTGGGTGACAGATCCGCTTTAATAATTAACTTTTTTACATTTTTTGTTCAGCACACTGGCTAAACATGCACAGTATGTGTGTAGAGGGTATATGTGCCTGCCTTAAAGGAACAGTAACACCAACAAATGAAAATATAATGAAAATGAAAAATACTGAAAATGAAAAATCATGTAGTGTTGCCGTGCACTGGTAAACCTGTTCTGTTTGCTTCTGAAACACTACTATAGTTTATTTAAACAAGCTGCTGTGTAGCAATGGCAGAAATTGAAAAAGGGCTAAATGGCACAGGTTAAATAGAGGATACAAGACAATACCATTATTTTCTACAGAGATTATCTACTATGTAACCGGAGCCTTTTCTCCTTTGAATAGTTGCCCCCATGACTATACAGCAGCTTATTTATATACACTACATCACACTCTGAAACAAACACAGCAGTTTTACCAGTGCAGGGCAACACTGCATTATATGTTTATTACTTTAAAACACTTTCCGTTTTTGATGTTACTGTCCCTTTAACTCAAATTGTATTGAAAATGCAAAGGGTGGCCTGCACAACCAAACAAGGGCACCAACACTTTTCCTCCCTAGTCAACATGTTTATGAAGTGTTTAGTATGTGCGTTCTGGTTGTCAGATAATCATATAATCGTATTATCCCAGGTATGATATGCTGTTTAAAGGAAAACTATACCCCCCCAAACAATGTAGGTCTCTATTAAAAGATACTGAGTAAAACAGCTCATGTGTAAAACCCTGCTTCATGTAAATGAACCATTATCATAATAATATAGTTTTTTATTAGTATGTGCCATTGGGTAATCATAAATAGAAAATTGCCATTTTAAAAAATAAGGGCCGCCCCCTGAGATCGTAAGATTCACTGTGCACACATACAAACCACATGTAAGGTCACATGAGCCAATTAACAGACAGAGTTCTGCCTTTTGCTTCCTCACTTCTTCCTGTTACAGTTAGTGTTGTAGTATTTCTGGTCAGGTGATCTCTGAGGCAGCACAGATAGAGTCACGAAATGGTGGTTCAAGGCAAGAGATGTAAAAGGGCAATATTTATGTAAATATATATTCCAGTTTGGTAAGATTCTTTAATATGTCATTCAATTTGATATAAACTGTTGCTTAAGTATTCATTTTGGGGGTATAGTTTTCCTTTAATACATTTACCTACACACTGGTTTAGTCCATATGGGTGATCATAGGAGTTAAATCGATTGTTGCTCTTGTGTAGATTTCCTGGATATGCTGACTTGTTGAAGGCTAATATGTTGGATGGAGTCCTATAATATTTTATGTCATTTCTCTCTGTCATCAGATTGCCTTTAACGATGGATGATTGTGTGAGGGGGCTAGTTCATATAAATGCCAAGCATCACAGACTGTCCTGGCATTCTCTTATTAACCAGATGGTAAACATTTACAGTTTATATTGCAGATTTGTATGGCTCTGGCTCGCTGCTCTCTGGATTACGGGCCTGTTATATTGTGCGCTGCAATAATTAATTAATGGATAGCTATTGTGTCCCACTATATTATACAAATTAGAAGTTATCCTTCTGTTAATAACATTGATGATTTTTTTTCCAGATCCTTGGTAGGATATTATATAATGTTTAGTATTTGTATATGTGTGGTCGTGTTTGATTGAACATATCATGCAACTTGATGTAAACAGTTTTCTTGCAGCACAATCGGATATTATGTTAATTGGCACTTTTATGCTATGTCCAATGGCAGTTGGACAAACTGTCATATAGATTTGTTGTCCAACTGGTTCTAGATTGTGGGCCAACATTCAGCTGTATTATATATTTTGAGTAGGATTATAAAAAGTTTAAAAGGCATATGAAATAATAAGCATTTGGGTAGCAGAAGGGTAATAACCTATATATTATTAACATTATAGTCAGTCAAGCTGCTGTTCGACTGATATATGTATTGTGAGTGAGCTCTAAGACAAGCATATTATATTTCAGCCCATATTGAGGCTTAGCTGCAAGGACCCATAGGAATCTCACCTATAACATATTTGCCCTTGTTACTTCTCTAGTATCTCTCAGATGAGTTACAATCATTGCCAGTCTCTTCTGTTGGGATCCCTGTGCCCTCAAGCTTCTACAGTTACACATCGTGCATGCCTGGGTGCCCAATAGTTCACATGACAGATATTCATATATTCTGATAAAGGGAGAGAAACAACATGAAGGTATGGAAACAGTATCGGGTGTGAGTCTTTGTTACTTTAGTATCTCTAGAGTGGTACAACATGGCACATGGACATTTCCTTTGTATATTTCATACAACCTGCTTTAGTGAGCCTCTATAGGGATATACATTTGAAGCAATGTAGGTTGTTCTCATGCTGAGGGTGGTGAGGTTGTGGAATGTCCTGCCGGATGTTGTTCTGATGGCTGCTTTAAAGGAACAGTATTGTCAAAAAAATAAGTGTTTTAAAGTAATGAAAATATAATGCAGTGTTGCCCTGCACTGGTAAAACTGCTGTGTTTGCTTAAGAAACACTACTATTGTTTATATAAATAAGCTGCTGTGTAGCAATGGGGGCAGCCATTCAAAGGAAAAAAGGCTCAAGTTACACAGCAGATAGCAGATAAGCTCTGTCTGTCTAATGGTGTTATCTGTTATCCATTAGTTAACCTGTGCCATATAGCCGTTTTTCAATTTTAGATTCTGAAGAAACATTAAAATCTTGGGTTAACTGCCTTCCATTGCTTTGGTCTCAATATGCACCCAATCCAAGAGGCCCTTACAAACTGTCACCCTATGAAATTCAGTTTGGGTCAGCCCTAAGAATGGGATTGTATTTTCCTCAACAGCTACAAGCTTCACACTCAGAAATGACTGATTATGTAGCTGTTGTACAGAAATGTCTAAATGAAATACACAAATATGTTTTTGATTCTATTCCAGATCCAAACGTCAATACTGGTTCACACTATCTTAAACCGGGTGACTGGGTAGTGATTAAAAAACACGTGCGGAACAGCTTGGACCCAAGGTTTGAAGGTCCTTTCTAAGTGCAATCACTAACACCTACTTCAGTAAAATTACAGAACAAAGAATATAGCGTAACAGAAAGACAAGATGTCTGGGTCAGTAAAAACTAAGAACAGTTGCAGGCCATAACACAGGATAGAACAAGAGACAATAAAAGTAACCCTTCAGTAACCAAGAGAACTGAAAAGCAGGAAGTAGTGTTCTGGCTATTATGTTAGACAATAAAAACAATAAATAGCTTACAGATGCAGCCAATTAAAAATGTCAGTCTCTTAGATAATTTCTTGCCGACCCCTTCACAGTCTCTCAATTGTATATAAGTCCAAAATCAAGCATATATATATTCCCAAAGGGATATGTATAAGAAGAGATCAGCGCCTGTGGCAACAGAAATTAAAAACAAGCATAGCGTAATACGTTCAAAATATGTAATGTCACCCCGTGCATACACTGAATATTAAAAACGTGTTTTCTCCCCTTTTCCCTTCAGATGACTGTTAATGGGGGGGTGGTGAGGTAGCAATAAAGGTGATGGGAAGACGACGACTTTCCTGTGAATCGAAAAAATATTCCAGGGGTGAAGCGCCTCCACCTTCTATATAAAATGCCTACTTACAAACCACTGCCGTGGTATTATGCATATAACGAGAAGCTCTTTCTGGTCCCTCTTTCGGGTTACGACGCTCCTTCCAGGTGTCAGGCCAGGGATAAAACCAGTGATAGTGTAATACCGTTTTTTATTAAAAACAAATTAAAATCAATTAAAAATTTTACACTCACATTTACCCTAGCGGGTTTTTGCGCATTCAGTCCAATAAAAAGTCCATATGGGGTCCCGAGGGGTAGTGGCCATGTAAACAACGGATCCGAGACTGCGGGCTGTGTTATGAAAAAGCAGGACTGTTGGGCGGTTCTAGGAGGTCCCCCATAGGCTAAAACAGCAACCGAGAGAGAACCGAGGATCTTGTGCGCCAAACAGGAAGTGAATACGCTGGAACGCACCAATTGGAACGCATAAACCGGAAATGACGGCGGAAACCAAGCGAGCACACTGGAATGAGCTTTAAAATGGAATGGAAATTATGCCTCTGAGGAAGCTGATTACATACAGCGAAACGGGTTAGGCACAGTTTGGGGGGATACCACGGCCCAGAAGCAAGGCACCACGAGGGAGTCTGGAGTGAGTAAACAGAACTACCCCTCGGGACCCCATATGGACTTTTTATTGGACTGAATGCGCAAAAACCCGCTAGGGTAAATGTGAGTGTAAAATTTTTAATTGATTTTAATTTGTTTTTAATAAAAAACGGTATTACACTATCACTGGTTTTATCCCTGGCCTGAGACCTGGAAGGAGCGTCGTAACCCGAAGGAGGGACCAGAAAGAGCTTCTCGTTATATGCATAATACCACGGCAGTGGTTTGTAAGTAGCCATTTTATATAGAAGGTGGAGGCGCTTCACCCCTGGAATACTTTTTCGATTCACAGGAAAGTCGTCGTCTTCCCATCACCTTTATTGCTACCTCACCACCCCCCCATTAACAGTCATCTGAAGGGAAAAGGGGAGAAAACACGTATTTAATATTCAGTGTATGCACGGGGTGACATTACGTATTATGTTAGACATCCAGTCACTCCAGTCTTTATACATTACATTTTTACCTAACTATATTGAAAACGCTTTTTATTTTGCACAGCCTATTTAATCAGTTTCTGTTTTTAGACTGAACTGTTCCTTTAAGAGTGGCTTGGATGATTTCTTGAACAGGCATAATATCAAAGGCTATTGTGATACTAATAGCCTTAGCTAGTATAGATATTAGTTTATATAGTTTATACATGTGATCATTTTTCAAGCACAGGATACAGTGTAGTTAACCGCTACAGTCTGAAGAATCCCATTGTATACTACATAGCTTATCTGTTATCTGCTGTGTGTCCTGTGCCTTTTCTCCTTTTTCGGCTATAAATGGCTGCCCCCATGCCTACACAGCAGCTTGTTTATATAAACTATAGTAGTGATTCTGAAGCAAACACACCAAATGTACCAGTGCAGAGCAACACTACATTATATTTTCATTACCTTAAAACACTTATATTTTGGTGTTACTGTTCCTTGTACAAAAGATTCAGCTGTGTTTTTTTTGTTTTTTTTTGCATAGCTGAACTGTCAAAAGCAAAAGGCGCTGGTAATATGATCCCTAACTGCACAAAATGTGCCTTGGCCTGGGGATCCTGGTAATACAATAAAAATGATACTGGTATTGATTAGAGACGCAGAGAGCTCTGTGTCAGCCCCTTCCCACATTCATCCAGTGAGCTCACCCTTGCTTCTTCATATTCTATATTCTATTACTGCAAGTTCTGCTGACTCTTATGTTCAGGGAGCGGTGTGTTGATGCATTTGCTAACAATCTTTTGTGCAATATGAAGTATAATAATGATATAATGATATAATGATATCCCCCAGCACTTAGCACCATTCCTGTTTATACTCATTCTAATTTGTAGCCACAAGCAAATCGTGCTCAGGCCTCAGTGGAACTCTAGGAATGTGCTGCTCTTCAGGGCGAGGGATGGAATGTGCTCTATCCTCGTTTATACCCCGTTTTGAATCGCTTACAAATCGCTTTGTTCGCTGAGCGCCTCATTTGTTCTCTTTATCTTGCAAACGCTTTAAAGGCAGGATTATCTCCATAGAATAGTTTGAAAAGGAAAATATTTATAACAGATTATGCAGTTTGTACCCTTCAGGGCAGGGAGTTGAATCCAATTAAATAATTCCATTCAAAACAAGTCTTTACTAATGAGTATTCGACTGTACGTACAATTCTGCTTGAATAATGGAAAATCCACTCACGCCATGTTTTTAGGAACACACCCCTTCTTTAAAGAGATACTGACATCAGAAAATAACCTTTTTTGTGATCTATCCTAACATTCTTTGAATGCTATTTATAATTTTGCCATAAAAGTATTTGTCTGATTACCTTTCTTACTACCCTGTTCCTCTATGAGGGGGCTGCCATATTTGTGCAGCAATAGTCCATTATCATTAGAAACTCTGACAGGTTAAGAAGGGACAGTCAGGTTGGCAAAACCGTCGGGTTTAGGAACTTTAAATAACAATTACTTAAAAAAGCAGAACTATCAGCTGAAAAACTCAACATGACCTATAGGAAAAGAAAAAGAAAGAAAAAGAAAGAAAAAGAAAATTTTTAGTGTCAGTATCACTTTAAGTCTATAAGGGCTTTAGCACACGGGCAGATTCGGGGAGATTAAGTCGCCTGGCGACTAATCGCCTCTTCTGTAGGGCAATAATCTCCCCAAACTGCCTTATGCCTGCTATAATGAGAAAACACCAGTGCCAATGCACTCGATTTCGGAAGTCGCCTGAAGTTTCCTGAAATAACACCCCCCACGTAGGCATATATAATGTGATACACTTCAGGCCTCAAGTAATAGCATATTATATAATAATGTAAATAAATAATGGCAATTTTACAAAGACCGCACCCTGCCATAGAAATGTTATATTCATTGCATTATTCTGAAAGAAACAGAGTGCTTTTATTCTATACAGTTCTATAGAGAGCCGTGAATGGAATGGACCCCTGTAACAATGGTATTCTACAGAGTTTATATCTTAAAGACTAAATATGGCTTTTTAATGTTAAAATTCCTAAAAAGGCTCTAAAACAACACCCAGAATAACATACCTTTTTCCCCATGCATTTAGTCTCATCTCATTGTTTTTAAATCACAAGCAGTTTAGCTGCAGCTCATTTCAGCTAGTTCCTGGTCTAGCTTGAGGCCCCACCCCTTTTCTTTCTGAGCTCTCCTCTTTTGACTGTAAAGACAACCAAAGAAGTGTCTACTGCGCATGCTTGTGCCTCCTGCTAGAGTCCTGTGTGGGTCCATTTTTTGGGACCCATACCCACAACCCGCATTATTTCCCGCTTGGACCCACTACCCGACACGCAAGTACCTTATCCGCAACCCAGACCCGCGACCTGCTGACCATCAAGAATCAGGAAGTGCTGTCATTGTAAACTGGAAGTGACATCATCGGAAGTAGTCATGATCAGAAAAAAAGGAGCAAAACAGGAAGTGCTGTCATTGTGAACCGGAAGTGACATCATCGGAAGTAGACGTGACCAGAAAAAAGTAGTAAATATCGCTATTGAGAAGACCCGTGGCCCAACCCGCGAACCCGCAGAACCGGAAACCCACGTCTATACCCGCAAACCCATAGGGTACCGACCCGCTGCAGGACTCTAACTCCTGCCACAAACAGGTAACTCTTTAACAGTCATAAAGAAGAAAGGAGAGCTTAGAAAATGATAGGGGCGGAGTTTCAAGCTGAAACAAGCTGCTTGTGATTTAGAAACCACATGAGAATGAATGCAGGGAGATAGCCGGTATATTATTCTGGACACAATATAGTCATTTTAGAGATAGTAAAAAAAATATACTTATTCTTTAAAGGGGTTGTTCACCTTTGAGTTCATTTGTACTATGATGTAGACAATTTGCAATTGGTTTTAATTTTATATTATTTGTGGTTTTTGAGTTTTTGTTTTTAGCTTTTTATTCTGCAGCTTGCAATTTCAGCAATCCAGTTGCCTGGTTCCAAATGATCCTAGCAACCTTGTATTAAATTTTAATAAGAGTGGAATATGAATTAAAGATGACTAATAAAAAGAAGCCATAACTACATGTGTAGCCTTACACAGCATTTGTTGTTAAATGGGGTCAGTGACCTCCATTTGAAAGATCAGAAGAAGGCTAATAATTAAAAAACTAAGCAAATAATGAAAACCAATTGAAAAGTTGCTTATGATTGCCCATTCTATAACATGCTTAAATTTAGCTTAAAGAGAATTCAACCCTAAAGTTATAAAACTACCCTACATAGACCCCCCTGTCTCCTCCCCCCAGACTAAAGGTGGCCATAGACCAGGGATCCCCAACCAGTAGCTCGCGAGCAACATGTTGCTCTCCAACGCCTTGGATGTTGCTCCCAGTGGCCTCAAAGCAGGTGCCTAGTTTGGAATTCCTGGCTTGGAGGCAAGTTTTGGTATAAAAACCAGGTGAACTGCCAAACAGAGCCTCAATGTAGGCTGACAATCCACAAAGGGGCCACCAAATAGCCAATAACAGCCCTTATTTGGCACCCCAGGAATTTTTTGTATATCTGTGTACTCTCTTTATTTTTGAATGTGGCTCACGGGTAAAAAAAAGGTTGGGGACCCCTGCCATAGACGCAAAGATCCACTCGTTTGGCAACATCGCCAAACGAGCGGATCTTTCCCCGATATGCCATTAAAGAGCATGGCTATATCGGGGGTAATCTGATTCTTCGGCCGTATTGCCAACCGATCCGATTACGATGTGCCGAGTCGGGTCAAAATCAAACCTGACCGATCGACCAAACGACCGATCTCCGCCGGACGAAAGATGTCGGCACACGCCACACACGATCCGAAAATCGTACGAATGCTCGATTCATATGATAGGATCTGTGTGTTTATGGCCACCTTTAGTGTTACCCGGGCAAATCCCCTTAACTTTTTACTTACTCCTCGGTGCAGATTCAGGGATCGGAGTTCACGGGCTCTGTCTTCAGCCGCTTCGGTAATCTACGGAATGAGTCCTGCACTTCGGCAATTTTTGTGAGTTTCTGCGCATTCACAGTCGCGAAACAGAAAATTGCATCAACTTGCTTATGCGCCGCCACGCCGGTCTCCTTCCAAAGATTTCCGAAGAGAAGAAGATGGCGCCTGTGAACTCTGATGCCTGAATCTGCACAGAGGGGAAAGTAAAACGTTAGGGGTAAACAGTTAGGCTGGGAGGAGGGGGTGTCTATGTAGGGTAGGGTTTTTTTTAATGTTACTGTGAATTCTCCTTTAAAGGTGAACCACCCCTTTAATGTTGTCATACACAGGCTGGTATACCGGTATCTAGGTGCACATGCCAACATGGTATACCCACTGTGCAGCTGTCTAGCATGTGCCCCAATTCCTTTATGACCTGTGCGTGCTCATTCACAAGCCAAAATGAAATTGGGGCCCCTGCTAGTCAGCTGCACAGTGGGTATACCATGTTGGCATGTGCACCTAGATACTGGTATACACAGCTGATCCTATTAATATAAATAAATACAAATATACATAAGGCTCCATGTGTAAAATAGTGTTTGCTCATGTTACAGGGCATTTATAGGAAAGGCAGAGAATACACGAGTATGTACATTCCTCTCTCACGCTGATCTTGTGCCGGTGCCTGTTACTGATGGGGAATAGTCTATGAATATGTACACACTGTGATTTTATTTCTACATTGCCAAAAAGAAACCATTAAACACCAAGCTTGGCCCTTTCATACCTGCAGTCATTGTCATTTAAATTCAGGGGGTCAAACCCTTGTTCACAAGCCTTATCCTGGCCGGGTGTCAAAGGGAACGAAAAAATGCTTTCTCTCTTGCAGCCATTCCCCTCTGCTGTGGCTTTATACTCTGTCAGCTCTCTCATATCAGTGGCTTAATCTGTTCTCCAAATGGATTTGAAGTTCATTATCCTGTGCAGAAAAGCCCTGGAATGCTGCACACTGGCTAAACAACAAGGGGAAATAGGGCAGAGGTCTGGAAAAGAACCCGACATTACTCAGAGAAGGCCTTTGCCTCATCAAATGGGAAGTTTCTTATTATTTTCAAGTCCTTTGCAGTATTAAAAACATACATATAATATGGTACACAGTGGTATACAGTTCCTCTATTTATCTGCAATAAACAAAACGGCAAAAATAGTTCACCATGTTACTTAAAAGGATACGGTCATGGGAAATTTTTTAAAAAAAAAAAATGAATCAGTTAATAGTGCAGCTCCAGCAGAATTCTGCACTGAAATCCATTTCTCAAAAGAGCAAACAGATTTTTTTTATATCCAATTTTGAAATCTGACATGGGGCTAGACATATTGTCAGTTTCCCAGGTGCCCCTGGTCATGTGACTTGTGCTCTGATAAACTGCTGCACTGTAAGTTGGAGTGATATCACCCCCTCCCCCCCAGCTGCTCCCTATTCTGTTAAAAAATGGGCCAAATAGCAAATTGTGGTCCATTTCCAGGATGATGGTGTCACGTATCTCACGTCACTAAACTACACTGCCTCATACAATAATGGTTTTAGAAGCGTTATCATAAATGGCATCTATCAGGAGAGTGAACGGTAAATTATTAAAGGGAACTAAATTTAAAAACACTGGTAGGTTGCCAAAATGATACGCACCCCTCTAGTGATTAAAATTGCCAACCTGATACCGCAAGTCAGGGCTTCTGTTCATTAAAATCGGCCCATGGTATTGCTGCAGAACCCACCACTGCCATCTTCTTTGGCTTCCCCCCATCTTCTTTTTGTTCTGGCCCAGGCAAGACAATACACAGTAGTAGTGAAAGTCAAACTTAGAAAAACAAGAGGGCTTTTATGTTCCGCTGCACATGTATCTGTCTTTGCCTGAAGAGAACAAGACAGAAGAGGAAGAAAATTGTGGCAGATCAGAAGCTACCGGGGCTGCTGTTCACACATAAGGGTGGTTACCAGCTCTTAGCCCCTCACACGTACGATTCAAATCAGCATTCTGTGAATTCTGTAATGGCAATATGAATCCAAACAGGCACACTCACAGTTTATGTATAAACATCCGATACCATTCCACTCTGCTGGATTTGCTCACATTTATCCGTACCGTAGTCCCAAGGGCCTGACCTGGAAGATTTGGGCAGTTTAACACTTACAGCTCCGGCTCTCCTTTGCTTGGTTCGATCGTCCGGTGCACCTTAGCATGCCTTTACCATTCCACCAAGCCTTCCGGTGCTCGTCCAGCACCCCTTTGTTATTCCCATTGGGTCCCCCGGCAGCTCTCTGACTTAAAGCCCTTGTTAACCCTGACCTGCCTAACCCCCTTTCTTCTGGGTCCCTTACTTCTGGGGTATCCACGCAGAAATGTTCCCGCTAAACTCCTGGTTGGGGCAACAAGCTACCCATTCTAGCTAACCTACCTCAGACACCTAGTGTCTGCTATACTTCAAACTCCTATTCTAATTACTACCTTGTTCTACAGGTCTTCCACCTCACAGAGCCTATGAATTCGGCAGCTCCTTCCCATTAAATGCCCTAAACCCATTGTGTGGCCCTCTTTTATACCCTCAAGCATCCCTTGAGAATTGCACTGGCCTGGGCAATTATAATTACTGGGTGGTGCCTAGCTTATGGCAGTGATTTCAGTTTAATTCACCTTTAAGGAAACCCTGCAGCTTGTGTGGCATCAGAGGCTCAGAGGTATTCTTTGCAAAAACATCTCCAAATAGTGACCCCCCCCTAATTCCTTTTACAGTATTTACAGTATAACAGCGGATCAGGCAGTTATGATCAGCAATAAACTCTGATCCTGGCAGATCTGCTTTATGTAGTTTATGTCTCTGCTGGTATTCCTCTTGAGCAGCAGCAACAATCCAAAAAGGCATGCGTATCAACCTATAAGTGATATTCTTCTGGTAGATATAAGAGTCCTTGAGAGATATCTTCATAGAGATATACATACGGCAGATATGTTGGTAAAATGTAATTATTTCAGATCCATTATCCAGAAGGGCCATCTCCCAGAGACTCCATTTTATCCAAATAATTAAATTTTTTAAAAAATGATTTCCCTTTTCTCTGTAATAATAAAACAGTAGCTTGAACTTGATCCAAACTAAGATATAATTAATCCTTATTGGAAGCAAAACCAGCCTATTGGCTTTATTTAATGTTTACATGACTTTCTGGTAGCCCTAGTATGAAGATCCAAATTCTGAAAAAGATCTATTATCGGGAAAACCTGATCAATCCCTGTTTTTGGTAGAAATTTCTACATGGCAAATAATTTACTAGTAGGTGTAGTAGAGTAATAGAAAACCAACACCCAACAGTCATGACATGCTGCTGATTGTGTCATTGAGCCATTAATTGAGGCTTGTTCAAAATAATAATAATCGCTTGTTCCAAATAATAGCAGTGTGGAGTTCAATTAGTGAGTCATTCTGTGAAAAAACAGGTGTCAATTACAGCCCTTATTTAAAGGAGAAGTAAACCCCTTATTAAAAAACCCTACCCTACATAGAACCCCCTTCCCTCCTCCCCCCCAGCCTAGCTGCTACCCCGGGCAAATGCCCCTAACTTTTTACTTACCCTTCTGTGCAGATTAACGGCATCGGAGGTCACGGCAGCCATCTTTTTATCTTCAGTCTTCATCGGGAAGTGAGTTCCGTATTGGCGCATGCACAGTTGGAGCAGTCTTCGGATTTGGAAGGAGGGTCTCCATAACTTAGAATGTTTACTCACCACATAGGGGAAGTGGCCCAGATGCACCGCCCTGAGCCCTCAGCATAAGGAGCGGACAACCGTAAATGAATCTGGAGCAGGCACTCAAATAAAGGCAATCTTCCATCAAATAGTTGAAATAAAGTAAAAAGTGCCTTACGTGTTTCATGTTACAAACACTTAATCATAGTCTTCGGGTTTTTGTCACGAAGTGCCAGAAGAAGACCCGATGAAGACCGAGGAAGAAGATGTCTGCCGTGAACTCCGATGGTGTGAATCTGCACTGGGGGTAAGTAAAAAGTTAGGGGCATTTGCCTGGGGTAGCAGCTATGCGAGGGAGGTCTATGAAGGGTAGGGGGGGGGTAGGGTTTTTTTTTTAATAAGGGATTTATTTCTTTAAATAAGGGGTTTACTTCTCCTTTAAGGAAGGAAGGCAGCAAATGTTGTGCATGCATGAAAATCGAAGTAAAATGGGTCGTTTCAGACATTGTTCAGAAGAACAGTGTAGTTTGATTAAAGAGGGGAAAACTATATACAAAGAAGTGCTGAAGGAAGATCAAAAGTGCAAAAAAGTGTAAAGTGCAAAAACATCTGCAAATAGTGACCCCCCCCAGACTGCCATTTACAGTATTTACAGTTTAACAGCAGATCAGACTGTTGCAGAGTGACTGTCTATGCTAAGATTGCACATAAGTGACAAGAGAGAGACGTGTGTAATGTGGGACCCTCGAGACGTGGAAGTGACACAGAGCTGGGGGCGACTTCTCTACACTTGGCAACCTAATGTCGGCCCAGATTTATTGCCACATTCCTGTCTGTAATTTTGGTTGGAATGGGGATGATTCATGCATTTCAACTATATCTCACTTTCCACTTACAACATATTTTTAATGCCAACTTTTTTTTTTTTTTTTTTTTTTAAATATAATGCCTCTCTAAATGTTATGGGTTTCTAGGATTAGACAGGGGTTTATTTCCAGACTAGCAAGGGTCGCTACAGATTGCATGGACGCAGTATTATTTCACTTAACAGCATATTTCAGTTCAGCTCTGTGATGAATGTGAAATCTATACACAAATTGTAACGGAGCCAATAACTGGTCGCACACTTGCCTCTCTCACTCTTAAATAATAGATGGGCAGTTCTTGAGGAAGGATGCATCTCAATAACAGCAGGGAGATTTTTTTTTTGTCTTTATTATTCATATTTATCTGTACTGATTATTCAATAAAGTGAAAAAATCCGCAGTCCATCTCTCATGTAATAGGCAGGGCAGCCATAAATGCCATTAGACTGAGGAGATATTAACACATTGATTGGTTTGTGCATTGTGGTGACTTATAGCTGTATGTGCTGTGTATCTTGTACCAGGTAAGCACTACTTCTCAAGTGTCTAATCATTTATGCTTCTTTATGGATGCCATCAGTAAGGAGATACCTTTTCCATCTGAGTGTATCTCCACGTTGATATAATGTAATATACACAGTGTGTGTGTCTGTGTGTCTTTCACAAAGTACTTGTAGCATGAGGAATCCATAAGCTCCTCTCCACAACTCATCATCCATTCTTCTCCTGCAACTGATTCTTCAGCAGTTTTCAACCCTTGCTCTCCTCCCTCTCTACTCATACCTCTTCATCCCATCTCCATAGTTGTAGGGTTAGGCTTAGGGGACTGAGGACTAAGGGAAGAGGGCTGATGAAGGAGAGCTGAGATAAATGGTAAGAAAGTGGAGCACTAAGAATTTTGTGGAGGCTAGAGAACAGGTAGTGAATTGTGTAGAGATGGGGTCCCTAACCTTTTTTGCCCATGAGCAAAAATCAAATGTAGAAAAGGTTGGAGAGCAACATAAGCATGCAACCGATGCCAAATAAGGGCTGTTATTGTCTATTGGTAGCACCTTTGTGGACTGGCAGCCCAGAGGAGGTTCTGTTTGGCAAGACATCTGGTTTTTACTCAACCAAAACTTGCCTTCAAGCTAGAAATTCAAAAATAAGCACCTAATTTGAGGCCACTGGGAGCAACATCCAGTTGGTTGGTGAGCAACATGTTGGGGATCAGTGGTGTAGAGGGTCCAAGGCAAACAACATCCGTAAGAGAATAACAATTGTGCCTAAAGCTGGCCATAGACGTGCAGATTTAACTTCATATCGGACGAACGATCATTCTCCCGACCTGCCAGTAATCATTCAGATCAAATAAAGTAGTAAAAGAACAGATCAGACGATGTTGTGCCCCTGACAGCAAACGTACGATTGTTATGTCCAACAAAAGCTGGTGACAGTCTCCCACTGATATCGTCAGATCACCAATAAATGCAGAGATATCGGCAGACGACAGAAATTTTCTAACTTGTCTGAGCAACCGATAGCACGAAAAATGTGGGGACTCTCCACCCATAGCCCGAAAATCGACTTGCTCATATAGTATATATGCATTTTTTGTAACAAAGCAAATTATGCAAATCAAAAGTTATTTATTTTTAATGATAAGTTGTATGCACTTCTCATGTGAGTATTCTCATCATTTTAAATTGCTAGCAACACAAATAAATGTAAATAAGTCTATACCTTTATAAATTTTAGGGCTTTTTATTATAGCACACTAATATTGCCCTCAGATGCAGCAATGCATGTATAATGGAGTGCAAAAAAACTGCACGGGTGGTGGCCAGAGCTTGGGCATCTTTCGGAACAACCACTAACTCAGGTGATGCAGTGACTGTTCTAGCCCTTTTGGACTTTATAATGGATCCCTCTGACAGTTTCTGTAGCACAGAACATTATGTTTAAATGTACATAAAGCCATCTATTTGTTTTCATGAGGTTGATTTTGCTCTATACTGCTCTGGATTGTTGCCCAGTGTAGCAAAGCTACATCGGGGGGAGTAGAGCCATGTTGCAATATGTCTTTCACCTAGTGTCTAAGTCCATTTGCTTTTCTGGGCACATTTCTGAAATAAATCTACTCTTTTGAAATAAAATGCATCTGTAAGAACAAATAATTCTAACTTCCTACATTTCTCTTTTTTTTCAGCTCTAAATGTCATCATGTCGGTCAGCGTCCATGAAAACCGTAAATCCCGCACCAGTACTGGATCCATGAATATCTCATTATACCATAAACTCTCCCATTCTGACTGTGTTCTAAACCATCTCAATACCATGCGAAAGCAGCGGCTCTTTACTGACGTGACCCTGTGGGCTGGAAACAGATCTTTCCCCTGTCATCGTGCGGTGCTGGCTGCCTGCAGTTCCTATTTTGAGGCCATGTTCAGCAATGGGTTGAGGGAGAGCCTAGATAACACCGTGAATTTCCATGACAGCCTTCACCCAGAAGTACTAGAACTTTTACTTGACTTTGCTTATTCTTCCAAAATGATCATCAATGAAGAAAACGCAGAATCTCTTCTGGAAGCGGGAGACATGCTCCAGTTTCACGATGTACGGGACGCAGCTTGTGAGTTTTTAGAAAAAAACCTTTATCCCTCCAATTGTTTGGCAATGATGATTTTGTCAGATGCACATCAATGCCAGAGACTGTACGAGTTGTCCTTGAGAATGTGCTTGTCCAACTTTGCAACTCTGCACAACAGCGAAGACTTCAGCAGTCTTTCCAAGGATATGGTGCTCGACTTGATTTCCAGCGACGAATTGGAGATTGAGGAGGAGCAGGTGGTGTTTAATGCTGTAATTCACTGGGTAAAGGAGGACTTGGACAAAAGGAAGGATTATTTTCCAGAACTGTTGAGAAATGTAAGACTGGCTTTGCTCCCTTCGGAATTGCTGAAGGAAGCCGTGGTTTGTGAGGATTTAATTATGGCAGACGAGAGAAGCAAATTAATAATGGATGAAGCTGTTCACTGCAAGAAAAAGCTACTTCAGAATGATGGAGTAGTTACAAATCTGTGTGCTAAGCCTCGTAAAGCAGGTCACACCTTACTCATTTTAGGAGGACAGACTTTTATGTGCGATAAGATTTATCAAGTTGATCACAAAGCCAAAGAAATAATTCCAAAGGCTGATCTTCCAAGTCCAAGGAAAGAGTTCAGTGCCTGCGCTATTGGGTGTAAGGTCTATGTAACTGGTGGACGCGGTTCTGAAAATGGAGTGTCAAAAGATGTTTGGGTTTACGATACGATCCATGAAGAATGGTCAAAGTCAGCACCAATGCTAATCGCAAGGTTCGGGCATGGCTCCGCTGAACTGGAGAACTGCCTTTATGTGGTTGGTGGGCACACAGCAGTTGCAGGAGTTTTCCCTGCCTCTCCATCAGTGTCATTGAAACAAGTTGAAAAGTATGATCCATTGACCAATAAATGGACTATGATGGCGCCATTGAGGGATGGTGTAAGTAATGCAGCTGTGGTCAGTGCTAAGCTTAAACTCTTTGTCTTTGGAGGCACAAGTATCCATCGAGATAGAGTCTCCAAAGTTCAGTGTTATGATCCAGATGACAACCGATGGAGTATTAAAGCTGAATGCCCACAGCCATGGCGTTACACTGCTGCAGCCGTGCTAGGGAGTCAGATTTTTATTATGGGGGGTGATACTGAATTCACAGCCGCCTCTGCATATCGTTTTGATTGTGAGACCAACCTATGGACGAGAATAGGAGACATGACTGCAAAACGGATGTCCTGCCACGCATTGGCTTCAGGGAATAAAGTGTACGTGGTAGGAGGTTACTTTGGGACACAACGGTGTAAAACTTTAGACTGTTATGATCCAACTTCAGACTCCTGGAATAGCATCACCTCAGTGCCTTATTCTCTCATACCTACTGCTTTTGTTAGCACTTGGAAGCATTTGCCGGCATGAGAAGATCTGCAGAATAAAGAGGCAAATTGATGAACTCTGGTTTGGTACTCCTGTGTCAGCTCTTATGGTGCAAAAGCACAGAGAGATTTGGTTGCGGAAAATAAAAAGCTCACCATCAAATTAACTTGAAATTAAGATCATACTTACGTTTCCATAAGGTCAAAATCTGCGGCCAATACAAAGCACAGTGGGTGGGAGGCTGGACTGTTACTTGTTTATTTCTCTTTCCAGCCCCGTCCGTATTCAGCCCTGATTCTGTTATTCGCCCATTCAACCTGATAACAGTAAATATTTAAAGGATAGCATGGAAAGTAACTTGAATAATACGACAACTGAGCAACTGGAAGCCTGGGGGGCAGGTGTGACTCTTCAGTAGGTTTCTATAGCCTTTTGCATTAGTCTGACTTCCAAACATGTGCCATGGTGCATTATTAATCCACTATATGGAAGAATACAGCACTGGTTTACATCTTACATAACTACTGTGTTATAATGGGTCTTTTTGTAATGCTCCAACTTGTAAAATGACCTATTATTTGGAAAACCCCAGATAATAGGTCTGAGAAAAAACTGGGATTCATTCACATGTCCAATTTTGGAGCACTATACCCCCTTTTAAACATAAGTGCAATGAATAGGGAGGGGCATGTGCTGAAAATCTTTTTGGATTATTGCTGCCTATAACAAAAAAAGTCTGAAGCTACTCTATGTTTGGTCCTTACAAGATAATAAGATGCCTATGAAAAAAAGTCTGAAGCTACTTTATGTTTGGTCCTTACAAGATAATAATACAAGATAATAAGATGCCTATCACAAAAAAGTCTGAAGCTACTCCATGTTTGTTCCTTACAAGATAATAAGATGTCTATCACAAAAAAAGTCTGAAGCTACTCCATGTTTGGTCCTTACAAGCTAATAAGATGCCTATCACAAAAAAAAAAATCTGAAGCTGCTCCTTGTTTGGTCCTTACAAGATAATAAGATGCCTATCACAAAAAAGTCTGAAGCTACTCCTTGTTTGTTCCTTGCAAGATAATACAAGATAATAAGATGCCTAGCAAAAAAAAAAATGGTTGAAGCTACTCCATGTTTGGTCCTTACAAGATAATAAGTTGCCTATCACAAAAAAAGTCTGAAGCTACTCCATGTTTGTTCCTTACAAGATAATAAAGTGCCTATCAAAAAAAAAAAATGCTTGAAGCTACTCCGTTTGGTCCTTTCAAGATAATACAAGATAATAAGATGCCTTTCACAAAAAAAAAGCTTGAAGCTACTCCATGTTTGGTCCTTACAAAATAATAAGATGCCTATCACAAAAAAAAATGCTTGAAGCTACTCTATGTTCGGTCCTTACAAGATAATAATACAAGATAATAAGATTTCCAGTATACAACCCCTCCCTTCACCCGCTGTTTTGGCTTACAGATAAGTAGGAAGCCATTGTACAGGGGGCTTAATCATGGAGTATCTTTGTTTAGGGTAAAAAAATAACAAAACCTATAGATTTTTTTAATGATTAAAACAACAGGCAAAAAGAATATTCAGCATAAGCCATTTTCATTGCACGCATATTGAACCGACCATTTTAATAGTAGTATTAGTTCCCTTCCTTTCTTCTACAATTATATTAAAATCAGGCCTATATTAAGTGTATTGATAAAGAATTTTTTTTCTTTCTTGATGTTTCATTCCATGGAATTAAATAACCCCAAACCCATAAATCATGGTCTCTCAGCGCAGTTTGAGTCACATTGCTCAGAGGGTCTGCCAGGAGGGAAAAGCAAACGTATAATCTAAATGAAACCGATATTACCATTAACCAGTTTAATTGCATCTTGAATGAGCCGCACATATGATGTGTAGGCAATGTGAGATCATTACACATATGAAGTGTAGGAATGCTGAGAAAGCATCTTCCCCACCTCCTCTAATCATTGGCAGGGAATATAATTGTGGGTTTTAGTTTCACGCTGGGCAAAACCTGTCGTCCTCAGCAATATTCAGCCATTTCCACCAGTGGAGCATTAGTGTTGTGCTCATACATTTATACACAGACACACAACAATATCTAAATGAAACTTGCTGTTCATGGATTGTGTATGTTTGCACACATAACAACACACACAAGCTTCTTGTCAGAAATGCAGCTGGTTAGCTCTGTTCCTCTGAGGACAGGTATGGGACCTATTATCCAGAATGCTCAGGACCTGGGGGGTTTCCAGATAAGGGATCTTTCTGTAATTTCAATCTCCATATTTTAAAGGACCAGTAACATCAAAAATGTTTTTTTAAAAATGTGTTAGTATACATCAAAAAATAAACACCAACACAAACTTTTAAATTGCAAAGCCTTTATTAAAAAATAACTTCTTGAAACTCCACGTCTGTTCAGAAAAGGCGACAGGGCGACCGTCCTTCCTGCAGCAGTTGATTTCTTCTCCCTGCCTATCTCTCCTGGCCTCCCTATGTCTGGGGCGCTTTGCCAGCAAGAATGGCAGCCAGCTTCTTCTTCTCCTCCAGACTTTCCTCAACCACTAGAATTTTGCCACGGCCAGCATCCCAACTACAGCCGCCAATAAGTATCTTTCAATCTTCAGACGCGTCGGCTGCATGAGGTTAGAGTGCGCACAGTATATAACCCTATAGCTCATGGCCCCGTCCCTCCCAGGCAGCTTTCTGGCCCGTGCTCATTCTTGAGCCCTCTCTCCCTCTGTTTCCGTAGCAGCAGCAATGGCGGCCGAGCAGCAACAGTTCTACTTGCTCTTGGGTAACCTGCTCAGCCCTGAAAACGGCGCCAGAAAACAAGCAGAGGTAAGAGTTGGACTGCGCAAGGGGGCGGCTCGGAAGCTGTACGTGTCTAATTCTGTGAGGTTGGATTGGGTCAGCTGCTGAACGCGGCCTACGTGTGAGCACAGACCGGCACCTCCCTACGTGGAACCCGGGATATGAGTCCAGTGCTATGGGTCTGAGCTACTGCCCGAGCTACTCTGCCTTTTCTATAACTTTTTGCTGCGATGGGACTTGGCAACATACCATTATTAGCGGTGTCATAGCAGCTTTGTGCTGTGTCAGTCTGACAATACATGCGCCAGACATAGGGCGGCCAGGAGAGAGAGCCAGGGAGAAGAAATCAGTTGCTGCAGGATGGGTGGTCGCCCTGTCACCTTTTCTGAAGAGGAGCGGAAGTGGAGTTTCAGTAAGTTATTTTTTAATAACGGTTTTGCAATTTAAAAGTTTAATTTGTGTTGGTGTTTATTTTTCGATGTATACTAACGAATTTTTTTTTTAATTTTTTTTTATGTTACTGGTCCTTTAAGTCTATTTAAAAGCATTGACATTAAACCCAAATAAAGATAAAGGTGCAAAAAGCCAATTTTTGGCACTACCTCAATATAATAAATTCAAAATATAGCAGTAGTAAAATCACAATGGGTATTATAAAGAAATGAAAAAATACTCACAGTTCACCCCAATCTGTGGGTTCATGTATATAGTACAACAGCAAAAGATTGAGGTTTTTTTTCAAAAGCAATGAACCAAAAAAAAAAATGGTTAATAGTTCAAATCCATTTATTAGGACAATACAGGTGAAGGCCTAACGCGTTTGTGCCTACAGGGGCACTTACTCATAGACTACTGGACACCCCCATGTACACTTCTTATATAGGGGCTGTGACCAATCACAAGAGTGTATATCTCAACCAATCACAATTGTGAAAACAAATTACCATTACATGCAAAATTGACTGTACTGAATTGTGACTTATACCCACACGGAGCAAACAGAAGAAAAAAATACAAAAATAAATACTGAAAAAAATGTTACATAATCCAAACAATTAATAAAAAATAAAAGATTATGAAAAGAAATAAGGAATGAATAAAGGAATAGGAATCGTTAATATTTTGAAAAGATCTATCTCGCTTGGGGAAGATAATTAATTAGTAGGATTGTTTTGCCTCCAATAAGGATTAATTATATCTTAGTTGGGATCAAGTACAAGGAACTGTTTTATTATTATTACAGAGAAATCATTTTTCAAAATTTGGATTATTTGATTATAATGGGAGTCTATTTTAGACGGCTGTTCCGAAATTTGGAACTTTCTATGTAACTGGTTTCTAGATAACGGATCCCATACCCGTACAGTTTTATTATTACAGAGAAAAAGGAATCCTAGCTATCGGGCTTCCGGATAACGGATCCCATACTTGTAGTGTATACGGTATGTAATTACATTGTACCGTCTATTTTAGAGAGTAGGGGCAACAGTTTAAAAGTCCTTTAGAATAAATGTGTTGTCCAGTAATAGTTACCTGTACAGGCTGCCAGGAAAGTGACAATCAATGGAAAAGTAAAGTACAATAGGAAACAACATAACTATGCTTTCACTACAACCCTGAACCTAATACCTGCCTGTCTGTCTGTCTTGTGATTTACATTCACACATAAGGCTAAAATAAGTGAGAAAGTAGAACGGGACCATATATCTCTCTGCAGATACTGGAATAAATCACAAATAGCCAACAGAATCACAATTAACAAATCACAATTAAATTCACATGTGCGTTTGCTGGTTTTTGTTGATACAGAAGAGGGTTGTATAGAAACACATTTCTATGTCTAACAAAGTCCTATGTTTAAATTTAATTACAAAGAAAAACATGGTGTCCTTCCTTGGAAGAAAGTCCGCCATTGCCAGGAGCACCGACACCACTGCAGACAGACCCCCAAATAAATCCTCATAGAGCCCGGGAAGCAAAGAAACACAATCATGTCAAGGTGAAGTTGTACAAGTGAGAATGGGAAGTGGTGGAGTAGGAAAGGGTATTGTCACTAATTGGGGTCCCCCCAGAGGACACAGCAGAGGTCAAGACCAAGTGTGCAATAAGCTCTATCATTGGAGCAATGTCTACCAGGTTTCACTAATAACACAGAGATCCGCTCATTTGGCAATTTTGGCAAAAGAAGCAAATCTCTCCCTGATATCCCCACATTGAGGTGTGCGGTATTGGGCTGATCCAATCTGGGCCCAACGATCAGATCATATGGGTGGTCAGATCGTGGGACCACATCAACAAACAGATGCAGTCCGCGATCTGGTGGGATTTTTACCCCTACCCAATCGACATCTGCCCGACTCTCTGCCAAATATTGATCGGGGAAGCCTGTTGGAAGGCCCCATACACAGGCCAATAAGCTGCCGACTCAATCTGTTGGCAGCTTTTATCGGCCCCTGTATGGTCACCTTAAGGGTAAGGGCACATGGGCAGATTCAGAGAGATTAAAGGACCAGTAACATCAAAAAAATTTAAAAAACATTCTTTAATACACAACGAAAAAAAAACACCTACACAAATTATACTTTAAAAAAAGCAAAGTCTTTATTAAGAAATAACTTACAGAAACTCTGCTTCCTGTCTTCTATAGAAAAGGCGAAAGGGCGACCATCCATTGAGCGGTGCTTGATTTCTCCTCCCTGGCTCTCTGCTGCTGGATCCTTTAGCTGCCACATTCTGTGCTTTCTGTAGTGCAGCATCGCTTCCAGCATGAACTTGAGGCGGATCTGCGGTGCCGGTTGTTCCTATGGGCCATGTTCTCTCTCTCTCTCTCCCTGCTGTAACGGCTCAGGCCCTACAAGATCCCCCTCCGCCAAGGGAGGTGAGTCCGGCTGGTGAGAAGCCCGGGGTCAGTTCCCTGTAGGGGAGAAGGAAGACTTGGAAAGGGGGCGCAGATGTATTTAGGGGGGGACCGGGAGTATTTGGGGGTTCTCTTACACAGTTTGCTGGGACAACCGGTAGCGCGTCCTAGAGCCCTCGCAGCTGCGCGCACCCGCTGCAACTCTGTTTCTCTCTGGCGCTTGGCAGCTACCGACCAAACTACAAGTCCCACCATGCATCTGTCCCTTCTGCTGGGCAGCTTCTCCGAAAGCGCTACCGGCAGTGGGACGCAGGGACTTGTAGTCAGCTGGATGCAGAGTCCCGCAGCTCAGCAGGGCCTGAGCCGTTACAGCAGTGAGAGAGAGAACATGGCCCCATAGGAACAAGCGCCGCTGCACTACAGAAAGCACAGAATGTGGCAGCTAAAGGATCCAGCAGCAGAGAGCCAGGGAGGAGAAATCAAGCACAGCTCAATGGATGGTCGCCCTTTCGCCTCTTCTGTAGAAGACAATAACTTCTGTAAGTTATTTCTTAATAAAGACTTTGCTTTTTTAAAAGTATAATTTGTGTAGGTGTTTTTTTTTTCGTTGTGTAGTAAGGAATTATATATTTTTTAAAAATTTGATGTTAAATTTTGGGGAAACTGAAAAAATAAATAATGGAAAGCAATTGAAAAAAGTCTTTATTTATGGTTAACAATCTGAACAACAACTACTTAACTGAAAAAGTGTTTGGAAGGTGAAGAATCCCTTTAAATGAAACTCAGGGATTCTGCTCAGCAGGGACAAAGATAACAAATGTATCAACTAAATGTATCAATTTAGAACAGTTAAAGAGTCGGCGACCCCCCCCCCCATCCCAGAGCTGCTTTAGAAGGTGAAAAATGACACTTTACACTTCAATATCAGAAAAACGGTCACAAATAGAAAATAGAAAGTAATTGGAAAAAGTCTTTATTTCTGGTGATCGATCTGAAACTAACTGAACTGAAAAGAGTGTTTGAAGATGAACAACTTACCTGCTTTATTAACTTACCTGCTCATAACCCCCTCCTGTGCATAGTGCTATTAGCTTGCTCATAGTATAAAGCAGGTAAGTGCAATTTGCTGGAAGTACAAACAAGACATTGAGGCTGGGGCCGGTGCCATGACAAATACAGGGGGGGTTGTGGGAGCACGCCACATTGCTAAGTAAAAATGTATATAAATATAAGGGAAGTGCTACTGACATGTCCAAATTGGTCAGTGCACATTCCCTGGGCCCCTGTCTAGGTAGTTCAGTAGATATGCAAATGCATGTGTTAACTAAGACAGGGGTTTTTAGTTACAAAGTTATGATCATAAAGTTGACACAAATAATGGCTCGGGCTTCTGATAAAGAATGGAATTTATTTGGTGAAAACGGACTTTACAAGATAACTGGAGAAACAGATAAATTAACGCAGGTAGAATATGTAAACTTGCATAATATCAAATCATTACTTACAGTTACAACTGGTTTCCTTTTTACATAATTACACATTAACATAAAATAATTGTGGTTTTTTTTTTTTACCATTTCGAAAAAAAAAACAAAAAACTTACATTAGTACAAAGTATTGGATTGAAAAAAACGCTGAGAGTCGGCCTGACATTCAGCAGATGTTGCTACTGGCACCTGTGATGCTTCTGACGTGTGTCCCTTGTTACTACACACCATTCATTATACACACACACACATATATATATATATATATATATATACACACACACATACATATATATATATATATATATATATATATATATATACACACACACATACATATATATATATATATATATATATATATACACACACATACATATATATATATATATATATATATATACACACATACATATATATATATATACACACATACATATATATATATACACACATACATATATATATATATATATATATATATATATATATATATATATATATATATATATATATATATATATATATATACATAGAGCAGAGGTATTCAATGTGCTATAAACCTCCTGAGCATTAGGTTAATCTAGTGCAGTACTGTTTAGTAAGAGATAAGGGTCAAGGTTAGACAAGGGGATCCAGGGAAACACAGGAATACCGGGGCCTCAATCAGGAATATCCAATATAAAGGCCAGACCCTTAAGATACCAGTTAACCTTTCAAGACAGGATCTACCGGCGGAAAACCGGGAAAAAGCCTCTAGACCGGCCCTAAGTGTAGTATCAAGGGATGCACCGAATAATCCAGGATTCGGTTTGGGATTGGGCCTTTTTCAGCAGGTTTCGGATTCAGCCGAATCCTTCTGCCCGGTTGAACCGAATCGGAGCCCTAATTTGTATACGCAAATTAGGGGTGGGGAGGGAAATCGTGACTTTTTGTCTTAAAACAAGGAAGTAACATTTTTTCCCCTTCCCATCCCTAATTTGCATATGCAAATTAGGATTCAGTTCGATTTTCAGCTGAATCTTTAACGAAGGATTCAGGGGTTCGGCTGAATCCAAACTAGTGGATTCGGAGCACCCCTAGTAGAATCCAAAGCCAAATTCTAGAGCCACTCCTTGACCCTCCCCACTTACATTATACCACAAACCACCATGCATGTATCCGCTTCCCAAAAAGCCTGGTGCTTCTCAGGTTGGTGATTCGTGGCTGAGAGGTACATGATCATTAAAGAAAGTAATAATATTATATATTTTAGGGATATTTATGCCCCATTGAGGCAGAGGCCCATGTGCAAATACCCATTTGCCCCATATCAAAACCAGCTCCCAATCACCTACAAGAGAAAGGCGACTTCTTAAAAATATTTTTATAGCACAGACAGGATGAAAGAGGTTGAGTTTATTTGATTCCTTATCCATTTGGTATAGAAACGCTAAGAATTCCAATGCTCCAGATGTAACGAACCATTTTACTGTCAGTAATGAAAGGAGAGAAGAGAGTCAGGTAAGTGTTAATATAAAGCAGGACTGGCTCTTGTACAAAGTGCATTGCTCTATTTGTCCCTATGATGAGAAATCAGTTCAGACACAGTATTGTACAGGGGATTTACAAGATACCAGATCCTGTTTGACCCTCCTATGTCTCGGCACAATATAAGGAGGTTTATTTAGCTGCTGCTACAGCTACCACTTCCCAGCCAGTCTCCACGTGGCAGTTTGAGATGTTTTGCCAGGGATGAGCTGTCATTGGATAGTTCAAGAGCAAATGTCTGTTTCTCCCCCCTCTTTTTTTTTTTTTTTTTAAATAACACAATGTAATGGACCCATTTCAACATGTCTGTCTTACAAAAATTAGCTATTTACATATAGAACATATCAATTAGAAAAGCAGAAACGAGAAGCACGGAGAAGCTGGTTTGGCCCTGTACCACCTGACCAGCAGGCGACAGAGCCCAAATGTGAGTGATCAAGGAATGTCACATGATCTCATGGTTCAGTGAAGTTGGTTTCATCCCAAACCATAATAAACTCTAACTAGAACATATAACCCACCCCCCATAACTGCCCCTTTCTATTTGCATTGCATTTTCAGTGGCAGCCAGATAACTGCCAGTTGGAACACAGGATATATTGCCGATCAATATCATGGCCGACTGGCCAATAAGACCACTTTACACAAATCTAAGTGCTCGTTCCCTCATATTTTGGTTTTGGTCACAAGTAGCATTAAGCTCAAAGAATTAATTTAAAGCTTTAAGAGAGGTAATTTCTCAATTAACCAAACACCGCGTTACCCATATTTCTCCATAACCCTGATATCATCAGTACAATGTCATTGCTTTGATCCGTTTCCAGCTGACCGTAGCCCAGCCTCCTCGCTGTACTGCTTTAGTGGAATGGGATAACAATGTCCAATGGTACCGGGGATATGGAGTAGCCAGTTGCAAATTTACTCCAGCGCTGAAAGCCAGAGCTACAAACTACATTATTCCAACAGCATACTGAGTGTTCATTGGTTGCTGTTGGTTTGTACCAACTGTTGATGGAGTGATATAGGATACTGCCCTGGGAGTCAGTTTGCTCCGTGTGCCTTTACTTTCATTGTCAGTGGTTTTGGTGATTGGGGTTTAAGCTCTTAAGCCTTGACCATTATTTGGAGTTCTGTTATCCACATTCTAACGGACCCCATTACTGCCTAATTGCTGAAAAGCAAGTTTATAGTGGCAAAACCCCTTGAGGCAAAAACATAAAGCGCAAGACTTTAACCTTGGAGTGGCAAAGCAGCACATACTAGAAACACAGGCTCCAGTTTGCAAAACTCCTCAACGGTGCTGTAACCACCAACCAGTGAGAACTCACAGTTTTTTCTGCACTTCCGGGAATATATTATTATATAATATCTCCTGCACAGCTGGCAATGCCCTGCTATGGGTTTTTCATTTCCATGGGCACATGAAGGCAATTACCAGCTCCAGAAACCTAATGATTGTCCTCCTGCCCTACTTTGGGACACTTACTAAAAAGGCCATTTGTAAAGTGCTTAGAGGAAGAGATTATCTAAGAAAGCAAAGGCAAGTCCCAATAACGTCTACATGTTCCATATTGTCTTTGTTATTTCATTCTTCTAGTGGTGGCAGACAAGGACATTAGTCACCCAGAAACAAATCTGCTCTACTCCGGGCGACTAATCTCCCCAATTGCTTTCCCACCGGCAATAATACGAATCGCTTCGGACTTCCGAAGTTGCCTCACAAGGGCCCATCTTTTGTATTCAGTCTGCACAATCCTAATACTGGTATCACGTATCAATCCAAACTGCATCAGCCATGATAAAGACTGCACACAGCAAGGATGAGTGATACCAAAGTGATTGTCATGCACTGGCTAATACTGGAAAGATTCCATATTTCGCCTCGAGTCACACTAATTCCATCTGTAGATTGTTCCAATACCATATGGTCCAATGCAGACACGGCAGTCCTTTAGCCCCAGGCATATTTAGCAGCAAACATACACAACCCAGAGCATGTTAGATGCATAGTAGCTGGCTATTCCTATACATCACTGAGTGGTATTAGTGGAAGTGGTATTGCTTAACTCAAGGGATCTCTGAGGAATAATTGAATTCTAATCAACATGTTACCTTAGGTGAATATATTAGTACAGAAACTCAACTGTAACTGGCTACTATTATGTCCAAGCGTTGATCTACATAAAGAGGTGGAATATGTGCAAATGTGTTAACTTGCTAAATCTCAAAAATGAAATTGACTTGAATCTACCCACTGAACCTCTCTTTTACTCTAAATTATGGAGGGATATACTACAGATCAGATTAAAAAAAAATCCCTTGCCAATCAATGAGCTGAAAATGCAACTTGAAATATCACTGAACAAAGCAACCACTTGCAATAACCGTGTGCTGGGCAGCCATTGTGTCTGCAATATATTGAGTTTCTTCATGTCAGAGATGCCGTTCCTCCTTGCCCAGCTGCTTCTCTCAGAATGTACAATGTGCATATCCAGTAATCCCTGTGCTGTACAAAGCAGGCTCCCCGTACCAAATGATCGGGCAAACCCTGAAGAATCCAGCACCCAGAGCAAATAATATTAAATAAAGCACTCTCTCCTTGTGAGCCGAGCCGCAGCGCCGGGGACACATTCCGCTTCGTAGAGATGCTCAAACTGAGCCGGGAAACAATTCAAGATGATCAGCAGAAGATTTCTTCTTCCGGAACTACTCCTTCAACGCAGTGTGAATCTGAAAATAAAAGATGACGTTTCAGTTGCATTTCGGAGACTAGCATGGAAGGGTTGCACTAGTGAAAGCGCCAATAATTTGAGTGTAGTATTTGTAACTAATAAGGCATTGAACCAAATGGACTGAAATGCAAATACTGTAGCTGCGCCGATGCTCTTTCAACACTGCAACATGCAGAGCCAGGCCGGTGCCCTAGGCAACCCGTGCCACTGGGGGTCTCAAGGGCCCAGTGCCCCCCAGCGTTGCTCCCTATACATGAGCCTCTTCTGCCTGCCCCCTAGTTCTGGCCGTGCATCCATAGGGGCAAAATCACAAGGGCACTTTTTTTTTTTTTACCAGCGAAAGTTCAGCCACACTTTGCCAGGCACAAATTCGATACCACTACGCTAGTTCCCAAAAATGCAAAGTTGCGTGTCGGCAGCTGAACACTGGCGACTTTTCGTTAGAATTACTTTGGCAGTGTGAGCATTTCATAGTGAACTTTCACTAGCGTTCATTTCTGCCTACACTTACGCTTAGGTCAATTAGAATAGGGCGGATACTTATACAGTTAGGTCCATAAATATTTGGACAGACAACTTTTTTTATCTAATTTTGGTTCTGTACATTACCACAATGAATTTTGAATGAAACAACTCAGATGCAGTTGAACTGCAGACTTTAAGTTTTAATTCAGTGGGTTGAACAAAAAGATTGCATAAAAATGTGAGGAACTAAAGCCTTTTTTTAACACAATCGCTTCATTTCAGGGGCTCAAAAGTAATTGGACAAATTAAAAAACTGAAAATAAAATGTTCATTGTTTGAAAACCTTGTCTTGTTCAAAGAAGCAAAATAAAGACAAAAGAGAGCCTTGAATGCCCTAGACATGAGCCCCCCAAATGCCCCATAAATGATTGAAAAAAACATTAACCCAAAAATCTTTAACAGTTCAGACTTTTGAAGGCAATCCCGCTTTAAAATATGAAAAGTCGCCAGAGATTTTTTTTTACAACTTTTATGACTTTCCGGCATACAGGATATGATGTCACTGATTGAGGAGGATGTAGCTTCATCTTATCAGTTCGCCAGGTCTAAGGTGGCGAAGAAAACTCAGGCGAAAGAGGTAACGTTCTGTAAAATTCGCACTTAATGAATTTGCAGAGTAACGATCACCCCCCCTGAGCCTGTCGATAGGGTGCAAACGTACGCTAGTGACGGTCACCTTCACTAGTGAATTGTCATCTACACCAGTAAGTAAATTGGTGATGTCCCTGCTGATGTGATTTTTGGTGAATTGTCGCTAGCGACGGCCACTTCGCCCTTTAGTAAATCTGCCGCAGAGTCTTTTGTAGAAGTAAAACCATTGAATGTAACTGAACGACATGCACCAACACCCACCTGTATTGGAAGAATGACCACCTTTTCCTTTCTTCTTTTTCTCCTTCTTCTCCTTTGTTTTGGATAAACTGAAGAGGCGGGAAGGTGTGGGCCCCTCTGGGGACTTGTTAGTCTGGTTTGTGCCAAGCAAATGGAAGTGGCCTTTTCCTTTCTGCTTGCTGTCTGTCCGTATCAAGCTGTCCTTTTTGGCAGACAGTTGAGATTCTAAGTGCTCTTGTTTCGATGAGCCAGAGTTGTACCATTTCTCTCCCCCAGGAGGAAGCAACGCCATCTTGCCTAACCGCTCGTGCTGACTGGACACCTGGTACATTGATAAACAAACACATTATGAAGCCTTTTCTTGCAGAGTAAAACACAGATGAAGGTACTGATCACAGTCTTCTAAAAAATGATGTGTTTGTGCCGCAGGGTCTAACTGCCTGTGCTACACACTGAGCTTAGTAACAAATCATTCCAGAGGCAGATTCAGTAACTTGCCCCAGTCATCATAACCCACAACTCATTTCAGAATTTCACCACTAAGCCACTCCCTCTGGGTCCATCTGGGTTTGTGGCAGCTTCAATCTACAGCTTAGTATTTATCAGTATCTGCCAGTTAATTTATAAAATGTACATGATTCTGTATGTTCAATTTCTTTCTTAAAGGGATACTATCATGGGAAAACATGTTTTGTTTTTTTTTTAAATACATCAGTTAATAGTGCTATTCTAGCAGTATTCTGCACTGAAATCCCTTTTTCAAAAGAGCAAGCAGATTTATTTATATTTAATTTTGAACATGGGGCTAGACATGGGGCTAGATATATTGTCAGTTTCCCAGCTGCCCCCAGTCATGTGACTTGTGCTCTGATAAACTTCAGTCACTCTTTACTGCTGTACTGCAAGTTAGAGTGATATCATCCCCCTCCCTCCCCCCCAGCAGCCTAACAAAAAAAGAATGCGAAGGTAACAGATAACAGCTCCCTAACACAAGGTAACAGCTGCCTGGTAGATCTAGGAACAGCACTTAATAGTAAAATCCAGGTCCCACTGCGACACTCTGTTACACTGAGTAGGAGAATCAACAGCCTGCTAGAAAGCAGTTCCATCCTAAAGTGCTGGCAAAATGACCTGAGATGGAGCCTACACACCAATATTACAACTAAAAAAATACACTTGCTGGTTCAGTAATGAAATGTTATATTGTAGAGTGAATTATTTGCAGTATAAACAGTGTCATTTAGAAATAAAAACGACATCATAAAAAGCATGACAGAATCCCTTTAAATATTCTGGGAGCTGGAGCGTTGCAAGGCTGATCTGAGATGGAAATAATGATATTTGCCACCTTGCATATATCTTTAAGAGAATGATTTATACACCAGTGTTTTCTTCATTTGAAACATTGTTATGAACTAAGGGGGCCCCTCATTCAAGCCAAGTCCTAACTGCTGCTTATCTTCAGTTCTCTTTGCATTCAGTCAGGTTGGTTTGAGCTACAGTATATTTTTAGGTGGGAGATTTAGTTCCAAGTTCTATCTGGTATCCTTTTTCTATGAAGATCACCTTTATTCATACACTTTCTCACACTTATCCCACACATCTCACTTTCAAAGAGGACACAACAGTATTGGCCCATCTACAACCAACCATCTATAACACATCACAATGTATATAAGGATCTCTGTGTAAAGATGTTTGCTATAAATTCCTGAGTTGCATGTGATGATACTTTCAAAATAGTTGTGTTTTATGAGGTTTATGCTACTTATTCTTTGGGTTACCTTTTCCATGTCTTTCTTAAGCTGATCACGTTCCTTGTCCAACTGTTTCTGGGCTGCTCTCAACCTCTCCAGGTCGAGCTGATATTCATCCTTTCTGGCCTGCAGCTCACTCTTCTCTTTCTCCATGTCCTGCATGCCTTTGCTCAGCAGCTCTTCCCTCTGTGCCAGCCCAGCTTCTTTCTCCACCAACTCCTTCTCCTTCACTTCCCATTCTCGTTCCCGCTTGCGTTTCTCTTCCAGATGCTGTGTCTGCTGCTTCTTCAGGTTTGCCAAGTCCTGTCTCTGTTTCTCCATACTCCTCTGCTTCTCCTGCTCAATCAGGGAATTGGGTCTCGATGAGGTTCTTGTGAGGGCTCGCTCACTCAGGAGAAGCTTCTGGTCCTCTATGTAGGTATCCTGTTGTAACACCACTGCCTAATAAAGGATAAACATGGTTAATGGAATCCTTGAAAACCGTCCTTACATTGGATAAGTACAAAAACACTACCCAACTACCCAAAACACTACCCAACATTTTCCAAAATTTCTCATTGAGGACAAGATTAACAGTTGTATTAGGTTAAAAAGGGTGAGGTGCCCAGCCCCAAATTTGTGTGTAATAGGACTAGTTAGAGAGAGCCAAAAAGTTATTCATTTAATGCCAAAATCATTGCACAGTGGCAAAGAAATGCTAAAATAGATACACATTGATACAAATAACTAATGACAACCAATCAGCAATGATTATTGATCAGTCTAGTGCAAAGACTGTAATGAAAGCAAAGGCATTATTGGTTGTTATGAGCGATAGGGCTGGCAGGATGGCTGGAGTCATGCCGAAAGGGACACAAGTAATAGAATTCAGGGAAACAGGGTACAATTTTGGCCTCTAAATAGCAACAAGAAAGCTAAATTTGGGGTTGGCTGCCTGGGGGAGAATAATTAGGGAGACAGATGAGTGTATTGCTGAGGGCACACAGAAAGTTAGTGGGGGGTTGGTCCTAAAAAGCAAAAGCAGGGAGTATCGGCCAATCGGAAGCTGTACTTGTAAGTGTAACTTTACTGCGTTGTGCAAGGGAGTGGATCCACCTGCAAAAAAACACAGACTAAGAGCAGTGAAGCAATGCTCCATGTGCGCTAGACTAAAGAGCTGCTTGGTTTGGTGGGATAGTTGGTGCTACACATTATATACAGGAATAGAGATGATCACATTATCAAGTACAACAAAGAACCATTCTCATATCACTCCCCCTCGTCATGAAACAAGCAATATAAATAATGGCCATTAGATGGCAGCAAATAATTTATTTGTTAAAACTGCGTTTCTTAAAAGGGTAATAACTAAATCAGTGTTTCTACTGGTGCAGTTAATATCCTACTATTGTAGGAGAAAATGTTACATTATGCAAGTGGATCCTAGGGACCCATAAGAATCCTTGCCACAGACTGAAGAGTAAATGATATAATGAGCCTGTATGGACCTACTCTGAAGAGGTTAAACAAAACATGAACTTACTGGACTGAATTAATACTTTGCAAAATGGTATGAGCCAGGAGAAAAAGCCCTATCATATCCCGGAATTATCCTCCATGGGCTCAGCTTCAGGCTTTTCCCTTTCTGTCTGTGGCAAGAGAACTCCCTGACTGCAGACAATTTGTAGCCCCAGTGAGCAGAAATGTAGGTCAGGAATTATGTACCCACACTTACGTTATACACATAAACATATACAACTTGTGTTCCTACAGTTATTTATCCAGTTCAAGTGATCACAAAAAGCTAAAGGGGGCTCTTTCCCCATACATTTGGCCGCTTCATTTTATTTCTTTTGGGTTAGCAGAATAAACACAGATTAATTAATCAACCCTGTTTGGATTTCCCTACATACAAATCTATCCAATAAACTCATAAGCTGAAATACAGTGCACATAGGGTTGCCACCATTCATGCAAAAAAACCACTGGCCTTCCTATATATTTATCTTTTTTCCCTATTAATAACATTGGGATCAGCCATCATTTTTACCGACCAGGACGGTAAAATACCTGCCAGGTGGCAACTCTAAGTGCACACCAGATCAGTGTTGGTCGGATGGTTATGTTATAGATGCTGTGGACATTTGTAACTGTGTAACTTGTATATGTTTCCCATAGTGCTTGCTGTTCTGGTCCTTGAATAGAACTCTTAGGGATATAGCTTTATATCATGCAGAAAGGGCTAGAGTAAAAGCAATATCATTAGTCTATGTGATCCTCAGACAGACACCCAGCTCTTCAATCATTAATACGCGTGCTGGGCAAGCAGACAGGATACTAGAAAAGAGATACGGGCACATGAGGCATGTATTTGCAGGGAAGACCCTTGCTTTTTAATATGCGGAAGTGCAATGTTTTGGGCCACACCCCTTTGTCAAGCATGATTATTGACAAAGAAGCGTGGTGATAGGCTGCAAAGGTCAGTAAATTTTTTTTGGGTAACCTGGTCCCCCTCCTCCATTTTCTAACCTATGGAACATAACCTATACACTGGGCTCATGTGTAGGGCATTATAACAGACTTGTGTGATGTAATGTATTTGCTGCAACATATACACCCATGTAACTTTATCATTTCCCGCCGTATGCAAATTAGGCAACGCTAGTGCATCTTCGCTTTGATTGCTGAAGTAACGCTAGCGAAAATTCGCCAGCGTTCGGGGCCCTGGATGCAACTTTGCACATTAGGAAATTAGCGTTCTCCTAACGAATTTATGCCTGGCAAAGTGTTGCGATTGCTGTGAAGCCGTTGCTGGCAAATTTTCACCGCTTAGGGAATTTGCCCCATAGGATTGCTCTAATTCACATATCTACTGCCAGGTACATTGTATTCTAGTTTAGGGATCATAGATGAATAATTGGTACCTCCATTGCTGAATCAAGTCTGGTGCCAACTGAAGGAGGGGAAGTGACTAGATTTAGCCCACACCAACAAAGGTGCTACACACAAAAACATACAGAGAAATCTATAAGCTGCCACTCATGGGAACACATCATTACTATATACCAAACATCAATTTATGTGCAACAAATAGGATTTCTGATACTTCTGTAATAGTAACAATGGTCTCAGCAATCCCTGGCAGCCCATTATGGGCAGAACTGTAATATAAACAGCAACATAATAACGGCAGCAATATAAACAGCAAACACTGCTAACATACATCAAGAAACCCTGTGCAAAGCAACAATCTAAAAAAAAAAAAAAAAAAACCTCACACAGGCACATTCAAACCTGCTTCACTTACTTGTAACGTGCTAAGAATGTTATGAAGTTTGGTAACAGACTGGAGCGCCTGCTGAAATAAAAAAATAAATGTATTATTAGTCCGGAAGCTTTAAAATCTGCGGAGAGTCATTAAAACTGGATATTTATTTTTATATATATATGCTTCTTTACCTCGCTATGTCTTTTAAAAATGACATTTGCATTCACGCCCTGGGAAAAGAAAAAAAAAATAATTAGCAAATTAAAGATTTTTCATATAAAATACATTCAGAATGTTCAGCTTATGGAGTTGTGATACAGGCCCAAAGCTGGTTTTGACTCAACAGAAACCCCAAGGTTCCCAGAGGTCCCCAATCAGTTTTATAAGGCAGGCAACAGACACAAGAAAACTACCAAGGTAAGAAAACTACCCCCTTTTTTTCATGCTTGTGTTGCTCCCCAACTCTTTTTACATTTGAATGTTGCTCATGGGTAAGAAAAGGTTGGGGACTCCTGGGACTGCAATTTGTCACGTGAAAATTTGTGGCAATACAAAACGGATCAAATTCTCCCCTCACTAGTGCCAAACTGTCAGATCTTTGCCATATTGGCCATTCAGGTGCTTCAGGTGCCATCATATACTCTAGACATCTACTTGGAGAGGACCTCACCAACAACCAGGTATGACCTTTACCTAATGGAATTTTCAAACTAATTCCTAGAGATATCTGGTCTGAGTCTGCCATTCATGGGCCAATGACCTGGTCTAAAGCCATAATTGATCTGAAGGTCATGCATTTGTGTTCTTTCTCACTGACCACCAGCTAATAGCACTGCAGCTACTACTGGTACCATTCATTTCTCATAAGCAAGCACTGCTACACACCCAGCTTTTTTCCCTTTACCTCAGGAATAGCATATTCATTATAGAAGAACGATTTATGGGTATGAAACATCTTACCTTTTTCAGAACGCCGTCTGATTCTGTTCTACGCAGATCCTGTGTATCTTCTCCCTCATCTTTCTCTCCACCTTAAATGCAAAGTACATTATGGGTGAATAGCTCATCTAAGATTTAGAATTTCATGCTGCAGATGGAGGTGAAGTTGTGGTGATACGTCATGAACAGAAGCATTTCTGCTATTAGCTCTTGGTGGCAAAAATCCTAAAGGTACCCCTGGTCGGTAAGCATGCTTAATATCGCAATCACCAGAGAGTTAAAATCCATACATTACTATAAAAATTAACTCTTACAATGAAACTGCCCAGTTCCATTTAGTGTTTTCAAGCTCATTAGTGAGTTTGGATACTAGTGGTATGCTGGCTTGGCTGAGCAACATATCTGTACCTCACCACCTGATTCATTCAATGAAAACACACCAGATAGGCTTGTGTTTTCTTTCAAAGGAATTTTAAGTGCAGCATGTCTCGTGTTATTGAAGCGTGTCAATCTGTGGGTGCATTTAGATAGGCATAATATTTCATATGTAATAAAAACTCAAAATTGTTCAACAGACAAGGTTCCTTATAAATTTGTTTAAAGGCAGTGTGCCACAGAATGTGTGCCACGCTTGGAGAGTCATTGTGAAAAAGAACTATTATGCACCACAGATGAATTGAAACACTGAACACGGTCATTTATTTAAACCAACTGTGGTAATACAGTGCCAATATCCTATAGTCTAAAGGTGGCTATACACTAGAAGATCCGTTTGTTTGGCAAGGTCACCAAACAAGTGAATCTTTCTCCTGATATGCCCACCAGTGGCAGGGCAATATCAGGATAATCCAATCGTTCGGCCTACGGCTAAATATCAAGTTACGAAGATGGGAATGGGTGCAGATGGGACGAGGGGTGCGGTCCCTGATGACGGGAAAAATCTAACTGGCCTGATTGATATTTGGCCAATTTTGGCCCAGATATTGGTCGGGGAGGGGGGCCTATCAGAATGCCCCGTACATGAGCAGATAATACTTATGTTTGAGCTCAGTGTCCTACTGAAACAAGAACATCCACTCAAGCTTGTTTATAAGTAGAACTAACCAAGAGGAATAAAAGAGGTTCCTTTATACCAAGAGGCATAGACACACACTCGCTCTCTCTCTCTCAAGATTTAAGTGCTACTGTAGGTCATTTGAAACATTAGAGACTATTAAATAAATTATTATGAATTTCTATGCTCATTATCACACAGAAAACTGTATAGAACTCACTTTTTGAAGAATTAAGCTGATGACTGTCAAAGCCTCCAAAGGTCTCCGCTCTTCGGGGGAGTGACACAGGCCCCACTCCGCATTCAGCCTCTGAGGGGCTTGGAGACTGCTGCCCTACACTGCTCCATAGGTTTCTGTTCACAAGGCCCTGGAGTGTCTCAACTAAAATACAAGAATAGAGTTATTTTTAAAAAGTATCAAAATGGTCAAAAAAAACCTTCTCATATGATAATTTATCAGTAATAATGTGTAAGGAGAATGTCAACATTTGCCTTTTTTTTTTAAATTTTAACAATACTCATCCTTTAAATGTTTAACTAATGAACAAACGAGTCAGAGAACACTAGCCATGTAGTGGCCCTACTGCTCTCCATAGTCTCTACCGCACTCCATAGCCACCAGCCCTACCGCCCTCCATAGCAAGTGGCCCTACCACCCTCCATATATTATAAAATGCCTTCTCATGGAAACATTTTTAAAAAGGCATGGTTCCCTGGCACTGACTGTCAGATACATGGATTTAGATTTACAAGCATCACTTTATAACTGAGTTTTTTGCATGACACTTCATTACTGTATACATGTTACTGCAGCTGGAAAACTCTTATTACAATAACCTTAATAAGACCCACATCATCCATACCTTCTTTGATTGCATTTTTAATCAGGGGATCTCCCTTTGGTGCATCCTCTTTTTTTGCTCTGAAGAAACTTTTGCTAGTGACGGAGAGAGAGCTATTTTCCTGCAAGCTGCACTCGGTCAGACTTTGGAAGATCTTCTCTTTCTCTCCTAGTAACAATGCTATTTTCTGGTCCTTCTGGTGAAGTTGCTCTGTATGAAGAAAACAAGGATGAAACTTTTTTTTGCTAGAAAGTAGTAGGACTAAACCTGTAATAGAGGATTGGAATGGTATAAGCCATAGTTCAGAAAAGGTAAAAACAAAAGAGGGATGTCATTTTTAAATCAATTAGCGAAATAATTGGTACCTATATGTTGCTACAAAACTGAAGCTCCTGTTTCATTACAAATTACTGATGATGATCTTGGGAACAAATACAAAACTGTTTTATCACAGCCATATTTAGACCAGAAAAAAAGATAGGAGGCACATAATACAGTATTAAGAATAATAGCAGTCCAACATCACTAACCTGATCAATCACTGTTTTTGGTAGAAATTATATTACTATATGGCAAATCATTTACTAGTACAGATGAAGCCACTTGGATTTGTGAGTTAAATGCGTCATGACTCAGGGTTAATTGAATAAACTGTGTTATCTAAAGTCATCTTAACTCATTTAATGCATTTAACCTTTTCATTAGCATACCAAAGCACCATTGTTCACAATGGTGAATGCTTTGATTAGGTGGGATGTTGTGACGCAGTTTTCTGTGTTAAATGAGATAAATGGGATATCTGTGTTTAGTTATTCTGTGTCAAACAGATAAACCAAAGTGGCTGCATCTGTAGATGTAGTAGAGTAATAGAAAACCAACAGACCCAACAGTCAGGACATGCATGCTGCTAATTCTGTAGGAGAAATACGGCCTGACAGAAAATAGTTCCATCCTAAAGTGCAGGCAAAAGTTACATGACTGGGGGCAGCTGGGAAACTGACAATATGTCTAGCCCCATGTCAGATTTAAAAATTGAATATGAAAAAAATCTGTTTGGTCTTTTGAGAACTGGATTTCAGTGCAGAATTCTGCTGGAGCAGCACTATTAACTGATGTGTTTTGATAAAAAACATGTTTTTCCATGACAGTATGCCTTTAAGGAAGGAAGGAACAAATGTTGTGCATGCTAGTTATAGTGCATTTCTTTATGAATATCTTTGTAAAATGGGTTGTTCCAGACATTGTTCAGAAGAACAGCGTACTCTGATTAAAAAGTTGATTGGAGAGAGGAAAACATGTAAAGAAGTGCAGAAAATGATAGGCTGCTCAGCTAAAATGATCTCAAATGCTTTAAAATGGCAAACAAAACCTGAAAGACATGGGAGAAAACTAAAAACTACCATTAGAATGGATAAAAGAATAGCCAAAATGGCAAAGATTCAGCCAATGATCAGGAAGATCAAAGAAGGTCTAAAGTTACCTGTGATACTGTTACAATTAGAAGACGCCTATGGGAAGCCAAACTATCTGCAAGAAGCCCCTGCGAAATCCCATTGTTGAAAAAAGACGGGTTGAAGAGCTTACAATTTGCCAAAGAACAGATTAACTGGCCTAAAGAGAAATGGCACAACATTTTGTGGACTGATGAAAACAAGATTGTTCTTTTTGGATCTAGGGGTCACAGTTTATCAGACAACCCCAAACACTGAATTGAAGCCACAGTACAGTGTGAAGACAGTGAACCATGGTAGCACAAGCATCATGATATAGGGATGTTTCTCATACTATGGTGTTGAGTCTATTTATTGCATATCAGGGATAATGGATCAGTTTCAATACATCAAAATACACGAAGAGGTCATATTGCCTTGTGCCGAAGAGGAAATGCCCTTGAAATGGGTGTTTCAACAAGACAACAACCCCAAACACACCAGTAAACAAGCAACATCTTGGTTCCAGACCAACAAGACTGATGTTATGGAGTGGCCAATTCCGGACCTTAATCCAATAGAAAACTTGTGGGGTGACATCAAAAATGCTGTTTCTGAGGCAAAACCAAGAAATGCAGAATTGTGGAATATAACAGGTGCCAGAAGTTGGAGGACTCCATGTAACACAGATGTGCAGCAGTTCTCAGACCAATTTCCAGAACCCACCAGCACACCCTGGCCTCTCCAGCATAAGTTGGCCCGGTGCACAGTCAGAAGGGATCGGCAACCCCAATTGTAGTCAGCGTAATAAAAGAAAAACTGGCACTCAGAGCTCGATGCATGCGGGCAAAGCCCTGCGTGTTTATTACAATGTAACGTTTCGGGGGCGGGCGAAGGGGCGCGCCCCCGAAACGTTACATTGTAATAAACACGCAGGGCTTTGCCCGCATGCATCGAGCTCTGAGTGCCAGCAGTTCTCAGAAACACTGATTATACAACTAAATATTAGTTCAGTGATTCAAAGGAAAGCTAAATCTTGAAACATGTTTCAGTTTATACAGTGAATGTTTGTGATTGTAAAGAAGAATACAGACACTGCTATTTTTCAAACAGCCTAATATTGCCCATTCTTCACTTTCTGTAAATGTATGACACACATTTGATAAATGTTTCTTCATGTTTTGATTTGGAATAGAATGTGCAGTGTTCCCAATGCATTTGTGTATATGGAAATAAAAGCTATTATTAAGGTTTTAAGCTTTATTCACTTTTTAAACCCACTGCTATTATTCTGAACACAATTGTATAACACTAACTAACCTGTCAGCTCTCTAGCTTTCGTATCCAGAATTCTTCGCTCTTCTTCAGATTCGCTTGGAACACCTTCATCCTCATCTTTGTTTCTGATAAAAAAGGAAAAAAAAAATCAAGGACAATGTTACTAAAACATTAAGCATTTACAATAAACAATACAATATACGATGAAACCATGTGCTGCTACGTACAATGCATTAATAGTGTCTTGGATAATTTGAATCCAACTGTTCCGTTCTTCTTTAGAACTTGCGTGCACTTCTACCATCTCTGGGTTCTTTCCTACTATGCTGATCAAAAACAAGCCTCTCTCTTCATGTGCCACTTCCCGTACTATTAGCTTCTTTAAGGAAATAACTGTCGATTTTTGGTCCTTTGGAATTAAAAAAGGAAAAAAAAAGTAAAATGCTATGGTTCTTATTGAAGTCCAGCTCTTCCATTTAATGCAGTGAAAGATTTTTGATTTAGTTGTGTGTATACTGTACAACAGTACTGAGTCTTGTGAATACAGTATCATTGACCTTGCAATATAACGGTACATTAGTCAGCACCTCACCAGTACTACATAGTTCTTCCAGTGTCTAAAGAAAGAAACTGCACATTAATCTCAGTTTCAGTGTTAAATCCAAGGTAACTGCTGATAACAGTGGTTACTGATTAAATACCATATCTTAGCTGACAGCTATTAGGGGAATGCTTATTATCAGGCCACAGATGTGTGGAGGGGAAAGAAAATTATTGGGTCCAACATTCCTATCCACGATACACATGAATTTGCGGAGGATACCCAGTCCCTAAAGGTTCTTGCATTTTATCTATGCAGGATAGGCACCCTGGGAGATTCTATGAGCTGATCAACCAATCTGAATTCTGTGCAACCCCATAATTACAAGGCCAATCCCATAATTACAAGGCCAATGTAGCAGATAGGATCTCAGGTCTGGACCCTAATGCTACCCAACCATATCCCCGAATATATTCTGACAGTCCTTGTATAGAAACCTTGCATTTTTTTTTTTTTTAGCTCATCAATGACAAATACTCACCAATGATGCAAACACATATTTCTGATCCTTTTCTTGAAGAAATACCAATATATCAGATAAAAGTACAGCCAGAACATCTGTGAAACCAAAGGGTGGATTTAGTGTCAGAACAAATAATCCCCAAAAACTTACAAGATGGGATCCTAGATACTCACTGGCATTAATTAATACACGGATAAACTAGTTAAAATGGGGAAAAAGATGCTGGCATTAAACTTCCATTGCCCCTTCAGCCAGATACAATAAAAGGCAGCACAAGTTCCAACTGCTAATTTTGTTTTGAGAACAGCATATAATCAAACATTATTTAATAAATGAATTGCAAATCATTTTAACCCTATATTCCAAATAGTACAAAGACAACATAACATTTTGAAACTGAGAAATGTTATTGTTTTCTGAAACAATATTTGTGCATTGGATTTGAACATATTTCAAAATAGCTGGGACAGGGGCATGTTTCTCACTGTGTTGCACCAGCTCTTCTTTTATCAACACCCACCTTAAATTAGCGTATCTGATTTTTTCTTTGCATTGCAGAGTTATACCTTGCATTTGTGTCTGCAGTGAAGAACAGTGTTCAAAGACAATGGTTTTGGAAAGCATTTCTGAGCCCATGAAGTGTTTTCCACTACAAAATAGTGTGTTTTTAAGGCAGTGCCTCCTGCGAGCCAAAAAAACAAACAAAAACAAACTACGCCCATCCAAAATTCAGTTTCAATCTTGTCGAAATTTCCCTGGATTCTCTAAATCCATCAATCCTGTACATGATGAAATCCTCAAATTCCGTGCAATACAATGACAAACGTCCTTACATTGTTGCAATATTTGCCGGTGCAATGTGTCTACTTTTGAGAGACACCCCCCTGCAGGATCTACTCTGTACACAATGTTTTCATCAGTCTTTTGTTTCCCCTTTTGAAACGTTTTGCTGGCATCAAATACAAAATGAGCATAGATTTTTTCCAGAAAACAATAACGTTTGTCAGTTTCAACATGTGATATGTTTCTGTGTATTATTTGAAAAATGTAGTGTTTTAATGAACTGCAAATCATCCCATTGTCTTTTTAGTCACATTTTACACAGTACTTTTTTGGAAACGGGGTTATAACTAATCATTTTTAAATACAAGTATATGTGGCTTATCTCTAATAGGGCACCTGCTACTATCGACCTTCTAGTTCACTGTGTGCTGCTTCTTTCTGTTTAATAGTCAAATCAAATAATCTTAGAAAAGCTTAATATTAAAGGCTCAAATGTCCTGGACTGACCGACTATTCCTCATAACAGTTTGCCTATTTCTCTCAAAAAGACTGCTGTGTACTGTATACAGAAGATGTATTTCTATCGTTGGCTGAAGTCAGCATTAGATCAGTCTTTCCATTTGTTTCAAACCACAGGTAAAATGATTGACACTAACGTGCAATTTGGTTCTTTTCCTAAAAGCTCCTTACCAAGACGATGCTCACGTAATGTGGTCTTAGGCAGCTGGGATAAAATAACACTATGTTTTTCAGCTTTCTGCTCATATCAGTGGGGCAATCTAATAAGTAGAAAAAGCCAGGTCACCAAGCCTTGTAAAGTTGGTGTTGATGGAAGAAGGAAAAACAAATGTTCCTCCAGCAGGGTGGAGACTGGAAGAACTGGTTGTTCTTGGCACTGTGGTGTTTGTGGGCGAGAATGACAAACCCTGGCTACTTCATTTAACTGAAGTCACCAAAGTTCTGAAAACAAACCGTTGTCTGAAAGGCACAGTAGTCTGTACTAATTCAGAGTATAAATGTGTGCGGCCATTCAATGAATGGTTCTGTTCCGTTACATCTTCTTCATTGCAAGTGGGCTATACAACCACCAGACCATAAAAATTCTCTTGCGTCAAAATTATTCGGACGCCCATTGGCTTTAATTCATTTGGACCAAATAGTCGTGGGTATAAAAATTGCTTGCGTTGAAACTGACGCTATCACTAATCAGCAGTAAGATTTTACTGGCCTATGGGAGTCAAATAATTCAAAGCATGAGTGTCAAAGAGCTAAATAAAAGTGAACCTTTCCTTTTCCTGAAATTTCAGTACAGACAAAGGCCCTTTTGAAGTGCAGAAATAAATAATTTTAATCTGCTTTACACGGGTTGGTGTACGTCCTCCACAACAATAAAAAAAAACTCTGATTTATTATGTAATTGTCTATGAAAGGCAGGTCATGGCCCATACTTTCTAAACATTCTAAAAGTGAATTACTCTACTTATTCCCAATTTCTCACCACTTCAGGAATCTAAACACAATTTTACCTTTAGACCGGAGAGTTGTTGACTTTAAAGAAACTGGACCATCGCGAACCAATTTCCTTCGTTTCAGATCCTCCCTAGCAAACATCTGGCCACTTTTCATTCTCTGGATAGACTTGCTGTCCGTCTTACTGTAGATATCATGGAGGCGCATCTTCTTTTCATAATTACTGACTTTGCTATTTACTGCTGTGATAACGTCCTTGACTAGACTGAGCGAATGTAACACTTCCTGGTGCTCAGCATCATTTTCTAAAAAAGGAAATATTCTCTGGTTTTAATGAGAGCTCACATGTTATGCATCTTGTGTTAATGTATTAATAGTATCTATTCTTTCCCCCATTTTCTACATCCTTTAAGTATTTTATCAATTACTATTAGTCAAATTCATAGGAGGAGGCACAAGCATAGTAGACGGACATAAGAGCACTTACAGTCCAGTGGAGAGGGAAAGACCATTTGGTTTTGGCACAAATACAGAATAGCAACAAACAAAAGAACAAAATAACTAGAATCTATGGATATAGGGTTATCGCAAGGTCTGCCAAACAGAGAAAATAAACAGCTTATTATTATCAATGGAGGAACAAAAACAAACGGGAAACTATGCTAGTGGATGGGAGGGCAAAATGTGGCAATTAAGAGTATAATTAAAAAGGAAAACAAAGAAGAATATAAAGTAATTGCAATATCTTGTACCCACATTTCTATCTAGTGACCTATTGGAAATATTTGTACCTTCATGTGACATAGGCCCAAATAACTAAAGCTGAACTAAGTTTCAAGTAAACTGTAGAAAAGAGTTTTGGGTAAACTGCATAATGAGATTGTTAGGTTTAACTGAAAAAAAACATGTGTTGTATCAGCAGTATAGGTGTCTTTTTGTTTGCAAAGCAGATCAGAATGATACAACTTCCAGATAACTACATATTGTAAAGAAAAGAGACAGAGAGAGAAGGAATATATAACTGTTACTATATAACCTAAAAATACAATGCATTCAATATGCACATGCATTCAACACCTCCTACTTGTGTAGGAAAAAACATTTTATTAATGCTTTAATTAAGAAATATAAAAAAAACTCCTACAGCCTTAGTTGTTAAAGGGCATGTAAAGGCAAAAAAATAAAATCCCATTTTTACTTTCTTTAATGAAAAAGAAACTTATCTCCAATATACTTTAATTAAAAAATGTGTACTGTTTTTATAAGAAACCTGACGGTATGCAGTGAAATTCTCCCTTCATTTACTGCTGTGGATAGGGATTGTCAGATGGTCCCCAACTGCTGAGCAGGGAAACAATCATACTTATGTACAGCAGGGGGAGCCCCCGCCTTACTTCCCAGCCATGCAGAACTCAAGCAGCTTTATTTATGACGATCCCTAAGCAGCCCAGACCACACTGAGCATGTGCACAGTCTTAGTCTTGTAAAGATGTTTAACAAAGTTACAAGATGGTGACCCCTGTAGCCAACTTTGAAAGCATAAATTATTTGTTTGATTAGGCTTGTGGTGCATTAAGTTCAGGTTTATATTTAGTATACACAATACAGCATTTCTAGCCTTATTCTATTTTTAGACTTTATATGCCCTTTACATGTTAAACCTCAGTTAAATATCTTTTATAATGAACAATTCCTTATCTGTAAATCCAAGGCACAGGCAGCAAACAGGGAATGGAAGGAGTATTAAGAGTAAAAAACCAAAAATTTCAGCATTAAGGTGCTGATTAAGAGCAATTATGGATTTTGGCCCCACCTTGGGCTAAAAAAAAATGCAGGTCCCAAATGACCAAAATCTCTCCATGTAGATCATCTATACAAAGAGACTGTATACTGTGTCCTATAGATCATATAATATATATATAATATACATCATATATAAATCAATTATGTTTGTGAAATAAAAGGGTACACACTCACCTTTTGTATGTTCTAATATTCTTTGTAAAAGTACAGGATACTTTGTGATCCTTTGTGTAACAAGTAAAATACACTCTGGAATTCCTAGTCGCCTCACAACAGAGCTGCTCATTTTTTTCTGCATAATGAAAAGAAAATAAAACAGAAAATTGTACCAACGCAAATAAAACAAAATGTGCGAGGATTGTGTCTATTTTCATTATTTTATACACTTGTCCTGTACCTTAATGAAGGCCTGAAACCTTTTGTCTTTGGAAAGCAAATCCTTGAAGTAATTCACAGCCTCATTGTGGTGCCCACAGAATTTACCATAAGTCTTTTTCATCCGCTCTCCATTTTCACCCGAAAACTGTGGGATTATCACATAATTCAATTAGAGAACCACAAGGCATTTAAGAGTTTCACTTCAAAACATGGGGATACAGTGATGTGGAAAGAGCAAGAGAGACACGGTCATTTGCTTAACAAACAATCAGAGCTGTGATTTAGTTCCAGCCTGCCATTATTGGCTTATATTGTGCTTGTTACTGTATGCGAGTCACAGAAAGCAATAGTTATTTTAACTGAAATGCTGTGTGACTGTGCCAAACCCAGAACATTGTCAAGTTGTAATTCCTATGAAGGCATAGAGCTGTAATTAATGAAAGAAGTAGGATCATCAAGTTAAACAGAAGAATTTACACTCAGAAAAATGAAGAATGGGGGGCACAGTCATAAGCCCTAGCCCTACTTTTGGAGGAAATAATAATAATAATAAAATATATAATGATGATAATAATAATGAAATGTATAATAATATTATATAATGTATAATTTCTACTAATCTGACTAAATGACATTCTATTTTGCTCCTTTAGTCACTGCGCAGAGCATGGATAGGGTGTCATTGTAACTCTGAGCAGGGTAATGGATTCAGGTCTAGTTAAAAACACTTTAAAGAGGTTGTTCATCTTCAAAAACCTTTTTAAGTTCAGTTGGTTTCAGATTGTTCGCGAGAAATAAAGACTTTTTTCCCAATTACTTGCCATTTTCTATTTGTGACTGTTTTTCTAATATTGAAGTGTAAAGTTTCTTTTTTAACCTTCTAAAGCAGCTCTGGGAGGGGGGTCAACGACTCTTTAACTGTCCTAAATTGATACATTTAGTTGATACATTTCTTATCTTTGTCCCTGCTGAGCAGAATCACTGAGTTTCATTAAAGGCAGCTGTTAGAATTGGTACAATAGTTGCTGATATTCCACAGATACTGCTGAGAAATGTATCAACTAATTGTATCAACTAAATTTAGCAAATTGTAACAGTTCAGATGCTCCTGGATCACTGCGCTGCCAGACAGGAACATTAAACTTAAAAAATAAAAGATGGAAAGCAACTGAAAAAAAGTCTTTGTTTATGGGGAACAATCTGAAAACAACTCAACTGAAAAAAAGTGTTTGCAACTTTATGTTAACTTTTAGTATGTTATAGAATGGCCTATTCCTTGCAACTTTGCAAGTGGTTTAATAGTTTTTGATTTATATGCCTTTCTCTAGCTTTCAGCTGTGTCACTGACTCCGGCAACCGAAAGCTATAGCTCCGTGAGGTTACAATCTTATTGCATTTTATGACTACATTTTATGACTTATCTTTCCATCTTTCCTATTCCTATTATTCAAACCGCGGCGTGGTTGCTAAGGCAAATACCCTAGCAGCCAGAAAGCTACTGAAATAAATTGAAGAGCTGCAGAACCAAAATTAATAACTGAAACACCATTAAAAATGATAAAATGACCAACTGCCAAAAACAGCGACTAATTGAAAAATATATGGCAGAATATCAATGTTTACTAAAAGTTAATTTAAAGGTGAACTACCTCTTTATTTTTTATTTAGTTCCATAGTTTTTTTTTTCTTCCATTGTTCATAAAACCTTTGACATTCGACATCCAGAATAAGACGGTGTTCAGCATATATTACCTATCAGAGGCATCAAGTACTGAAAAGCTACCTGGAATCGCAGGACTTACCTGATCCACAAAAAGATCCCCAATCCTTTTGATGACAAAGTTCTTCTCACTTTTTTCAATCATGGATTCCTTCTTCCTCTCTAGAATCCGTTGGAAGAACTGGCTGTGAATGTTGAGCAAGTTTTCCAGGCATGGGAATAATTTATCCAGCACTTGTTGCTCCAGTTGCAGCTCGGCCGCCATTCCTCGGCTGTATACGTCACTCATAATCTTCAGTGTCCTGACATGGTGCATTTCTGTCTGCATTAACTCTGTGCAAACAAGCAACACGGCCATAGTGAGTCCTCTAGATTTAGAACAATCATTTACTCTCATTACAGACCCTTTCACTGCGATAAAGGCTTATTTATAGTTTAGGCATTAGCGTCATGATTTAGGTCAGTAGAAGAATTACTGCAATTGCCACATTTACATAATGAAAGCAACATGATAAAAGACATGTCCCCACTATGGGGCAACACTTTCAGCCTTTCATAGAGGTCTCTACTGGGGAATGGAGGGTAACGCCAGCAACAAATGCAGCATACACAAGGAGAAGGAATTCACTGAAGGACAAAGCTGGCTTTCACAGAAATCCAATGCAAGTTTGCTCCTTCATACACATGTATAAGATTCATTTGCCGTCGTTTCTATCCAGTGACTAATGAAGCTAATGTAGTAGCCCTTGTTATGCATTATATATAAAACACAGCTTCTCTTAATAAATATAATTTGTAGTAACCGAGGCCAGAACACATCTAGTACATACAGTATATTAAAATATTAAACCAATATTTCAGTAAAAAAAAAAAGAAATATGAGGGAAGGCTGTTCAGATGTGGGTTTAGACGCGGGTCTTCGCAACGCGGGTCTGGGTTGAGCGTCTCTTCCCGCTGCAACTCTCTCCCTGCAGCTATTTCTCCACTCATCTACCCCTCCCATCTGACTTCTGGCACAGCTCTCTTACATCACACGGCGCTCTTCTGTCCCTTTCACCGGCCACATTTGATGATGTCACTCTGGTTGCAGGAACATCACTTCCGGTTTGATGGTGGTTGGCGGGTTGCGGAAAAGGCAGTTACGGGTCCGGGTCGGGTCGCGGTTCAAAGTGGGGTAAATATGCGGGTCGCGGGTTTGGGTCAGGTATTAGAAATTGGTTCCGTGCAGGACTCTAGTGTATAATGCTCCAAATGATGGCAAACAAGTCAGATATCAATAGCCGAAAAGAAAAGATCAGAAAATCATATGGATTTTGTTTAATCTACTGACCAACCATTATTATTGGGCAGTCTATTTTAATACACAGGTGAGTGATCTGCCATTTTGTCTCTACTGAAACAAGATGAAACTGTCCATAAGGGATAGAAGAGGTGTGCCTATGAATGAACATGCTCTAGCAGCTGTTGCAAATTATGTTATATTTCTGCAAAGTTTGCTTTGTTTAGGGGAGAGTTTTGGGGGTGAAATTTAGGATGTTTGATCTAGGTGAAAAGTCTTTTTTATTTTACATGGATGGGCACGGCAAAAAATGTCCTGACAAGTTTAACCGATTACAAAAGTTATTTGAAAATACAATGAAGCACACTGAAAATGTTGCAGCCTAAACCATTACAAAATGGAATGAATAACTCTAAAGAAAATGTTTGAACTGCTGGTAAAGTAAATGTGGATGTATAAAAGACATGACTGCCCCAAGCTATTCCAGCAAACAATCCTGGTCTCCTCAATTCGTTTTTAATGGGATACTGGAATTAGTGCCAAACATCTCATGCTGTTTTTAACATTTTATATTTCCTGTTAAGCTAAAAACATATTATATGTCACCCTTGGACTGTTATTTTCCAAACAACAGAGATAGACCTCAAGGGAGAGCCCATATCTGTGTACAGGGAAAGGGGTTTCTGAAAGCCAATAAGGGGGACCATTTGAGGTGAATGCATAAAGGGATACTGTCATGGGAAAAAAATGTATCAGTTAATATTGTTGCTCCAGCAGAATTCTGCACTGATATCAAGGCACATACCCCAAATAAAAAATGGTTGACTCAGCCCTTGAGCCCTGTTATATACAGCACAGTTATGTGTGTGCCCCTTTCTTTTGTAAAGCTGTAACAGTTACACGTGTCTGAAAAGCAGGATTATAGAAGTAAAGTTCTTACATTTGTCCTGCTAAATTGCATTTCTTTCACAACCAGACGTGATTTGTAGGATATAGATTTGTTGATGTTATAAGCTCAATATCACAGATAAATCAGAGAGGGGGTGAAAAGGGTGGAGAGAACAATATTTCTTCATATTATTTTTTAATACAAGTATGAACTTGATGCTGTATGGAATAAGTCTTACCGTAAATGACATCTTGGCGTTTAACAACCTCTTTCTTTTGCTGCTGTACATATTTACTGTCCACAGCCTGGCTCCATGACTCTGCCTCCAGCTGCCTGGAATCCATCTCAAACTCACCCATGAGCTGCCCCTCATTCATATCGGTTCCTGCAAAAAAAGCCAGTGTTACTAATTTACTAAATGGCAGTCAGCAAGGTTTCAAGAGAAACACCAAACATGTAAGACTAGCATTCACACAATAAGTGAAGCGATCTTCATGGAAAGAACAATCACTCTTCTGGGCTGTGCTGCTGAGCCTAGGAAATGTACTATATTCAACATATTCCAAAGGGTTTGCATATCTTCACTTAAAGCAACTGCTAAACTACAACTCCCAACGCCAATGGTCTGGGAACTGCAGATCAACAAAACCAGAACCACTGGCTGGATATATTTTTAACATCACATTAAAAAGATGCTCAACATATTAAATCTTAGACATTTGACAACTATGCTTTAAATATTTTATAGAGATGAAAGGCGACTTAAAGGAACAGTGACATCAAAATAATAAAAATGTTTTAAAGTAATATAAATATAACGCACTGGAAAAACAGCTGTGTTTGCTTCAGAAACTCTACTATTGTTTATATAAATAAGTTGCTGTGTAGCAATGGGGGCAGCCATTCAAAGAAGAAAAGGCTCAGATTACACAGCAGATAAACTCTGTAGAACATAATGGTGTTATCTGTTATCCATTATTTATCCAGTGCCTTTTTCAATTTCTGCTATTGCTTCACAGCAGCTTGTTTATATGAACTATAGTAGTGTTTCTGAAGCAAACACATCAGTTTTACCAGTGCAGGGCAACACTACATGATATGTTCATTACTTTAAAACACTTTCATTTTTTGGTGTTACTGTTCCTATAATATTGTCTTTATCATATTGGAGACAGTAGGGGTCATTTATCAACGCTGGGCAAATTTGCCCATGGGCAGTAACCCATGGCAACCAATCAGATTGCTGCATTCATTGTTCTACTTGCAGCTGGTTTCAAAAAGCTAATCACTGATTGGTTGCTATAGGTAACTGCTCAGGGGCAAATTTGCCCAGTGTTGATAAATGAGCCCCAGTGACACATTCTACATCTGCCGTGAAGTGAAATGTGGCTACTCACAAACATTCCTATAGAGGCTTCTGCTCTTACTTACCCTCATCAATAAGGGACTCTGTAGACTCATGGACCTTGCTAATTTTGTGCAGAGAGTCGGTTGACTGTGACAAGTATTTCCAGCTCCCCAAAAGGCTTTCATCGTTTCCAACTCTGCAAAAGGCCAAAATCATTTCTGAAAATGAATACTATGTACATCTGGGCAAGCCCCAAACAGGCAATATGGTATATGATGAATTATGCAAGCAATTTTTAGCATTCTTACCCATACAGGCGATATATACCTTTAGTACTAAAAAAATAATAATTGTAAGCTCTATTTTCCTCATGCACAAAATTAAATGTGTGTGTTCTGTAATACAGAGCTAACTGTCCTTCCTGCCACAAATAAACTGCCTTAGGCATTCTATATCTATATATACAACATATAAGAACCAATAGACTAGTAGAGTGTAGAATGGCTTGTAAAGGATGTTAGTGCTTGCAATTTAATGGGATGAATTTGCTTTTAAGAATGACATAAAATAAAAGAAAATCCCTTCTCACCCAGCAATATTCTGCGTAGATATGCTCTTAGACATAGAAATGGTTTGAGACCTTCTTGTACTGATTAGAGTGGTAAAATTGTTCTCCTCGGGTGCTAAAATTGCTGATCGTGGGCGCTCCTTGGTTTGTGGGCCTGAGGAAATAGATAATCATAAGACAATCACTCATAAAAGTGTTCCCATTGCCCATATTTCTTCTGTTCACAGGATTTATTATATTCCCTTACATTTATTAAACTAAAGAGAAAGCATCAGGCCACTCTTACCTTTAGGTCTCATCATTACCACTGGTAATGAAGATGTATCATGAGGCTGAAGTGTCTTTTGTTGCTGGAAGAAAGATAATGCATTTTTCAAATATGTTCAAATATTCCAATCCAAGAAGAGTCATAATTACCAACAAAATGCAACTGTTAGAACAGTGTTAGAACAGTATAAACAAGCTTTAGGGCTATAAAGGAACCTGTAGGCCCAACTAATGGATGGCAGCTACCGAAAGTCACATGGTAAAGGTGGAGCAGCTCTGTTGTGGGTCAACACCACACCTTGGGGAATGTTTGAGTCACACACACACACACAGATCTGTTGCTTAACTGATCTCACATGCTTTCCAAACTTTTGTTTTTGAGTGGGTAGATAAAACAAACTTCAAAGGAACTGTATCTTAAACAACTGACAAACTGACCTTATTACAAGAAATGTAATTTTTCTATTTTCTAATCTGCTCTACAGGGAATATATTCACTGCAACCACTATCCTCCTCGCAGGGTGAGATGACTGATATTCTGGTACAGGTATGGAATGCATTATCTGGAAACCTGTTATCCAGATAATGCATACAGAGTAAACATCTCCCATAGACGCCATTATAATACAAGAATTAAAATTTTTAAAAATGATTGCCTTTTTCTCTATAATAATTATAAAACAGTACCTTGTAATTGATCCAAACTAATCAATCCTTATTGGAAGCAGAACCAGCCTATTGGGTTTATTTAAAGTTTACACGATTTTCTAGTAGACTTAAAGTGGTGGTTAACCTTTCTGTTAACTTTTAATATGTTAATGAATGGCCCATTCTAAGCAACTTTTCAATTGGTTGTCATAATTTATTTTTTATCGTTTTTTCTTCTGACTCTTTCCAGCTTTCAATTGGGCGGCCACTGACCCCATCTAAAAACAATGCTTTGTTTTTCAATTCAGGCCTCTCCTATTCATATTGCACTCTTATTCAAATCAGTGCATGGTTGCTAGGGTAATTATGGAGAGCTAAGTAGGGCAATTAGTTTTTAGTTTATTGGAGATGCATAGCACAACATGTTTCAGACAACATGGGTCCTTCCCTCTGGCACCAGAGGAAGGACCCATATCGACTGTGGTCCGAAACATGTTGTGCTATGCATCCAGGGCCGCTTCGCACTTCGCACCCCACTAGGTACCAAGGGCGGCAAAAATGCTGCTCCTGGTATTTTAAGAGCCGAATTTTCAGTTTCTCAAACCAGAAATTCGGCTCTTCTAGCGCAGAGAGCAGTTAGGCTCTCTGCGCTAGCGTACTGGCCCTCGTGGACCCCCTGGACCCCTGCTGCTGCCTCAGGCGGCAGAGGGGCCAGGATCGCCCCTGTATGCATCTCCGATAAACTAAAAAACGAATTGCACTACTTAGCTCTCCAGTGAATCTTTCATTATACATGATAATCTGGTGTGGAAGTGGCAAACCTTCAACACTGTATGAGGAGCTGAACTACACATATCTGCTGCGTTACAGAAAATACATACCAGCAAGATATTGCAATTTGGATCCTAGCAACCAAATTACAAACTGGAAAGCTGCTAAATGAAAAGCTAAATAACTCAAAAACCACAAATAAAAAAATGAAAAACCAATTACAAATTGTCTCAGAATATCCCTCTCTACATCATACTAACAGTTAATTCAAAGGTGAACAACCTCCGTAAGGTATGAAGATACAAATTACAGAAAGATCCATTATCCAGACAACAACAAGTCCTAAGCATTCTGGATAACAGGTCCCATACCTGTAATAAACATGAAGCTCCCTCGCCCATTTAAGGGACTGCAAAAGAAAAACCCAATCAGATTCATACTATATCCGTGTCTTGGTTTGGAGGCAAAGATACAGTATTATCTGTTTATCTTTTATTCATTTAAGACAGATAAAGTAGCCAAAGCAATTGCTGACCTATACCGTACTCAAATTTAGACATTTAAGAAAAAAACAATAATAATGCAGAAGCATGTTTGTGGCTTGTGCTAAAAAAATATAGAAAAATGTAACCCAATGTTAAACATTAATCATAGTTACTTCTAAACAAACTACTGGCATGGTCACCTGTCTAGTAGGTGACATGCCTGCACCTTTTAGTGCAATTGGCCACCTTACTGACGATTATACTAGATATAATAAATCTATTTCCCTGAATCTGTTTATGGCATTTCATATCGAAACCTGGCTTGCTCTATGGATATGAAGGATGGGCTGCTAACAGTTGGCCCTCTGTTTATTCACTTTAAGCACATCATAGAGATCTGGGTGAAGATGTCAGGATCGAGAGATCAGCATTAACTGGATATTGGTCCCTTAGTCATGTTGTGGAAATTGGCTTTACTGGCTTTGTGTGCATGGAGTCATGTTTAATGGTTTTATACTTTGAGTTAAAATTAGATCTAAACAGAGGGGGGAATGCAATGACTGCAATCAGTATAAAGCACTTCATGTACAGATGGATTGTCTTTTTCCCCACAGCAGAACCAAAAAAGGAGATAGAAGCCGTACATTTAAACACTCATGAATAATGTATAAAAAATATATGAAAGAGCCCATGCAGAGTGAGCTTCTTACCTTCATTTTGACCTTTGCACATGGAGTGTAACCTTCTCTGCAGGCTTTGTGTACAATTGAATGGCAATCTGAAAGTAATAGAAATACAGCAGAATAAAAAGTCAGAACAAATGTGTTTTTATGCATATGAAATATAATAGACAAAGGCTTTCTCTGATAATCTTGACAGCTAGATGTAACGGACTTAAAACTTTTAGGGTATGGTGACATTAGGATCAAGCAGCAGCTTCCCATCTTAATACAGTCAAAACACATTAAATATAACTACCAAAGGGGTTTACAGTTGTTTGGCAAAATTAATTCTTAGGAAGGCAAAAGTTCCTGGGCCCCTTGTTTGAATAAAGAACCTCATTTTGGTAAGGACAAAAAGAATAGTGTCCCGAAGATGAAGAGTAGTGAGTTCTCTCAGTCTCTGCTGAATGACAAGTACGACTGACAATTAGGGTTGCCACCCGGCCGGTATTTTACCCGCCTGGCCGGTATTTTACCCGCCTAGCCGGTAAAATACCTGCCAGGGCTGGGGCCAGTATTACAAATTTACCGGCAATGTAGCTGCCGGTAATTTGTAATACCATTTACAAAATCCCCTGCCCGCCGATGAAAACTTAGATTTTCGTCGGTTTCAGGCGGTGGCGCTACTCCCCATGGCTCTGCCCCTTTTGTGGGTCCCCTCATCGGCTCCGCCCCTTTTTGCATCACGCCCCACCCCTTTCTTTTCCGCCCCCCACCATGGCCGGTAATTTTTTTTTTTAAAGGTGGCAACCCTACTGACAAGTGAGACTGCAAGAGACTGCAAAAGAAAAAACCCCTAAAGAAAAACAAAACAGGATTTTCAGAAATGGGATCTCAACGGTATGATATCCTTGTATTAATGGCAATAATGGCACAGCAGGCAAAATACAAACCTAACTGCTTAAGTAAAGCTTTAGGTAGTACAGTCGCTCAGTGTCGGACTGGCCCACAGGGATACAAGGAAAACTCCTGGTGGGCCCAGGTGTCAGTGGGCCCTCTTGCTCCTAACCATTTTGCCTATTTTATGGTCATTCCTTATTTCTTTATGGTAAAAAGAGGCTTAATAATGGAAGAATAAAGTATAGTTAGTAGATATAAAAGACTAGGAGAATAAAGAGGTTGACTGAGGAGAAGAGGAATAATAATTTGGAAAGTGGGCCCACCATCTAAGGTTTTCTGGTGGGCCCCTAGCATCCCAGTCCGACACTGCAGTTGCTGTGTGTTCTCATAGTGGGTAACAATCAGCAACCAGACTTATAGTGCTCTTTGGCATAGCAGTATATGTCTTATTAGGGGTAGTGTAATATAAGGCACAACCTTTGCTCCAAGCCCACATCACCCAATCAGCAGGTAGAACTCTATAGTCTACTATTTTAAAAGGAAGCATCTAATTGCCTGGGTTACTGGAACAATAGCTATTCTTCCGCTGAGCATAACCTTTACCCCTCAAACAATGTAGGTCTCTATAAAATATATTGCATAAAGCAGCTCATATGTAAATAAACCATATTCATAATAATGTACTTTTTTAGTTGTATGTACCATTGGGTAATCCTAAATAGTAAATTGCCATTTTAAAAAAATAAGGGCAGACCTCTGGGATCGTATGATTCACAGTGCACACAAAAACCATAAATGTTAGGTCACATGAGCTAAATAAAAGACAAGAGTTCTGTCTTTTGCTTCAATACTTCTAGCTGTTACAGTTAGAGCTGCATTATTTCTGGTCAGGTGATCTCTGAGGCAGCACACAGACCATCACAAAATGGTGGTTCAAGGCAAGACATGTAAAAGGGCAACATTTACTTAAATATATATACCAGTTTGGTAAGATTCTTTAATATGCCACTTTATATGATTTAAACTATTGATGCTTAAGTATTCATGTTGGTGGTATAGTTTTCTTTTAAGAATGCTACCCTACTCTGGGTATGACATTAGGCTCCACGGGAAGTAAATTTTTTGCACAAGCATTTCACATACAGCTGAATAGGAAATGGCTTTCACAATGCCCTTTGTATGTCATCTCCCCTGTGGCTTCCAGTTAAGATACAAGATGTCCTTTTAACAAAATTTGATGTCCGCTAAAGATAAACTGTGAAGCTCTGTATTTTATTGACACCATATACCAAACACTGCATGCTTAGTAATGCATCTTCCAAACCTGTGTTCCACTTGGCAAAAACAGCCATACAAAACATTCCCTGTTTAACAAATACAAAATGGAAGTGCTTGGCTTACTTAAAGGGATACTGTCATGGGAAAAAAAAATTTTTTCAAAATGAATCAGTTAATAGTGCTGCTCCAGCAGAATTCTGCACCGAAATCCATTTCTCAAAAGAGCAAACAGATTTTTTTATATTCAATTTTGAAATCTGACATGGGGCTAGACATTTTGTCAATTTCCCAGCTGCCCCAAGTCATGTGACTTGTGCTCTGATAAACTTCAAACACTCTTTACTGCTGTACTGCAAGTTGAAGTGATATCACCCCCCTCCCTTTCCCCCCAGCAGCCACACAAAAGAACAATGGGAAGGTAACCAGATAACAGCTCCCTAACACAAGATAACTCCCTGGCAGATCTAAGAACAACAGTCAATAGTAAAAACCCATGTCTCACTGAGACACATTCAGTTACATTGAGCAGGAAAAACAGCAGCCTGCCAGAAAGCATTTCTCTCCTAAAGTGCAGGCACAAGTCACATGACATGGGGCAGCTGGGAAATTGACAAAATGTCTAGCCCCATGTCAGATTTCAAAATTAAATTTAAAAAAATCTGTTTGCTCTTTTGAGAAATGGATTTCAGTGCAGAAGTCTGCTGGAGTAACACTATTAACGGATGTGTTTTGAAAAAAACATGTTTTCTGATGACAGGATAGCTTTAATGTCATAAGTCAGATAACATCCAATGACTTGCCACAAGGAAAGCCAAATAGCAACTGTTCAGCCAATAGCTCCTCTTGCTTCCCAATTCACTTGGCAAAAAGAGGTATCAACAGATCAAATTTTGTGGGATTGAAGGATGTCTGCTGGTGCCCCAACATGCTTGACAAAGGGGTATAACCCCAAAATGTTGCACATTTGCAAATAAACAAGCAAGGGTCTATCCCTGCTTGAACCAGCCGTGAGTGCCAGTGTATAATTTGAACCAAAGTAAGTAAGTGGCCAAACTGATGAATTAATCATGTATATGCACTGCCATCTTAAAACTAAACATCTTGCTTAAAAAGGGACTC